>NC_042515.1:22395138-23063888 GCF_900963305.1 Echeneis naucrates | reverse complement strand
GATCTCAGTCTGAACACCAGACAGAAGACAGAGATGCCCGAATAAAATGGGGGACTACATGACTCTCCCAGTGATAGTCTGGGATTTGAATCAGGGAGCAGAGTGGATGCTGACATTAACATCTCCAAGACAAAGGACTTTCTTCACAGAATTCAGCATGGCAACTAGGGATGACTATGTGTGGGCAGTTGGTTTTAAATCTCTCAACTTTGGGGACATACACTACCAGTCAAAAGTTTGGCAACTATAGACCTCCTCCAATTAAAGCTGAGATTTGCCATTTCAATTTGTTTTCCAAATTAAATATAAGAAAAATGTAATTAAAGATGAGCAGATGTCCATATAATTTCTGAGCCGTATAGAGGCTTAAAATTTGCACAAAGCTCTGGGATCTTTGAACAAGAGAAGTGTGGGTGGCAGCCAAAATGAACACTAAGTGGAGGCGAGGAGGTAACTATGGTAGACTTAAGTAATCCCCAGCTCCGTGAAGAGAAAGTGAAGCCTTCTAATTCCAAACAGGCGAGGGTCTTTAGAAAACAAACTAATTCTGCATGTGAGTCTCAGGATGGGAGAGAATCATTGCTCTTAGCAGCACAACAGAGTAAAGTCGGTGCTAATAGGGTGGCAATTAATTAAAAAAAAAAGAAAAGAAAAGTGGAATGCTTACCTTTTCATGCTGTCATAATACCTTTGTTAGCAGTTAAAGCAGCAACTGAAGCTAAGCTTACATTTGTGGAGCTGGATGCCCCTGGCAGCAGCAGGTTAGCGCCAAATTCATGGTTTAAACTATTTCGATTCTACCTGATTCTACTTTAAAAGTTGGTTGTGGAAGCGTGCTGAGAAAATGCAAAGCTGTGCAATGATTTATAAAGCAACAAATCATAGCTCAATCAAAAGCCCTTCACATAGAGTGGGAGGGCCCAAGACAACAATGCAAGCAAAACTTAGGGGTGTGTGGAGTAGTGTACTAGTAAATATTAGCAGGTTACAGCAAGTACAGCTGTGGTCAGAAGTTTATATTACCTATCACAGGAATGAATGCCATTAATTCTGGGCTTTTAATGATTTATTTGAACAGTCCTTTTTTCAGGGTCAAATGATTAAAGAATGTGCATCATAAACAAAAATTGGGTGCGCACCTTTTAATTTATTTTGGATTTTCTCTAATCAACGCAGGGTCAAAATTATACGTACAGGTTAAAACACATACATATACTCACCTGAATCTTTAAATAAGGGGTGCTGAAGGTTGTAAAATGTCTTAACTTGACCTGGCTGAGCCCTATTAACTTCTCTTTGGTGATCATGATTGACTGCAGCTGGTAGTTTCTCTTTGCCAGCATAAAAAGGATTTGTTGGACAGCACTCATCAGACTGACCAAAACTCAGAAAAAAATAGGAAAGTCCAAGGAACACAGTGAAAATCTAAGGAGAAGTATAGATAGGCACAAGTTAGGAAAGCCTTTTATAGCCTTTTCTTAACAAGTGCAGATTACAAGATCATCAGTTCAAACAGTTGTTATTTGGATGCGTCACCACTTTGCAAATGTCTGGAAGTAGACCCAAACTGTCATCCTCAGATGATAGGAAATTGGTTAGGATGTTCAGGAACAACCAGAACCACCAAGGATCAAGCCTGCCATGAACTAGAAACCGCTGGAACACCAGTGTCACTGTCCACAGTGAAAAAACTTTACATTGAGAGGGTTCTGACAAAGAAAGCTATTTAAATTAACTGACAATTCTGCCAGGAAGAGGGGTCAAAATATCCAGCCAGAAGCTTGTAGGCTGACCCTTTGTGGATTAGGGAAAATCCAAAATAAATGAAAACAACCCAAATTTAGTTTTAAAAATCATTGACATTGTGTATTCTGCCCTTAATCATTATTTTTGCACCTTAGTTTGCAGTTTATCTCTGGTCTCTTATGTAATTTTTAATTTCAGCTGTTAGTTTATTAACCATTACTTTGTTAGTTTGTGGGCGTTTTGTTTTGAACGTAGGATCCTTGTTTTCAGTAAAAAAGGGCATTAGTAACGAAAGGCGTGAAAAGGAAACCTCCAGCATGTTGTGCCCCACCTGTCATGTCTCTATTCCCCATCAGTGGGACGCACCCTGCACTTTGAGAACCGCAGCTCTCTGGGGTTAGGGGGGTTCGCTGGCCAATCAAAAGTACTTTTGGCAGTGAAGGCAGGTACCCATTATTAGCTGCTGATGATTATAATCATCAAAATGAAAAGAAATAAATACTTCAAATGTGTCAATCTGTGTGTAATGAATCAATATAATATAAGATAACTGCACTTTTTAATGACATTCTCCTATATTGAGATGCATCTGTATCTGTTACAATGCAGGTGCTGCCAGCTCTGTCTTTCTTCCTGATTTATTTTGGCAGAAAATATCACTCAAATGTCACCATCTCCACTTTCCTCTACTGAAGTAGGCTAGCATAAAAAAATGACTTGCAATGCAACGAATGCAATGAACGTAACGCGAGCTGAGTGTGCGTATAAAGTCAGGACTTTGCAGATTCTCAACTAAAACTACAACTGCACACATTTTGGTCAGACACTGAAAAGCAAGTTTCCATTGAATCTCAATATCAGCTGAAATAAATGGCTGCTTTTAATCTATTATTTTACATTCGAAAACGCCATGTGTACCTCAAGTTATCAAAAAGAAAGACATCTTCACTGATTATTGGTTGGCCCACAGGCTTTAGTTGTATAATTCCAACTCTTGAGTCCTGTGTTACTCTGAACATCATTTGTTGGGATCAAATGAACTTCATTTGACTATAGAGGCTCTGAAACTGTGATCAGGGAATATTACAATGGCATTTAAATGGTTAACAAAACAACAATAAAGAAATAAAAAGGGTTTAACATTTAACAAGGCTAAAGAAAAATGCACAAAGTGAATTGTTTATGATGAATCTTCAGCTTTGGAATACAAAAGCTTTTAATAGTACGAATGAATCAAGCTGCAGGAAATTGCTTGTTGTAAATTTTGCATTCATGATGAAAAGCATAAGTGAGATGATCACAATCTCAGAGCACATTCTCTGGTCATATGTACTGATCCCATGTGCGGGAAGTCGAAGGTTTGTGGTTACAATACATTTCTATATCTGGCTCCTGTGATCCAGCTGATAACTGCTGCTTGTGTTTCTGGTGTTTTTATCTTTTCCCTCTCATGTCTACCCCGATTGCTCTTGAGATACACCTGGCCTGCGAAGGACGGGTTTGAAAAGTTCTGCTGTCAGCATCAGAAGTGGCAGAAAGTCTCTTAACTAAAGTGGATTGCATCCTATCCTCTTCATCCAAACAAAAAAACTGTGGTAGATTAGCCACAGAACACAAGACACTGTATTAGTTTAATTAAAAGATGTTATCTTAGAAAACCCATGTGCAGATCAAAATATTTGTCATTTGTGTTTACAGAGTGCATGACCATGGCTGAACACAGACAGAAACAGCCCTGAATCAGTCCATGGATGAGATCCTGGCAAGATGAAGATGAAGGAATGAAAGATAAGGGTCATGTTGTCATGGTTCATATCTTGGCTCGTTGTTTTGTTTTGCCTGTCCTGTTGTTCTCTTGCTCCTGCTTCCCCTGCCCCTCCTCCCTGAGTTTTTCCCCAATGGGTGTTTCTGCTCTCCTCCTCCTGCGGCTGAAGAGGCACACCTGCCCATTAACCGCCAATCAGCCCACTATATATATCCTCCTTGGACGTCTCTTCAGCCAGAGTGTCCTGTCTGTTTGGTGAGCACTCAGACTTATTCCATTTATTCCCAGTTCCCTTGTGACTTTTTTGTGTTTTGGGATTGTGGTTTTCTTTGTTTTGTCCAGGTTATGCAGTGTGCCTCAGTCAACTTCACCTCTGCCTTGCCCATGGTTCCTTGTATGATTGTGTTTAGCCTCCCTTTTGGGTATCTCTTTCTGTTGTACCTTGTGTGTGTGTGTGTGTGTGTGTGTGTGTGTGTTTTTTTTTTTTTTTTTTTTAAGAAAGTTGAACTCAGTCTTGTGTGTGTTTTGTGTTGATCTCTAACCATGTGCTCTGAAAAGAGAGAGGACTATATGTCCCTCCAAAAGCCTGAGCCGGAGTAGTCGACTTTTTGGAAAGGGTGCCACACCAAGCTGTGAATCTGAGTTCAGAATGAAAACTCAGTGCGGCCATTGGCTGAAACCAGGCACTCTCAGCAGGGGTCATCAGACGTCACTCAGGTAATAAAGGCGCCGCAGCAACCCTCCTTATGCTTTTTTTTTTTTTTTCTTTTCCCCCTCCCAGTTCACCGGTTAAAGCAGAGCTCTACACCAAGCATTCTCCATGACTTGGCTGCAGAAGGGACCTCAAACATTTGACTTCCACCACCTTAAAGCCTAGGTCACAGTCTTCAACATGACACGAGCAGATTTTTTTTTTTTCTTTTTTCTTCTCCTGACCTGATATAGACTGCTGATCTTGTGTTCTGTGAAGACAGGTGTTCCAACTTTATTGAAGACTTAAAGTACACCATCTTCCCCGCTGCTGCCGAGGAACTCATCACATCGTCCCGCCAGAAGAGCGAGGCACGGGCCCCTCAACCCCCCCCCCCCCCTCCCCCCAGCTTGTATTTGTGAAACTTGATGTAAGTGTTGCTACTAGTTTTTCTTTTTGTTGTTCACTGTGATCAACTAAGTCAATCATCACTAGTGGCGATGAAACTAGTGACCAATAGCAGACCAGGTAGACTTCAGTCACCTGGTGTCACTACAGTGATACTGTAATTATTAACTGACGATCTTGTCTCTTTTTTTCACCCTCTTTCCAAGCCACACACCTCACAGAGATTAAAGCTGCCTTTGGGTGTGGTTGTGTGATCTTCAATCTGTTACAGAGGTTGCCTCAGTAACATGTAAAGCTCAAGGGCCTCTCCTCTTTTTTCTGTTCACACCATTCATATGTCACAGCGAGTCGCCATTTTGACTCTGGCACGTGTATAGTTTATGTCACTCTGCCAGCCTCTTGGCTCGAGAGTGGTCAGTTACGTGACCCTGTTGCCATTCTTCCTCTCTATTCCCTGAAACTTCCACACACCACCATTCTGATTTCTGGTGCTGTTGCTACAGCTGTTGCTAGTGTGTGTTGCCCGTTGGAGTTAGTAACCAGTGTTTTGCTTTGATTGCATTATATTAAGTGATATTTTAAATTATTGCTATGAATAATCCTGCTCTGTCATTTGTAATTACTGTGGTTATTCAATTGTGACCGCTGCTTGATTCATAAGTCAGTGCTCAAGCCCATCCTTCTGAGACTGTACTCCGGTTTTGCCGACTTGGTTATCAGTCCCTGGAGACAGGGTGGTGCCCTGAGGTTTACAGCTTTGCAGTAAATATTTTTTTTTTTAGAATTTCCTTTTAATTGCCCCTACCAGTGCACAATACTTGCATATTGTCACCATTGGCTTTTGTTGTACTTTGATTGTAAAAGACCTGGTTTTACCTAATCTGTTTCTGCATTGGGGTTCAGTTTTGGGTGACACATGGATTTCAACATGTAAGAGCTGCACTAACATGTTTCAAATGTAAATACGGGAGAATGACCACATACGGATTCCTTGACAGCAGGCTGTAAGAATCTAGGGCTCTTACAGAATTCCAAAATGACTTCTTTTCAACATATTTGACAAATGAGAGAAGAGAAATGCTTAAATTTCAGTAATGCTGTCTACAGATATTCCTTCCTGTTTAAAGTTCAGAGCTGATTGGGAACGTTGTTTACCAGACCTGTAAATCATGGTAGGAAATGATGGAGGTAGACTGATGACAACTGAAAGAACAATGTTACTTATTCTGCATTTCACAGCACCAAGCGCAGATTTGTAAAACTTTGATCTACAGGAGTAATACAGTGATTGGTGATTGGAGCAAATGACTTCAGCCTGTAATGAGGGGGCCAAGATGGCATTGTAGAGGAAGTGCCAGACATCAATAAGCTCTGGTGCTAAACCAAAAAAGAATCTGAGTGATGACAAACAAAATGAAAATTCTGTTGTTGGCAGCATCATTGACCCAAACGTTGTTCCAGCAATGCTCACAGCATGCATGTCAATGATAAAGTTGACGTTTTTGATTATTAACCATCAAACAACCCAAATATGAGGACTAGGAACTCAAATCAGACAGAGCCTGGCATGGAGACCACCGCAGAATAAATTTGGAGAAACAGCTGAGCTAAAGTTTGGAACACAAAACAAATATATAGGCCCAGATAATCCTGAGAGAAAGAACCTGAGAGTTATAGCTAAAAGCCTGAGCACACACAATGTTTCCTGGCACCAAAGCCTGATCCCAAGAGTCAAACCAGTCATTATGAGGTTTCCCACCTTCACCAACAAACATTATGAATGTGGGCTGCTATCTTGGTGCAGATATGGTCCAGTACTCGGAAAAGAATTGTGTTCTTCAATGATAGCTCAGGAGCCAGTCATTTTTGTCTATACGTTCTATAAAGTCAGATGTCCTTTGTTATATTTCATAAATTATTTACTAATGAAATATCAGTTTTTGGAATAATTTAGCATGAATGTGTGCACATACAGTAAAACATTTCAGTAACAGTCAATCATTCACATTCCCCTTCTTGCCAACTGCTGATTTTGGGTCACCATTTCACTTAAAAGTACATGTCTTTGGAATGTTGGGGGAAGCCTGAATACCCTGGGAATCAAACCCACATTTCCCTGCAGTGGGATGATGGTGCTAACAACTGTGCCAGTCTATTAATTTTGGATTTAAATATTTATTGATTTAGAACTGGCACTGAAAGCAATGGTCCCTAATGGTTGATCGTAGTACCCATTTTTAAAAGCAGATTTTTTTCTGGTGTGGACTTTTGGTTTGAAACAACCAATCCTCTGATGTCCAGATGTGCGTGTGGCCTTTTGTAGCTTGTTAATAACTGAGCTTTTCTGATGTCTGATGAGGTGCTCAGACAATAACAAAACAGTTGGATGAATTTAAGGCAACGGATCCGCTCACATCTAGTCCTGCTGCTAGTGTCAGTGCATTTTGTTCTCTGTCAAATCTTTTGCCATCACTGTACCTCTAACCCTGTAACCCTTGCTCAGGCAGCCAGAATTAGTCATCTGGCAGAGTATTACACAGTATTTATTTTCACACAGCGTTCACACTTCCTCCCCTCTTGTTCTTACTTCTTCACCTGTTTTCTCTTCCTGTCTCGATTGAATTAGAATCTCAAGTGTGTCTGTTCTTAACAGGGTGCAGGCTAAACGCATCACCCCCTACTCTGATTGGGGTTCTCTATTATTCACTCCACTACCACATTTGTCCTCTTGAACAAGTTAATTGCATGGGTCATCAGTGAGAAAGTTGGTGATGGCAAAGACAGTTTGTGTGTGTATGTGCACACACAAGGCGTGACAAGCTTCACTTATTTTTTCAACAACAGACTTCTGTTTGGATAGCGGTACACTTTCAGGCTTTGGATATTTGCAGCCAATCTGTAGTATCAGGCCTGAGCCTCACAGCCCCACTGTCAAAAGGAGGAAGTAGTTGAGTGACATTTTGTGACAACGTATGGACTCAACCTCACAAATATGTCAGCTCCAAGTGATGCCAAAGAATTTCAGCTTGTCCAAGGCAGGGATCTTTCGAGACGAAATCACTATGGCACGCACACTGATCTTCAGTTTGTCTTCCTCAGCTGGTCTGCCCATCTCGCCCATCTTTGATACATTCTTCAGATACATTTCAATTGGCAACCCCTTCACATATAGTCAAAATATTAAGATGTGAGTTTTAAATAGTACAGATGGCGTCAGAATAATTTTGTATGTGTTTCATGTGAAATGAAAAAAAAAAAAACCTCCCAGGACTAAATTAAGAAAATGTGCTAATTTGAGGCAGCTGGGCTGTGACCAGGATTAGTTCCTTTTTGACAGTTAATCTTAGACAAAAGCAAAAATTCAAAATCATCTCGTATTTGGCAAACTAAAAGTTACGTCTGACAAATTGGTGTTGATTTCATGGAGGATGAATGGGATACAAACACTTGCAGAACACATGCAGAAAAATAAACAAGAGCATATTACTTTATCCGATTTCTTTTTTTCTCCAAAAACGCATATTTCTGAGCTCAAGTGAATCAACGACTATTTGAGTCTTACCAACTGCCCACACACACACACACACAATCTGAGCTCAAGTCAGCAGTGGCACAGTGTTGTGACATGCGAGCACAGGCTTGCTGATAACCATGTAGGAGGCAGGAGAGGAAAGGAGGAGCTGGTCTGAGGAAGGCTCAGCATATGTTGGTGGTCCAGTGACCTTAAGTGGATGTACACTCCCCTCATGCCCACTCATTCAGAATGGGGCCAGATGGAAAAGACGCAGGGTTTTTTTAGATGGGCTTTTATTTTCTACAGGTCAGTGGGCACAGTCATCAGGAAATCTGATACACATTTCACAATCCATCTAAGGCATTCGGCACAGGCATGGAGATACACAATTCTGACTGTCACACTCAGCCCACACTCACTCACAATCTCCCCCACCTGATCTCCCTAGTTGAAGTTCCTCTCCACTCATCAGCCAGCCAGTATTTTAACGGTCCACATCTTCACAGACACTGCCAGATTGTCACTGTGTCATTAACTACTCTCCGGCACTCTTTTCCAGACTGGATTCCTGATATCGACTCTGCCTGCCCCTGACCACGTCTCCTCGTCTCTGTCCTGGTAGCCTGACCTGCCTTCTGCCCCTAATCATTTCCCCTTGTCTCTGCTCTTGAAATTTGACCTGCCCCTGGCTGTGAGTTCTGCCTGTGTGTCTCCTGGTTCTGGTCATTGCGGCTCTCCTGGGGGAATTACCTGCTACCTCTTTGGAGACTCTGTTCCTACTGCTTCCTCTGCCAGTTTACCTTGTGCCCGAGTGGTATTATCACTACTATCACTACTAGAAAATTCAGTCACACATGTGACAGACTCATTCAGGGGGATGGATTCACATGTGCACAAGCTCAGACACAAAACCTCAGGCAAACATTGTCTTTCAATTTAGTTTCTTCCTTTAGCCAAGTTTGCTGAGATGGAATGAAGGACCCTCAGAGGCCACTGAAAAGAATTCCTGGCACAGAGTCAGGGCAGCCCATTAGCCAGCTAACAGGGAGCTCATAGCTTTGACCACTGTGTTTGTCCTGTGAAACCTGTGTTGGCTGCTTCCTATTCCTGACAGCCGGACAGGCTGCCAGAAAAAAAAACAAAAACGCTGTGATTTCTGGAAGTGTCAGGAGGGAGGGGGCAACAGCAAAGGATGCAGAAAGAACCTTTGATCTACTTTTTGGAGTTATGGCATTTCAGAGAGGATGAGGTACAGAATGAAGGTCAAAGAGAAGACAAAGGATTTGTATCATTCTTAATACAATTTCATATCTTCTCAGTGTGTGTGAGAGTGTGAGCGGGAGAGGCAAGAGAAGCACACGAACACTAATGTGTCATTGGTGTATCTTTGTGATCGGTCATATGCTCTAAAACTGACCTTGGGCCTGGGGTTACATTACTGTGTGCTCCAATAGTTCATATAGATAGAAACAACACATTTGCCTCTACAACAAACACACAGACAGATTTGCTTTTGCAACACACACATGACAACAGATTTGCTTCTACAACAAACACATACATTTTCCCTGAAGGAGATGAGTGGTGGTGACAGCGCTGCTTCACAAAACCAGAGTGGTTAGAAGAGAGTAACTGTTAAACTGGTGTGTTTGTCTGCAGTGCAGCTAATCCAATTTTAGCTGCAATTATCCACAAATAACATTCATATACATGAAATGCTTTGAAATATTACAAACCAACCAGTATAATTAAAGTGACAATACCATTCTCATTTAATTATATATTTGAGCTTAGCTTAGGTAGGTGCTAATAGATAGTCTGGCTTTTTTCCATGGTGATTCCATTCAATTAGTCTGGTGTGGACTACAGAAGCAGAATAACAAAAATACAACATAAACCATATTCCAGACATTGTCTTACTCCTTATCTCAGAGAAAAGAAGCTGTATAGTGTGTTTTTTTAAATGATAAATGGAAAAATTCTCTGCATTGATAGTTTTGGACACAATCTTTAAACCTACAGTTGATGGCTCAGGTAAAAAAAATGCTACTGTTTGGTGTTGGGCACGTAGTTCTCCCATGGAAACAAGACTGTTGTTGTGAATATGGATCACAGTCACTTTAAAGCAAATTGCACAGGAAAATTCCACAAACTAAAGAGCTTGAGAATCATATCTGTGATTAGTCCATACTAGGTATTCCATAGAGATGGCTCAGATCACAGTCAGATAATATTCACATGAATAGTAAACAAAGGTTGAGTTGTTTCAATAGTCAGATTGCTGCCTTAAACAATATTGTGTGAGTTAAGGGGTTTTTTATAGATAGCCAATATTAATACTTCTTTTTACTTTTGACTGTGACAACCTGCTTCACTCACGACACTGTTTAGGACAGAGTTTTAAGTTATGTTCAGTTTGTGACAAGGGCTCATTCATTCATTCATCTTCTATCACTTGGGTGCTGGAGCCCGTCCCAGCTCACACTGGGTGAGGGTGGGGTCACCCTGGACAGACCACCAGTCCATCACAGGGCCAACACACAGAGACGGATAAACAACCACTCACACTCAGACCGAAGGACACAGTGAGAGGAAACCCTCGCAGGCGCGGGGAGAACATGCAAACTCTGCACAGAAAGGCCCCAGGCCGGGCACCAAACCTGTGACCTTCTTATTGTGGGGCAACAGCGCTAACCCTGTGACAAGGGTGATTGTTTTAAAAAGAGATCCTTCCCCAGAGAATGAGATCCCCGTTTCTCTCTGCTGTAACGTGGAGAGAAAAGTAAAGCCTCAACAGTGAATCAACCTTGACATTGTGTTTCAGTTAAATTATATGCAATGGCACAAAAGGCTTGTAGTTAGAAATAATGGCACTTGTCCTTGTTGTCTTTGAGCCTCAGACATAAAAATGGCCATTTGTTTCCTTCCATCCCATCTTTAGTTGGGCCTCACTCGACAATAATTCCTGTCTCATTTGTTGTTATATAGCTGTACATTACACTCACATTTCTCTGACTGACATGCCTTTTCACCTTTTCTTTTATTGTCCTTGACTCCTCATCCAGCTCACCCCTTCCCAGAGATTTTGTCAGTCTCCTTTAAGAGAAGTGCTCAGAAGGTAAGCGTGACTAAAATGTGTTGACAGCAACAATAAATCCCTCTGTCTTTCCCTGTCTTCCATTAACATGTCACCCTCTGCCTTTGCATGAACAGTAGACCCACTGTACCCAGAGGCTCAGTGGATAACAACACCACTGATTTCAGCATCAGACTGGCCCATTGTATCACAGGTCACCTCTGTTTGTGCAACAGGCCACTCTCATTATTGTATTTGTTTTGTTTAGACATTCATCCAGCATTACTTCATAAGAACCCGGAACAATGCCCTATCATTTTTTTACTCAACCAGAGCTGAGGCCTTTATTGAACTGAAAACAGCATCCAGAGACCTGATCAAATCAAATGTATTTTAAGTTACATGGCACTTTACACATAGGGTAAATCTAGACCAAACTTTATGGAGCCTCGACTGGATGGGTTGAGAGAAGGAGAGATGGGGGGGACTCTGTAGAGGGATGCAGAGAGGACAAGAACAAGAGGAGAGAAGACGCCATGGAAAATACAATCAAAACATACAGAAACACAGTGATTGATGCAACCTGGTAGTTCTAAATGTGAACTAGTAAATATTAACAGCAGGGGAGAAGAAGGTCACAATGGGAAGTGAGTAGTCGTGTGGAATGATAACTAAAGGTAACTCTTTCAGCAGCTGAGCTGTACTGAGCAGGAACATGGAGGTTGGTTCCACAGAAGAGGAGCCTGATAGCTGAAAGATCTGCCTGCTGATTTACTCTCTGAGACTTTAGGAGGAAAAAGAAAACCTCCATCCAGAGAGTGAAGGGATCTCCTGGGACAATAAGGAACGGAGCTCTCTGAGATATGATGGAGTTTGGTAATTAAGAGTTGAATTTTACCAGCAGCCAATGAAGAGAAGCTATCACAGGAGAGATGTGATAATATTTGTTCAGCAGCGTTCTGAATCATCTGAAGGCTTTTCAGAGAATTGTTGGGACATCCTGATAGTAATGAATTACAGTAGTCCAGTCTAGAGGTAACAAATGCTACTGTACGGTGGGAAGCCGCAGCTCCAACTCATAACTCTGACCTCCATATCTATCAACCTCCTGCATTTATGGCATGTACCATTATCACTAAATGATCCAAAGTAAATAAATGAAAATACTGTAGCCACATCAAAGCAACAAATTCTTCAGTATTTATGGTAATGCATCCAGTAGTTGGTATTCATTTATAGTTCAAGAAAGTTGGTTTTATACTATTCTCAAAAGGAAAACATGCAAGCCTAGCTCTCTGCTAATTCTGACAGCTCATTACTTCATGATGCTGACTCGCTCAGTGCTGTGAAAACTGGAGTTTACAGTCTGGTTAAGAAACAGACACCCCTTTTGCCAGTGACAGTACCAGCACCATGGGCAGTTGCCAAGCGAATCACTGTGCAGGCTGCATGAAGAAAGAAAACCCAACAACTTGTTGGACCATTTGAATGCTCTCTATTTAGAGCGACAAACACTAAAAATACATGTTATGCTTTTATTTCATATGAATTTCCAATGTTAAAAAATCGAGAACACTGAGGATGCAACCATATTTACTCTTCCTCCTGGAAAATTTTGAATCAGGCCTTGTGCCCTGCCCAAGCATCTTTGGGCATTGTTAAATAAAATGCATTATTATTGCTATTATGTAGACGCTGTCAGTCTGAATCTATTTTATGAGACATTGCTTCACTGCAAACTGGAAACGTTGGTGTTGACTGATTTATTTAACACATCATATGTCTTGTATCATATAAAACTCAATTAGCATAAATGAGGAGCTTAAAGGCATCTATGTAGCGTAAAACTTTGGTAGTGTTTGTTAGACGCACTAGACCTCCTGCTGTCTTAACCTTAGCCTGAGTTTTTCTGTTGACATTTGAAGCTATCTTAAAGATGAAAATTGTCAAGAGAGGACAGGGCGAAGCTCCACAATGAAGCATGAAACAGGGCAGGTTGCTTCATTTTCAGGCAGTCATATGTTTACAGTGCAGGCAATTTAATAATTTAACAGAAATGAAGAAAAGGCAGTTGACTGTTTGATACTTCCTGTCTCTAAGGCCACAAATACCTGGACTGAACTGACACACAGAGACTAAATGGCAACTGACAACAGAGGCCAGTAAGGATGACGATGGTGGTCCTGAGCTGAGAGGGATAAACAGCCATGAAGGGGAGCATGGGGGGAAATTTTCTTTGGAGGAGGGAGCAATGACACAGATGCTTATCATTGTCACACAGGTTCAGTGTAATGTCGGACTTGTTGACTGAAAGCATGAAATTACCTCCACAAGGGTAAAGGGCACATGGTAAAATTAGACTGGGGGACTGGGGAAATATTAAGTTCAGCCAGAACTTTCAAAAGTATTTACAAAAACCTTGTCCATGTCTATGTTTGTGGGCTAAACTAGGGCATGTTTTGGTTTAAACAGTCAAGCTGTATGTGTATTACTCTTGATGATATCGGTACCATCTGACAACCATGTACAGTATTCCCAAGTTGGAGACTATTTCCCTTAATAAGAAGCACTTTTCTTTATAATACTTAACTGACTGTAACATTGACTTTTCTGGCAAACTAAGACTACAAAGCTGACGAGTTCAGTCAAAGTATCTCTCTTTGTTTTTGTTTGTTTTGTTGTCATTCAAATGTAAATTTGTCTGTTATTGTCAGGTTTTTGTTGAAATTATGACTCACTTTTCCATGTCTCTGATTTTTCAGTGGTTTTGGCTAGTCACAAGTTTTGATTTTGAAGTTATAGCAATTCACCCAGTAAAAAGTGAACCACCACAATATGAATGGAAACCCAGAATAACTTTCAGTGCCGTACCATCCTTTAAGGTACATAGGCCAAGACAATGACAATCGTCCATGTGTCCATTTCCAAGTGTACCATTTTCTTCAGCTTAATGTAAAACAAGCTTCAACATTCAACAACAACGACAAAGGTGAGATTTCTATTCAGCCGTGATTTAAAAAGAATCCCTTTTTATGTAATAGGAGAAAAGATTCCAAAGGTGAAAAGGGTACAGGTGTTTTGAGCCTTTCCCTTTGTCACATCATTAGTCCAGTGATTTGACTTTTGCCTTGTGGCGCGACATCTGACAGAAGCAGCTCTGACTCACAGTTTACCTTACATCACTTGCGCAAAAAGAATGATACATTTCCCCAGGTAGCATCTGCCTGTGTTAGTGTGAGCCAGCATCTAATAATCCATCACAGCTGCAGCTCTAAGCTAACAATTTTGGAGAAAGAGACCTCCAAGTACGCAGAACACCTAAAGATTTCTAGGCGTGAATACACACATGAGCACCCTTCTGCCCGAATCCTGGAGTTCAGGGTACCCAACCAATGAGTTTTTCTCAGCCAGACAGTGCTTGGTGCACAGTGCCTCTGTTTGTCCAGTGTTTCCTGAAAAGAACACATTTCTACATATTTTTGGCTGTCTCAGGTAGATTGGATCATTTTAAATTAGCAGGATAGCTTGGCTGTGAATGCATCACCCACCCACTTGAGGAGCTTTGAAAGTGTTTTGTGTGTGAGTGAGGAAATCGTGCCCAGCAACACATAAGGCCCCTATAGGGTTTTTTTTAGTGATTTAATGTGACCCTGGCAGCAGCAGTGGAGCAGGAGTGAATGTGTGGCTGCTGCTCTTGCACTCAAAGACCCCATGTGTCCAGGTTCTGGTACTATAGTTCTGAAACCTGATGCTGTCATATATTCAATGTACCATTTATTGTGATTTATTGCTATATTTTAGTTGTATCATTTCAAGTGGAAATATATTTTGCCCTGTCTGTATAAACGACTGAGAGATGGAGTTAAAAGCTTCAAATTTAGGTAACGCTGTGACACAATGTCATGGTAAGATCATATCAACACAACTCTTTTAGGTTATTTTGAATCTGAGTTTAAATTTGAATCTAGCAAATGTGATATTAATATATTAAACACTATGACTACCTAATAATGACATTTCTACTTAATGACACCAGAGTCTGGGCCTCTTCTTGTGCTATGAAGCAATATTTATAATAGATGAGTCTGCAACTTTTTCACACATCAGCAGTTGTTTGCCATAACAGACAAAGAAGCACTGCAGTGTATCAACAGATGCATTAGACATGTTAATGATGCGCTATTAAGGATCTTTTTTGCAAATATTTTATGAGAAAATAAATGTTTTAACACGTTGATTTCCAGTAATAGTCATGGAATACTTTCCCTTTCTTATTCTGATGGTTTTGGTTGAGTTGTGTGTGCGTGGCTATTGGCACCTGCAGCTGCAACTGTTACTTAATCAGTGTGTATTGTGCTACCTTTATCGCTTTACTATGGGTTTATTCCAGGATATATCTAACTATGTATTGACATATAAACACGTAGAGTACTAAAAAATGTTATTACATGTTTGTTTTGTTGTTATTAAACTGTATAGTAGAACACAGTACCAGGAACAAAGAGTCCTACGATACAACTGGCAATTTTGTATGTTGATATCTCAAAATGGAAACAAGAAGTGGGAAAACTGCTTTACATAGAAATTCTATCTGAGTAAGCTGAAAACAGCACAGTCGCATTTATCCACACTATAATCTCTTCACACAAAAACACAAATGCTATAACTGGACCTGGGCCCACAGAGTCTGAGGTTGGAGATGATGGTTTATTTTCATAGGAGATGCTTGCTTGCTGAAGCATTTAACCTTTTTGTGTTTCAACACATTGGCCAGAAAATTGGCTGCTGAAATGCAAACTGCCCTCCGTTTGGTGTGTTTAACCAAATATTTGCATGTGTTTGCTCATGTGTGAGTGGTGTTTAGCGCTGGTGCCAGGGCTATTGTTGAATATGCTCGGGTGTATCTTCACATTGTTATGGCTGAGTGAGACTGGGGTTATGCGATGAATCAGGGACTCAGTAATCAGGTGCTTATATAAACATTACTATTGTGCCAACTGCAGAATGCTAAGGTAGAAATATCACTAACATACTGTAGACTCCTGATTAAAGAAATGTTTTCCAACTCATAGCGCTGTTAAAAAACATGACTATTATCATCATGTGTGGCAGCACACGAAGGTGTCCTAATGTTAAGATTTGGATGCAAAACTGAATGAACATAAAATTTTGGAAAAAAAGATGATATCCATGCTGTAAGGTAGTTTCCATTTGTCTTGTGCGTTCATCATATGTACAAAGTCATTACACTGCCACGCTTGCCAATCTCAGTGACAATTTACTTTTTTATACTATTCCAGATTTTTCATATTTGCACAATTCTTTTTGATATGGCCTCTAATTTTCACCAATGCCCATATTCTTTCCAAGCAACAATTCACCTTGTGTTGAGTATATCATTGTGGCACAGCATGTATTTAATTTGTGTGTGTACACAGTGGAAGAGCTTCTCTTGATAACAGATTTCACACATTGGGTCACTGAAGTTGGATGGAAGCAGACAAAAGCTTTCTTTATTTTCGCCAGTAACAGTAACTTTGCTACCTGAACGTCATTGCCAAGTTGTTTCCACTGTGTACACTAAATAGCTAAATAACAAGCTAGCTGGCTAATTGATTGGAAGATTATTTAGTTACCATGCTTGTTATATGGTCATTTGGCTCAGTATCGTCGACCCCACGAGTTGAATATGTTGTCTTCAGCTCACCCATTTCAGAAAAAACCAAAGTTAGTCTTAACCAATACCATTACCTTGTGCAAAAAGACTAAAGTCAAAGGTCCAGGTCTTAGGAAACGAGTTAGCTTTATTATTAGGTGATGATCCATAAAGTATGCAGCATTTGGAAAAAAAAATCTTGTTTTGCAATGTAAAGCAAGTGCAGACAGTTTTATAAGCACACTACAAGAACACACACAAAAAAAAAAAATGGGTAAAAAACAAAACAGAACAATTTATATGCTCTCATCTATTCACAAAGATGAAAGAACTGAGGAGATAAGGTCAAACCAAAAAAAAAAAAAACCACAAACCTCAGACAACTAGGTTTATGTTCCTTGGTTTCAAAGCTTCAAAGCCATATGAAGCTGCTGTAAACATTAACCCAATGTCTGGTGGATTCGGCCACACACAGTGTGAATCATATATTGGTCTTTTTCTGACATCCATTAAAACAAAATTCTTGACTAATGATATAGTCCTCTGAAGCCATGGAGATGATGCTAGATTAGCACTGAAAGCATTTGGATGGATTGGAAAACCTTAAAAACTCATTAGAATTGTAATGTAAGACGTTTCTAGACTTCACCAGTGCATTACACCTCTATCCATTTCCAATTCAGTGACACTAACATTAGACAGTTATTTCCGTGATGACACTGCAGCAGCCTGAACTCTGCATGATTCAACAACATATGCCAATGACATAGAAAAGGGAACTAGTTTGGCGTATATACACAGCGAGCACACACACACACACACACACACACACACACAAAACAGACACCCAATTACACATGCAGGCCCTCATGGGTAAACAATCCTGTGTGTACAGTTGTTATGGATAGGCTTCTGTGTATATGAAGGGCCCTTCTTACATTACCACTATCCTCGTGTTACTTTACATTTGAGAATTATGCATGAGGCTCATTTCAGACTGGAGAGGTGTACTGTGTGCTAATATTCTTATAGATGTGATGGATAAAAAAACAGAAGAATTACCTACTTTTAAGACTTCAATGTCTCATCTCTCTTTATACTACGCTGTAAATGGAAATAATAAGACATTTTGTAAATGACCTTTCCATTAGAAGTTTCTATTGGCTGGATATTTGCAGACACTGGCGTGTATCCTCAAAAGTTAATTTCATAAAGACACATAAAGAACACCATTGAGATCCTCAAAGGAAAGCAAAGTACCGTAATTTCCAGATTATAAACTGCTACTTTTTTCACATGCTTTGAACCCTGCAGCTTAAACAACTATGCGGCTAATTTATGGATTTTTGGTGATGAGCTTCATGCCGCCAATACATTTAGCGTCACATCAGACCAATGAAATTACCCAACAGGTCACAGTGGACCAATGAAATAGTTCGAATTAAATTAAACGCACCCACGCTAAATTCTTCAGATCAGTCATTTATTTTACGCTTCATGCACACACCCTTATCATGGAAAACACACGAAGCAATGCATATGATGCAGCTTTCAAGTTAAAGTCAATTGATTTGGTGAAAAGGTGAAATATTTCTGTGTAACATAATTCCTGCCATATGCCATTTCCTCCCATATTTCAGACACCTGCGGCTTATAAACAAGTGCGGCCTACATATGTACAAAACAGTTTTTCTCTTTAGATTTAGCAGGTGCAGCTTATATTCAGGTGCACTCTATAGCCCGGAAATTACGGTAACAACTGATGTGGACAGGAAGGCTTGTTGAGCTAATAAAGAATCCTGAGAGAGAAATAATGTACACTTTTCCTCCTCATATCAGCAACGTGCACCTGTCTGTCTCAGCCTCCCCTGACCCCTGCTGTAAGGTTGCTGTGTCTTCATAGAAACTGTGATGGGATGTGGTTGCAGCAGAGTTACTTACAGAGATGCAGAGGTCATCCACACACACAGGAGAGTGAGGTGGGGAGGTGGGGGAGAGCAGACTCCGGCCTCTGTGCTCAGGTTTCCCTCGCCTTACCCAGGTGTCACTCACACAGAGATAAATCCACAGGACGCAGGCAGACTCTATCACAGTGATGGACAGCTCAGACCAGAGATAAGGAGAACGGACCAACCTGCCCAGCCTTTGAGCCACCCTCTGTCCTAAAACTAAACACAAGGACAGGGACACATTGGAGACAGCTCCGTAAGCGAGAAACTGCTGCTCAGATGAGTTTTATAACCAGACTGCAGCTCCTCCCTCACCAATCTCTGACTTTGGCCCTCCTCTGTTGGTATGGCAACGGCCAATCACCACTTAGCATAACACAAGCCTCCTCCTTTTTGTCCTCCTCCGCCCCCTCCTCTTCAGTCAGCCTCTGGTGTTGACAGGAAAGCCACACACCAGTAAGAGCCATGAAGGCATGTGTGTATGTGAAAGAATATAAAGAAATGTGTTTATACATGTACTATTTGTGTGTGTGTGTGTGTGTGTGTAAATGTCTGCAAGTGTCCTAATTATCCTAGGTTTGCATATATATGTGAAGCCTACATGTGTTAATGTGGGTGTATAAATGCACACAAACATAGATACAAACACATACAAGATTTTGTATGTGTAGTTTATGTGTGCAAACTTGCATGTGTGCGTTTGAGAATGGAAATTGCACAGTACTAGTTCCAGTGTGCTTGTGGTTTGGGGTGTGTATGTTTTGTGTTTGTTTTATTAACAATGCAGCATTCGTCCATCAGCTGCATATACGCTGTTCAGCTGTGAAACAAGTGTTTCTGTGGGTCATTCCATTAGCACAACAGAGTACCAATTAAATAACAAATAGACCAGCTGCTGATAGCAAGAAATGCAGATAAGGAGCAGGTAATGCCTGTCCTTCAAAGTGGATGTCCTAAATGCACCTGAAGGTCCTGGAATTCAGGTACATTTAGAGGAGTATCATTGTGACTCTCAAATCTGGTGCAAGGTCGACCTAACAACTCCCAGACCAGACATGTGATCTCCAAGTCTGCAGTCAGGTTGGTGTGCAGCCTGGCTTCTTACAACAGGCATTTAAGCTCTTAACTATAGTACACATCACAATTCATTATCTGATCTCATGTCATGTTGCAAAGTACAGAGCGACACAGTGTTTTGATTACAACGCAGACATCTAACTATAACTATTTCATAAATTAAATCTGGAACAGTTGACATACACTCATGCACCACTGAGGAAGAATCCTTTAAAGCCTATTTGGATTCCTTCATTTTTCATCTAGCGATGCGATTAGATTGAGATCTCAACCCAGCAAACAGCTGGAATGCTGTTGATGTGTTGATGTTTGTTGGAAACAGTAAATGACATACTGTATATTCAAGGCCCCTGTCATTTCATCTGCTGCCATCATATGGTCATACTGTATGGTCTAAATGTCCCTTTGTACTGCACTTTGGTTTATAACCCATTACCTCAGTGCAACTTATCAAATGTTTGCACATTAACACGCTAATTTAACCCAGCACAACATGCTACCATTATAATGGTGAGCATATTAGCATACTGATGTGAGCATTTAGTACACGTGCTGCCCTGCAATTCCGCTGCCATGGCTTCATACCCTGTATTTTACATATGAAATTATAAAGGTTTTTTTTTTTTTTTTGTATGTTTTTTTGTTTTATTTGAGGGAAAAAAAACTCCCAGATAGCGTCTAACCCCAACTCACCTGTCTGACCCACACAGACCAAGAGAACTGAATGAGGGTAAAGGGGCTACCAAATTCTCTCCATTAGATTCTATTTACAGACTTTAAATAGGCTGGGCTAAACATAAAACCATTGCAAATGGTCATATAATATGTGTTTGACAAATTGATGATTTATGGTAGCAGAGAGAGAACAATAGGGCACAGTAGGTAATTCAGGCCCCCTTGTGGTTTACAACTGCACACACACACACACACACACACACACACACACACACACACACATTAAAAAGAAAACTGTGTTGACTTATTTGAGAGCGTGAGAGTTAAGCTCATTCATGTTCTGTAAAATCTGGAGAGACTGGCCTTTTGAATCCTGTTACATGAGGAATCGTCACTTGCACTCATCCGTGGTGCCTGTGGGATTTTATCAGTCCTCCCAGGTCTATAACAACATTTATGATCTGCTAAATATTCAACATACTAGATTTTTGGTCAGTGCTAGATATTTTTCACAATGAAAATCAACATTTAGATCAATGCCAGCGGTGGAAAGAATCTGAATGCTTTTAGTCCAGTTCTGTGTTTAACCAAAACTTTGAAGGGAAATTTATACCATACTAAAATTCAGAGGGAAATATTATCTTTTTTCTCCGTTGCATTTTCAGACAATGCAATGCAATGTAATGCAATGCAACTGATGACTTGAATGATAAAGATTAAAAGAATTCACAGCACTGACAGAAAAAGTAAGTCAACTTTTGGCTTTAATAACTAGTTGAACCAATTACCTCAAACAAGAGCTCCCGTTTGCTGATTATGAGATTTTACAAAACTTTCAAGGAGGAATTTTGGTATATTCTTCTCACAAAGCTGCCTCACTTCAGAGATATAGTTACAGCAGAACTGATGGTCTCAAACACATTAAGGCAAGGAATTTGACAAATTCAATCTTGACCAGGCACACCTTTTAAAATCCATTCCAGGTGACAACTTCATGAAGCTGAATGAGAGAATGCCAAGAGTGTGCAAAGCACACTCATCACACAGTCATCAAAGCAAAAGGTGGCTGTATTGAAGAATCAATACATGTTATAAAACATGATCTAAAACGTAGAAAAGAAAAGAAAAAGCATCAAATGACAGGTACTTTAGATGTCCCCATCATCCCTTTGCAAATGGCGAGTGGAATTGTGGGGTTCTGAGCTTTTGTTCAGATCTGATAAAAGTAATAGCTCTTCATAATCTGGGTCGGCAAAATATTGGAAATGTTTTCATCACTATTGTGTATTGTTACCATGGTTGCTTGTCATCTCTCCAGATTCAAGAAACTTTTTTTTTTTTCTTTTCAGGTGTATTTGCTGCTACCCTTTCACAAGTCAATGATTTTTTTCTCTTTTTAATGGTGTTTTTTTTTTTTTTTCATTACGAGTAACACAGCCTGTAGTAAATGGGCCTGTCAGTAGGGGCTGGCAGCTTTGTGCTGTGTTAATCAGATTTGCAGCTTTCTTGGGAGCAAACAACCAGACTGCTGTGTATCTTGTTTGTTCATGTTAGAGCTGGTTGCCTCAATCTGCTTGCCTGTCAGCGTAGAAAATGGTGTGGCAGTTTAATTCTGCCTTTCTTATAAAGCTGCCTGTCAAATCTTCCCCCAGGACTCCCAATTCATAAAACTTTACAGTTGACACTTCACTTTCTTTTTTTGTCTATATTTGTCCTCATAGTTTGATACCACAAGGTGTGCCAACTTTTTATGCGATTGATGCACTTATAGTCTTGCAGCTAAATATTTTATTATTTCAGTGCATGTGTGTGACCATCAACAGCCCTCCCTGGAAGCTAGTGTGTTGATCTTTATTCAGCGGAATGACCTTTGTGTGGCAGGGAGGGCAATGCTACACCTCAGTGAATACAGGGGGGAATAAAGGACAGAGAAGGTGTGGAAGGATGGGCAGGGGAAGGGAAGCAGGTGGGTCGGGAGCCGAGTCAAAGATAGGATACATAGTGATGAAAGAGCAGCTCAGCCCATTTTAGACAGGATTCATCAATTCTTCATGATGTGACCCAACACGAGCTGGCATGTGACATGGGGGCATTCCCTAAAGATGAGTGAGACCATCACCAGGGTCCAGAGTCAGGTCAGGGGCCCAGGCTCCCCAGGTCGGCCACCCTGTGTACAGGAGCACGAGAGGCACCAGTGGTGGGTGTTTAAGACACCTTAAAAGAATTAATAAGAAAACATTACGTTTCACCAGTTTCTGACTGGGGATCGTACAATGACTGATCACTCTGTAATCTATGTGTTGGCTCCTGAAAAATTATACATAAAATGAAATTCACTGATTGTAGACAAACTGTGAAAAGCTATATCAATGAAACCAACCCTCTGTGTAACATGCAAACAGAAAACAGTGGAAATAATGTCTACAAAATGTAGAAACCTCGGATTGTCTCAGTCTCAGTGAAATCACTTTGCTCATTACAGCAGATCCAGCTAATTAGTGCTTTCTGCAAAATGAGACATGGCCTGAGGACATTTACTGAGAGATACAGCAGGTAAACTACATCCTAATGTGAGGGAATAGCACGCCTCTAATACGCTGTGGAAAGTACATATGACCATTGTTTTCTGCCCTTCATTCCCCTCATTCACTACAGAACATTGAACCAAATTTTCAACATTGTGCAATATACTGTTTATAAAGTTATGAACCTGCTAATTCTGTGTTTTGCAAAATAGTATTGAGGTTTATCACTATGTTGTGTATTTATCGACACACAGACCTGGGTAATAGCTGGCTAATAGAGAGGTACATTAAAGAATCAGTCAATTAACAAAACAACTTAAACATGCATGCAAATACAGACTAGTGGATTGAACCGAACTACCAGAATTGAAGAAACAGCTGGAGAATTTTAAAGGAAATATCTTTTGTGAAATTATAGATTGACAGAGCGAAAGATAGATTGACAGATGGACATGTATAGAGAAGAGAATAGACAGCTGGACAAGACAAAAAGACAGAGAGACAGAAAGCTTAGCACAATGCGAATACAGTCTCAACATGGTCATGCTACTAAGGCTGAAGCATTTACCCACAACATTATATCACATAGTGAGTTTGTACTCTGTCCATTTAAATGCGCGCCTGATCTCTGTCTGGGGTCTTCAATTAGCAACCTTTTGTTAACTTCATAAATTGTTAATTGGCATTAGTTTCAGTTTGTTGGGATTAGCACTGGTTAGCTGGTATTACCTTCACTTATCTCCCATTAGTTGGCTTTATCTACACCCATTAGTGTCAATTAGCTTTCATTAGCTTGAACAACTTCCCATTAGATTTGAAGGCATTAGCTTCAATTAACTTAGATTAGCTTCAGTTAGGTAAACTGATTTAACTGGAATTAGGTTGAGTTTGTCTGGGAAGGTCTGCGTTCATCCAGGTCATTAGTTATCCAAAGAAAATTGAGTCTTGATTCTACAGTAAAGATGTTTCACCTCTCATCCAAGAAGCTTCATTCGTTCGGGCCTCTCTGACTAGGTTATGTTGGTTTGACCTCTCTAATACCAACTTGTCTCCTAAGAAGTCAGACTAGCCCAGTCATCATCAGTGGGACAGCATTGAACATTGTGGAGGAGTGTCCACATTGATAATAATATATGATAGAAGATTGTCATCGCATTAAAATACAACACAACTCCACTAAAATGCAACAAAATTAAAGCGCAGCCCACTTCATTGAATAAATAGTTTTATTTACACAAACAAATAAATTAAATATACATAACACCGCAGTGAAAAATTGCACTGTGATATAAAATTGCAAATGTCCTGCCATTCAATAATTAAATGTTTGTATTGATGTATTGAGCTATCGCTCTGTTGTAAAAACTGTTCCTGAGCCTGTTTGTTTGAGACTTCAGTGCCGTGAATATCCTACCTGAGGGCAGCAGTTCACTGGAATGGACTAAGAATCACAAATGCAATGTTCAACCAAGGTCAGAATCGCTTGCATTTTCTCAGGAGCCTAATATCTTTCAACAGCTGCAAAACAATGTCCAGACTTTTGACTGGTCATGTACTTATATATATCTATGTGTGTGTATATGTAAATATGTGCAGGATACTTTGCACAAAATAAAACTGAACTGTCAGTTGATAAACAACAAAGGCATTATCTGAAAATATTATGGAATGACAATTTATTAAAAAAAATTTATGTAAGAAAGAGGGACAAACAGAAAGAAAGGGAGAAAGACAAAAGAGAGGAAGAGAGAGACAGACAAACAGAAAGAGAATGAGAGACAAAGATAGACAGAAAAAAGTGACAAAGAGAGAGCAGAAGGAAAGAGCATAACACAATGCAAATACAGTCCCTGGTTATCTAAGCTACTAAGACTCAAACATTTGCCCTCATCATTGCTTCCCCTAGTGAGTTTGTACTCTGTCTACAGGACTGAGGGTTGTGCCGGCTAATTCTTGAACCTAAAGATGTCGACAGTTTGGCCTGAATGTGGACAGGTGTACCTAGAATATCCAATTTGTGACAAGCCTTGGTGGTGTTTAACGTCCATGACACAACTTTGTTTACTGAAGGTTCCACCTGTCTGGTCGACAAAAGGTCGTGCCCTGGCCCTGTCAGTCCAAAGAACCCTGGGCTTCTCCAAGACTTTGTTTACAGAAACCCATGGTTTGGTGTTTGGGCCCTGGATCTTAGCTGTTGAAGTTGTAGCCTTTTCCTGTGTGCTTCCTGGACCAGAGACCTTGGGTTCTGCAGTCAGTGTCTTTGGAGTCTCTGGCGTGATTGCCTTAGATGCTGTAGTCTTTTTTTTGGTCTTCTGTGGTCCTGAGGAACTAGGTTTCTTTGCCTGTGTTGTACTACTGGTCAGTTTGGCAGGTTGTATCCTAGTCCTTTCCTGGTTTGGTTTGGTAGCACCCACTGGTCTAACAGCCTTCAGGGAAGTTGGCCGTGTCCTGGTGCTCTCTGCTTCAGGGGTCTTGGGCTTTGTTGTTTGTTTTTTTGTTGCCTCATGTCCCTGGGCATTAGGTGTCACACACTGTGGGGATTTACTCTTGTGTTCTCTGACCTTAGGTGCAGTAGGCTGTGTCCTGGTCCGCTCTGTTCCTGAGGCCTTGGCTTTTGTTGGCTGTGTCTGTGTTCCCTTCTGTCCAAGGTTCTTAGCATTGGTAGGCCGTGCCTGGCACTGTTGTTCTGCTCCCTGAAGTTTAGCAGTGCTCTTTGGTCTGGGTACACTGGTTGTGGTGTTCCGTGGAACAGGTGGCAGTGAAGGTTTCCGTGCTACTGTTGCCGTAGGATGGACAGGAACTGCAGATGGTTTACCGGTCTTGTTGGATTGTGGTGCTGAAACAGCTTTAGATCTTCCTCTCTCCTGCCGAGGAACCCTCACAGTTGATGCTTTGCGTGTCTTTATACTTTCATCACAGGGATGTGCTGCTGTCTTCCCCGGTTGTCTTTCATTTCGGGTTGCAGCCTTGCAATCAATTTTTGAGGATTTTGACGTGGCTGCTTTGCCCATACTCCCCTGTGATGTAGCTGTTGCAGTTACCGTACTTGATTGTTGTCTTTCCCTGGTCATCTTCTCTATCACATCTGTGAAGAACTTTTTCTCTGGAATAGATTTGAACAAAAACGTGTAAGTTTTTAAACATAAAAACAAATCTATTTAAATGCAATTCTATTTTTGAACAATTTAACTCAACATTGGAAGTCATGCAAAATACACTAATTAGGCTTTGAGGTAATTGTATTAATAGCGCCTAATCAAGGTGACTTAAGAAGATATTTGATCATCACAGGTTCTATTATTGTCCTGTAAATTGTAATAACGAACTTACCCCACTGTTCTTCATTAAGAAAGGAGACTTCCTTGATATCCGCTTCGAAGTTGGAGCCTCTGGAGTTGACCAGCTGTGCCGTATACTCGGCCAAAAACTTTGGTATATCCTCTGGTTGTGATAGGATTGCTGCTCTTGTAAAACACTCTATCATGCTCTTGAGTCCATATGGCAATAAACTCTGGGAATCCATCCTTAACACTATTGTAATCAATGTTTTTAAATGAAACCTAAAAGTGGTGTGCTTGTATCTACACTACACTCTGTGTGCTGTGCTACATACTACAGATGGCCCAGGTCAGATCAAAGGAACACACACATTGATGATGATGTCATAATTTGGTGACATCATCAGCAACCTTCTCATGTGTATTCTTCATCAAATCAGATTTAATTATCTAGTGCGAAATCATACAGTTACATCAAGGCACTTTACATATCGAGAAGGGGTCTGTTTCACAAAGCAGGTTCAACAAACTCTGAGTTTTCTCAGCTGCAAAAGAGAGGGAGACAGCGTGGGAGAACATTGTTGCTCGGGTCATGGTAAGTTTCAATGGCATTCTTTGCGGTATCAATGTTACAGGGGGAAACTGCTTCAATGGTAATCTATATTTCATTTAGGTTCAATCCCACATCGGAGAAGCAACAGCTTAAAATTAAATCTAAACATTGTTCAAACAGGTAAGATCGACATAATTGTTTTACACTGTAAAGTAAATATTAAGTGGCTGTTTGACTGTGCCGTTTTATCCCCCAAGTGCTGTTTTCACACAAATGTCTTCTCATCTATATCATGGTCTGTTAAATAACTAAGCCTATTTAAACTAAGACTTCTAAAGTCAACAGAAAGAAGGCAGATGCCCGTAAAATGGGTGGTGGCCCAGCACCGCCACCTCGCAGAGACAGAGGAGCTGGCCCTAAGCCAGAATTCTTGGTTTATCCATTCCTATTACCTGCACTGTCTCCCTCGAAGCATGAATATCCACTTCCAGCTGCTGGACATATCGCGCAGATACACTGCCCTCTATTGGAAATCATTTAATTGTTCTGCCTGTCACTACACGCTGCTCACTTAGAACCAATCAGGTGAAATTGGATAATCTTCCAGGGCACACCTGATGATTTGTCACGGCACACAATACCCGACCAGTCGTTGTTCTGTCAGACCAAAACTCCCGGACCGGAAGTGACGCGGTTCAGGAAAAGGCTGCCACCCTTATATAAAGTTGAACCATGACAGCCACCAGGTGTAATCAGTTATGGGCAGCGCCCTCAATGCTGCTACACAAGAATTTCTCTGAGGAAGGAAGGAAGGAAATTTGGGTCAACACTATTTAACAGCCATGTCTCGCACCACTCAGAAAAACCAGCTGGGAGAGCAGATAAGCGCAACCTCACTTTTGAGTTGGTGATTTACCTGGCCACGAAAAGGGCAGAGACTTAAGTGGCTATTGGTTTGGCTTGTCCCTCTTCAGTAGCTAATGTTTTCTTTTGTGCGATTGGCCTGGTTATTAAGTTAATGACCGAACTGACCGAAGCCGCTCGCAGCACAAGATGCTGGAGGCTGAGTGCAGTGCAGCCAAACTTGTTCTGGTCGCAAGCAGTCTTGGCTTCAATTTGGAACTTAGCTTCTTGTAGTTTAGCAGCTAAGTTCTGACTTCTGAGTTTTTTTTTTTTTGTTGTTGTGCCGTCAGATCTCCTGGGGAGGCTCTCCTCTTCAGAGCTCCCCCAGAACTCCTCTCTGCAACATTGTTTTTTCACTTCGGCCAAAATTTATATTTACTACTTATTGGGGCCGACCCACGGGCGTGGTCTGGTTATCGGCGCAAATTTAGTCCAATCAAATTTCTCCCTCCAGCTTCAGGGCCTAGCCAGGGCGGTGTTTGGATTTGAAGGTACTTTCATTCACCCAAGTTTGAAGTTATGCGGGCCACATAAAATGACGTGGCGGGTTGAGTGAGTTTGACACATATGCCATAAAGGTTTAAATAATATAACTTGTCATATGTCAGATGTGTATGACTTATTCCAAATTTCAAGTTTCAAATTGTCAAGTTGTGGCATTCAAAACAGTTCAGTACAGTGGTGGTACAGTTACAAATTGATTATCTACAGTCTATGTAAACATCTTAAACATAAATTGATAAGATCAGGGGTCAGCAGTTCCGGTCCTGGAGGGCCACTGTCTTAGGTGTTTTAGGTGTTTCCTAATCAGCTCGTCGTTAAGCTCTGCTGAAGTCTGATAAGGAGGCACTCATTTTATTCATTTTGCAGTAACGTGCATTGTATTTATTACTTTGTGACAGTGTGGCCAAGTGTGCAGCAAGTACTGCTGAGGAATCTGCCTAAGTGTGGATGTAAATACGTTTTTAGCTGTGCATAACCGTGTATATCATGTGGAGTCGCACTGGTGTTGGACCAGTTTTTTTAATTGTTTTTATTTCTGCAGATGAAGCAACATTCAATGTTTTCTCTGCCTAATGTGGACTTGTAACATTTTGGGTTTTAAAGTGGGTTTTATTTAGCACAAGTCACGAGTCAGAACTAACAAAACTTAGTGCAGATTAAGTGGCCTTCATTAGGACTTGGACTTTGGTTTAAAAAAAAAAAAATAGCCACTACAACATGCATATTCTTTAGTAGATCAGTTTTGATTATCTTAAAATTACTGAATTAAATTATGTACACTCCTAAGCAAAATCTTAAGAAGAAAATCTCACAGGAAGGTTACAAAAGGTTGCATCTTGTGCTGGTCGATTGTAACCATATTGAAAGCAGTGCTTTAAAATTCCAAAAGAAGAAATTGGACCAAGAGACAACAAACAGATCAAACAGGTTTTGATTAATGCATAATGCATCTAGTTGCATGCTGCCTTTTGGTCCTTCGCCACACCCTTAACCAATCCATCTATCCATGAAAGGCTTCCTGCTTCTTGATGCTGAATATGGCATATTAAAAAGGTCAAAAGTAAGTAAGAATTTTAATGAATTCAAATATTTCATATTTATTTGAGGTAAGCAATATTTGTGAAGTGGACATTGTGTTTCCTCAGGTCTATCCTAATTAGATTTGAAATAAATCTAAAAGGACGGAAGCACAGCAACATAGTCGTTACCATTGTTGCCTCACAACACAAAGGTCACCGGTTCAGTTCCTGGCTTGGGGCCTTTCAATGTGGAGTTAACATGTTCTCGCCTGCGTGGGTTTCCTTCAGGTACTCTGGTTTCTTCCCACCATCCAGAGACATCATGTTTGGGTTAATTGGTGACTCTAAATTGTCCGTAGGTCTGAGTGTGAGTGGTTGTTGGTCTCTGTCTGTCTCTGTGTGTTGGCCCTGTGATGGACTGGTTACCTGCCCAGGCTGTACCCCGATGCCCTCGTGAGCTGGGATTACCTCCAGCATCCCCCACGACCTGGGAAATGGCTAAGCAGTAGAATATAAATGAATCAATGAATAGATCTAAAAGGCAGCTTCATGAAATCATTTTCTTTAATGCCATGATACAGTGAATCAGTGATCTGATTCACGAGAAAGCATACATTTTCTGTAATAGAGTAAATGTATTTAAATTATTTGAACTCATTATTGTACCCATGTATTTTTGTTCTCTCTGTTGCAGGGGCTTTGGGTTTTGTTTGCTGTGTCATTGTACCCTCAGGTCACTAGACATGTTTCTCTGATACTATGGACTTGTGGCCATGTTTTGCTTCTTGTGATTTGGCCCCCCTGATCCTGGGACTTAGCTTTGGTAGGCTCTGTTTTGGCATTGGCTCATCCCTGGACTTTAGCTGTAGTAGGCTGTCTTATGCAGTGTTGTTCTGGTTCCTGAAGTTCGGTACTGCTCGCAGTCTTCCAGGAAACAGGCGGCAGCAGAGGCTTCTGTGCTACTATGAGTGCAGGCAGGACAGGAAGTACGGATGGTTTACTGCCCTTGTTGGATTATTGTACTGAAATATTGTTAGAAATTCTTTGTCTCTCTTCTTCTGCCTAGAAACTCTCACTGTGGATATTTTTCTTACTTTTTGGGCAGTCAAAACTTTTCCCTGGAACATATTTTAACTCTAGGCCCTGCAGGGGAGACATCAATGTCTTTTCAATTGTTTCTTGCCCCTGGGGAAAGTTCATGCTGTCGAAAACCAACTGTGAATATCACCAGGTATATGCCAACACGATAACACAGAGATGCAGAAAAGCAAACAGCACATATGTTAGAAGCCTTTTTACTTATTAAGATCATAGAACAAAATATTCCCACATCCCTGCCACTCTGTACAGTACACTATGTACCTTTCATTTGGATTTGGATTACACAACTGCTTATATGAGACAACTGAGACAGTACACAAAAACACAAAATGAAGCTCTCAGAATGTCTCGTTCAGCCAAATGAGACTTTCCCTGTTGTGTGAAACAGATGGGGTAGTTTCCCTTTTGGATTGAACAGTGCAGTGAGAGATGAATGGCCACAGAATAGCTGTGCTCTTTGCAAAAGAGACACACCTTCTGCTTTTCAACCCTGCTGAGACCTCTATTCTCTCCTAGCAGCTGTACCACCTCCATTACAGACAGCAGGGATATTTTCAGTAACAAGCAGCTCTCCCCTCCATCTTTTGTATTTGGTGTAGCTCAGGATAAAATTAAACCAGCAAAAATGCAGACCACTCTTTGTTTCACATTCATCTTCTCTATTCACAATTGCCATTCAAAAACATCCTATCTAACTGCCAGCAGAGAATTCAGAGTGAAGTCATCAGATCAGACCATCTGTGTCAGATTTTTGTGTGCACCAAACAAACCAAATTATGCGAATCATCTGAGTGACAGATTTTGGAACAAGTAGAGCATCATCTTTTGTGCAACACTTCTCACAAAACACATCCAAAGACATCATGCTTGGATTGGACTGGTGACTCAAAATTGTCTATAGGTCTGAGTGTGAGTGGTTGTTGGTCTCTGTCACTGTGTGTTGGCCCTGTGATGGACAGGTGAACCGTCCATGGTGCATTTGGTGGAAGTTTGATGATGACCTTGCAATGTTTCCTTCAGACTACTTAGTAAGCAACAGCTAATGCTAATCTTGGCTAAGTACATTAAAACACAGCTTCTTTTAAACAATCATACCTAAGACAAAATGCCAGCTCAGAAAAAGGTTTTGGTTATACATAATGTCACCTTATTCATTATCTCCGATTGTGTGTGTGTGTGTGTGTGTGTGTGTGTGTGTGTGTCTATTTGCATGAAATCCAACGTCCCACAACAATTTTCATAATGAATAATGCAGTGCTGGCTTTGGAGACGCAGAGATGAAAGGAGGGTGAATGCTGCACTTCAGGCAGATGGCTGCAAAGAAAGATAAAACAAAGAATGATGAATGAACAGTAAGAAAGCCACTGTGATTTGATTTCTCTGCCATACACGGTTTTGATATGCTAACAGTTCCATTGCATTGACTTTGTAAGCAGATGATACTGAGATGTTTGATTGCAGTATGGTCTGCCCCCGTGAATTCACAGACTGAGTGATAAGTATAAAAAAGAAAGACAGATGGCCTCATTGAGGTAACAATGCGACAGGACAAGTCAAGCAGACAGCTAGCACACAACAATCATTCAAATCAGTACCACCATGAATACCACACATTTTTCTGACTGGGAATTTTAGTAGTCTCTAGGACAGTCTTCTTTCATTTAGGCAATTTTGCCAAGATCAGAAACAGCTTGTCCCAAGAAGATGCAGAAAAACTAGTGCATGCATTTGTTACCTCGAGACTGGACTACTGTAATTCATTACTATCAGGATGTCCCAATAATTCAGCCTTCAGATGATTCAGAACACTGCTGAACAAATACTATCAGAAACTAGAAACAGAGATCACATTTTTCCTGTGATAGCTTCTCTTCATTGGCTCTCAGTAAAATTCAGAGTGGAGTTTAAAATTATTCTCCAAACGTTCACTCTCTGGATGGAGGTTTTCTTTTTCCTCCTGAAAAGTCCAATTATTGTTTTTTAGTTTTGCTGGTATAGTGCAACCCCCAGCCTAGACTGCTGGGGGTTGCACTGAGCACCTCTGTCTCACTCTCAGTCTGTCTGTCTCTCTTTCTCTCAGTCCCAAGCATGCACTTAGTCTCTTCCTGTAGTCTGTGTTTTGTCCCTCCTGTCCTCTTTCTTCCTGTCCCTGTCCTACAGGTGCTGAATCATCTCTGCTCCATGTTCCTGCTCAGTACCTGCTGCTGCCATCAATTATCACTGCACACTATTAATAAATCCCCATTGTTATGTTTGCTTAAAATCCCCTTTTCACCTAATGCCTGTGTGCTAGTGCACATTTATTAACATGTTTTGCTTGCATTTTTTAAATAGGACCTCCTCCTACTCGTGTTCTCTCTCCACCAAGATGAGGGTTATTTCCTCCGCACATCTGCCTGCCTGGTAAGCAAACTGAAGATCTATTTGACCTTCCACCTGCTTGAGTATTGCCTGCTTAGTAATTGTCTAGAATGTTTTCATTACCAAATAGGTGAGGGAAAACTGGTCTTCAGTGGTTTCGGACTTTAGGTATTTTAATTTTAGCAATAGATAATGGTGGACTTTTGCATTTGTTGTTTGGATTTGTTTTTGCTTCTTCCTGCAGCAAGTTTCTTTTATTTTTTCATTTGCAGCACATGTATTTTTTTGTGGGCCGTGTAGTGTGTTTGCCCTTTCAGCCACTGTAAGTTTATTTGGGAACCAATATATACCAAGCGGTACAAAAAAGGTGCTGTTGTAATGTTAGCTGCCTGTTGCTGCATTATTTCAACACTTAGTATTTGAAATGGTCGATACACTCTACATGCTACAGTCACTATGGATTTAAAGGCCTGCAACGGATAAAAACCAAAGGAAAATAACATTCACACCTCCGAACTTTACTTTAACAAGAAATTATTGGACATACTTCTTTTCCTTTGTTTTGTTTTTGAAAAACTGAGTTAGTTGCAGACAGATTTAGTTTTGTGTTGCTGTTATGTAACTACTTTAGTTCAAGTGACTAGAATGATGTTGGTACTAATTTGCACCCACTTTACATTTTCCCTTGTCACTGCAAAATATTTATTAATTGCAAGCTTTAGGCGTGTGTATGTGTGTGTGCGTGTGTGAACGCAGGCTGGGCGATGCAGTCGTAACAGACTGTGTGGTTTCTTCAGGGCACTATCTCGGCCAGGAGATTTGACATTAATTAGTTTAGCTGACACTAATTACCACCATCCACTGGCAGGAGCAAGGGCTCCCGGACATCTGGTAAGCTAGTGTTAATTCAGGGCTTTCAAGGACAGATGTCTTTTGCAGCTGGGGATAGGAAACGGCCCTGACCAAAAAAAAAAAAACAAAACAAAAAAACAAAACTGAGGGCTGGCTCTCCTGGGGCAAAGCATTTATAGAAATTAATTAAGAGTGTTGCTGAAAGTAAATGTAAAGTGAAACAACCACTGAATTAAAACGGTGTGTTTAGACACTCATTCATTTATCTTCTACTGCTTATCTGTTTCTGGGTCGCCATGGGTGCTGGAGCCACCTGTGGATGCAGTAGTGTGTTCTACCATTAGCAGAAATCTATATGGTCACCTTTTTGCACATACATGTGTCCTTAGTGACATAATTGAGACTGTAAGTAGTGATTGTTGAATGGATGGTTGCGGTGTTGTCACTTTCCACTGCTTCAGCCTAGCACTGTACATTTTTCCTCACATTTTGCTTCAAAAATTTTGAGATTTCTAAGCTTTGCAGGCCCCCCTTCTGGAAACCAAACCTATTTCAGATGTTGTTTTCTTTTTATGTTATGCTTGATTAACTCATAACTAATTTCTGTGAAGTTGCAGGTTGAACATCTGTAACAAGGACTGGGCCTGTGAAGAGAATTATTATTCTCTATTATAGGCTCTTATTCAGGACTATTTTTATTCTGTTTTTTTTTTCCTGCCTTCCTGAGCCAACTTCAATCTTTAAGATCACGTGTGCCACTATTTTGGAACATTTAACATTACAGAACATGGCAGTTTGCACACATGAAGTCTAAATACAGAGGAAATTTAGAAAAATGTCTCCAGCATTCAATTTAAATGAAAGCTAATTCATGATTTGCTTCTCTAAATGACCTCTAATGATCATCAGATTCCATTTTTCATTACGTTACATCATTTGCTTATTGCCATTGGAGAATATGTTTGCAGGTTGCTGCAAATGTGCTTCACTCTTCAACTTAAGTATTTTTACTGGGTTTCAAGCCCCCGCATCCCTCCATATACAATGTAGTTAACCTCCACCCACGGCAGCTCGTGCAAGTTATTTTCCTTTCTTGTCTTTCTGCTCTGAGCTCCTGCAAACTCTCCATTTGTCTGCACTCTTCCACGGGCAGGTGAGTCCCATAGAGAGGGAGAATTGTTGCTCCTGCCTGCGGTTTAGGAGATTGGCGAGTCTACCTCGTTCTATTTTAGAAATAGGACAAGAGTTTTTCTGTCTGTTTTTACTCATCAGAAGAACAGACTGTGCTTTTAAGGTTGTTTTGTCACAAACAGAAACCATTCGGTGAGAAGACGTTCTCACTGTAAAAAAGCAATAAAAGTTAAAGTGAAGTGTGTGCACATACGCAAAGGTATAGGCAAGGTATTAGTAAGTCTGGTTCTCTGGAGGCTGCCTCCCACATAATGGTGTGCGTGAGAAAGCAGCATGGAGACGAGGCTGACGTCTTTGTTAATGATATGTGACCAACTTTGGTTTCAAAAAGGTGGTTCTTTGAGTAAGAGACAGTTCGGACAATTGAAAGAAAAAATTGAAAAGGAGAAAGAAAAACTGATGAAGGGAAAGACGGTGAAAATTAAAGATATCGAACAGTAAGTCATTCAAGGATTTTGCAAATGGTGGGACAATGAAGCACAAGCAAACAAGTTGGCTGCTAAACATTTGCCAAATAAAATTGCTAGAATCCCAACCTCTCCGAAAAGTGGTTGAAGTGGAGGATAGCAGGTTTGGAGCATTCAAGCCAACCACAACTGAACTGTGTCGTTTACTGGCACTGACTGTCCCAGCCTCTAACCTCACTGACCTATCTTCCTATATTGAGGTACAACTGCATATGATCCAGTCTACAGCAACATTGCCTAGTTACCATGGTGAATGACATCCATCTTCTACCACTGTTCCATTTCTGCGTACACCCTGGACGGGCCACCAGTCCATTACAGAGCCAACACACAAAGACAAACAACCACTCACGCTCAGACTTACAGTCAATATGGAGCCACCAGTTAACCCTTTGGATTGTTGGACGAAACCAGAGTATCCAGAGGAAACCCATGCAGACATGGGGAGAATATGCAAACTCCACCAGGAACCGAACCCACGACCTTGGCCACGACCGTGCCCAGTGAATGGCATCATGACAAAATCAAAGATGTCCACCCACTAGTGATCCAGATGGACAAAGTGAAAGCATGTCACCAGAAACAAGACAGATCTGTTGATGATTTTTTTTACAAACTGATGAAGTGCTTTCTGCAACACAGTGGCATCACAGAAGCTGAACTGGCTGACGTCCATGTGGCTGCAATGCTAGTCACCAACCCTGACATTGTTGCAGAGGTGAAACGAACATGCATTGGTTACAGTGCTGCTAATGGCAGCATCATCATCGTTGTGCCAAACACAATGAGAAGTTGGAGAAAGAATGCTGCCAGAACAGAAAAAGGCACAGGCAAAAAAAAAAAAAAAAAGTACATTGGCTGTGCTACAAACAACAGCTGCACTAACCTCTGCAGCAGCCAATACTCTGCAAAATCAGCCAGCTCTACCCACTCAACCCCACCCACCTGCTCCACCACAGGTCACAGGTATACAGATCCCTTTACCAACAATGGCTGCTGTTTTAGCTGTGGTGCAGTGGAACACTGGTTGCGTGGATGAATCACTGTAGTGGTACATTCAGCAGCGTGTTCTCCTGGGGAACACCACATTGTATGGTCACCATGCCTGAAAATGAACCGTTAAAATCAGCACATTGTTGTCTATTGCACAAATAACCTTTCATTAACTTAATAGCACTGATGTCAAAATCATATGCTAATAGCTTCTTTATCAATAATTTGTGATCTATAAAATCAAATGTTGCGCTAAAGTCCAGGAGCGCAGCACCAAGCACTGACTTTCTATCAATGTCTTTTAGCCACTTATCATTAGCCAGCCATTGATGTTAATGCTGTGCTCGTGGAATAGCCAGGCCTATATGCATGTTGGCACTCGGTGTTGATGTCATTTACCTCAAGGTAACATTCTTTGAGTAAGAGACAGTTCGGACAATTGAAAGAAAAAATTGAAAAGGAGAAAGAAAAACTGATGAAGGGAAAGACGGTGAAAATTAAAGATATCGAACAGTAAGTCATTCAAGGATTTTGCAAATGGTGGGACAATGAAGCACAAGCAAACAAGTTGGCTGCTAAACATTTGCCAAATAAAATTGCTAGAATCCCAACCTCTCCGAAAAGCCACTTATCATTAGCCAGCCATTGATGTTAATGCTGTGCTCGTGGAATAGCCAGGCCTATATGCATGTTGGCACTCGGTGTTGATGTCATTTACCTCAAGGTAACATTGAATCTGTTTACAAACAACTTTCTCCATCAATTTACCTAATACAGGTAAAATGCTCACAGGGCTAAAATTTTGACCATCAAAGGACTCTCGAATGTATTTTGGCAGCGGAGTAACCTTTGCAATCTTCCACATATGTGGATAAACATTATTTTCAAAACATAAATTAAAGATCTGGCAAACAGGTGCTGCAATGAACTTGGCTGCTAGACACAACAGGCTGCCATCTAAATGATGATCTCCACACGATTTATCACTTTGAATTGAAAATAAAAGTTTCTCCATTTCCTCTACTCCCATCCTCATAAATTCAAACCTACACACCTTGTGATTCATAATCTTGTTCTTAATAATAGAATCAGAAAGCCCACCACTAACCATAGTCATTTGATTTCTAATTTAATTAATTATATTAATGAAAAAATTATTAAAGTAATTTGCTTTATCAAAAGGTTTAGTTGTAAACTCACCTTCTACTTCTATGAATGAAGGAACTTTGTTCCATGTATTCCTACCCACAACTGCATTAAGCATAGTTTCTTACTGTCATTTTTACATTCAATTATTTTTATAAATGTTTTTTCTTCTGTCTATTTATTTTAGTTATTTTATTCCTAAGAGTTCAATAACCTCTTGCCAGACAACAAGACACCCAGCTGCAGTAGCTAACTCCTTTAGTGACTCTCTCTTTTATACACTTTTGCAGTCAAGCCACGGAGCTTTTATCTTCCTAACAGTGATCTTTTTTCTTGGGGCATGTTTATCACAAATATTCGAAAATAATGTTGTAAAGGTTGATAGTGCAGCTTTTGTATCCTTTCTGTCCAGAACCCTAACGATGTTCTTTGACTTAAAAAAACACAACAACCTCCTCCGCTGTTATTCTCTCCTCCTCACTCGGCTCCATGTCATACCCAAGAGCCTTGACAGTAGCCTTACCATAGGTCTTAGGTTTGATATCTAGTCCTGAAACAATGATGTCATTCAACCTTAAACACTGCTATAGCTCATCAACCCTATTTGCCAGTGTGTCAGTCCTCCTCTTTTGCACATCATTCTTTACTTTCACTTGTGCCAACCCCTTAACCAGCTTATCTATGACCACTTGTTGGTTAACTACTTTGTCTACAATATCTGCAAGTATTTTTAATGTCTCTTTCAATTCAGTTAGCTCATCCAAAGTCTCCTTCACTTCAGCAACTCCTTCACAGTCTTCTTCATTTGGCTCACCTCGACCTGGAGCTCATTCAGCGTTATAGTATGACTGAGGTTCAATGGTGGCTAAGCCTGATCGTTACTGAGGCCTGGTAATAGGTGCTTCTGCTGAGGGCTGGTGATGGCAATTACAGGCCTGGCTGGGCCTGGAGGTCTTGCAACATCTGGGCCTGGTAGTAGCTGATGCTGGGGCCTGATGGTAGCTGCCTCGAGGGGCACAACGATGAGCTATAGGTCTTGAATTGGCTATAAACGTGGCAGTGCAGGTTCTACCACCGGTGATTCCCAATCCTGTCTCCAATTCCTCCTGAATGCACATTTTTCTCTTGTGTCAACTTGGGAAATGCATATGTTTCTGTTCCTGTGCACCCAGATAATTGGTTCTGGTTCATATTTAATTTCAAGGGCAAACCGTACAGATTCACACGCCTAACCCAAGGGTTTGTTAACCCTCCTAGCCTTGCATGCATGGAAGGCTCTCTCCTACTGTGTGTTAATAAAATTTTAATCTGCAGTCCCACCCATGATCAGTGTTTCTCTGACACACTCATACTCCTCAAACATTTAGTGGCAGAAGGCCATAAAGCTTCCCAGCTTCCCAGGTTCCTTTCCTAACTCTGACGTGATCTTATTCACTGATGGCTTATCATCTAGAGCAGTGGTCCTCAACCCCCAGGCCGTACAGAAAGAATAAAATGACTTACATTATTTCTGTTTTATTTATTATCTGAACCTGAACAATGTTTTATTTTGAAAAATGTTCTTTGTTACATCTGACGCATGTCAAGACGCTTGTTTCGGTCACGTGATACATTGCTAAACCTATAACCTAGAAAAATGAGTAAAAAACACACGTTTGGAAAATTTCTTTGTGAAGGGAAAAAGGCCCAGTGAGGAGACAGAAGAAGAGCCTGCGACTTCCATAAAAAAGAAAGCTGCATTTAGGTTAAGGCTTAGGGGGCAGAGAGGATGTTACTCGTTTAGGACGCTGCTAATAAAGTTGCATAGTTGATAGTGGATTCACGTTTATTATTTTGTTGAGAAAGTAGTAAAGTTTTTATGCCAGTTGAATCTTTTTTTTTTTTTTTTGTATTTATTTGCCGCACCTTCAGGGCCAGTCTGTGGAAATATTGTCCAACATTAAACTGGTCTATGGTGCAAAAAAGGTTGGGGACCGCTGCTCTAGAGACCCCTTAACTGGCTCAAACTGTGGGTTTGGCTCTATGCTCTTCATCCACTGTTCTTCTTTCAGGTTGCTTGCCACATTCATATTCTGCTCAATCTGCAGAGCTTGTGGCTCTTAGTGAAGCATGCAAAGCAGCTGCTGGGAAATTTTGCTAAGTTGACCCGGTTTGGGCCGTGTGTCAAAAGGTGGAATGTTACAGGCAATAACAAAATCATGTTTCACAAAAGGTTTCATTACATTTTCTGACCAAAATTGCAAAAGATGTCCTCTATGTGCACAACACAACCCAGGTCGACCGCTCAAGAGACTACAGGTAGCACACATGCAAGTATGAATTCCATCTGAACATCCGATGATTGATTTCATGAACTCATGCCCTGCGAAGGCAAATTATGTTTGATCATGGTTGAAATGTTTGGATGTCAACCAAATTGATAGAGATTGTCCCAGCAAAACCTTGCACATCTTCTGTTATGGCTAAAGCATTGCTAACTGAAATTATTTCTAGATTTGGCATCCCAACGAAAATTTCAAAGTTCAAAGAAAAGTTCAATGAAGCTCTAAACCAACTCAGCACTGTATTGGGCTTAAATCTCAAACAACATTGTGCGTGCCACCCAGAAAGTGGAGGTACAGTAGAAAGAGCAAACAACATTTTGAAAAATAAACTAGCCTCGTACTATGCTGTACTGGCGTCTCGTGGATAAAAAGCCTGTAGTCATCCTGATGGTGTTAACGATTCTTTCTTGCTGTGCTACTCCTGTGATAAGAAGATGCATTTCCGGCATGATCTCTGCTCAGATGATGCAATATCAAATGCTCTAAGAAAAACCAGATAATGATATTGATCTCCCTGATCTATTCCCTGATAGTTATGATGACTCTGATGGAATCACAGAAGTTCATTTGTAAATATGCTAAATAATATGGCTCAATGTAATTCCCCCATTTGCTGAGCGCTATCCACCACAGTGACACTAGTATCACACAAAAACAGTAAGTTTCTTTTCTACCTCTGTCAGGGAAACCCTATATAAAAATGATAAATCATTGTAAGGTTGAAAGATTTATTACTCTTCAAATGAAGTAATTATCTACTCCTGGAAAGTGCTCATTACTGTAACCCTTGCATGGAATGTGACCTCATGAGGGAAGTGTGCTCTGCCCTTCATCATGACCTTTTACAACAGGTATCGGCACACTCCAGATAGTAACCCTCTTTGTACTCCATATATATATATCTGCTGAGTGCTTCAAGAAGGGGTCACTCCTTATATATAGCGTCCTGTGTACAGGATGAACATTTATTGAACAGACACAATCCTACAGTATATTTTTCCCAATAAAATAAATCTTCTACTATTAGACTTTAGTTTTCCCTGAAGTTACCTTAATTTAAAATGATAAAATTTCAAAATATGAACATTCTGGTACAAACCTGAAACTACGTATTTCAATCACATCTACATCATGTGTGTTATGGGTGCCTCATACCACCAGGCCATTAGAAATTTGACATATGAAATCATCTAGCGGCGTGGATCTGGCCTGAGGGCCTTGAGTTTGATATGTTTTCTCTAAATCATGTTGCAAAGGCTTTGTGAATAGGGCAACTTCAGTCTCCTGAGATTCGGCATTTCTTCGTCTTGGGCTGAACTTGGCCAGGAAAATGGTCGACTCTTCTCAAGGATAACGCTGCCATCATCCTCCCTGATGAACCTGAGATCTAGAGCCATGGCTTTGACTTCTAAGTCTTGTAAGGTCTTATACATATATATATATATATATATATATATATATATATATATATATATATGATTGAAAATTAGTTTGTGTGCCAGACATAATCGTGCATCTTATATAAAATTAGCATAAGGACACTAGCATGCAACATGATAATCTTGAAAGAGTATTAGCTCTAGCAAGGAATTCTAAAGGTTTAATGACACTGACAATTGTATCTCCCTGCTGACAGGAATTACTTATAACACTTATAAATACTTAATATAAGTACTTATAATATTTATAACATCCAGCTCCAACTGCCTGAGCTTACAAACATGACTCAGCTATGTGAGGGTCCATAAGTGCCTGGGGCACCACTGCAGCTCAGTGGTAGAGTGCATGCTTTTTAAACAGAAGCCCCAGGTTCAAACTCCAGCCACAAGACAAACCAGTAGTAGGCTTCTGCCAGCCCAGAGAAATGGGGAAGGCTACAAGAGCAAGGGAATGCAGCGTAAAACTGTAGCCAAGTCAACAATGCAGGTCAAAGATCTGACCCCAAATAGGGAAAAGGCTGAAAGTGTAAAAAAAAATAAATAAAAAAAATAAATAAAAACTTATTTTTTGGCATTCATTGAATCACAAATAGGGATAAGACAAAAGAGGGGGGAAAAAATGTGAAAGTCCATGACGTAGAGCCGCAATCCAAAATGAACATAAATCACCATCATTATTTAGGAAAACATGATTCCTTTTAGCCAAAGAGCATTAATCTGTATGCATAGTCTTCCTGTGCTCATTAATACTAATTTGGTTAATACTATGTTAATTTTATGTTTGTGGAACATGGTTCTCATAGATTAAACAGGACAGTTGTGCATCGAATACAGACACTTCAAGTTTAAACTCCCTCATCAAAGCAGTGTAATATATGCTTTTTACCTTGGAGGACATACAGCTGCAAGGAAATGGCAGCTCCCTTCCAATTTGGATCTATAATCACAATTTTTATGATTATTTTTCCCTGTACACATTTACAACATGGGCTAGTTGTATTAAAGTGCAATGATTAGAACTTTATTGTCTGAGCACCGAGTGTGTGTCTGTGACCTCCAAATTGTAGTACTGAACCTGCAAAACACTGACTAGAATCAATCGTTTGTCTCCTCTTGTGTGCAGGTATAGACTGTATGGTGCCGAGCAGCACCATTCAGAACTGATCCAGTGACCAGCAGCAGCCCAGCAGTCCCTGGCAGGAGAGTTTCTGGCTTCACTGAATGCAAGAAAGAGGCTTAGCCACAGACCTCCTCTTCCCTTTGCTCCACGTAGCTCTGAACTTCCCTGGCTTTAACCTTCTGAAAGCAGATTTATTCAAAGCAGATTAAGTTCATAGAAGTTCTTTATTAGTATCAAATTTAATGTCATTTAGTCCTCGGTCTTCTGCCCAGATTCCTTTCACAGTATGACTTCACATATCAGAAATTTGACTGTGCCCTTCCACATACAGCCAAAAACAAAATTTCAGGTGATATACAGAAAGGCATCAAGATTAAAACACGGACATGAAGGTGAAATCGTTGTACTATGTTTGTACAAATATTACTGGGATAAATGATGAGTGGATTTTACACAGATCCATGTGTATATAGAATATGTATAGTGTGCTTTGAATTATTATGATGCATACAGTACAGGCCAAAAGTTTGGACGCCTTCTCATTCAAATGAATAGGAAAGTGTGTCCAAACTTTTGGCCTGTACTGTATATCAAGACTTATAGCTGCACTATATAGACCCCATCATTTCATTCTACAGTAGATATTTTAGTTTTTCAGGTTATTGCACAATGATTGTTTTCCACTATCATACAATTGGTAGAACTTTTTACCATTATTATTTATTATTCTTTGATTACATCTGTCCATATTTTACATAGCTTATTTTGAGGTAAAGTGGTTAGAAATGCTGCCTATTTCAATTGGCTGGTTTGACGCTCTTTTAAATGAGCACACAAACTTAGTCCAGAATAATATGCCTGGCCTCATTTTCATATAAATTGCAACAATGCCTGATCTGTATATAAAAAGATGATTGTTGCTCCACAAGCACTTTTAAATTAAGTTTCATCAGCATTGGGATACATGAACAATTACATTTTATTCAGTATTTGGAATCCTTCAGCCACAAACTAGTGAGTCCACTGCCTATATGGAAACTCGGCCAGTAATGACTGACAGAGTTTTGACGGGTGGTGCCATGGGGCCATTTTAATGGAAGAGGACTGTTTATCTGTGGATCCATGGCCGCCAGTGCTGTGCTCCACTGTTCCAGTGTTGGGCAGTCCTTGATGGAGGTCAAACTGCAGCCAGTGAGTCTATTAACAGCACAAATCACACACTTCATGATTTCCTAGGAACAGGAGGTGACAGAACAAATTCAACCTGGGCTCAGGGTAGCTGAAGTGATGGATCTGTGAATTTACTACAGGCTGCTGAACAGATTTTTCCTCTTTATTCCTCAAATGTATTCAGTGGTGTTCAGCAGGCCTTGAGTGGAAGTAATGTAATGTAAAGATGGAAAGTGACAGTCCCTGGTTTATAGAGACGATGACTTGTCTTGTAAAATTACTTTGATATTTTCAGAATTACAACATCTAGTTTGAGAGTGCATGAGTGAGTGTTTTCCCATGAATCCAACTTCAATGCAAGGTCACTTCAAACTGTCAGCTTATCATGTAACCTTGAACCGGATTAGAATCTGTGCATATCACCAGTATGTGAATATGAAATTATATGAATAGTCCATTGATAAAAGATGAGTGTTTTCCATTTAAAGTTATGTAACTCCCTGAACTAGTTCTAACCTGGCCAGGGAGCCAACACAAATGTTTTAACAAACGTTTCCTCTGGTAAAGAAATAAATCAGCATTTTGTATCTTGCTTTTCATCTTATTTTTCAATGAAAGTTAGGTGAGAAGGTGAATGCCACTGTGATATCTTTGCACTGACAGTAGAAAAATCCTGTCATATCTTAGCATAAAGATTGGGAGCAGTGAGCAACAGCTCGCCTGGAAAATAAATTCTATGTATCGACATGTTTGTCGCTCGCCTTTCTCTTTTTGTGTAGTAAAAAAAAAAAAAAAGAAAAGAAAAGAAAATGCAATTATTGGTATTATTGGTCCAAACTGAAGTATCACTCATATAACTTTGAGTCCCGAACAAAAGGATTATGTTGGAGGCAGTTTTGTTTTTTTTGTTTTTTTTAAGAAAAATGCATTTTTCCAGGATAAAAGAAAGGCCATTGCACACCACAAATATCATATTTCTGACTTCTGGTTACAATATCAGACTATTTTTGAAGGTTTAACACTGCATCTATTGCTCTGGCGTTTCTTTCCCCTTCGATATTTAAGATTACAGCTTCATTCTGCTTAAATATATTTTACCTGGATAACACCGACCTGCCATTAAAGTCTTGGCATGCATGGTTGAAACCAATGTTGTACTGTATATGAGCCACTGGGTGGCAGCCAGGATACACCTGTTTGAGCGTGTGTACAGGCTGAGTCCTCCACTGATGTTTAAATGGACCTGCAGCCCATCTGCAGGCATTCCTGGAGTTCCTGTGAAGCAGTGCACTTTAAACACATTAGGATGGTGGAGAAGCATGTCACAAAAACTTGTATGCTCCATGCTGTCTGTCTGTGCAGATAGGATGGTTTTTAACTGTATCTTGACAATTTGTGTCCTTCCGTCAGAGCCTATTTAAGCCAAGTAACAATGAAGAAGCTGAAGAACAGCAGCAGATACCCTATATTGACTGCTGTGCTTGTGCATCTACGATGTTGAATGCGAGGAGTGACTCTGATCAAATAGGGCAATAGATTTCCTACCGTTTGAATTAAGCTGTATTCAGGCCAATATTCTCACAACAGCAGAAATCAAATCTGAGGAGCATTGCAGCTGTTAGAGGGGGCCTCGGCTAAGACGGTCGCTCATGAAAAATGTTAAACCCTGGTTAAGAATGTGTGAGTGTACATTCCAGATAGATTAATGTTTAATATGAATTTATACTGTACACCATGCAGCTATTGTTAGAGTAGGTACTCTTCTTCTTTTGGCTTTTTCCCTATTTCTGGTCGCCACAGCAAGTCACCTTCCTGTGATTTGTATTATTTGAATCGGCTCCAGTTTAATGTCTTTCCTGACATACCATCTGGGAATACCACTGGTTTGTGGGTGCCTTGCGGCTGGGCTTCCTGTTGGGGACTTGCACCCTGGTCTGACATGTGACAGGTGAAGATACTGTCTACTACACTAACATGTTTACAGAGGGTAATATTGTTGCTATTGTAATTCACATTGGAATGCAAAAATGCTCCACTACTTGTGTAAGTCCTGTACACACAATATCACCGACGGGAAAAGCAAATTGTTGGCAAGTGTTAAAGTAGTAATTGTAGTTATTAAAGTATAAAACAACTGATTTGTTATGAAACTAACCCAGGTTTCCTGTAAAATGTGGTGTTGTAATGTAGTATATAACTGAACGTTATTTCACAGTAGTCTGTGAAACAGACATGTTACATCGTCGGTTAAGGTCGTTCTTTGGGCCGACGCCAACCGAAGGGTCATTGACCACTTTATGTGTTCGGTATGTACATTAGCTACATCTCACGCAATCACAATATGACACTATTTAGAAAGTGACTGTAGGTTTGAGAATTTCCATTGTATGTTAACCCTGATTTCTTTAAAAGGTATTCAGAATACATAAACACATAACTGAACTCTCTAAATGGAACACAGTTAGTGAATTAACGTTGGCCAAGGGCATTGATCTCAAAGGAGAGCACACAAAAAGCAACAAGTGCATTAACAAGTGCTGTAAATACCAAGCCCAGGTTGGTAGTGGTCATAATAATGATGACAAAGGTGAAGGGAAAAGTATAGCGACATAGACTGTGGAGCCACCACGTTTAAAATCCATGTCAGGAGCAGGTTGGCGTGGACAAAACAGAGGAATTTGACACACAGTGTTTGATTCCCATGTAAAAGTAGCCATTTTTTTTGTTTTTGTTGTCTATGAATTCTCATTGTTGTTGTTGCCAATGATATTCTAATGTTGAGAAAGAACTTATTTTAATTAAAATTCCCATCTTTCCCTACACTTAACCAAGTCTTTGTTGTTATTATATTATACATTGGGGGTTTGAGGCAGGTAGGTCGCACATGCTACTAACGGCATTGTTCGTTATTCATATCATTGTAATCATGGCCGATTGATTGAATTACTTGGTTTAGCCTAAACTGGGAAATTCTTGGAATTCTGGGAAAAAACAAAGGTCTTGTACGTCAACCACTGTGGCAAGCTAATTCCAGGAACATGGGTCATATCAGGGGGTTGAAAGAAACAAACCTCATGGTCATTCAGGTTATGGATTTAAAAAATGGCGCTCTTTAATATGTGTGCATGCAAGATGACCCCATTATGAGAATAGTTTGTTAAGCCGCTAGGCACTCAGCATGGTTACACCAAAAAGAACAGAAACAGTAAGCCACCCAAGATCTCCTCCTCACTACAGGAAGGATAGAGTACCTCTTGCACTAACACTAAATATTGACAGTTAGAAATCCTGAGGGGTCGAATTACACAGCATGGACGTTGTGTAAAAGTTATAGGCTGCAAAAATAATTGACATGTTTATTTGGCTCATTTGGAGGCACCTGGTGGCCCCAAGCAGCATCTTAATTGACTTGAGCCTGGGGCCAGTTCTGAGACAGTAATAGAGGATCTGAGAGATGATGGTGCCGATGGAAGCCAAATGTCAGCAGCCTCTTTGATGAAATGATATTAGGATACCATAGGAGTATGCAGAATTTTCTGACAAAAAGCTTGAAATGGAGGTTTTCAGATAACAGATCACTTTGTTCCTTTTGTAGTTCCTTTGCACAAGCCCACACAGCACAACTTCAACGCTCTGTGCTTCGTGTGTAAGGCAGCATTCCTCCTTCATTCAGGATGGCAGTCCAAGTGCTCTGTGGTGACAAGCAAAGAGATTTCAAAGCAGGTAAATGTCTCATGAAATATTTGATGACCACAAGCAATTCAGAAACTTCAGATGGTGTCAGATCCAGTGTTGAATCGGACAAAGACTGCGTCCGAATTTCTTTACAACTATAACTGTTGTAAAAAAGCAAAACATATCTTACCATACAGATATTGACATGAAATAATAATTGACTCCTTATCACAAGTGATGTATTTTATTGTGAAAAAGATTTTTCCCCTGGATATTTGAATATATGATTTCCACCATGTATAAAAAGCCCAGCTGGTAAAATGATGCTATTTACATATAGTGTTGGGCTTAATGAGTTACAAATAGCTTTTTGGGTAACAAAGGAAAGTAACCCATTACACTAAAAAATATCGGTAACCACATCACTTTACTAGACCTTAGGAACGCGCTTTCCTGCGCCGCCCAAGCTGCATTTGCCTGGGCGCGTTGCCATAGAGATCATTTGCTTCTGATGCAAAGGAGAGCGATGATGGAGACAGAGACAGAGACAGGGGGTCTACTTTAAATTTAATAAGGACAATAATAAAGGACAACAATTTCGAGTGAATTGCACTCAGTTGTCTTTCAGCTGCTGCCAAGTCAATGAGCGGCCTGTCCAAGCATTTGTCAGCCCAGCATGGCGATACCAAACTTGTGGGCGAAGGTCCTGCTGGCCGGTCATCTGAAGGGCCCCGGGTTGATATGTTTATATGCCATTTTGTATACATTTATACAACAAACACTCAGTGATGATAGAGCTACGATGTTTGTCCATGTATGTAAACTGTAAATTAAGAAACGGAAAAGTAAAGTAATGAGTGGTGAAGTCACTTTTCGAATGCAGAAACTAGTAATTAAAGTAACTAGTAATAAGTGACGAATGACTTTTTTTTAGTAACTTCCCCAACACTGTATATATATACATATATATATATATATATTTAAATTTACACTATACATTTTTATTCTTGTATAACAAGCTTGTATAGTAAATTGAATATGTAAATACAATACAAAGTCAGCTTTTTTGTGTTGTTGTTGGTTAAATTGATTTTGTCTCTTTTATTCCAGACAAGTGGACCCAGAGTTAGGAATCTTCTATCTATGATATGATATCTATAGTATCCGTCATAAACATACAGGTTTGAGATATATGCCAATTGAATAATTAATAGCTTTTTGATTTTGAGCGTGCATTGAGCTGATTCCCAGTAGTTAGATTCGGACAATGATAAATGAAATTTGGCAGTTTCATTGTTGATTTTTTTAACTTGAAACAATAAAATAATTAATGATGAAGGACTAGGTATTGTAACCAGATCTCCATTTGGATTTGGTTTAAGCAGTGAGCAGGGCCAGTTTTAACTCAAGGAAACTGAAGGATTAAAGAGAAATCCTTTAGTTTAATTTGCTTGAGTTTAAAATTCAAGCCTCTGATTGCTAAAATTCTTTTTCAGGTTAACAAATGAAGTGAAAAACACACACACTCTAAAATGCAATGGAAAAGGTTATTTATAGACTTGGTGAAAGCAGATTTTCTTTCCAAGTGTTTCTGATAACAGAACAGAAGGTTATTAGTTGATCTTGTGTACTGCTCAAGAACAAACAACAACAACAAAAAAGTGGCTCTAGAAGAAGACAGACCACATCACTTCTGTTTCAGTGAAATTCCATTGGCTCTCTGTTTTTAGAATTGATTATTGCACTGAATTAAAACTGATTTTAAAGCTCTGAATGGCCTATGCACCTTCATACTTTTTATTACCTCATCAACTGCAAGAAGTCCTGAGATGCTCTAAAGTTCGTCTGCTAATTGTACCAAAGAGCTCAACAGACAAAGCAGGTGGGCAATTTTGTGAATTATGCACAGGCAACCTGTGTGGAAAGAACTCAAAATATACCTTAACTTTAAGACTTTTAGTGAATCCATCCTATGTGCTTTGTTTTTATTTTTGCTCTGCTTCAAATGTAAACCACGGGCGCATTTGATATATAAATGGCTTTCTACATATAAAATAGAAAAATAATTTGGAGGAGATCGAGCTGCGGATCCGACTTGCTCTGTCCACTATCCCGATTGTCTGGTGCATCCTGTCAATCACACAGGAGGCACACACATCCATACCCTGCTTTATGCTCCATTTTCCTTTAAATGGGACCATCATAAAAAAAGCACATCATTTTGAATTGAAGACTTGAAACTAAAGGCTGAAACCATAAATTCATTAGCAGAACAATTACTGAGCAAATAAACCAAGAGAGGAGTGAGGATTTTCAGACTGACTTAAATACAGTCTGACTTCTTTTTACAACCATGGCAGTGGCACCCTGACGGTCATTAGATGCTCTTCAGCATCGGCTTCACTTTGCAGAGTCCTGCATCCACTGTAATATACAGTCTGTGGGTGGAGCATACACTGCTCTTGCACCAAATGGTTAACTGACCATTAACTGACCATTACAACACCAGTGGTCCAGAGGAAGGTTGATATTCTAACCATTTTATAGTGTTTTCTTATTGTTTGAAATAGCAAATGTAAGAGTGTTTTCTTCCCAATCACTACTGAAAAACAACAGAGAAAACATGAGCTCTCATTACCAAGAAAACTGAAGCTTTAGTTCGAAGGTCTTGGGAACTGAAAAACTTTGATTTTATAACCCACCCCCTCACCTCACAGTCTCTAACAAACAGACACACAAACACACGCACACACACACACACACACATGCACAGAGCCCAGAGGGAGACAACAGGATGCTGGAGAACACTGCATTTGCAACTGGAGCAGACACAGTTCACCCGACAGGATTTCGCCAAATCCTTCAATTGAATTTTTCACTCCTGCAAGGGGAAGATGCTGCTCCCTTTCCAGCCCAATATCCCTGAGCAAACACTTGCGTCAGCTGTTTGTGTTTGCCAATACATTATGACTATGAATATTTTAAAGGCAAAAAAAAGAGTTTGCTTTCTGTAGCATTTGTCACGTTGAAGAAAAACAAGTGTTCTGAGTTACACATATTTTGCACATAATTATTATATAGTTTGTTTTAGTAAGGATATTTTACTTTACTGTCAAATTAATTTATATTACCTGAGCAGGGTGGTTTCATAAAAGAAATTCTACCTTTTTCCATATTTCACATATTAACATCAACCAGCTACAGCTGTGCGAAACAGTAGTTATTTAAGGAATATTACTGTTTTCTTTCCTCTACCACTGACTAACTGAAGAAGCATAAGTAATGCAAGGACATCATATTTAGGGATTCACAGAAGCCTCATTAAATTTAGCTTTAAAGCATGTGTTTTTGTTTGATTGATTATCTGTCAAGGCTTTTATTTTGGAGGGCAAAAACAAAAATTGAGTCGGAATTTAAATTAAATTAAATTAAATTAAACTTCTTTCCTCCACGTAGTTTATCATATGTAAAAATCGTTAATGGCTATTGAGCTGAAATGATGTCACTGCAGCGGGGTCCTATTATAGGACAGTTGCTGCTGGTAGAGGAAGTGTTAATATGTATAACAGTCTGATTTGTTTTTGAAGAGAATGAAGCGTATTATTATCTGTGATTGGACAGTAATGCTTAGTTTCTGTGCCCTTTCATTGTACTTGATGTCTATCAGTTGTGTTATTGATGAATATGACACTGCTGGCAAAAACTGTGCACGTCCCTCCATTTCATTCAGCCGTGTTCAGTTGAGCTGATATAAATTGAGTGAATGCAATTGATTTGGGGCATTTGCCTTTCAGCGAAGGGGAACTCAGTGAAAAGAGGAAGAGACAGTGGCACCTCAGTGCAGCAAAGAAGAAGAGAAAGAAATGTGTGTAAGAGCGATAGAGACGACAGATGGTGTTGCTACACAGGAGCCTGCCCTAATGTAGTTTAGTTCGGCCCTTATCACCGCTGGCAGCCTTTTGGCACAATTTAAACAGATACTGGGAATAATAAACACAGCTAAGCATAAAAAGATTCATTACACATTTCACAACATATTAGGAACGTTAACCTTGCCAAACAAACAGTGTAGAATTGCAATATTTGCTGAAGATTTTATCAATCTTAGGTATAATTTATGGCATATTATTATGGATACGATTGAAGTGCAACATCAAATTAAAAATTTTTGATCCGTGCCAGCCAGAGGCAGTTCTAGTGTATTTGGTGCCCTAGGCAAATTTACCACCCCAAAAAACAACAACAACAACACGAAGTCCAAAGTACTGCACATCCATTTAAACGACAAAGAAGGGAATGATATATGCAAATTTCTTCCAATTTGCGTGTATTGTATTGGCAAATATGTTGAATAATGTTGTTTGGGGCACCGGTGGTGTAGTGGGTAAAGCATAGGTCCCATAAACAGGAGGCAATAAGGTTGTTGTCCATGGCACGGGTTTATTTCCAGCTGGTGTCATTTGCAGCATATCACCCCCCATTCCCTCTCCCCCGTTTCCTGTCCTGTCCACTTATCAGCTTCCAGGTCACGGGGGATGCTGGAGCCAATCCGAGCTCACTTTGGGCGAGGGCGCACACTGACACTCACACTCAGACCTACAGACTAATTATAGTATAAATACAATTAATCCAAACATGATGTCTTTGGGCAGCCGCTATCCCCTAAAATTTTATATGCAAAATTATGTTATTATCCCTGACATTAATAAATGAATAAATATAATAAATACATAACCAAAATGTAACAGGGGGCAGCGCTAGAATACGTCCTTGACAATCTGGTGAAAAGTAAATGAACCACTGAGGTATATACAGTATATGGTGACTGGGGATGAGCTGCGGAGGCCTGCATCCTGAAGCTGGAGTTCAGTTTAGCAGGGTGACTTCCGGGCTAACCCTGGGTTTTCAGTGGCACGAAGCTGGTTTACTTTCCATCAGGGTACGTCGCCACTGTAACTAATGCAGAACGTCTAACCCACCCCGGAGCAGGTTAGATTCTGGATTAGAGCTCTCTGGAAAATTACCTGCCCATTTCATTCATTTACATAATTTATTAATTTATTTGTAACCTTCTTGCGATGTCTTATAATCCTGTATGGAGTGATTTACAGGACAAGAGCAACAGGAAAATGAAATGTACGTTATTTATTTGGTTGGTTAATTAATTGATTAGACAATCCATTCATTCATAGGTACATCCATGTATGCTGTTGGCAACGCTGAAAACCTCAGCAAGCGGCAGAGCTATCCACTACGCAAAAAGATTGAGCAGGTACGGGAGCTGCTCATTGGATGTTATCTTCATTATGTCTTAAAACTGTGTTGTATGATGCTCATCAAGGCTATTTCTTGTTGACTTTAGGGCAGTTCAGTGGAGGGCTGCTGGGTGACAGGGGATATGTATGCCACCCGTATTCGATGACCACTGATCTAGGACAACAAACCCGGTTCAATGTGGCTGTCTCCAAACCAGGGTCAGGGTTGACATGCACTGTACAATATTGCGACCATCCTGAAGGAGAGGACCCCTCCTGTAAACCCCCCAGCCCGTGATGTGATAGACCCCATCCCCCTTGATTACCCCTCAGGGAGGGCAGTAAGAGAGGCCATCGCTGAACTTTTCTTTAGCTAAGCATAAAAAGTGTGTTTTTTATTCCTTATTTTTTTTATTTTACTTTTAGTTCCTGTAAAAAAATGACGTATTTTAGCTTCACTGTTCGCGTTGTCTGAGAAAATAAACAACCCTTTTTCTCTTGCTGTAGTTTTTCCAACTCAAGTTAAGTCTTTTGACCTTCAATTTTTTTTGTTCTCTATATCAAACTCCAATTTTCTTTGTGAAGTGCTCTCACAGTGTCAGCGCCCACCTGAAACGGATTTAATACATAATACAGTGGCTTTAGCATAGCAAATACTTAGCCCTTTTGTATGGTTCACTTTAAAATAATGCTAATGCCACACTGAATATTGATATTAAATAAAGTTATTTACATCTTGTGACTGTCATGTTTTGAGTTTGGTCTGGTTTGTGTTTCACTGTTGGGGTTTGATTTCTGCCAAGTGTGTCCTAGTGTGTTTGTATTGTCACTTCCTGTTTTATTTTGAAGTCCTGGTTTTGTCATGTTCCCCGTTGTTTACTTCCTGGTTCTCCCCGCCTGTGATTGCCTTCTGTGCCCTAATGTGGTTCACCTGTGTCTTGTCTAGTCACTGTATTTAAGTCCTGTTTTCTGGTTAGTCCTGGTCAGATCCTTGTCTCTTGCCCCCATTACTGTGGTCACTCTGGTTTGTTCTCGTTTGGTCTGCCTGCCTGTGTTTCTGTTGTCCCTTATCACATGTTGTCTCTCTGCCCGTGTCTCTCTCTCGTCCCTCCGTCTCACTTTTTTTGTAGTTTTTGGTGTTTTGGTCATCGTCAGTGTCTGTTATTTTGTAGATTTGGTTTTGTTCATTACAAGTTTTCATTTTCTCACCTACCAGGTTCTCTGGCTCCTGCGTTTGGGTCCTCATTCCCACATCACCACCCTCAGCAACGTGACGGTGACTGTCTCCTTTTTTCCCCCAAACATACAATCAGCAGCAACAGATTGTATGTAAATGTATATGATAAGTTGAATTTACTGTTACTTCTCCAGAGGGGACAATTTTTGTCAGTCAGGGTAGCAGGGCCACTGTTAAGGTCTCACTGTCTACTGTGCAAAATATCTACTTAATATTACTTTCACAGTAAAGGGATAATTGTGTTTTGTCAACCCAGTGATTTAACATCAGCTCACTGACATACTACGTACAAATGTGGTGCTTTGTGAGCTGTTACCTCCACCAGGGTCTGATGCAACCCCCCTCTACAGCCTCCATCAAGGGGACCTTCGTTCTTGGAAAGGACACATTCTTCTGCAGGAGTGTACTCCTGGGTAGGAGTACATTCATGTTTTTCAAATTAAATCAAATCAAATCAGATTTATTTGTATAGTGCCAAATCATAACAAAGTTACATCAAGGCACTTTACAAATAGAGCAGGTCTAGACCAAACTCTTTATCAATTTATTTAAAGAGACCCAACAGATCCCCCGATGAGCAAGCACTTGGCAACAGTGGCAAGGAAAAACTTCCTTTAAGAGGCAGAAACCCCAAACAGAACCAGGCTCAGGGGGGGCGGCCATCTGCCTCGACCGGTTGGGTTGAGAGTGGGAGAGAGAGAGTGAGACAGGCATTGGGGGGGGGGGGGGTGTAGGCAGGAACATGTTGTTGCATGAAGTTCATGGAGTTGAGCTGTAATACAGAATTCATGAAATATGGGACCAGCGGGTGTTGCAGGAACATGGGATGGAGATGAGTCACCACCTGCAGGATGAGGACAGGGAGAGAGAGGAGAGGAACTGGGAGAGACAGAGACTTTGACAGAACATGGTTAGTAAATGCAGTATAAATGCTTAGAACTGGGTGTAACAGTGTTTTTTAAGAAGGATGGTTCTTATCAATGCATGCAAGGGGGGAAGAAAGGAGAGTGAGCGAGACGGAGGGAGAGAGAAAGAGGGGGAGAGAGAGAGAGAGAGAGAGAGACAGAAGCTCAGTCCTTCCCCCAGCAGTCTAGGCCTACAGCAGCATAGCTAAAGAGTAGAGGACTTTAACTTTTTAACTATAAACTCTGTCATACAGGAAAGTTTTAAGCCTAGTCTTGAAAGTGACTAAAGAGTCCGCCCCCCGGACTGATGCTGAAAGTTGGTTCCATAGAAGAGGAGCCTGATAACTGAACAATCTGCCTCCTGATTTACTCTTGGAGACTCGAGGAACCACAAGTAAACCTCCATCTAGAGAGCGGAGTGGCCTGCTAGGACAGTAAGGGACTATGAGCTCTCTGAGATATGATGGAGCTTGGCCATGAAGAGCTTTATATGTTAAAAGAAGGTTTTTGAATTCTACTCTATATTTTACTGGCAGCCAATGAAGAGCAGCTAACACAGGAGAGATATGATCTCTTTTCCTAGTTCCGGTTATATTCGTGCAGCAGTGTTCTGAATTAATTGAAGGCCTTTTAGAGATTTGTTTGGACATCCAGATAGTAATGAGTTACAGTAGTCAAGCCTAGAAGTTACAAATGCATGGACTAGTTTTTCTGCATCATCCTGAGAAAGGGTGTCTCTGATTTTCCTAATGTTTCTCAGGTGGAAGAAAGCTGCCCGACTAACTTGTTTTATGTGAGGGACAAAGGACATGTCCTGGTCAAAAATTACTCCGAGGTTTCTTACAGTGGAGCTGAAAGACAAAGTAATGCCGTCCAGACTGATGAGATGATTAGATAGTCTTTTTCTGTGGTGCTTAGGACCGAGTACAATAACTTCTGTTTTGTCAGAGTTGAGAAGTAAAAAATTTCCAGTCATCCAGACTTTTAATGTCTTCAAGACATGCCTGCAGTCTGACTATCTGAGTGACTCTATTTGGCTTCATTGATAGGTACAGCTGAGTATCGTCTGCATAGCAGCAAGTTGATGCTGTGTTTCCTGATGATGTTGCCTAGAGGAAGCAGATAAAGCGTGAAGAGGATTGGTCCAAGTACCGAACCCTGCGGGACTCCATGACTGACTACAGTACATGAGTTGTTAACATGAAAAAACTGATGTCTATCTGATAAATAGGATTTGAACCACCTTAGTGCAGTTCTTTTAATTCCAATTTCATGTTCCAGTCTCTGCAGTAAAATATTATGATCTATGGTGTCGAATGCAGCACTAAGATCTAGAAGGAGAAGTATGGAGGCTGATCCATTGTCTGAGGCCATTAGAATGTCATTGGAGACTTTAACCAGCGCTGTTTCTGTGCTATGATGGGCTCTAAATCCTGACTGCAACTCTTCAAACAAACTGTTCCCATCCAGATGCTCGTGTAGTTGTTTTGCTACAGCTTTCTCAGTGATTTTAGAAATGAATGGAAGGTTTCATATGGGTCTATAGTTTGCCAAAACATCTGGATCAAGATTAAGCATTTTAAGATGGGGCTCAATTAAATAAAAGATCTCTTTAAAGAGGCTAGTTGGTACTGGGTCTGACTGGGTTGACGGTCTGGATGATGAAACTATAGAAGCTAGCTCTGAGAGATTCAGAGGTGAGAATGATTCCAGATGTAAAAGAGGCGTTGCAGCTGATTCAGGAGTTGCTGTATTCAGTAGAAGATTTTTATCTAACGTAGGCAAGAGCTGATAAATTCTTTCTCTGATCGAGAGAATTTTATCTGTAAAAAAGTTAATAAAATCATCACTGCTTAGCGCTAAGGGGATCACTGGTCCAACTGAGCTATGGCTCTCTGTCAGCCTGGCTACAGTGCTGAAGAGAAACCTGGGGTTCTTCTTGTTCTCTTCTATGAGTGCTGAGTAATATGAACTTCTAGCGCCACGGAGAGCTCCTTTATATGCTTTTCAGCTATCTTTTCCAGTCTCTGTGAGACTCTTCCAACTTACTGGAACGCCAATTTCTTTCTAATTTCCTTGATGTCTGCTTTAAAGCACAGATTTGGGAATTATACCAGGGAGCCAGCCTCCTCAGTTTGATTACTTTCTTTTTGGGAGGAGTGGCATTGTTGAGATTCGAACGCAGTGTGGCCATTGTGCTAATCACAAGATCATCAACCTGCGTATGGGAGAAATCCTCATTTGAATTTAGATATGGCATTGTTTGGAATGATGACCAAATGTTCTCTTTAAATTTAGCCACAGCATCTTCAGATAAACATCTTCTATAGCTGAATTTATTCCTCAATGCTGTGGAGCCCATTAAAGTAAACTCAAATGTAATAAGGTAATGGTCAGACAGGAGAGAATTTTGGGGAAGAATTGTTAGCTTGTCAATTTCAATGCCATATGTTAGAACAAGATCAAGGATATGATTGTAGAAGTGAGTGGGTTCATTCACATGCTGGAGAAAGTCAATAGAGTCTAGTAGGGAAAGAAACCCAGAACTAAGGCTGTCGCTTTCTACATCAACATGTATATTGAAATCTGCCAGTATAATGATTTTATCTGTACTGAGTACTATCTCTGATATAAACTTTGTGACACAGTTTGTGCTGTGGACCTCAAACAGTATCAAACCATTACCACTGTGATCATACTACAACAAAGAGACAGTGTAGGACTGGGAGAACCAGGTGGGGGGCACAGTAGAGAGGGCGAATGAGCTGTGCCAGTTTTTCAATAGGTTTATCTTACATGGCTTCATCACCTCCCCAGTCTCATTCCAATATCTGCAACACTGCTAACCATGAAGGCTCCACCGTCTCCTGCTAGGACAACAAAACATGTTCTTAAACGCACTCAGGCAGCTCCATTGTCATAAGAACAGATACATTATTTCTTTCTTTTCATACGCCATGAAATTGCACAATAATTCTCTGGTAAACCACATCTGATGTTCAATGCACTGCAAGAATGCTTAGTAATACCAACTGCATACAGTACATGTGTAACGTCTATATATATCTTTGGTATAAAATCCTCTTATTTCTATTTTCTCCCCCCCTAAATGTCTATAGGTAGTACTTATTGTAGGCCATTGTGTTGTTCTTCCTTTGAAATTGTTTATGCCACTGTAACTAGAATTTTCCTGTGGATAAAATAAAGTATCTATCTATCTATCTATCTATCTATCTATCTATGTCTGTCAAGATCAGCTTACACATTACTGGTAACCCACTGGTTTCCATTTACCTTTCCAATCCTTCTGGCCATCAATCACATCTGACCTCAAGGTGAATATTGATTATGGTCAGATCACTGAGTCACTGTTCAATCATGGTTGTCCTTACAAATTTTCTGAAGGGTTTTATTTTTGAAAAACTCCTTTTATCCTTGCTGACACACAGCACACAATGTAGGAATATTTCTTTGAACATTTTTTTATGTATGAATCTTGACTCGTGTTGTCATGATCTTTGATGGCAGGTCAGGTAAATTTTACCAACCGACCAGCTCCTGCCCTTCCAAATTGGGTGTTTCCCATGGCTTAATGTGTATGCAAGTGCCTCTGCTTGCTTCATCAGCTCTTGTTTTTGTATGTCTTGGAAGTTTGAGAAATTCCAAACTTGTCTTGAAACTGCAGCCTCCACCACAATGTTGAAGAAGGTTTGGCAAAGCATCCCTCTCCTCCAGAGATTGGGCTTCTGCCCTGCCAATTTGGTTTTTGGCTGAGTTACTCACCTCAAGCAGTGCCTCTTTCACAGCTGCAGCTTAGAATATAATAAAGCATCACTGGAGTTTATGAGTCTGACCTGTACTCCTTTATCATATGACTTATCATATGACTTGTCATATGACTGTTCTTTACCGTCATCAAAAGCAATCTGAAACCCCTCCATCTTGTTCAAAATCAGGTCGACAAACCTTCACCAGTGGATCCCTCCACTAGCAGGAATGTGATGAAGTGCTGCATAACGTGGGGGTCTTCTTCCAGTTAAACAACTCTAAACCCACTGACAGCTGCTAAGCTGCCAAGATGTTTCTCTTAAAAGAGGTTTTCCCTCACCACTGTACCAAATGCTTGCTCATGGAAGGATTTGTCAGGTCTCTTTAAATTATTCTGGAAATAGATTTGTCCTCATCTACTCTATATGTACAGTACCTTTAAGTAACCCCATTATGATTTGGCACTATATAAATACATTTGATTTGAAATTAAAGTAAGGGTGGTGGCCAAGATGACAAAAGGGGAGCAGCAAAGATACGACAAGCCCTGATGAGTCGTGGAATGGTTTCATGAACAGGCAACTGTCAAGGTCTGAACTGTGGGAGATCATTCAGGACAAGCACAAGCACTGGCAAGTTCCACCAATGGTTCTGCATCGAAGAGCTCAGCCTCCTGTGCTAAACTACAAAGCCTCAGCCTATACTGAGAGGATGCCACACAGAATTGTCCCAAGGGAGCTACAGCTGGTGGCACAATCTGGCTCTGAAGAATCTTGTAAGGTGGCAGAGACATGCAGGTCATGCAACTCAACAACAGCATAAGGAAATGGGCTGTCCTTTGATGTGGTGGTATCACTCATAAAAGGACTTCCTGGAGTCTGGCTACTTAGTGTATTGTGGCAACTTTTACACAACCCCCCTTGTCTTCCGTCACCTGGGCTAGCAGGGATTTGGGGCCTGTGGGCCTTACCAGCAAGGGAGAGTTGCTGTTTTAGCCACCACAAAAAATCTCCCCAATAAAGGGTCACCAAGATTCTCCATTCACTGGATCAGGGATGGTGACCTTTATGTGTGAAGTGGAAGGACACCAGAGAGGTCTCCATCTGTACAAATGTACCTCATGCGTAGAGGGGGGAGACAGTGCTCTGCTCGCAGACGGCAGAGGGTTGCTGTCCTCAGACCATAAGCTGTGAATGAGTACAATATGTACATGGGAGGGGTGGACCCATTGGTTCAGCTGCTTCCATCCACAGGAGAACCAAAAGCTAGCTGATTTTCTCTAGAGTCACACTGCAAAACGATGACTACATAGCAGTGTGAGGTGTGCAATGTGGGGCTCTGTCTGCAGCTGGACAGGAACTGCTTCAGGGACTACCACACCAGATGTGTTTGCTCTGTACTCCCCTGAAGAGGCCTCATGGGAACACCTTTGGAGGTGCATCAGGCAACAATGTCCTGCAGGTAGACCCACAACTTGTACCTCAAATCACACTGGTCTTCACCAATTATCCTGCACCTCAAGATTACGACAACAGTACAACTTCCTTTTGTTTGTCTGTGGTTATGCCTTGTTTTAATCAAGCTTCCAATTCTTTCCATGGTGCCAAATTATTCTGGCGTTCTGGACTATTTTCATGGCTGGTCAAAGCAGAATTGTAATTTTTCCAATCATTCAGTCTTTAGGGGGGGCTGTGGTCGATCAAGGCCAGGCACAGGGCCCCAGAAAACCCCAGGTACTGTACCAAACCATCACCATCTCCACAACGAAGGGAACGGAGCCCCCCCAAAGCTCACCCAGCTATAGAGGACTGGGCCAAAGGAGCCATGCTGTGACTGATAGTGAAAGTTCCCCCTTTCCTCAATCTCTGTCCAGGAGTCACTTTAAGAGACCAAGCTAGCGAGGGCCCAGTCCTCCGGCCAGAGGATTCCTGGTGCGGGGTTCCAGGGGCCTGCAGATTGGGTGGCGCCCCCAGAGGATCTAGTAGTCTTCCCACCCACCTTACCACCCAGGGCAGTGCAGAGACAGGAGTATGCCAGCCCTCCCAGCAGCCACTGTGAACCAACACAGGCCGGCGATGAAGGGAACCTGATGTGATGGCCAGGGGTCTGCACCCAGATGCGTGGGGATCAGCCCATCGGCCCCAGCACACTGGGACACAAGGACGTGAATTCAGCCACACCAGCAAGGAGGAATGGCCACTTTCACCCCAAAGAGCAATAGTGGAAAACCAGGGATTGCCGCCAGTGAGTCAACCTTAGGGCACCAAGCCAGAGCCCACAGGGGCCAGCTGGCCCCCACACAGGGAGCAGAGGAGAGGCACGGAGAAGAAGTTATGACGACATTGACATTAATAGTAATTGTAACATTAGCAGAGGGAGTAATATTATATTAAATGTAAGGGACGTGGATGTGTGGAGATGGCAAATGGCAGCAGGCAAGGTCAAGATGCAGATTGAGATTCGGATAGTAGAATTAGTCGTATTAGTAATGCTGAAACGCCACCCAAGAAGAATGAACACAGCATTTTAGCATTTTCCTGTGAGCATTCAAAGTTTTCATTCGGTTGCTGTTCCTGAGTGCAGCATCAAAGCATCAAGGCTGTTGTCATGGGCCCGGTATAGGTGTGTTGTTAATTTCCTTGTTTTTCCAATGTTTGCCGGTCCCTTATGTTTCCTGTGCTGGCTGTCTCCCTTTCCATTTGTGTCTCCCAGTGTGGTGTTCCTTCACCTGCACCACTCAGCCCCCCTCTTAAGGCACGTCTGCGTCTCTTCAGCCCACTCTTTCCCTGATTCATAAGTCTGCCAGTGTCATAGTTTCTGACTCAGGATCATGCTCCTCGTGCTTGCCCATCTCTGCTTCTCCAACTCCCCATCCCTCACTCTGCATTCAGTCACTCATCGTCTGCCTGTCTTTCAGTCACCACAGCAGCTCTGCTTCTTCAATCACAGATCACTACTCCGCCATTCATTCCCTGTGTGCCTCTCAATCTTCAGCCAGCTTTCACCTGCCCTGCCACAATTTCTCTTTTACAATAAATTCAGTTCACCTCACTCTATTGAGTTTGTGTTCTGCTTTGTTCTTGATGCCACAAAACATCACATTTACACCTGCAGCACAAACACGAAGCCCTGTGTAGGCAGAGGAGGTGGTTACAGTGCAGTCCATATGTGCATTAGCCTGCTCTGACACAAAGTAAACAAAAATTCCAACCATGGCAAATGAACTTGATGTTAGTGAAATCAAAACACTTTTTTTTTTTTTTCCGTACTTCACACGGCCGGTGTCTTGACAACTTAACTTTTCAGAAAAGCAGCAAGAGTATCACTTTCCCTCACCAAAATGGGCCACCCTTGACTTTTACCTGTCTCTGTATTGTACATATGATCTCTGTGACCGGTGTTGTTGATTCTATTTGGTACAGTAAATAGCTTCACTGCCGCAGTTCCTCAAGTGGAGCAGCAGGAAGAAGTGTTCGAAACATGCACATGAAACTGCTTTTGAGGAAATGAGCATTTTGATCAATTTGACTGGTCAAGATTGCTCATGCACTGCCTGTGTACAATACTGTTTAGTGCTTTTCCAAAATAATATAAATTTACTTTAATAAGTTAACACAGTAAAAAAAAAAAAATATATATATATATATAATATGAATATGATTTAGTTCACATGTAGTCAATAATATGAGAGGTATTGCCATTTATAAAAAGAATAATACCTGTTCTAAAAGTACAACTAATGTTGTTTCAATTCTAAAGTGACCATAGCATGGAAGAAAGCTACTAACTGTCAATATGACAACAAGTCGTTATCTTGTCCCCATTGCACAGTTAACCTTTGTTGGCTGGTTTTTCTCCTCCATCTGACTTACACACACTCAATGTCAATTCAGCCGACGCTGCAAAATGTCAACACATATCGAACAAAACTGATGAAGCAAGGTCATCTTTTATTAGCCACATTGAAAGACATCATTTCCTGCAGGAAAAACGAGTGCTGTTGTAACGTGTGCAGATTGCTGGTGTATGAGGCAGAGTTTGCCATCAACAGCAGATATTTATAGCCGTCCACCAACTCAATTTCCTTGCCTTCGATTACAGGCGGGGGTGGCAATCGTCTAAAACTTATTGCTGTGTCCTTAGTTTTAAAAACCTTCAAGTCGCATAAGTCACAAAGTCGTCAGTAACCTGCCTACATCCATCCATTCATCCCCTCCCAATGTAAATGGATACAAGGAGGATCCCTGCAGTCAAAAAAATTAAAACTATCACAAATGGGCATTTCATAATTTCCTTCACAACACATGACACGCAACTATAGTCATCAAATATTCACAGTAAGCTGCTGATATTCTCTGTAATGGCAACACACTTTTCCAGTCATTATATTTTATCGGCCATCTTGCCAGTGAATTGCTCTATATACCAGAGTTACTTCACAGGGCTTCTATCAAACATTGTCTGATCAAATTTTTCAGACAGGATATGAAAAAATGTTATCCACAGCACTAATTAGCAGACCACTGCCTCAGGAATTAGTCATAATAAGACAGCTATCATTTTGTTTCGATGTTTAATTTTATTACAGGACCTGCTGTATAAATATAAGCTTATAAGGAAAAGAGGGAAACGCTCACCTTAAAGAAACCCAAGGGGATACATGTCACAAGCCAAAGAGATGTGAGAATGGACAAGTGGCACACAATCTTCGAATCTGAGCAAAGGAATCATTTAGACCAATCATAAAGTTTTGGAAGGAAGGACGGCAAATTTTGCACATTTATGTAATTTATGCAATTTTACAATTAGTTTAATTTCCCCTTATGTTGTGATCTGTCCAGCCATCAATCCATACAAGCCATACAAAGGGTGTTGGTGACACTCAGGCAATTCAGAGTCACCAATTTACGTGGAACTGCATTTCTTTGAACTGTGGGAGGAAGCTGTCAAACCTGGAGAAACTCAACTGGCGCAGGCATCTACCTCGAGAACTAAAGAACCCTCTATCTGTGAGGTGACAGTGGTAAACACTGCAGCATCATGATGCCCATAGTGACCAGTTACCCCCTTAAATAATTCATACTGTACAAAGTACCAGTTGAATTTTGAGTGTGAGCATGGCACACTTTTTGACCCCTTGGAGGCAGCAGAGACAACCGATATAAACAAACTGGAGAAAAAATATCGAAGAAGCCTCAACATGTGCCAATCAGTGAGCTCATCTGTTGTACTCTTTATCATCTATCTGCTTTTCACCATGAAAGCAGTGAATGATGGGATATATTGCTGGGCGGACTATGGGATAGATTGAGTCTAATGTATAGGCTACTATAATTCTCACAATACATTTGGACAGCACTTCAAAATGGCTAACTCCCTTTCACAAACAGTCATTTGCTACAAAGCTGTGGCAAATGGGAGCTAAAAGTGTAGCCTGTTAACACATCCCCAGGTGCAGAGCAGCATTAGCATTTACCATGTTCTCTAATACATCTAAACTTTGGCTCTCTTTTCATGCTAGACTGGAAGAGTACTGAAGCTTTTTCTGACAGCATCTAGCTGCTGCGACTGGAAAGAAAGCTGCCAAGAGCAAACCTTGAAAACTGGAGTTGTTGAGTTGCCACATTGTGGCAACAAGCTTTGGTTTATTGATATTACTTTGTGTGTTTACCACACTGAGTGACACCTTTCACATCATCTGAGCCAGTGTTAATTTAAAAGTATTGACTAGTGCAGCTTTAAAAACTCAATCAGTGCTGGCAAAGGACTTAACAGAATAAAAGGGGTGGATTTGTGGCATCAGGTTCTAGTGGCATTCCTAATTCTTCTACCACTGAAGAGGGATCAGACAAATGGAAAGTTAGGAATGTTATCTGTAATATCAAGAAACGTGACAGTTTACATCCATGGATAGATTCTTCAAGTACGTGACAACATGTTTGTTTCTTCTTCTGACAGCGTGACTGGCCCTTCACTTCCAGCTGTCTTTCAGAGGGGGGTAAGGGATAAGATTATGATTTCTCATGGCACCGAGTAATTGGTTACATTTAATTTAGTCTCAAGTGAACCGATTTGCATTTTATTTTCATCAAGCAGTCCATTTAGTCGTGTGTGTGATACCTTAGACAGCTGATTGTTTATTGGATTTAAATGTCAGTGAGTGACAGAACTTGATTGTGTGACAATATGTCAGAGCAGGATTCAACTGCAGGGAATAGATCCTCATGACTAATCTATATCATCAATAAAGAATTATACAATAATAAAGTCATCTTATGAGATGAGGCCAGAAAAACATCATCAATCATTTTAGCAGAGATTCAGCCATGACACACTCTATGCTTGTCCCTTGTTTATTGGGAGCAAAGGAAATATTGTGACATTGTTAAGTGCGCAAGGTGCGGAGGTTGTGGTGCATGGATGAATTAACAAAATGTCAGACTCAAGAGACCCGCTGTCAACTTCCCGTTTCCAGCAAACAGTCAGTGACGGTTTCTTGTAACCATGACAACAAATGTTCCCTGACCTTAACTTAGTGCTTTTTTTCTGTGCCAATGACAGTGAATGTGTCTTAAACTTACCAAAATCATTTCAATAAAACTAATATTTTAGGAAATGAAGTATGTATTTGTTTTTTCTCCTTGGATTAAATGTGAAGATCGATACTATTCTCAGATCTGTGCATCAAATATATAGCTGTGGCCAGCAATTGATAGCTTAGCACAAAGACTAGAGACTAGGCAACCATTGATTGGTCAAGTCATTGGAAAACTGGAATCTATGTGATCCAGTAATCGTCTGGAGTAATTTTTTAAACATGTGCCTGTACTGATTAACGGTTGTTAGCAGAGAAAGAGAATTTAATAAGTCAGCTTTTCCACACTGTCTTAAATGAACAAATAAATAAAATAAATGAATGAAATCATTTCAGGGGCATCATGATTCTAAATAACATATCCACTGTGTGAATGTTGTGAAGCAGAAAAATGACAGCACATGTCACAAACCAGTGAAGTGCCATACCCAATATTGCCATGATGCCAAAAACACTTAATATCCCTGTTCTGGTCTTTAAGGCTTTGGGTGAAACAGCTTTCCAGGCTCCTTCTTAAAATCTGCCTTTAATTATCTCTAACAATCGATGCCTACCACACTGCATCTCTTAAATTTTAGTTTGTTAGTTTAATGGGCTTATGTGTTTGACTATTTCTTAGCCAGTCACTTCCTAATGTGTCAGCTGGTGGCTGTGCAGACTTAAGGGAATTTCTACTTCTTTATGTGTGTTTGGTTCATTTCAAATATCGTCAGAGTAGCCATTTGCAGGCTTTATATTTGGAACTGAAAAACAATTAGGTTAAAATAAAAATATTACTTCAAAATAGGCATATATGACCATCTATCAAATATGGGTTTTATGCCATGCCTTTTGTCCAAAGAGATAAAATAAAATATATAGCTCTGATGTTGAGCACTCCTAAGCAAATTTGTGTCAAGCGACTAAAGGATTTTGAGCTGCCTCATAAGGCTGATGAGTCAGCTGAATGAAAAAAATCTATCAGGATAACTGTGCCATTAAACAAGCCTCTAAAAGCCTCCAAAACAGCACAGGGATGCTCACAATGCAGCAGGCCAAACACAATACATTCTGTAATACAGGGCATGGCTAGATGTTAAATGGTTTGGAATTATTGTAAATGAACCACAAAACCAAATTTTTTGTGCATTAGACTAGCTGAAGGCAATTAACATGGGAACAATTCACGCAAATGGGTGTCATTCAGGCATTAACGCTTTCGACAAGAAAACAAGTTCATCATTTCATTTGCGATGGCTTCTGTCTGATAGAGGAAGCGTTTGGTGTGGGAATTAAATGCACCTCAAATACACAGCACATCCTCTCCCACCTGGGGTAGTAAACCGCAATCATTATCAAGCACTGCTCCCTGGCAAGGACACCGTTTGAGTTCAGACCTGTCACAGACAACATGGAGTCTGTCTGATTATGATTACAAAAGTAATCAGAGGTAATTGCAGTTCTGTCAAACTATTCATGCTGCACATCTCTCTTGGTCAGAAATTAATCTGAAAACCTACACGCCATGTGTCAAGGAAGAAATAATGCTGTGAAGACATCAAAATCTGATTGATGGCAGACTTTAGTATTTCAATATTTTTAACCCTATTTACCCTAACCCTAACCCTAACCCCTAACCCTAACCCTTATCTTAAATACCATTATAATATCATTATTAAGGTTATTCTTTGTTTTAAAAGACTGACAAATGCTTTGCTGCATCAGACATCATTGATGGCATATACATTTTCAGGGATGTCACATTTTACTTTGTTTCAATTGTCATTTTTAGGCTATTGGTTTCCTGGATTCTTTAAAATAAGATCAACTTCACGGTTTTAACCATTTTTGAGACACAATCTCATATTATTGACAGCTGTAATTTTTCAGACGTTCTTACATTTTTGTAAAATGAGAAATTTAGCTTTTTCTTTGATATTGTTATTGTGTTATGTGTGTGTCAACCCACCATGATGTCACCCATGAATTTGTGAATTACTGTTTTGAAGCCTCCAGTTTGCATCAAACTTCATTCTTATTCTCAGCAACAGCTGTCTGTAGAGGTGGAAAGCTAGGGCAACTTTAACCCTTGTCGCTGACTCTCTGTAACATTAAGACAAGATAAGATACGGAAGCATTTGATAAGATAATAATTGTGAAGGGAATTCTTGTACAATTTACATGAACAATAGTGTCTCAAAAAACACTAAATAAAAATGATATCCATAAGTTAATGAATATATACTGCACATTGTATTAATTGCACACTAAGAGATGAAATGGCACAGAGCAGAAGAATTAATAGGGATGCACTGATATCACAGTTTTACTGACAAAGAATAAGTATATTATCTATCTTCGGGCAGTCTCCGATACCGAATACCGATATGAGTACTTCAGAAGGCAAGTACAATTCTTATAATTACCTTGAAAATGTTATATTTTGTTCATTTCCTGACTAGCAAATTTTCATTGACAGGAAAAGTTTTTATTTCGCACACTTTGCAAATCAATCAGGTAATGGCACTCCTCTTTAACTGCCTGGTTGCTCTGCTGAAGGGTTGATGCCAGTTGAGGTCACGCTGTTGGATGTGGTATCAGGTGCGGTTTTAATGAAGCACCTATATGTTAAACAGTAAGAGTACCCGTGCACAGTATCAGAATGGGTACTCAGTGCTGGTAGTGGTGTATCATATTGAAGAGATATTAAGACCTCTTCTTTTGTAAAGACATTGATAGCCAAAGCTCTTGTCCCATCACCACTGACTCCCTGCAAGAATCCTCATTTCGTGCCATAGAAAAATTTACAAATGGCCCATTTAAAGCTGCAAAGAGTGATATTTTCTTCTTATTAATTCATTAATCACTGTACTTAATGCAATGGGGTCACCAAAGAGAATTTAGCCCCAACTCTGCCATTTCCTGCTACTCCACTGACTGTGTTACATAGATAAGCTCATTATTTTTCTTTTGAAGTGCATAGCTTTACTGTTAAAAGAGAGAGTAAGTATTGGACTCGGACTTGTCAGGTATCCAGAGATTTGACCCAGAAATAGTTCTAATGTTGCACAGTGTAAGGTGAAGATGTGTCTATGTTGTTTTAGCTTTGTTGCATTGCATCCAAGTTGATAAAAATAAATTAGTGCTTGTCTAACTGCAGTTATTCTGCCTGTAAAATCAGAAATGCTGAGCACAAAAATAAATATCTAAGAAATGATATATGAAGCACACGAAGCAGTGGCTAGCTGTATGTGGGCCAACTGTTGAAATGACCCCCCACCCATTGCCTCAGCACACTGATGTACGCTGTGACTGTGCATTTTTTCTTGTTTTATTCCCAGTACAAACTGACACAGCGTTATCAGGTCACAGCGTCTGATTTGATTTCCTCATTAAATTGAAGAGCAGGGTTCGGTTATTGCTATTTGATTGATAATAGAATCAACAAATCTGTCTACTAATGGCAGTTAGGTCCTCTTGATTAAATTGACCTCAGGTCTGTACCTCAAAATAATAGACAGGAATTGACTTGGTTCAAATGTACGTGACAATTTTTTGATCACTAACAAGATGAAATATGATAACAGAATAAATGAAATTGAGAACGTAACTAATTAATATTATCCAACAGCTGATATGAATGTCTAATGTTATGATTGGTTATGGTGGAGGAAAATATGCTTTAGCTATTTATGTGCCCATTGTCTATTTTGAGCGCTGTAGCAATGTGTCTTTTATTTTGTCAGTCTTCTGTAGGTGTGTAGTTGTATTTAGCTTTTGCTGACCATTCAGTAACTGAATAAAATCAACGAGGCATCACTTTAGTAGGTTTTAGCTGGAAGAGGTAAGAAGAGCAGGATGCCGGTACAACACTACAAAATCCTTCAAAAAGTCTTTTGGAATCTAAGTCAGGTACAGATTCAAAAATGTAAAAAAGGAAATTTAGCTCTTTAAGGCACCTTGGGTTTTCTACTTTCAATTGTTTTTTATTTCTTTGCAAAAACATTAGTTTTAGAAGTTAGTCAGCACTTGTGCGGTAGAAAATGACCAACTTTAAAACATGTGGCCAGGGAAATGAACAACGACACGAGGCCAAAAGTTAGAGAAAGTGTTCTTTAAGAACCCTTATCTTTTCTTGAAGTAACACGTGCATGGATCAGATAGCTGTCCTCCACCATGGGCCATCACGTACAAACAGAAACACTCCATGATTAATTCACTTCATCATTCTTATCTATGATAATAATAACAGTATAATCGTGGATTTTCAATCATTCCATTATTCAACATTCGACGTAATCAAAGATTTTAACAAAATAGAATAGCCTAACCCAATGATTCCAGTCCCCAATCCCAATGAGTCTAATTAGTTCTAATGATCCAATATTTAAGTCAATATTCATAACCGATTTAATGGCACACAAAAAGGTTATATATATGATTACAGATGATACCAAATCTGGTCTCATCACAGGGGGGGCAGTATGGTATCATGGTAGACATGTGGCTACAAAGTGGAATTAGACAGCATCGCTTCCTGGTTTATTTGAAAAACAGCATACAGTCTTTACATACAGCATATAGTGTTGATAGAGAAGTTGATGTTTTCAGTGAAACAACATGTCATGCTGTTCCCATCAGTTTCCAGGAGCACATTCCAAACTGTCCATTCAAAACAGTCCCTCAGAGCCTCATTCATCAAAAGAGCATCTCTGTCTGAATGTATGAGAGTGAAGCCAGGTAGTTCCGCAGAGGAGTCTGAGATGCTTTGATTCAGCCAGGTTTCAGTAAAGCATATAAGACTGCACTCAAAATATGCTTTCTTCTCCGAAACATCTCCAGCTCAACAAATGTGTTTGGCAAGGAGTTGACATTTACCATGATTAATGATGGAAGGAAAGGCTAGCATCTCCATTTCCTGGCCTTCACTTTTGCACCTGCACGGCAACCTTGAAAAGTCTTCTTTATCTCAGATGGGATGGATTGATATGTTCCACATTTACTCATTTTTAGTAAAAGAAGCTCCTCTATTGTGCAAAATTTTCTCCACACAAGCATCCATCAGTTTAAGTTTGAAAAAAAGGGGAAAAAAAAAACAAAACCTGTAACTTTCACTCAAGAGCTACCCAGTGGAAGCGCGTCTGGCTGGTATGTGTGTATGAGTTCACAAGGTGTCCTTCCTGTGGAGAGGGTATTACACCTTCGCTCTGTGTTGATCTCACCTATCTCTTATTGTAAATCTCTCGTATGTTTGTTCTTGTCAGGAGGTCAGGAGTCTCCCTGTCTTTGTTTCTTATCTGAATGGTAGTTTGATAGACAGAAGGCAGGAAGAGAGGTTCTTAGGTACATAACCCTGGCCTTCTGCCGACCTCCCGTACCAGCGATGTGCCTGTGTATAGGCCAATGTCCGACAAGGCTGAAGACGCATCTTTAGAAAGTTCTTCGTTTTTCTTTTCTGAGCAGACAGATTCATTATCTATTTAAATTGATTGCTATTAATGACTTAACCATGTCAAGCGCCTCCAGTAGAAGTCAAACCCTGCACAATTGTCACTCTTGCAAAATGTTCAGATCCACACATTTCAAAAGGTGAAGACAGACAGACTGCAGTTGAAAATGATCTTTTGTTAATTATAAAGCATACATATAATTAATGATTAATGTTGTATGTGCACACTGTCTCTATAAACTCAATAAAATCAAAAATAAATAATCCTGATTTCGTCATTCTAACCAGCAATGTTCATACTTAGTAGGTAATATTTAGTATGCTCACCATCTTAGTTATACTAACTACGGCAACACACAAAGTCAAATTAATGCTAATGGGGATGTTGTGACTTTTGCAGGTATGTGCAACAGGTTGAAAATCTGACCTCATGAGGGTGCTAGGTAAAAGGTCAAGGACACACAAAAGTCAAGTTTTTCATTCTTTGGGCACCATGACTGTCTAAAAGTAAAATATATTCCCTTCCATCCTGGAAATGTCAAGATATTTCCTCAGAGGCACTAAAGGAAAGGTCGAAGGATCCACAAAAGCCATTAGAGTAAGTGATGATTATTAATTAGTTGGTTATAATTAACCATAACCGACATAAGAATGTTCCTACATCTTCAAGCTGATTTTACAACTTCCAGTTTCTGGAAATCATATGAAATGAAAACTTAATTAAATTAAAATCAGATGGAAGTATTCGTTTCATTTTGGCATTCGGCTCTTTCATTTAATTTAATTTAATGTACAAAAAGATTGTGCTGCAAATTTTCTCTGTGGATATACTGTCACCCATCATGATGCAGCAGGTCAGATCCACTTCTGACTCTTTCTCAGCTCCTCAGCTCCACCTTCCTCCTCCATCTATTATTTCCTCTTGTTTTAGCAAATAATATGAGTGATGGCCAAATTACAAATTGGAGGTTTCTAAACAGCAGCTCACAAACAAATGGCTGACATAACAGCCTAGTTATGAATGATCAACAGATGGTGAGAAATGACAAACAGGAATTTAATTTGTGTCTAAAAATGAAGCAAACACTCCCAAAACTCCGCAAAGCGTGGTATACACTCCTGCTCATCCACAACTATAAAAAATGGCAGCGTCTTTTAATTAATGTTCACTTTTTTCCCCTCATTTTGCTGTAGTTTGTCCATCTCAAAAGTCGATACAAGTCGAAACAAGGAGAATATAAAAATCACACCAGAGTCATTATTTCCAGTCTCTATCATTTCTCCTCTTCCGCTCGCTTTCATTTTCCACTTCAAGTGTGATTTAATGTTGTTTATTATGTTTTGTCATCAGCGCTTTGGAATTAGGACAAATCATATTGAGAGCTTTACGCCAATCTTCCGTGTCAACCTATAAACTCAGTACATACCAAACACTTTTCATCATTAAGTCAATTAGTTTTGTTCATTGCTCTCCTAGACCTGTTGATACTCACCGGATGCCTTTAATGCTACAGATGGACTTTGCTCTCTATTATTGATGTTAAAAGCCTCTGAACAATGGTTAAAGCCCAGAGAGCTAGGCAGAGGCAACGTTTATAAATTCTCTAACAAAAGGCAATGGGCTCTTTCTTCCACTTGGAGCTGACTTTCTACACTTTCTACAGATTTAGCGCGTGAAATTACCCACACATTATCTCAGTGTGAGGCCAAATTCTACAAATGTATGAGCTGTAATTTAAATAGGTATTCCCATCATGGCAATGTGATACTTCATTAATAATATGATTTCACAAACCTTAACCCAACCTTAGTTCACGGCAGGGAGCTTGTCAGTTTGTAATGAGAATTATTAGACCGTATATAGTGGACTCATGGTATTCTTCAGTGCATCATAAAAAGTACTGTGCAACCAACAGTTACTGGGCGATATAGGCCATCATGCATGGTGCTTGCAGTCAGAGGTTGAAAAATAGTGTGGATAAAAGGATCAAAGCAGTGTCTGTTTTACTGTCTAATTCTCTACTTAGAAGTGCCTGGGCAGCGGGTAGAGAAGGATGAGTGCGTGAGCGATTTCAGACATAATCCAGGTATCTTTGTTCCCTGCCAGAATGTTGTGGTCTCTTCTTGTGTGTTTACTGGCCTGCTTTACCTTTTCTGGCCGCTTTTTCTGCATATGCCTGCCTGTTTGCCTGTTTGGACTGCCTTTGCTGGTTTTGGCCTTTGCTGTTTATGACCCTTGCCTGCCCTCACACTTTTGCAAGCTTTTGCAGTTGCTTGAGTAAATAAAATCATTGAACCGAACGAGTGCTGCTTCCAGCTCCTGCAGTGAGGGTCACATCCCCTCTGTTCATGTTACCCTGCTCCGAACAGTTGTGACAGCTTCCGTATCCACATCAGCAGAAGAGCCCCTTTTCGCTGAGCAGGCTTCACTGAAACACTTCCTGAACCAACACCATTTAACTGAGCAATGAAATTTCCATCAAACATTAGTATCAGACAACGTCAAAGTCATCCTGAATAAGGCATCTACAGCTGCTCCTGTGAATAATCACAGGTCAAACACTACCATAGCTGAACCTGCTACCAGCTTGTGCTACTGACAACTCTGCCATTTTTCCAGCTATCCATATGTAGCCATGTCTGTTGGACACAAAACCAGGTGTACAGGAAGTTCCTGTGAGTACAGATAAAATTACCTACCTAAAATGGACATATCCAGAATGTAATAGCTGACCAGATGCTTGGAACTCCGGAAGTGACTCAGGTGGGGCAGGTAATCATTAGGGCAGGAAACGAAACAACCTACCTACATTTCAAAATTAAACAGGAGACACGTTCCAACAGTGCAAACAGAGTTTTTTTACCGGCAGATGATTACAGGAGAGAAGATGTTATTGATTTGCATTTGCTATAGTACATAGCAGCTAACTGGCTAAATTTGATAGGCTTGTCGAACTTGTGTACGAGGAATGTGTGGCAAGTCAAGTGAACCTGTAGTCATAGTATGTTGACATTTTTTAGGAATATTTTCAATAATCTGATGCTTTTGAAAAATCAGTTCACTTAAATTTAATGGTCATAATAATTCCTGCCGTCCTCCAGCATCAGCTGGAATTGGCTCCTTTATGGCCTCAAAGGATGAGCAGTGTGGCTTATGACTGAATAAATGACTGTGCTAAGGGTAAATCTGAGAAGTCGGCTGGAGGCCTGATTTACAGGACGATTGGTTTCATTTTATGGTGATCTGAAATTCTGAGATCTTGGATTTCGGTCTCAAAACCTGAAAGTATTTTATTTTCAGATCCTTCCATAATTTTTCAGCTTTTTGAATGTGACAAGTACCAAATGCTTGACAGTCAAATATTTACTTTGGTGCAAGTGCTAAATAACATTTGAGAAGTATAAGAGTATACACACAGAAGCCCAGCAGAGCATCAACTAGTTGAATAAATCAACAGCTTCTTCTTCTGAAGATTTACATCAATGAGTTTCCTTCAGTGAAGTGTTTTTCAGTCATCCTGGTATCACTGGATACTGATTTCTCTTTAATGCAGAAGTTGGGTTTTTCATGAGCAAAGAACAGCAGCAGTCTTTGATTAAATAATGAAGCACATTAGACAAATATGTCTCATGGAGAACAAGGATGTGGGAAACAAAGAGAAAAGAAACAATAATTGAAATTGTAGCAGTGTAGAATCAGTCAGGATAAGTAAGCCTACATGCTGCATAAAAATATGAAGATGAAAAGAAGGGAGGGGGTGTGTTTGTTTGTTTGTGAGTGTGTGGGTGCGCTTGTTTAAAGGCTCCCGGTTGAACAGTGATGTACCGGCTGGGCAGAGTCAGCCTCCTGGCAGCAGCCTGCCAACATGCCTCTGTGGTGTAAAACGGCCATGTTGGATGACAAACAGTCTGTCTGTTAAAAATGTTGTGTTTCAACAATGTGATCTGAAGATCATATGTTGCTATGTTACTATTATGTGAGTAAACATTCATAGCCCCCCCATAAAAAATGGGCTCCCTGCAGGCCAAAATTTAATTATGAAACTGCTCAATATATATATATATATATATTAGAAATGGACGATCAGCAGTTAGAATACTGGATTAATTGTCTTCAACATTGGCTTCACTTTACAGTTTAGTGTGTAGGATCACTAAAGTTGTTGTCCTACTGTAATCTTCTGCTTCTCAGAACGACATTATGGTGTTGTGAGCTGAGCTGTTGAACATTTCTGCTAATTTTTTACTATCCAGATGTTAAACAACTTAGTCTAAAACATTCAAAAACAAAGTGTAAAAAACGCATCTCAAAAATGTGTCTTAAAAGAATTGTCAACTTGACCTTCTGATATGGAAACCGCAATGCTGACACATGTGCATTGAGCATATCTCTTATCAGATTAAAGTTTCAGACAGCACTGAAAACATAAATTATAATTTCGGTATTGACCAAAACATAATACACTGCAATGTCACTTAAAGGAACAGTTTCAGAAAAATATTTCACTTGATTTTTCCTTTTTCCATCCTTCTGCTTCTCCTCTTCTTCCTCTATTGTCCCTGGTACTTGGACAAATTATATAACTGGACCGCTCGCTTCGGTTACAGCTTTTTTATCACAACCTCTTAATTTTGCATCTGAGCATTTTTATTTGCATTGTTGTGTTTTGTGCCACTGTAAGACCTGGGGAGAACATGCTACTAGTACTATACTAAGTAGAAGAAGTCATCTGGCTTCAGAGCCTCAGCAGAATTACTCCACATCTATCAGAAAAGACGTGGTTGTCGATTACTGTCAAACTAAGACGATGTGATCTTGAAGGAAATACACAGCATACAGGCAGATCCAAGCTAAGGCTTCAGACGGAAAGAACAGAGGTTAGTGGCAGCACAGCGGCATAGTGGTTAGTCCTCACAAAACGAAGGTCACAGGTTCAGTTCCTGGCCTGGGGCCTTTTCTGTGCTGAGTCCAAAGACATCATGTTTGGGTTAACTGGTGACTCTAAATTGTCTGTAGGTGTGAGTGTGAGTGATTGTTGGTCTCTGTCTGTCTCTGTGTGTTGGTCATGGACTGGTGACCTGTCCAGGGTGACCCCGCCCTCGTCCAGAGTAAGCTGGGATTGGCTCCAGCGCCCCCGTGACCCAGAAACAATAAAGTGGTGGTTTAAGATGACTGAATAGAGGTTGGTAATCAGCTGGTGTTCAGTAGCATATAGAGAAATCAAAGAATAAAATTATTCTAAAAATAATTTATTTGGCTTTATGAATGCTTGCTCATACAGTACAACCATTACCAACAAATGCGTGTGTATGAGCTGGAACATCTTTATGTCAGCATGCATGTGTCTGTGGGTTGATGATTGATGATTAGCATGATGATAAAAGTAGTAATCACCCTGCCAGGGAACTGAAAGCATAGTGGTTGCTGTTTTTAAAAAGTGGCATCTTCTTGCCTGTGTGGGTTCACAAAAAGATAAGCATTTTGTCTGTTTCTCATCAACACCCCCTCACCCAGGTGTCAATCAATCGGGAAGTTATGTGTCACAAGTTCATGTGTGTGTGTGTGTGTGTGTGTGTGTGTGTGGCCTATGGACCGTGGCATGTTGCCTGCTATCACGACGGCATAGTGAATGGTTTGCGTATGTGTGCGACCAAGCATGTGTCATATCTTAAATTAGAGAACGTTCTTGGCTGTAAAACCACTCAGCTTTGCCAAACACAACGCAGACAGTACCATTCATGTGAGGCAGACTATGATGAAAAGATACACACACAGGCGCACACACAAGCAGACGTGGTGACTCATACATCTTAATTAAAAGCTAAACAGCAGCGTGTTAGCATTAGCGAGGAGAGGCAAGCCTGTCACTGGAGGCAAACGAGCAGGGGCACAGATACACATGTACACACACACGCTTGTGTATGTGAAACAAATGCATGACCCGAAGTCCAATTATTTAGATACCTGAGGAATGCTTAGATGTGTGTGTATGGGTCCAGTGTAAAAGCTGTGCAGGAGAAACATACCATTAGTGACTTTTAGTGAAATTGCCAAAGGAGCATAAAAGACAAGTGAATGGAGAACCTGGCTGCTTGTGTGTCTTTGTTTTTATATGTGGCCTGAAAAAGTTTGATAAACCCAGCACTCCTAACACAAACTGAAAACCCAGCCAAGACCCTGTTGTTTAGTTTGATTGTGTCACTGGTCAGTGGCATTTGTTAGGCGTTCAGGACAAACACGCATGCACAACACACACACAAACACGCAGATGGTGGCATTTGGTCAGAGTTGTGCGGGGGTTTAAAGGGTGGGGTGTTCACTGACGTTCCTGTTGCTATGGGGACAAAGTGACCTTAAACAGCCCATAGTGAGGGAGATACGGAGATACGGAGGAGTTTCCAGTAGCTGATCAACTCACCTTAACGTCAAAACATACCACAAACCACACACACCGACTGTAACAAATTGGTGATGTTTTATTCCGTTCCTCCTTCAGTTCTTTTCCAAATTGCATGCATCCTTCCATCTTTTCTTTTTACTTTCCTCCTCGATCTTGTTTGACTTGGAACAGTCTTCCTCCCTTGCTGAACCATTACTCAAATGCAACTCAAAAATTGTTCACCAGACTGCAGGAGAGATGTGACAGCTTCTAATTGATGTTATATTTTAGTGTGAAGAGCATAGCTTGTAAATGTCAGACACAGATAACTTCTGCTTTGAGACTGTTTGGTGGTGTGGTAGATTGGATAAATCCCACATGGGCTGTTAATTGTTTCATTGCTCATGCTTTTCTTGTATTGACTTGAACAAAGGTCACAGTTTTCTTAATGACATAGGTGCACAGAGAAGTTAAATTAAGCTGCAGTTGGCAGGAGTGGCCAAAGTAGAGTTCAGAAAAAGAAAAAGAAAAAAAAAAAATTGTAGTGCTCAGTGGGTTTTTTAGGCGCTGATGTACCAACAGTGTTTTCCAATCACTTGAGACGCTTGAATGATGTTTCTGGACTTTTCTTTTACGCTGAGTAGTTGAGTTGTTGTGTTTCCCCCTCTAGACAATTCCAGCACTTCGAAGCAGCGCCGCTGACTCAGGGGAGACTGGAGTTCACAGTGAGTCACTGAGGGGAAGCAAGGAGGTTTGGGTTAGCTGGACAGCATACCTTCAGTAGAAGAATATCAGTGATCGAGACAAAAGGGGAAAGCTCTATGCAAGTAAAGCAATGAAGTTTGATGCTGAACTCAAAACATTTCTCCTAAACTGGTAACTGAACTACTGTAAATGCTAATGTTAGCTATGCGATGAAGAAAGAAAGATGTGACTTTTGTAGCACCATAATACAACAATGTTTTGGTGTTGTGCTATGTTATTAATGAAATTACAACAACAACAAATGTCAACAACTTCATCCAGTTGGGCCACAAGTGTTTTTGTCATTATTGTTGCTTTCTTTTAGTGAATTCTAAAATTGCTGATTGCATAAAAGAAAGTGCTAAAGTTGACTACTGCATGGTTACAAAATGACTCCCCTCTACTTTACTGTTTCACTGGAACTTTTCTTTGTCCTTATTTCCTCCTTTTTTCTTCTTTCTTCTTATAACTCCTGTCACCATTCCTCCTGCTTCAAACCCAGCTCCCCCAACCAGAACTCCATCATTCGTGTATTCTTCACCATCTTTGCTCTTCTGCTTTCCATCTCTTCATCTTCGTCTTTTCCATTACACCTGGTGTGGAGCTCCCTTTCCTATCCTCCGTATTCCACCCCCTCTCTTATTCACCTTCGCTTTAAAATTCTACCTCACGGAGAACAGATGCCCTTCCCTCCTCACTCTGTCCTTCATCCACTACTTGCTTCATCTTATTTCTAACCCTTCCCATTGGCTATTTATCCATGTTCTCCACTCACCCCCTTCATCCCCCTCTTTCTCCACCGATGGGCTGAAGCTGCACTCATCGGATTGCCTGTCTCTCCTCCCTGCTTTCTTTAACACTTGTAGAAATGACCTGACACATCCAATACCAGGTTATTACACAGATGTGCCAACTTTCTCTCTTTCTCTCTCACACACTCGCTCTCTCACACACAAACATTTAGTGGAAGGAAAAGTGCATTTCCATCGGCTGCTACACACATACACACACACCCTATTATGGGAGCACAAATGAAAATGAATTATGCATTCTGTCCTGTCACTCGTAACAAGTATATGATACATCCCCTGTTTCCACACAATTGGGCACACAGAAACACGTGCAGAGTGGAGGAAGTTGCTTCACATGCACTGACATACAAACACAAACACACACTCATGAACCCACAAAAAGTGGTGTAAAACAAAGGTAAGAATGCATTATTGATGCTCATCTCGAACAAATACAAGCTCATCATTCATAAATATGTTGCATCATTCTGGACCGACGGAACTCCTCACAGCCAAATATTTCAGTCAGTGTTAACATTGATTCCCTTGAATTTAACACACATACACAACCACACAAGACTGTCATTGTTTGCAGCCTTCATGTTTACTGCAGTTTTGAATGATGTGCCACCCACAACCAGCTCCTCCTCCTGCTCCTCCCGCTCCTCCCTCTGAGTCCATACCAAGGTCGTTAGCCTCCCTCCTGGCTTTAGCATTCACCTCATATCTCCCATAATCCTCACTGTTTAAGCCTGTGGTACAAATGCATTCTATTCAACCCGCACCAAGGGGTCGTCTAATACCCACAAGAGTATGTGTTTGTGTATACGTGTGCATGCTCCTGTGCCACTGAGTAATGTGTGCTTACTACAATGGCTTCAGTGTATGTGCACGCACACACACTGGTGTCTGTGCAGAGCTTTGTTTTTAACACCCATTGGTGTTTAGTATTCTCCCCGCCACCTGTCCTTGCATCCCCATGCTTATTCTTTCCCTCTCCGCTCTCTTCCAGATGAGAATACCAACTGCTGATGGAGAGAGGAAAGAAGGTTTATGGAAACCAGAAAGGTGTGGGTGGGGGTAACTAAATGCAGGTGGCTAAAGTTTATACAGCATGACTGACCTTGGCGTGTAACATTCATTAAGAGACAGTAAAAAAAGGACACAGCTTTTGAGACAGAAAATGACTTCACTTCTCAGTTTTGTCCAGTGGGTGTATATAAACAGCTGTTAATCATACATGTGTAGACATGAATGAAAGACAAAGGAATACAGTGAATCATGGTTCTTGTCACCATAAACTGATACTTTCCATGGGCCATGGTTATGCCACATGCTTGTTTTTTAGCCTACAGTATGTTTAGTAATCACAGGCGATTAGCATTATCCCAACAGTGAGGAAATAGGAGTTTGTCGCAGCGTGAGCACCAGTTTACGCCAAACTAAATCTAATTTGCTGTGTTCACCGTCTGTTGCCGAAATGTGTCCCCACCAGATGGTGAGGCTTGCAAGTCATGGTGGGAGAGGAAATGCCTTGCAATGTCCTCAAAGAGAAAAGTACAGACAAAGCAAATTAAGTTAATTAAAAACACACAGCCCAATGTCAATTGTGCAACGCCGAGGTTTTTCCGCACCTTTTACCTGCAACACATGGACTTTCTAAACCCCATCACCAGGACACTTTGATTGGACTTAGAAATGCACCCAAATAACTGTCTAGGTTCTGCTATCTAGATACTGGTGAAGGACTCGGAGGTGCAGAGGGAGTCATATTGGTCAAAGCACGGTATTGACCGTTTAACATCTTTCTGTTTTGTTTTGTTCTATCACCTGAATTATCTATTTGAAGACTTTGAAACGTAGACAAAAGTTAAAAACAGTTACATTAAAATAGGGCAACACAGAATTTTTTTGGGGTTTCTGCATGGTGAGCTGAGCAGAAACGAATTCAAATTCAGCAGGCAGTACGGAACCTCCATTTCAACTTCTAGCGACAATGGTTTAAAAGAGGATTTTAAGAGCAAAATGACCTAGAAACATCATCAGTTAGCCCTCTGATTTGGATATGATGAATACGAGACTGCTGAAGAAACTGTGAAGGACTGAAAAGCTGATGAAACAAAAACTCCCGACCATGGCACGTTTCCATGACTTTATCGATGACTTCCATGCAAACTAGATGTTTACAGAGTATTTTTCACCCTTGAAATCATAGCTCTGCCCTGGATTGGATTATTTTTATTTTTATTTTTTTTTTATGTTTTCTTTGATATTCTTAATTACAAGATTCAATATACAAAGAATGCAGTTGTGACCCTGAAATAACACATAAATTTCAATACTAAAATTTACTGTCATGAATAAACTATCCAAGGCTGAAAAATTAAGACAAGATAAATATCCAGAACACGCACACAGAAATAAATATGGTTAAATAGTCTAGTACAAAATAAACATTTTAAACACCATAGCTAGTTTCTTCTTTTGTGACAACTGCAAGTGTTTATTCATATATTTACATTTTCTTAAGGCTGAAAGTTCATTGAGGGAGTGGCGCTCTTTGCCCATGTTTAGAGTGGCTGGAAGATGATGGCATCAAATGCTGCCAAGATGGCAATAACTGAGCAGCTCACTCTACACTTTAAAGCTAATCTTCATGAACCTTCTGTCATAGAGGCTGTCCATCTTTACTGACATTTTTTGTAGAGCTGTGTCCATGTTCAATATGTGCACATGAACCATTTTCATGACTTGTTATACAGTATCTGGCTAACTTTGAGACGTATGTTTGGGGAATGGTAGAGAAGATTTAAGGAAACAGGATGAAGGATAAAACTCTGTTTAGACTTTAAGTGTCAACTGATAGATAATCTAGAAGAGTTTGTGAAAGTTTTTTTTTTGTTTGATTGTTTTTTGTTTTTTTTTGGCTCTAGTTAAAGGCAAAGTATGCAAACAAATGAAAACTCGACACTTCCCTCTCTTTACATGATAATCTTTACAATCGCTAAAAATCAGCATTGTTCAATATTAAAAGGCAAAACCAACTGCCAGTCCACGTCTCCAGAATCAAACAGTATCTTGAAACTGGATCAACATGGCTTGGACTTATTTTGTTTGTCCTGCTTAACTTACCCAGGCATCTGCAATCCTCCTTAGTAATCTCATGAAGCATGGCATCAACTCTCTAAGTGAACCCAGGGCTTTCCCATCTAGAGAAGTGAGCTTTCACATTAAAGACGAGGAGTTTCTTGCATATGAACAATTAATTGGACACAAGTGGAGAAAATATTACTATTATATTACAGAAATATGAGCACTATAACCTATAAAGTCTATAATTAAATAATGCAAGAAAAAAGGTAAGACAGTTGCAACTGCCAGAAGTCTCAACAAATGCTGGCAAAATTGCAGACTGTTGATGCGTAACTTACTGAGATTATAATATTACATCTCCACCACATCAGCAAGATTCGTGTGACTGTATGCGTGTCCCATAAATTATATTTCAGGTTTTTTATTGTTTTCTTGACAATTTGAACCGCATTATTTCAGTTCCAATCCTACTGGAGCAAATCCGCCTACCTGATCTGGAAACTCAAACGGGTTAACTAAGTTTTCTCTCTCTGTCTTCAGAGCTCCTCTCACAGTTCAAGCATCCACATCATTGGGCTTGTCAAGAGTGGACAGGCCATTTTCCAAGAAAACTGGTCAGTATGTTCCTGCAGCGCTCTTACTCCAGAATTGAACCTCCTCCACGGCAGGTTAGGCGTTCTGCGTAAGTTACCATAGCAACATACCCCAATGGAAAGTAAACCTTTGTGAGACTGAAAACCCAGGGTTAACCTGGAAGTTGCCTTGCTAAGATGAAATCCAGCTTCATTATGAAGGCCCCCAGTCACACTCTGTACCACTGGTACCACTCTGCCTACAGGTCGTCCTGTGCTGCTACTGAAGATATTGGATGTTGGATGTAACATTGAGCAGAACGGTTAAGTATGAATGCGTCCTCTGTAAAATAGACTCTATAAATGGCTGAGTCTCAGCTGCTGTCTTGAGCTTTCTGTTTGTTTACTCTCAGACTCTCTTTCCATAGTAAATCACTCACAAAGGGCACTAATGCCTGAAAATAGATCTTTTTCAGTTTGAGCAGTTCAATCAACAGTTTATATTGAATTTATTTTACTAAGGTACCAGGTGGTATTTTATAAAAGAACAAAAATGAAAAGGTTACAGAGAAGTCCAAAAAGTAATTAAACTAATGTGTTGCCGTCTCATCTGGCAAACTCAAGAAACTAAACAGACCAACTGGTAAACCCCATGCTGAACATCTAACAGAACACCAGTAACCCAAATCAACCACAGACAACACCTCTGCATAGTCCAATTAGTAAGACAAGCAAGGCACAACATGTAAAAAAGCCACAACACAACAGCCACACAAAGACTGAAGCTGACAGGCATCCCTTCTGCTGCTGGGCAAAGCTTTTCAACTCTTCCCTTCCCTGCCAGGTGAACCTGATGTAGGAGTGATCAGACACAAAAGCTACGAAAGGAATTAAGGCAAACAGATCAACAAATGAGTGCAACAAGACCGTTAAATCATTTCATCCTTGGTCCACAACAAATGAACCAAATTACATGTTTGATTAAACTTTAATTAACCCCCATCCCTATTTCAGAAGTCCTGATGGAAAACACTGACTATCTTAATGCACTATAGCACAACACAACAGTGGATTAAGATGATTAACACCTTCCACCTCCCACTCATACAATTCTCCTCCTCCACACTTGAAAACATGTCAAAAATTAAATAACATGAACATCCCTAAATCACGTGTGCCATGAGCTGGCTGCAGCTATAGACACAAAATTACATTTATGTCAATGATATAATATATTTTAATGACATGTTTGGGGACAGACATGACCCTGACATGAGCAGCATGGGCTTGCCATGCGTGGGATTTGAAATTTTCACTTCATCAGGGCCATGAGTGAGCTTGTTAACAAGGTCCACAATGTCTGGCAGCATCTGACCAGTCCAACAAACTCAGAAACTACATGGAGATTTTCAGTTTGTAAATGCATATGAATGCATCTTATGATGAGCCCCAGATGCAGCACACTGTCTCAGAAGCAGTGTCGTCTCATTGTGTGTGTGTGTGTGTGTGTATCTGTGCATCGAGGTTGTTACAGTTTTTATGAAGCATGTTACGAGCCACATAAGTGGCTGGACGGATGGCTCAGAGCTGATTGATGCTGGCTGCCCCGACTCTAATGCTGTCTGGTTTGTAGCATACAGAATGTGACATTGGTTTGGTCTGGAGAATATTGATCTAGAATGGTTCTTGCCAGGCGTAGATATGGAGGGCTGTATTGATGTTCACCTTGGCTCTCATTTCAAGCTCATCTCACCCTGCCTCTGCCTCTGAGTGTGTGAGAGAGAAAGTGGTGTGTGTGTAGTGTGGCAGCAGTGCCGGAGGCTACTCAAGTGTGAAATCGTGTGACGGTTTCTCCATTGCACTTCATTTAGCCACACATTGCCCATCTCTCATTCCTGACAAGTTTCTTAACTGCTCCAAAATGCGAGCGCCTCAGGGTATGGTGGCAGCGTAGCCTTGTCAGTGCACAATAAGGTGTGCGAGTGTGTGTGAATGTGAAGTATGTTTGTGGGGGCTAAAGTGAGAATCTAATAAAGCCAGCAGCTGCCATGGAAACCAGGGCAGAGGCTAACTCATCCTTTTTGTCTAGGGACCCATCAGGGCCTCTGCCATGGCATAAACACATGCATGTACATGTACACACACTTACACACACAATCGTCTACTGAAGGCATGGCAAATGACTCTTTGAGGGAGGCCTCTCGTACACACTCACATACAAACAGCAGATGAGGGTCCGTGAAATAGGCTGTGGCACCACAAAAAATAGGGGAGCAATCTGCCTGTTCAATAGCCAAACACACACGCGCGCACACAATTACACTGTGCTCGTACTCCAATGCATGACATGGGAGTCAGGGTGGCTTAGGATGTTCAATATCCAGCTGCAATTCCCTCCCCTTCCATGTGTGTAAAAGTAACCATAAATGTCCTTACATATATACCTATATGTATATATGTGTGGCGTACACGTGTGTTTGTGTGTGTGCGTATGTGTAGAATAAAGTATCTTAAGTATCTGCTTTATTCTACACATACACACACACACGCCAGTAGCAGCCCCTCATGTTGACGTCATGACAGAAGCATTCGCCCTGTGACAAGTTTATTGCGCTTCTAATCTCTGTTTACATAAACTGTTGACATGCAGCCACACACACTTACGTATAACACACACACACACACACACACACACATACACGTACATATATATATATATCCACACCACGCCTCGACTTTCTTTCCCCTCAGACAACGAAAAGGGCAGAGGAAGCCAATCAAAATGATCTTTAATAAGAATATCACCCATCAGGCTGCGGGGGTGGGTAGTGGGGTTAGATGGATTGCCAAGCTTCATCTGACATTTACAAAATGAATTGCGGGGCTGTACACTGAGGAAATAGCATGAGTCTGTGCTTTACATGATGCAGGTTCTTCCCTTCAGACTCATTCTTGACAAAACTCATATCCCTGCTCTGGACGGACATGCCAGCGGAGAATTAGATGACTGTAATTGAAAGGGTGATTGAAAGGACGAAGCCGGTGAAGCTGATGTGCCACTCTGGGTGTCACTAAGGTGTCATGAGATAAGGAAAGATGACACCAGTTAAGGCAGCAGCGGAGTTGCTTCCTTGACTGGACTGCAGATTTGGATCAGTCAGACAAGACGACACTTAAATGACCCCTGTGGGCATATCAGTTCGATGCCGCAGCAACAAAACCAGACAAGATTAGAATAAGACAAATGGTGAGAAGAGACAATGATAAAAAATATAAAAAAAAAGAAGCAAGTCAAAGATTAGAGCTTGGAAGAGCTCTGTTATCTTATGTTACAAAATAAAGTTGTTGTTTTGTTTTTTTTTTCTAATTGTTTTATCCCGACAGAAACTGCAAGCTCTACTCATTTTTGTGCTGCAAGAAATCAAACATTTTGTACCTTTCTCACTAACTTCTATAATCTCAGGGGGGTTGGTAACAATCACACGATGAACCAGTAAATGAAAATGGCACCCCACAGCTTTAAACCCACAATAAAAATGAAGAAAAACCACCTCGTAAAACCTTATTAAGGGAAGATAAAGCAGAAACTTCAGAACAGGATTTCAGAGAGGGCGAGTTTGCTTACAGTGAGTAGGCAAACAGAGATCAGTCACAGAAAGCAACAATCACTGAATTGATCAATGGCATCTCAGTCTTGTCATGGACAAGATCAATTTAACCCGAGGTTCAAATGTCTAAAGACGTAAGGTCTGTTCTATATGATAAGACGTGTGAATAAAGCTTTATGAAGACAGGTTTACTTTAGCGCTGTCTATTTATCTATCTATGATTTAATGTTTTGCTTTTTTGGCTTTACAAGCATTTAACCTTCAGAGTAACAATTTTTTGTGTTGTTCTCTGGGGTGAATATTTTTCGAGCCCAAGTTTAAAAGGATATATTAGTTGTAGGACTGAGTGATTGGTGTAAAATTGCAGCTGTGTATAGCTTGTATAATAATCAGACTTTGAACACATGTACAAAGGACAATGAACTTTAAGATGAGAAAGTTCTAGTTTGTCAAGTGACTGAACTCGACCCGAGCAGTAAGACATCCTCACACCAGTGAACTGAAGCTTGTATTGCAAATGCAGCTTGAGAAAACAATTAATTTGAGCTAAAGTAATGGCTTACGTTCAGAAAGTCAATTAAATAAATGCATGGATGCACCATATCCCCTCCTGTCAGGTAGATGAGGGGCAAAGATGTGGTGTAATGTAATGAAACATCAGGGTACACCGCAGACACACAGTTGACTTTCAGAGCTCTTTGCTGTGGTGGTTTTATTCTATACACTTTTCTGGGATCATTTGGCAAACACAGAGTGTAGACAGCACTGAGATGTTGTTTTTCCTGAACTGTCTGTAGATGACCTTTGAGTTTTTGAAGATATTGGGTACTGGAGCTCACTAAACAACTTTTATTTATTCTTGACCCAGCCACTGCACCGCTCACACAAACATAAATTATATCACTTCTTATATGCCAGGGTGCTCTTTCTTCTAAATAAAGAACTGGTACACTGAACTTTTCAGCTGAAATCTTTTTTTTTTTTTTTTCGCTGTTAATTTGGTGGCTCCAAACTATTATGCATGATGCATTCAGTTAGTTGGCGTGGTCCAGCTGTGGTTGTATTGAAGCACATGACATTGCTGTGCAATTGTAGCACTTGTTTTATGAGCTTGTATTACGATCAGTTACATACAGTCTTTCATTTATGCTTTTATTATTTAATATACGCACTGCACATTAACACACAGAGTTCTGTTAATTGGAGACTTGTGTGGTTCAATTTAGTCGAGTTTTGAGAGAACTAGACTGAGACCACTGTGATTAATATGTGGGCTAAAAGCTAACAAACCTACCACGGTACATTTTGATGGTAGGTGTGTAATTATAGCATAAATTCAAAAACTAAGCAATGAAATATCAATCTTTTGACTCTAAAAGAGGAAAAATTACCTGATTACAGGTATTTCAACAAAATAAATCAATGAAAAGCAATTACAGCTGTTTGTTAGTATCCTCTATGCACTTTCACAAACCAAAGAACTCCCACAGGATCACTTTTATTTAATGTTTATAGCAGTCAATGTTAATATTAGCAGGTCTTTTCGCTGTCTATTTTTTCTGGGAAGACCAAGATGTGTGCCGCTCACACACACACACACACACACACACAAAACCTTAACCTTGCTTAGCAGTATTGATAGCACTCATTATCACCTTTTTCTCCTTGAGCTGTTTGTGCCACACTATAAATATAAATTCACGTTTAGTCTTTTTGGTGAATACTGCTGCCATGATTGTGCCATACAGTCTGTCAATCACACAACAGCCACACCTTATAAATGGCCTACTTTATGGTCTGTTTTTCCCCAGATGGGACATTTATTTCATTTAAAAACATCATGTTGTATCATGAAGAACACTTGAAATTAGATGGCTGAGACAACAAACTCTTCAGAAAACACATTTACATTTTTAACCCCCTGATAGTCATTAGACAGAATGCACTTATAGGGCCTTTCAGTTTTTAGACCAAGTGTCAGCATCTACTTTTATATCCAGCCAGTGGAAGATACTGATCCTGATGACTCAAATGTCCATTCAGTGAGTTTGTCTGTCACATCTTCACATAAACTCCTCTTTGTTTCAGAGGATCAAGTAAAACTATTACTGCGTAAAGTCAGTCGTGTGTGTGTGTCTGTGTGTGCGCCATGTAGAGCTGTCATCTGAATCGGACTGACATTTAGCTTACATGATGATTGTTACACATCTTTTTACCATTTCTCTGACACTGAATAATGTAGCCAAACTATGGCACATCGTGTAGCTGTGTAATGTGGGCTTCTGAGTTGCACTCTGTTTTAAGATAACTCTTTATTGATCCCTCAAAGAGGGTAGACACAGTAAAAAAGATAATAGATAAAAGAAAAAAGGGAAGTTTCCATGGAAGGAAATTGGCTAAAAACATTTCCACTATGTAGAAATAGATATACAGTATGTATACACCTCTCATCAAGGTCACATAGATGAATATAAACTAAAGTTTTTTCTTTCTTCATTATTATTATAATCATTCTTTTTGAAAAAAAAAAAAAAAAAAAAAAAAAAAAAACTCATAGTGTGTAGCATAACAGTAAAACATGGCAGTTGTGACACTATTTTTGGCTTTAGACACACAGACTTTCAGCAAGATGAATGAAAGCTAGGGTTGTTCATTTATATTCTTAGAACCTCCATTAACAGTAATTTAACATCTTTAAATTCTCAAAGATCAATACAGTACATCTATCTACTAACTATCTATTTGTCTAGCGATCTATCCATCTATCTATCTATCTGTTAATATTGTTAATAGCAACAGAGTCTGCATATGACACTGCATGTGGACACTGAGCACTTGTCTGTCAGTAAAAGCTGAACAGCTGAAGGTGAGCATAACCATTAACAGCTTAGCCATTCTCAAAGCCTCAAGCAGCTGCTTGACAAATGACTTTGGAGGAAACTTGGCCACAGAAACTGATTAATTCCACTTAATTGTGACTTGGCCACAACCTCATAATCTCATTAACGTGCACCCACTCAGGAAAATTGCATGATTTAATCGTTTGCAACATAAACTGAGCTGCAGATGTAGATGCAACTAAAACGTAGACCCTCTCGTCTGCCGCCTTTTTTTTTTTACTTCATCCCAACATGTTGGAAATATGCCACGTGTAACATTTTTCAGAGCTACGTTTACTCTCTTTATGGTTGATAGTTCTGTCGTGTGTCTGGATGCTAAGGCTAAAGCCAGCAGCCAATTAGCTGAACCAAACATCAAGACCGGAAAGAGCAGGGAGAATCTAGTCTGCTTGTTTTAAGTTGACTTATTCCCATCTTATAACTTCTTTGTGTAAAAACCAAAATATCTAATTGCCAACTTTAATTTTCATGGTGAGTTTTGTTGCGGATATATTGTCAATCCATAGACTGATGTCTCTTGTTTTGGGTGGTTGCCTGCCAATCTCCCAGCGTTGTCGACCTCAAAAGAGCCACTTAATGTTTATTAAGGTGTCATAAAAAGTTAATTTCAATGTTTAAACTTCTTGTACCTTCACACGTACCACACAGACTAGTCTGTGCATGGATCAGTTATACCCCCTGTTCTATGTATTTCACCCAAAGGTGAAATAATACATGATGCATGGTTTAAAGAGAATATTAGTTACACTCTGTAAAATGTGAGTACATCTCCAGCTTTGACACTCTTTTGATGCTGGGCTCGTCTTATTGTTTAATTGCTTATGACAGACAGCAGCCAAATGTTCAAAAATTATTCACTTTTATTTCTTTCCATATTCTTTTCGAATTAATCATTGAAATCCAGGATTTTATAATCTGCATCATAATATCCATAATCTGAGTGTCCCATTGCCAGCCAGTGAAATTGCAAAAGAACTTGATAGTACCATGGGGTTGTGAGGGGTAGGTGTTGGAAAATAAAAATGCTGTTGAATAGGTTTATATACTAGTACTGGTCAAAAGTTTTAGAGCATCCCCATTTTTCAATTTTTTTGTAGAAAACTAAGAAATTGGATGTGTCATTGTACTCTGAAATTAAGGCATAGAACAACAATTTATGAATTCAAAGTTTAGAATTCATTCACCTTTGACAGATATTACAATTGAACACAGTTGTTGTTGTTGTTGTTGTTTCATAATGGAATAAAATGTTTTCGACATAAATGGTTTGGTTGGTTTATTGGTTTATTTGCTTTCACTCTTCTGTCCAGTTCATCCTAAACCACCTCGATGGGGTTTACTGTAAGTCTAGAGACTCCATGTTTTCAAGCTTACCATCTTCTTCTTCTGGCATAACTTGGACTTATGTTTTGGGCCATTATTCTGCTGTAGGATGAAGCCCTGACCAACTAGGTGCATACGAGAGGGGAGTGAACGGCACCGCAGAATGCTGTCGTTGCTGTTTTGGTGCCTCTCAGTCTGTACAAATCATCGACCCTTCATCCAGAAAAACAGCCCCAGATCATCACGCTTCCTTGTCCTTCTTTGACAGTAATGTCACACATTGAGGAGACATCTTTTAGCCCACTGGTAGGGGTACAGATATCCTGGGTGATGAACGAAAGATTTTATTTTGATTCATCAGTCCAAACTCCTTCCTCCAGTCTTCAGTAATCCGTTGGTGGTTTTTCACGGTCCAGGCAAGCCTCTTTTTCTTATTCTGATGTCATAGCAATAACTTTCTTGCTGCAACTTGATACAACTTGATGTCTTTGCTCCACATTTGAACCTGAGACTTGCTTACTACAACCACTATTCAGATACAGTATGGTTGAAGCTCTTGTCCTGTGAGCTGTCAACTCTTAAAAACCTGTCCTCTGATTCTGTTGTGGCTTTGGGTCTGCCAGACCTCTTCTAGTCAGAGTTTCTCCCAGTTTTTGAGTGCCTTTTCACGGTGAAGTGCTGCACTCACTGACACTTCACGGTCTTCCTTCACGATTTCAATGTAGGAAAGATCTACATTTTTGTTATGATGGTCTGTCTGTTTTTTTTTTTGCAATTTTTATTACCAAAATTTTTATTGCCAAATACCAAACACATCAGTTGAGTACAATACAGTTCATACTCATGTGGGTACAGTGCCACTTTACAACTGCAAAACCATTCCCAGGTGTTGAAATTTAAACTGTACAAAACGGAAATGTACTCGAACTGTTCAAATTCTTGACATTGGTAAAGGTATCGGTGATCCGATAAACTCTAATCACTGTGTTCATCATCCGTCAGCACAACTCTATTAGAAACCTTCAGTTTGTTATGCCACTTCATCATTATGTATAATTTGCCACCGAGAAATCATCTGCAATATGTGATCTGCTGCTCATAGTTACAAGACTATGGCTTGATATGAGCGTAGTCTACAGTCACCAACAAGATAAGAGTTCAAGTGAAAACCAATTATCAAGTGTTCTCCGTTGTACATGGTTGTTGTTGTCAATTGCTTATTCCAAAGTCAAGAATGTGTTTTTGAATCTCATTTTACAACCTAAACTGATTGATTTTGGCTATTTAGTGTTGGCCTGACAGTTAGCCTGTGGACTAAAACAACACATTTTGTGATAGCTGCAGACCTGAGGGCTTTGCTGGATACCAAATATTTTTATTGTGCGAAAATGTAGTTCATTCACACTTTCTGTTCAAACAACGTGGTCACTTGGTTCTTTTTCTCACATTTTTCATACAGTGCAGCACGTCAAAGACAACTAGAAGCTGTAAAGATGGCACTCCGTCCGTTTCTATGAGAGATCCCTCAGCATGCCTTGGTTTAGCACCCAAGAAAACAGGTTAGAACAGACACACTCTGCTTGTGTCTCACACCTCACTCGCACATGTGACGTGCATGCCTCATGCTAAAAACAGACCTGCGAAGAAAGACCTGCGTTTGTCATAATGACATCATACCAGCAACATTACATAAAACCTAAGATCGCTATATTACGCTGTATTTCCAGTTTGTCGACTGAGTAAAGAAATTGACGAAAAAATGAACATCTTTACAAAATATATATTTTTAAGAGCTACCTGTTGTCACATTTTCAAGACATCTGTCTGTCCACCACCTAGACTACTTATGTGTCTGAGGCTGGAGCTAATACTAGCTAACTCTGGTGATTAACACCTACAGGCAATGTTAGAGTCACCAATTCATTTTCGCAACATTTTTGTCAATAAATGACAAATATAATTATATTATAATATAACACTGGAATAACCGTGTGATGGAAACAGAATGACATCTCCATCAGTGTTCACAAGGAGCTAAATGGAATTAAGCTATGTCTTTGAGAATGAGCGTGAAGAGGATATATGCCCGTTATATGCCCGAAAAAACAAGTCGGCTTTTCAAGACATTTCACAAATTTACATTGTAGGACTAAAATCAAAAGAATTTTGCACTCCCATCACCACCATTGTTTGCTGTGACGTAGCCATCTATTTTTAGGTACCTGTCCCCCTCCCCTTCTTTAATCCTAAAATTCTGATAATCCTCTTTTTGAGAGTTCTGTTGCTTTTTAGTTTTGGTTCATGGGGAGGTTTAACCATACTTTCTGAAGCACCGAACAAGAAGAGGCAAACTGAGTTCATTGTAAAATTGGAGGTGACTCCAGGGAGGTGCAACAATGAGGCATATGATGAAAGACCAGCATCAAAGGAATTCAGGGCTGGTAAATAACTTCAAAATAAAACAGGAAATCACAAATGCTAAATTTGAACACTAATGTTAGGGGCATATCATCATAATTATAGTGCTGAGTTCCTAACTTTATGTAATGATGATAATAATGATGTTGAATTTCAAAGAGGAGACAGGAGATTTAAAACCGTGACTCAGTGTCTGTAGAGGTGAGGTGTCAGACCGGAAAAGTCCTCCAGTGTTTGGTAATCAAGTTGGCCCAAAATGTGTTCCAACTTTCTGACAGGGAAATTCTCACCTTTTTTTTTTGTTGTTGTTGTTGTTGTTTGCTTGTTTTTGTTAGTTTTTTTGTTTTGTTTGCCAGATGTCAACTTCAATTGAGCCAGTTAAAGTTTATTAATGTTTTTTTGAGTTGTAATTTTGTCTGTCAGTGGTTGAATCCCAAACAGAAGTGCAGGTCAGCTCTGCTGAAACTTTTCCCATTAACAGCTCACACGTTCCTATTTGTGCGTACACACTCTGCAAGGATCCGAACACATACACACATTGACAAGCAACAATAGATGTCAAGGGGCCACCTGCTCGCCTAATACATCCCCCTCCTCCTTCCCCTTTTCATCCTCCCTCCCTCTCCTCTATTAGGATTCAGTTCAGGGCTCAGCTACGTCTCCGTGAGTAGGTTAGCCACGCGTATTATGGCAAGAGCCAGTGAATGATAATGAACTGTGTGTAATTATGATTGTGTGTGTGTCTGTGAGGGAGGAGGAGAGGAGGAACACTTGCTGAATCACTCCCTCTAACCATTCCACCAGCCACCTATCTGTCTATGCATCCATCTCATCCTCTTCCTCCTCCACATCTTCCTCATTGGTGGTGTGTCAGTTATAAGGGTGGCCCCTGTACTCTGACAAACTCACACTCACACACACACACGCAGACACACACCTCCACGATGTGTCACTACCCATTCCACCTGCCTCCTCTCATCATTTTCTGCCCGCTGTTCCATCTACCTACACTTGCTCTTTTCCCTCCCTCCACCCCTTAATTTTTTTTTTTTTTTGTTCTCTCTAAATCTTTCTCTCCACCCCCCCGTTCTCAACCCCCCCTTTCTCACACCCCACGCTGTGTGTCACCACTGCTGGGAAGAAAGAAAAATGCTCTGGCCAACGACAGTGAGAAGACAGAGGAGAAAACGGAGAAAAGAGTCAAAGAGGAGAAGACACTGTGAGCTGTGTTTGGAGCGCAGCGCTGCCTCTGTCCACCATGAGCCAGATTTGATGGAATATCTCTGACAGCGAAGCGCAGCAGAGAGAGGAAGAAAGAGAAGAAGTGGAGGAGAACGAGGACTGATAGAAGAATAACAGGACAGAGAAGGGAGGACAGCCAGTACTCGCCTGAGGGTATGGAGACACACACACACACACACACAAAAAAAAAAAAAAAAAACAACATATATGGCATGCTCCTGCCAATCACTCCTCTAACAAGTACAGCTCTGTCCCTTTTGGCATTTTTCATTTGGGTTTTGATCTCCATCTCTCTGACTCGCTCTCCAGCATGCTCTAGCTCACGCACTCACTCTCCACAGTTGTATCCACAGGCTGTGTTTGGGACTTTGACTAATTGTCAAAGTATCCTCCAGACTCGAGCGGCGAAGACAAATTTCTTCCCTCCATTTCTTTCTCATCCTAATTAATTCCCCCTGTGCAGACACTCAAAGAGAGTCCCTCTCTCTCTAAATCTAGTACTAACTCTGTGTCGCTTCACCTCGTGCTCTGTTTTTCCCCCTCTCTCCATCTGTCTGCCTTTGAGAAGCAAATAATTGGATGTGGAGATTGGCTTCTCCATGGCTGAGCTAGAGGATTGAGGCTGCTCGGCACTTCACAGACACACAAAACATGCAATTACACAAGTCCATACACACACCTAAACACTGGCGTGTGTGAATGTGACTGCGTGAATGTCAGTGCTGCTATCCCAAATCTCCTTCTTATCAAGTCACTTTTGTGCTATTTCGTTTGCAATGAGACTAGCGTTCATCGTACTGTCAACAAATCCCATGAAAAGATTATTGTGTTAGAGCCACTTTCAGCACTTGAGACCTTTGGTTTGCCACACGAAGACCTAATTCCTCACAAATACATTGCTTCACGTTTTAACAAAGGCAAAATAACCTAGATAAACAGCTGCAACTGTAGGTTTTGACAAGAATCAATTAAAAGAAGCAAATAGTGTATTTACTGGTGACTATTTCCAGCTGTGGATCAATACACACTTGATGCTGAGTTGAATTTATCACATTTTAGGTATTTGCGGGGTTAATTAGATTTGTCTCTTATTTGGAGTATGAATGTGTAAATTAACTATGAAGGCAGAGGCCATCCGTGGGGCTTTTTTTTTTTTTTTTAAATTTCTGGGCTCTGACAGGTCAAACACAGAAAAATAATCCACATCCAGCTTCAGCTATTTAAACAGTTCTTAATAGGGTTTTTTTTATTTTATTTTATTATTGCAACCTACATCTTTTTCTTTCATCGCCACTGTAATCTTTTTAATAGTACCACATTTATGGGATCAAGATTTTTTTGGCAAAAATGGTTTAATACCACAAGTTTCCATTCTACAGTGCAGAGTGAGGATAGCCTGAAAGAAGAGAGGGAGAGAATCTAGTAGCTGGAGTGGCCCAGAGACCTTTGAGGAGATTAGCGGTGTAGGTATTTTCCTGGAGAGAGAGCGAGAGAGGGAGAGAGACATGAAGAAGACAAAGAGGAGGCTTGAGGAGCTTCTGGGATAAGAAGACATAAGATGTTTTGTAAGAGAGGACACACACACACACACACACTTGTGAAGCCTCTTGCAGCAGGGTGCCAAGTCTTGAGTGACGAACAGGAGACCCCTCAGAGGCTTCTCACACACACATAGACGGTCACCTTAACACATTTTGCACACTTAAGACACATTCACACAAAACCACAAATGGAACAAGAGGGGCTCTGCTTCTGTGGGACCCTTTTCATGTTTTTTTCCTCTTTTTCAGCGACTTCGTTTTTCTTCTGCTGTATTTCTTTATTCACCCGGTCTCTCTCTCTCTCTCTCTCTCTCTCTCTCTCTCTCTCTCTCTCTCTCCTCTTCACCTTCCCGCCCAACCACAGATTTCCCTCCTCCGTCTCTCCTCCTCCTGCCTCTTAGCTCTATCCAGTCCAGTCTCATTGTCTTCATACACACCACACCGCTGAGAGTACACGCACGTGCGTGCATGTGTCTGTGTGAGGACGGGAGTGCAGCAGGTCATTTCTCCACCACCACGTCGCTGAGCACCAGGTTCCACTCTGAGGTAAGTCTTCGTCGTCTCTCAATCTGGGGAAATGAAGTTTCAAGTCTTTGTTTCAGTTTTTAAAGTGTGTAAATACTGTCCTATTTCAACTGTCGAATGGTATAGCGTGTGTGTACATGTGTGTATTGGAGCATTTGTCTTGTTTATGTTAACAGGAGTCAAAGGTGCTGGCGGAGACATTTGGAAAGCTGTAGCATCAGATATGGAGCTGAGATTGGGGCTGAAGCTTGTCGAGACTGCTGTTGAGATTGTGTGAGAGTGTGTTAGTTGTTCCCGGTTAGTGTGTGCGTGTATTTGTGTGTATGTAGCCGGAGGGTGAGCTTGTCTCAGTTTGTACGTGCTCTGCGTATGAATTACTGACCACGGCTTGAGTCTTACTCCCCACTAGTTCGCATTGAGCCTGCAAACACTCTTGCATTTGTTTTTGTTTTTGTTTTGTTTTTTTTTTTTCGCTCTTTCATTCCATCTAGATCTATTTGTCTCTCTTCCTCTTTTCTCATTCTGTCTGATTTGAGTTCAGTGGCTGAATTGGCACAGCTACTCGTAGGAAACCATACTGCCAGAGCTGTGTACTACATGCAAATTCTCTAACAACCCGCCAACAGTTTGTGTTCAATTTATCTCTTCTTCTTTCACTCCCTTTGCTTCTTCATCACTCTCATCCTCTGTCACATACACACACACACACACAGACATATATGCACACACATTCCACAGCAGATTTGAATATTTCCCAACGGGGTTGGAGGATGAGCAGAAATAGATGTAATTCTAAATCAGGACGGAGAGCTCAACTCAGGCAGCCACCCTCCCTCCTGCCCTCCCGTCACAGCCAGCAGCTACTTGCACTATTAGCAGCTAGTTACACTAAAAAAGGAAAAAAGTTTGAAGATTCACTTCAATTACATGATATATAGGCAATATGACGCGGCAGTGATGCTGCTCTAATGCTAGACGGCGGACATGTGGGGACAATAGTTTGTCTATGGTTTTGTTTCTTTTTTTTTTTTATTATTTTGAAGGTTTGTTTAGTGATGCACACTGAAAAAAGAATGAGAAAAAAAAGTTGTTGAAGTGCCTGGCTTGATTTCTAGTGTTGAGGCTGTGTGGCTTGGCTTCTGGCCTCTGGATGCTACAGTAGGCGGCTGAGAAGAAGGAGAGGAGCTAAGCTACAGATCTGGAGTTGATGAGTGTCTTGCGAACCGGCTGTCTGTCTGCCTGGCTGTCGGACACGTCTGTGCATTTTAGGCCGGCAGAGATGGGACAGGTCACGGGCCGCCAGCCACCTCCAGCAGTCCAGGAGAGAAAGACGGGTCAGCAGGTTGGCGGAGTGTTTGGCTTTATATGTGTGAATGGTGAGATGATAAAGCAGTTGGGGGGGGGGGGGTGAAATGTGCTGAGGGCTGGATAACGAGCACCTGGCTTGTGAGAGAAAATTAAAGATAAGGACACAAAATGTGTGACGGGGACATGAAGGTGGGGGTAGTGGATGGTCTGGTGGCAGTTGCCATCAGAATGGATGTCCCATCAAGACCCTTTCATCCTGTAGCCCCCTCCCCACCTGCCTTCGCCCTCCCTCACTGCCCTCCTCCTCTCCACTCATCTTCTTTTTTTTTTTTTTTTTGACAATGAGCCGACAGCAAAGAACAAAAGAAGATATAATACATGCAAACCCTACTCTATGCAGAGAGAGAGGAGGAGGACGATGAATACGGCATAATAACAAGTAAGGTGATTGCAGTAATCAAATTATATGAAATAAATAAATAAATAAAAAAGAAGCTGCAGTGTAGCTGCTCCAGAAAAGTCAAACTCGTGCACTTTTGAAAAGTGAGTCAGTGAATGTCGGAGTACATTTTTCGATGTCACCTCAACACTGAAAACAACCACTTGTGCCTGACAGGCAGCCTCCTGTGTTGGGTCAAGTCATGACTTTGTCATACGCAAAGGTGAGTGCAATGTGCTGTTTCTATAGTGCCAATCAAACAGCCAGGTGCTGCTGTACACATGTAGCCTCTGATTCACATCCTGTCTCCAACCAACAGCTCACAATATCTCAGGCATATCATGCGGTCTTGCCCTAATTTCTACCGCAGCTCTGGAGCAAAACTATTTACATCAGCTGTAACTCAGAGTCAGAGATTTTAGAGATCATCCTCAGTGACCATATCTCCAATCAAAACGGCAATGTAGCCAATACAAAAATAAAAAGTTTTATATTACAAATCTATTCAAGCTTTTTACTAATTAACAAACAACAAAACACGGCAGCTCTAAATGAGCTAGTTTTAAGTTATTTAACAAGTGCGAGTTCAAGGCTTTCTGCTGTGTTTGCCACAGAGCAAATGGTCAGATGACCTTACAGGTTGCACTAAACGTATTCGGACATGTAGATCTGTTAACCAAACTGCTCAGTGACCTGCATACTGTATACTTGCTTTTGCAAACAGACATACTGTAACAGCTATGCTTACCTTAAATGAATGCTGATGCTGGCTGTTACAGTCAATGCAGTCAGTGATTGATGATATCCCATTTCTTCAGTCAGTGACATATTGAAACCTCTTGTGGGTTTTTTTTTTTTTTATTTTAACCAGTTTAATTATACAATAAACAATTTGTTGCTACACTTGTAACGTGGAATGATTCAAAAAAGGAACATAATTAATGTTTGCATACACTTTTAAATGGGTAATTCATGAATGCTGGGCTGTAGCGGTGACTGGATCGCTTGACTTGTCTCTTTGACTGGCCTCACTTATTCAGCCTTGCTGATAATTAACGGTTGCTGTGAAATACACATATTAAAGCCACACACACACACACGCACACTGATGATACTTAGACAGTAATTTCAGCCGTAGTAATTAAAGAAGTGTTAGCGGTGAGTGAATAAAACATGCATCAATCCATCTTTCCTTCATTGAACTCCCCTCCTCTTCCATTCTGTCCTCCGGTTTTTCCTTCCCCCAAATCCCTTCCCTTTTATCTTTTTTCCTGTTTTTCTTCTTTTAATCATCCTCCTCTTGTTCCTCCTCTTATTTTTCTCTATTTGATCAATTTTTTATTCTTTTCCCTCTCTCCTATCGTATTGCCTCTTCACTCTTTTCTTTCCTCGTTCCTCTCCTTTGTCGCTCCTCCTCCCTCCTTCCCTTCAGTTCCTCTTTTATCTTCTTCTCTTCTCCTCTTTTGTCTTCTCCTTTAATACTTCACCATGTCCTGTTCTCCCTCTTTTCTATGATTCCCCATAGGTGAAACAATGTGTGCAAGCTGCCGCAGCAAGGGCAGTGCTGGTATAGAAAGATTTAGTTTAATAGGGATGATACACTGTATGTGCGGTTTGTGTGTGCACATATGGACACATAGAGATGCACACTCTCTCATACTCACACACACAACCACACACATGCGTCTTGTAGTCACTGCAAGTGCAGCATCAAGATAAATGAGCTGTCATTAGCCAATCAGGTCAGCTGGTGGGAGTGCGATAGAATACCAAGGAGTGAGATCAGCTCGTGGAGGTCAAGCCTCTGTGTGTTTGTGAAAGTGTGTCTTTCTGGGTGAGTGTGTGTTGTGCAGAGAGAGTGAGAAGGAGGATTCCCTGATTAGATGTGAGCTCTCACAAACTCTCCTCCACCTCCTCCTCACTGCACGAGCTTCCCTTTTCCTTCCTTCCCCCATCTTTTATTTTATTTATTTATTTATTTATTTATTTTTTATTTTGCTCCTCTGGGAAGTGGAGGAGTACTGAGGATTGTTGTAACGTCATTTGACGGTCTAATTGGTATCTCCAGCCTGTTGTTTATCTCTTCATTGGCGATTCATCTGCTTGAGGGAGACAGAGGTCGAGTAGGATTTAAAATTTTCAGAGGCCTGGTTTCAAGTTAAGAATTTCTGCAACAGGAGAAGGTAGACGTCATATCATGATTTTTTCTCTTTTCTTAAAGTTCCCTGAGGCACTTCTCCAGGGACAATGAAACCAATTAGAGAAAATGTTAGACTGGCATATATTCTCATTACGGCACTATAATCGATCAATGTGTATGTGTGTGTGTGTGTGTGTGTTTGCCCTCTTAACATTTATACTAATACAATTTTTTTTTTGCATTGTACTCATTCTCACTGCAAAGGTGCAGCTGGATGGGAAGAAAGAAAATGATTAATACCATGGGAAAAAACATATAATCTCGCTTCTCTCCTTGTCTATGAATATGTGTCTATAAAGGCCTTTTAGGGTGGCTGCTGGCTGTCTTTAATCACGAATCCTTTCTCTGGCCTGACTCTCTGTCCCTTGTTCTTTTTTTTCCTCTGCCCACCTCCTTCCCATCCTCTCATCTCCTCTCTTGCATTACACGGCCAGTTGCCGTGTCTGCATTGTGAGCAGCTTACAGGCCAATATGTAGGGCAGGGCGCCCTCTCTCTCTCTCTCTCTCTTACTCTTGCCGGTTCTGGTTCTCTGTTGTTCTCCCTTTGCTGCTCACTTCAGTAGTACTTGAAGCACTGGGTCACAATTTTTTCAAATCACTTTAAAACTGGCCACGGCTATGTCACTTCTCCTTTCCTCGGTCACTGACTGCAAAGATTTCATTTTAGTTTGAAGGGGATGATAGATGGAGTGTTCATATGGAAAGCCATGGAGGCCAAAAATAAATGAGACTGACTAAAGGTAGACTTCATTAATACACTGTCGATGGGAAGAAGTATACAGCTGTTAATCAGTGCTAAGTAGTTCTGAGCAGTGCAGACGTGGTGAGGACAGGAGAGAAAAAGTGAGCTTTCACACAAAGCATTGAGAGATCACACCCACACAGCTGGAGTTAGCTAGAGCTAGCATATATAGCAGGGGTCGGCCAGTAGATCTTCAAGACTTTCCCTGTAGCTCTCCACAATAATCGAAACATAGCTTCGGAAATACACAAATAACCAATGCTATTAATGTTAATGTTATTAATGTTCCATTTTGCGAGCACTTCTCTCTCGATCGAGATAGGCAAAGGAGCTTGGTAACTAGCATGGCGGAGATTTCACATTAGAAGCCAAAAACAAATCCTTTCCACCCAGAATGGGAAGAAGATTTTTTTTATTTACCACGGTGAAAGACAAGTGTGTAATGTATGGCATACATACATTCAGAAATTACATTTAAAATGTAATTTCAAAATGGCTGTGTTCTATTGACAATTTCTGAAATGTGTTCACTGCAGATGTATGTATAAGCATAAACCCCGTGGACACACAGGGTTTACGCTTATCCTGCCCACTAGATGGCACTCTAACAGTGAAACATCAGAAAAGTGCTTTGCGTCCTGGGTATATATTTTCTTTGATTTATGTACTAACAACTTTTTATTTTTGATATGTCTTGGTTGCAACAAAGCACGTGCGTGTAATTCAAATACAGGCAAATAAAAGGCAGAAAATTGGAATTACAGTGTTAGCTGTCCTTTTCAATGAACAGTTCAACAGGTAGATCTTGCCTTTCACCAAGGCCAAGATCAGGGATCTTGGACTTAAAAAGGTTGCCTACCACTGATCTATACAGTGAAGGGCCGACCGCACCAAGAACTATAACTATAACTATAAATAGTTATAGCCATGTATAGTTCAAAAAATCATTCTTAACTCAAGTGGATGGCAGCGTCCACACTACAACTATAACCGCAATGATAGTGGTGGACGATATCATTCGGATCACTTTCAGAGCGATTTGATAAATGATAACACTGACAGCCAGTCAAAATCCATCAGAAATGACAGGTCGATACGTTCTTCATGTCACTACATCACTCGCACACTCATTCGTCGGAGAGAGGCTTATCATTCAGGTACAAAAAAATCCAGCTCTAACAGGAATGTTATGTATAAAGATGCCACCAAGAATAGCGACATTTGGGATGGAAACGGGCACACCCTTGGAATAATAGCAACACAACAATATCGTTCATTGTGGATACTGGCATTTTATCGTTATAGTTCTAGTTCTTGGTGTGGATGACCCTTTAATGCAGAAACGTCATTGGGGCTCTGGGAACTTTTACATGCTATCTATTTGTTCTGGCACTAAAGCAATTAACAGAGAAGTTAATCACTCCATGAACACACATAGCCACACATAAAAAACACTTATTGATAGGACAAATATTGATAGGATCGGACAAGGTCAGTATCAGTATCAGATCAATACTAGCATGATGAAGTTGCTATTTGTGTTGTAGTTTCTCTTCTATGTGTTTCTTCAAATTTCCTCCAAGAGTCTGTATGAGTGCAGTTTCTCTCCCATTCATAATGACCGAAACAGGCATCTCTCACTCATCTCAGGCCCCCCGGGCCACTGCCAGCGCCGTCCCCCGGCTCTGATGGAGCTTCACATTTCAAGTAAAAAGTATCAGCTTCGGTAGTGGCCCTGTATTTATTTGGCATTTGACCAGTGACAAAATGTGTAGTATCACCCACTCCTAGCAACTGGTGCATACATTGCAAGCTATTTACACCCATATCGTCAGTATACTGGCTATTTGGAGAGCATAAACACAGACTATGGTTCTGCACACTTCTTATGATGCGCTGACTTGGACACATCATCAAGGTTGTATCCTGGCCTCATTGGGTGTTTCAGATCTTACAACAGACACCCTCAGCCAGGTGCCCCAACCAGGATTGATTGTGTCCAAGTGTCATAATATGGCCCCCACTTGCTACCCCATCTTGAGCCAGAGCCATCTGGATGCTTTCTCTGCTGCTTCCAAATTATTAATGATAGCCTTTCTCCTGCTATGGCCCATGATGAGCATGACCCCATAGGCCTTCCTGAAGGAATGGGAATGCAAACCCCTGACAGCCACCCTCCACTTGCAAGCACCTGGTCCTCATCCCTTACTGCAGCAGTCCTTCACCAGCTCCTGGTACTTTTCCTTTTTCCTTTGCTGTGCCTCCTCCATCCTCTCCTTCCATGGCATGGCCACCTACAGAAGGATCAGCTGTCAGTAGCGTTTAAGACCAAGATGATGCCTGGTCTCAGCGCAGACTTGGTGACGTAGGCTGGAATCTTCAGGTCCACTGATATCACCCACTGCTGGGGAAAGCAGGGCTGCCAGGATGTTCGCGGATCTGCTCTTTGGCTGCTCTTCTGCCTTGACGAACTGAATCGCTCTGGCTATGGTGTGAGTGTGCCTGCACCAGCTTTTGTCTCTCCTTCCTACAACAGGTCAATGGAAAGAACCTCAGCCCGGCTCTGCCCTGTGCCATGCTCCCAAGAAGGGCCTTGTGCTGTCAGCGAGCTTCTGCCTGCTGCACTACCTCTCCCTGCCTTCCACTTCCTCCCTGTCCTCATGAGGAACCCTACCTTGAATACTCTGCTGTCTCCTGATTCAGTGTACTGCAGGTGTTCTCTTGCTCAAGCTACAATAAACTCCTTCCTGACAGAGCTGAGAGGGAGTCTGAGCTTGTTGGTACTTCCGTACAGAGCGATACTACACATGCTGTGTGGCAAGCCCCGCCATCTCCGCAGATAGCTGTTCACTTTGCGCTCAAATCCCCCACCACACTCATGGGTACCTCATAGATGAGCAGGGGCCAGAGGATTCTTGGGAGGAGCCCATGTTGGTAGGCCAATGCTTTTAATCACCAAGGGGACTCCAGGCTTGTCCACCGCCTTCATCCACCCCCCCGGTCACTGGTGCCTTGATGGAGTCTGTATCCTTCTGGCTACAGTTGAAAACCTTCCTCAGACTCTTCATTGGTTTTTGACAGATGGGATCAGGTCTTTTATCTTGAAGAGGAATCTGTCTATAACTTTCCCTTTCTTCAGGACCAAGGAACGGGATTAGATGGGTTTAAAGATTTACCAACCCAGAGAGGATCCACCTGGCGTCGGGTACAGCTGTTGTTGTGTCTGTGATGCCATCCATGCAGGGTCTTATGAGCGGTTGTCTCGTGACTGACTTGCTGAGAGGGCTGCAGCACTCCAGTTCCGCAGACTTGACCAGCATGTTCATCACCAGCGTGAACAGTGATTATCCCCATTTCGAGCTGGCGCCAGTCAGATGTTGTGAGACCGAAAGAGACCGTTAGGCTGAACTTGCTGTAGTAGTCCATGAAGAGGTGTTGGAGTGATGAAGAGAGTGATGAAATCAGCAAATGATATGTTGTACCTCATAAAACCTGGTAAGCTCTAAAAGTTTCTGTTTTCAGGCTACAATACAACCCTGGATTTTTAAGCATACGTGCAGTTTCTAACAATGCCAAGCAGAAAAAGGAGAAATAATCTCTTTTGAAACAAATTTGTGTTGATGTAATCTTTCTCTCTACATCCTATTCCTCTTCCTGACTGTCTCCATCCCCACCCCCCTCTCTCTCTCACTGTCTCCTCAGCTCTGGGACCACTGTGACCTTTCTGTCTTTTCTCCTGCCTGCTCTCTCATTTTGTTTTCTTTTTGTTTTCTCTGGTCAGTTTCAGGTAATCTCCCCAACCAGCTGAGGCAAGACAGCTTTTGGCTGGGGCACACTTTCTCTTTCTTCTGCAGCTCTTTCTCTCTTAGTTGTACACAACATTTCTACGGCTCCTGCCAATGCCTCACAACATTATTATTCAGCACTTTCATAACTTCATCTGGAAGCTCAATAGTTGACCAGACGGTAGTAGTGCTTGTAAAACCTTGTAATCCCTCTCCTATCTGGCTGGGCCATGTTAAGCCTTATTCCCCACTGGGAACCTGAAGGCTATAATTAATATACCGCCAGACCTCAGGAGCATCGTCATTGGCTCTCTGTAGAATTGATATGGCTCCACAAGAGCAATTCTTATTGGAGTCGATGTTTAGTTCTTTGATAAAGTCAAAAACCAGATTTTTTGTTTTAACGCAGATTATAATTAATTTCTTTTTTTTATTTCTTTTTTTTTTTTTTTAAGGGAAAGAAAGTTAGCTTCGGGAAATTTTAACATATCATGTCATCATTCTTATGAAGGTGGTTGGACAGGTGGATTGGGGTGCTGGATCAGACATTTCCCCTTTTAACTCAGCCTCCCAAGATCATTGTTTCTAGTTTTAGCCACTAAACAGGATCCAGTTATTCTTTCCCCCATAAACCTAGACATAATTTAGATATGTTGCCTTCACTTCAGGGGTTTTTTTTTCACCAAGTACTTTTATTTTATTCTAATAAAAAAAAAAAGAAAGCTTTATGTTTTTAATAATTGATTTTAACTTTGAGTAAGATATCTTAATACATTTTGAGAAAATGTCACTTTAATCACAGAAATTAGTTGAAGATAAATGGTTTTGAGTGTGATATTAGTGTATTTAATTTCACTTTAAAATCAAAGTACAATATTAAAGGTACTTGTTAACAAAAAAAACGGACATATTGATGTTGAGTATCCAAGCGTCCTGGGGAGTGGATTGATCCAGGCACAGGTTGAATTGTGCTGGTAGTGTGTGTATGTATGTGTATGTGTATTTGTTGGAGGGGGAAGGAGCACAAAGCACTCGCCTGTGGAGAAGAAAAAAGGCTCCTGTGTGTTACGTGGTCAATAAGCTCTTTGTTCACTGGGCCTGGGAGACGGTTAGCCATGAGGACAGACTGATACTCCAACGCACCATGGTATACCTGAACACACACAAGCATATCATCACTAACACACACACACACACACACACACACACACATAGACAATACCTAAACCTGACAGGGCATCATTCAATCCTCAGTGTACCTACTTGACCTTCTTTACCATTCTATCAGTTTTTTTCTTTATTTCCTTGTCTTTGCTCCTTTCCCTCTCTCCCAATCAAATACCCAGCCTTTCCTCCTTCAACATGACTCCCTTTGCTTGGAATCTTTGTGTTGAAACAACAGAAACTGTTTGCCAGGGTGTTTTTTTTCCAACCCTTTCTGTTATCTGGGCTGAGGGGGTTGGTGGTGGGTGGGTGTTTTTACCTGAAAGGCAGACAGAGGGCATTTTGTGTTGAACAAGGGAACGAGGCCGAGAAGGAGAGGAGAAAGGAAGAGTGGGGAGGGAACAGTAAAATGGGGTGGGGGAGTCAGAGGGGACAAGAATGCAACAGATTGAGGCAATAGCTTTTTGCACGTACCAGATAGAATTGCAGGAATCCAGGACAGGTACTGGTTTTCATGTCTGAGTAATGGTAAAGAAAAGGCAGTCACCAAAGCTTAAAACCAGTAAAGAAGAACACACAGAAGATCTACTTATATGACTTGGTCAGATCAAAAGGACTTTGCACGTGGCCACACGTTCACAGCGTGATGGGGAAAAATCCATGAATGCTTCTGAAACGAACGAACACAAGATGTAAGTAAAATAAAATCTGCAAGTGTTTCAATCCATCCTATCATTTTTACAAGTTCTTGCTTTCAAAAAGTAATCTGTGAATTCTGTGGGTTGTGGTGTCCCTCTGCATTTAATGACCTAAAAAGGCTGCACATGAAAGCAGGTGCCTTGGGATGTGTCGTTTTCGAGACTGTTGCAGAGCAGAACTCCGAGTTTATACCCCATTCAGAGAAAGCTGCCTGTTCTCTGGGTAATGTTCTCAAGGTTTCTCAGTGGCTACTTCCATCAGAAGGGGTCAGGCTTCTGTCAACACAAATCACACTCATGTACAATGTTTCTGCTTTGTGTATGTGTGTGTGTGTGTGTGTGTGTGTGTGTGTGTGTCTGGAGGAAGCCATAGTATAAATAATGGATAAAGGTGTAATAAGCTTTCTGTGGAACATCTCTGGGCTGTTGACCATTGGGATCAGCATTAGAATTCTGTCACTCACACTTAAAGGCACAGCACAGCCAGCTTATCTACTCTTGTAGCCTGACTGCACACATTCACATCTACATATATATATATATATATATATATTATGTATGTGCATGCTTGCATGTTCTTATTCACTCTCTCAAACATTGATCACCTTATCTCATCGTCCAAACAAGAAGATAACAAACAAACCACATTGTCTGTTTCCACAGAGGATCTCGATAAGACACAAATCAGCTTACACACACACGCACAAACAAACTGAAACACACATCAACATTCAAATACACCCAAGGAGGCGCGGCGAGTTTTCGCAGGGATGAGGCTAAAAAAAAAAAAAAAAAAAAAGGATTAAAAACAAGGATGGATGACTTTGACATTAATCCCACCTGCTTTAAACTGGCTCTGAGTGCCTCTCTTGTTCTGTTGTAAAACTGTGCTACTTCATCTCTCATTTCTTCTTATCTTGCCATGTCTTTCCAGCCCTCTGACTTTCCCATTCCCATTGTTGTTGCTAGAGTAGTCTCTCAATAAGAAGGGATTGCCCTCCAAACTGTGAAGCAGTTCTTTGTTTGTCAGATACAGAGTAAATGTCCAGATTTTTTTGTGGCTATGAGTAACCTCTCATGTCGGTATGTGCTTTTGCCTTTGATCTTAAAGCAGCAACAACTTTCTCACCTTGCTCACTTACCTGGAAGAAAATGTGTATCCCAAAACATTTTTCTATTCCTTTAAGAACTACTTAGGAAACCTTTTCCTAGTGAGTTTATGGTAGGGCTACACTATGTGGCTTTAAAATAGAATCAAATATTTTCTTTACACCAAAGTCGATTTACAATTTTTTTTCCTTCTAAAAACAAACAATCGATGACAAAGAAATTATTCTAAACATTATTTTGATTTTCCCTGATGGGATGTGAAGAAAATTTCCCTCTGGGGCTATAGTGCCAAAGAGTCAAAAGTCCTTTTTTTTTTTTTTTTTTTTGCATTTGATTGCAAATCGCAATTCAGTTGGGTGCTGCTTATTCCAAGAGGAGTTGCTGTTTGTCTGTCAAAGACTGTGCAACACTCACACCAGGTAGCGAGTCACATTGGGCAAAGACAAGCTCAGCACACATTGAACTATGGGAGCCCAGCTGGATAGTCAGAAAAAAACTATTTCAAATAAAAATAAGTCAAATTAACCCCTAGTTTATGATCTCAGTTTCTACCTTCAAGTCTTGTTCAATTCATCATGAAGCTCGTTTTTTTTAAAGAATTGTTCCACTGTGGAACAAGTCCATACCCTGCTTGTGGAAGCAGGGTATGGACTAAGGCATGGCTACTGCGTGACTTTCAGATTCAGCCCTCAGTCCTTTTCAGGCCTGTAGTTGTATGTGGTTTCAAAATCAAATTAAATGATGGTACCATTTAGATGAAAATAGACCATCAAGCAGGGTGAGCATTACGGTGTGGCTACAGTATGACTGAGGGACTGTCTAACACATGGCATCTCAAAAGTAAAAAAATAAAATAAAGTACTGTACAATCTCCAGGTCTGTGCCTGCAGAAAAAGCCAACAGCCATATAGTTTGGAGGCCACACGTGAAAGGACTATTTCAGAGTGCTAAGTTGAAAAGCTTTTGTTTTACAGAATATTTAATGCAATTAATATCTTCCTATCATCTATCAAACTATCTAGATAAATTGGTGAGAATTGCTATTTATGTAGCCCCCCCCAAAAAACAGTTGCAAAGTATCATCAATCCATCCAATATTTACAGAATTTGCCATAAGTAAATATATATCAACCTCCTGTTATTTATCTTTATATTCCAACAATATACAGAACTACACTGTGGTTAATCAGGTGAATTTCTTTTTATTTTTTGACAGCTCATGTTTTTTGTTATTTTTTTTTTTTTTTTATGAGCAACCACAGCATTGTTAAAGCTGATAATTCAAACTCTCAAATATCATTATTGTTAAATTATGTTAATAATGCTGGTCAGGCTCTACACGGGTGACTGGAAAACTCATTATACTACAGAAAATGCAGAAGTGACAGCTGATTACAGCAGAATGAGCCACCGTGCCATTAGTGGGGATAGTTGGGCATATCACTGCCTTGAGATAAATAATTTAAAAGTGAAACTTTCATCCAAGTCTTAAATTATTCAGATTTCTGATTTTCCTTTTTATTTGCTTGTATCATGATCCGAAGATATTGGCGTAACTCCAGTTTGGATCACACCATGGTTGCTTCACACACATTGCCATGCTGTGCTCTGGCCTGTGGCTCTTCATTTATCCGTGTATTTGTGGACACACGTGGGCCGCTTCGCCTCCCTCTCTCTGTTAACGTTGACTCATCCATTTTCAGTCAGTTAATAATTCAGAGGGTCTGCAGGCTGTGTTTTCATCTGTCTCATCTCTCTGCTAGCCCGTGAAAGAACCCCTAGTAATTACATACGGCCAAAACAAGACACCAACTCTGGCGGCTGGCAACATGGTTCGGGTCGGAGGGGAAGGGAGAGGAAGAAAAAAGGAACAGGGTTGGTGAATGCATGGGAGACAAGAGGGATAGACACTGGGGAGATGTGTCTCAGCACAGTTGTAAATCCTCTGCAGGGCCTTGTAAGCTGTCAGACAAGCTGAGGGTGTTAAAGGCATGAAGCAAGAGGGCTGTACACACTACACAGAGACAGACGCACGCACACACATTGTTGTGAGGCGAGAGAAAAGTTTATTCCTGCCACCAGCCTGACTGGCTCACTGCTGTGTTTTATGGCTTTCTATTCCTATGTGATTTTCTCTGGCATGTCACATAGGGTCTAAAGCCATTAGGTACAGAGTGGGAGATCTGCAGACCAGGATTAGATGGATATGTGGAGTGACAGAGGACAGATGAGAGAAGAGCACGTGGAGGTTTAATAGCATATATACACTCACACATATAGCCCACACACAGTGAATGGCCTGAGGCGTTTGTTTCTCTGCTTGCAGGCAACCCTGAGTCTAGTTCAGCTAATTGCCCCCATATGAGGCAGGTAGCAGCGCATCAATCCCTGAAGCCACACACACACGCACACACATATAGTATGCAGACACTTAATGTTAGTTCTGTGCCTATGTTTCTGTCACCCACTCTCGCACTTGCATTGCAACACACACACACCACTCGCTCCCTATCCAGGCTTGCTGGAGTTGCTGACTCAGGTTGGTATTTAATGAAGCTCTCAGTTTCACCTTGCGTCTCCTAATCTCAACACTCTCTGTGATTGGCCTCCAGCAGACTATCGAAAAATGTTACTGTCGGGAGTTTAGCAAGCTTTAAGAGTACTGCTGGCTGTGTGGTGTGTGTGTGTGTGTGTGTGTGTGAGAGCAAGAATGGAATGGAAGGAGTGATTAAGGCACAAACATATATATGAGGACAAACATGAGAAGAAGTGTAGTGGTAAAGTAGTTTTACTCCTCCCTGAGTGGCAACATTCAATATCCTGCCATGCCAATCTTTACTGCAGCGTGTGTGTGTGTGTGTGTGCATGTTTGGGTTGAATTAATGACTGAACCGCAGTAACTTTCTCTAAGAGCCAGAGAGGTGAAAGACAAGCTCACATAGATGCACACACTCATTGCCTTGAGGAGTATATTGACATCTGTCAGAAACATATTTACTGCATTAATCCAGTTTTCCAGCTGTAGGCCAATAGTTGATAGAAATAATTCTACTTCTCATATAATTTGAAGACCATTGCTTGATAAATCCATTTTTGGCCTTGTAGCCTTCAGGGTTGAACAATAATGCATCCAACAGGTATACCTACGATGGCTCTGTTCATTCCATACCTAGAGTATATGTCATACTTTTTTCTGAATACAAAAGCACCAATAAGACATTTGGATTTAGCTCAACTCTGGTTCATGTTTTTTCCATCATAACAGCTAAAGCTAAGACTCATTGATATTGATGCATTTAAAGGGTCAATATCAATTAACTTTTCAGAAGGTTGAGCTAAATGTAACTAATGCCTGTAAAAATATCAATAGTATCATCAAGTTTACGACTGTGTTTCTGTAAACAAAAATTCCTGAGAAGAAAACCACGACTACATCATGATGAAACATTCAAAGATGCACAGAAAAAAAACATTTCCATCCACATTCGCTAAAAACAGACTGGAAACTAGCAAACCTTTAGCTAAATAGCTAGCAAGCAAAACTACTAGCAGTCAAGGTGTTCATCTCGCCTAGATAAAAACTGAGAAAGAGTATGACTCACTTCTTAAAATAGACCTAATATGGCGCACAAGTAATGCAGTTGCTGCCTAACAACTGTCCCAACTGGCTGACTTTGTTGGGGAAAAATTCTAATACTTATGGACTGACAAGTCCAGTAAAATTTCAGGCCAGGTAAAATTTCTCAGTGTGTGTTTTGCTCAGGAAACCACATCAGGAACAGGATCAAGTCTGAACTTTTCTTGTACTTCCTGTACTTTTTTTTTTTTTTTTTATTTAGCCCGTCAGGCAACCTGTAAGGGAATCACATTAAGCCAAATGAGGGGAAATCGTTCCATCACAGAGTTCAGTTAAAACGTCTCACCAGATAATTCACTTTGCCTCAGCAGGCTTAAAAGAATGACAAGCCACCCATCGCCTTTCATTCCAGATATCTATTTGTTCAAGACTTGTTGGGAAAGCACTCCTCACAGGTGCTGTGATGTCTTGGCAGGTTGCCAAAATTATTTTAATGCAAGCCCTTTCCACCCTCCCTCCCTCACTTCTGTCCTTGCAGGTTTATGTGGATGCTGTGCGACCATGCCCTTCACCTGGGCCTGCTTCTGTGGCCTGAATGGCTTCTGCCGCAGACGGAAGAAGAAGAAAAAGGAGCAAGAGGAGGAAGAGGAGGGTGAGGAGGTGGAGCATTGGCGGGATCGGGAGACGGAGGTGTGATCCGTGCAGCAGTGCTGTCGGCCATGCTCTCCATATCTTCACTGGGGTTTTGTCCTTTAACAGACTGGACTGTCCTGCCTGAGTTATTGAGCTCAGAACACGCTGTTTGCTGTTATGTAATCAAGATACTGTAACAGGTGCTGTCCACAGGCTTTTCTACAGCTTTCTCATTGTGGCATTTTTAATTCACTCTAGTCTAACTCAGTTGTTGACATCCTTAAATTGGATATTGTGCATTTTACAACAGTATCCGTGACTAAGACTTCAGGTTTTACTACTTTTATACTTTAAACTTCCTAATAGCTGAACAGAACAACCACAATGCTGTTTGAGCCAAATTTCTAAAGATTAATCAAACTTACAAAAAAAGAAGTCTCTCCATCATTTCCATTACCTCTTTCTAATTTTCCCCATGGCAGGTGAGCTGACTGAGAACTTTGCTTTGCTGATGTGAGCCCAGATTTCTAATCCATTTGATTATTACTATTATTTATTTATTTTTTATTTTTTTTGGCCATATCTCGTGAGCTGTATAAGGTGTGAAGAGGCAACACACCTAGGAAATCCATTATTTCTCTCAGTCACACCTTTCACACCATCTTTCCCCCTTCCCCTCCTTACTGGCAACTCCTCCACGCAGGCTGAGCTGGAGCCAAAGCTCGACGGAGCTCTTCACCTCCTCACCTCCAGTACCTGCGTATGTCAGATTATCTTAGTGAAAACTTCAGCCAAGTGAAGAAGTATATAGCAATTTCCAAAGTCACCCATGGAGTGCTGGAGCCCATCTCACTTTTCACGCTGAGCTGGGCCTGATCTAAAGCTGAGCAGCTGTCCAATCAGCAGCTTTGCTGGAGTGTGAAGATAGGAGTCAGGGGTCAGAATGAGCAACAGTGTCTGCAAGAAGTTCCCTCTTGGATGCTGTAGTGACTCTTTCTCATTAATGGGCAGACAAGTAATTATAAACACACATGCAGAAGCAGACCCATCAATTAATGTCCCCTGGTGGAAGTGGGGTGTCTGTCCATAAATGCCACTGCACTGCACCTCCAGCTGTCACCTGTACGACTCTGCGACTCCATACACACGTGTGTGTCTGTCTTTGTCACTGGCAGCAACAATAGACTTTCAAACCTGTAACAATTTCTTAAGATATCTATTCAGCTGCTGTGGAGCTGGCTTTTCAGAATGCACATGGAGACAGAGATGCACACGAACATGCACACACCGGTCTCATTAGTGTGTGTGATTATGCATGGCACGTCCAGTCAGGCAGTGGAGATGTAATTAACCTTTTTCAGCAGGAAACAGATGCCTGGATGTCACACACAAACACACACACACACATACGTCTGCTGTCAGGGAAACAAAGCCAACGTCATGGTGTCACGGAAACAAAGCCCCAAAAGCGCTGCCTGGCACTCTGTGATAATCCCCTCACGCATATTTACATTCAGGGCTTAGAATATGCCTTGGTGCCCCCCCCCTTGCCACCACACTCCACTTCCACCCCCCCAAACCCCTCGCATTCGCTCATTGCATCTTCCACCTCCTCTAAATCTACATTTCAGCCTCCCACCTCATTCTCTCATTTCCTTCCATCATCTCTACCTGTCCTCCTCTTTCATATCCCTCCCAAAACTCTTCCTCTTCATCGTGTTCATCTATTTATTATCAGTGAATAGTACATGGCGTTGCATGGCAGCTCCCATAGATTAGCCCCCACTCTATCTCTCTCTGACTCCGAATATCAGGGATTTCTTCAGGCGGGCAAAAAGCTGCTTTACGGCAGATTAATGGACGGTCCTGATTGTGTCTGTGCCTGTGTGCAATAGATTGTCTGTTTGCTCATTCTACTACTACAAGGGGCGAAATGAGACAAAGCTAAAGCCATTTCACAGTGTAGAGCACCTATTATGATTCACTGTGTTACAACGCAGCCCTAATGAGAAAGAGAGAATAAGAGGAGGGGCTGGAGGATGGGAGGAATGGAAGAGACTGAAAGACGGTAATGAGAGCAAGAGTTGGATACGGAAGAGGGGGGATAATGCTAGACAGAGCAGTCATGCTAATTGGCTACAGTGGATAACTTTCTGAGGCGGGGGATGAGTCTGTGTGTGTGCATGTGTGTGTGATGGGGGGGTGGCACGGAGGGGAAAAAAACAACGTGATCTGTCGGCATTATTCTTGTTTAACGCTCCCTCCATTTCACCTCTTTAATGAGAGTAATATTCGCTTCAGCAATGGCGAAAGACTTGAAATTGATAACGATTTGTCGCTCACAGACGCACACCCTTTGGAGTTGATAAGGTGGTTGTTGGGTGGGGGGGGGGGGCTGGAGGGAAATGGCATTGGCAGGGGTGGTTTTGTGTTTTCCCTCAAGCACCACAACCCAGTCCTTTATGGATCATGGCAATTTTCAGGGATTGTAACTCAAGGACAAACAGCTAAAAATAGAGGGGTGGTGCACGACTCCTGCGATAGCAGGGAAGGGAGGAGGGAGGTGGGAGGAGGTGTGTGCGTGTGGGGGTGGAAGGGTGGGGACACTCAAAACGAGTCCTGTCGCATTAGATTTGGGTCAGAATTGAGGGAAGAGCCAATGAAGCAGAGAGTGTTACAGACAGCCGAGAGATTCATCACTCGCTGCTCTGTGTACCTCTCACTCATTTCCACCAAACCTCCCACCCCCCCAACACAACCATCTCCCCCCTTTCCTTCACACACGTACACCTGCTGGAGAGGGAGAGGGGAGGGTGATGGGAACAAGGACGTTGGGACAGACGGAGCAATTGGTGAGAAAAGATGGTAAAACCACCAGAAAGACAAAGGAGAAGTAGAGCAACAGAAAAAGAAGTGGGGAGACACTGAACAACAGCAATGTCTGATTATTTTGTAATATTCATATATTCCATTCCATCCAAGGCTCTCTGTATAATGAGTCCATACATAAATTCATACTAAGAATGATCCTCCAGTGGACTCTAATGGTCGAGCCTTGTTCGTACCTTTCAAGTCAGTCCCCACTTTAACGGAGCGGTCCAGCAGATTTAGATGTGAAGAAGGCTCAATTCTGTCTGCGGCTAGTATGGGAAGCAGATATTGTTTAGCTTAGCATAGCAACAGAAAGCAGGCGGACCCAAGTGTATTACCCAAGGAGACAAACCAGCCTTCATCTCACCACAAGGTGCTAAAAGAAAATTACAACTACTGTTGTTTTGTGTTTTGATTGATAAAAATATACCAAAATTAAGCGAAACAAAATCATCTTGTGTTGCAAATCACAACTTGTATGGTGCAAATTGTCAAGTTCAGATGCTTTTAGGTTGCTGCTAATTAACCTCTGTGCTCGAGAAATAATAGTATATTTGTCTGTCCTTTATGGCACAACACTCTTATGTCTCCCAATCTGTCCTGTCAGTAAGCATCACAACTATCAAATAAACACAGTAACAGTGGTATGGATGTTCACAAGACCGGCAGCCACCTGGTGGTGCCGAGACATCACCTTGACACAAAGGATTTCCATCAAGTTTGCCTAAAACTATCTATAAACCTTTACAGTATGTGTGCCTTGCTTCAGGGAGTATGGCCCCCACAGTTCTTTCTTCCGTCAGCATATCCTCTCAGGCATCAGACTCTCGTCTCTTCATTAATCCTCCCTCCTTCACCCGAATTTGTTCTGTTTTCCTAAGGAAGAGGAATGGTGATGGTCTAACCAAGGCCAATTAGGAGAAGTGAGATGCGGAGCACTGATTGGCTGGTGATGAAGTCAGGAGGGGAGAACCAACATAGACCGTTTCAAGCTTCAGAGAAGGGAATGGGGGAAAACGAAAGCCACAAGAGGAGATGAAATTAAGCGGATGAGCAGGAGGAGGAGAGAAACGTATAGCGTATTTGAGATTGTAATGGGTTTTGCCATGAGCACCTGTCAGGGTCAGGCTAAAACAACTTCTGTGAGGGAGGATGGGATGACAGACGAGAGATGGCGCCAATTGGAGTCAGGATCCCAGTAGGGTGAGGCCCTGGTCCATGCCAGCCTCACCTGATTATCAATTTCTGCCAGTTTATGCACGTCAAACACCAACATGAGCCACTTGCAGACACGCTAACAGCAGTGATTGGAGAGTGCTAAGTAGCTAAATGCATCCACGCACACACAGTCACACACATGCATAAACCCACGCTGACAACCCACCTACGCTGACTGATTGGACACATCTCCTGGCTTAATAAGGTGTCCACAGAGCAGACCTAAGTTGTGTGATTGGAAGATAAAACTGCCACCGTTAAATATCCAATTCTCCCCCATGTCTAGATGAAAATAAGGCACAGCCCTGATTAGATTGCAGCCCACAGTGCAAACTGTCGCCCTGCGCCATGTTCATTACCAACCCTCAACCCCCAACCTCAACCCCAGCACTGTTTTATCTCTGTTCGTGTGCTCTCACTGACCCCAAACACTCTATTTGTTATAGAAAAGCTTTCCTGACACCCCAGAGAACTGCACTCGGTGCCGGAGAAATGATGAAATTAAGCTGAGTAGAATTTATTTACAAGTCGCTGTTAAGTCTGCATGTGGTGATTTAACATGTTGACAGCCCCAAATGTCACTGAGACATATCCGATTGAAATTTAGGACCAGGCTGCAAAGGAACGCTGTGAAAGGGGTGTCAGTAAAATTTGAACATCGGTCGAGAGAGGGAGCGGGTGATGAAGAGGTGCTCCTGTCATCCCGGGGACAAATTTCTGACTTGGTTTTGATTAGGATTTGACTATTTTTCAATCTAACGCTGCCATCAAACATTAGGATGCAAAAATTTCATTTCAGCAACCAGTGAAAACCTGAACATCTCCAATTTTGGCTTTTATTGGAACTGTGTTTGTGTATTGTATTTACAAAGTTATTCTATGTATGAAAAGCCATACATCATATCTGAATAATAACTGAATTAGGACGGCCAAATGGCCTCTATGGGAATAGCACATTGAAGTTCTTGCTGGGAACACAGGAGGCGAGATTTTTGGATTTTTTGACTTAGTGGATATTTTATAGGCCAAATCAATACATCTAGTTTCCACTGGGCAGTTAGTAAATAAAGTAGTAATTATCTCCACTAGATGGTGAAATATGTGTCTCTCTGGCTTGATAGTGAAGCGTTCCCCCATGGGTTTAGATTGTTGTCATACTTCTTAGGCTCAACAAAAACAAGCTGCCAACCCACCGTCATGAACGTGACGGTGCTCTTGAAAAAGGGGAGATACTTGATTTTCATAGACCACATTTTGTGCTACAGGGCACTTCCACAGAGAAAAGAATAAGAGTTGGCAGAAGCAGAGAGAGCAGATTTTGTCCCTCTAAAAAAACTTGATCTCTTAGTTTCCATCATGTAACTTAGTTGTATCTTTCAGTAGACTCCCTAATGCCCATGTCCACACATTCAGTACGGTATCTTAGACAGACTGTCTGTCACAGCCACACAACACAGGATATGACTTTGTACAAATATTATGACAACTGAAGTTAACAGAATGTGTATAATCAGTAGACTGTCCCATATGTGTATATATTATTATTATTATTATTATTATTATTATTATTATTATTATTATTATTGTTATTTTCTCCTTGAATTTGGAATTTGGATTCAGGATCTCTGCTTCTTGCACCACTATCAATCATTTTTGTTCCAATTTTCAAATTTTTGTGCATTTGTGAAATACTCATGTTCTATTTAGCATGTGTTGCAAATACAGTATAAAAACCACCAAAAATGTATACCTTCAGCACTGACTGAAAAGCACAAAAAAGGTCCTTCAAATATTAGCTGCAGTGGTTATTTTCTGTCTATCCAGCCTCCCATGTTCTTCTGTTTTCGCTGGGGTGCTGGGGCCAATCCCAGATTTTCTACCTGTATAATTTCCTGCTTTGCACACATTACAAGGATATTCCAACACTACAGGACTAGGAGTCAACATTAACTATTCATAATTTCCTTGTAAATACTCACCAGTCGTGGAAGTTAACCTGCATCACTGCCACGGTTTGGGTTAGTTTTGGGAGCAGTTTTGCTCAATGTTTTGAAAACCAGCAGCAGAGTGAGCTGCAGCTATGCCAGAAAACTATCCACTTTATGTTCAGTGCAGATGCTTCAGAGATTCTCCAGGGGTCTTTGGTTTTAGTAGGCTGAAGGTTAAAGGAGATGCACTATATTTTTCTCATCACCTTTAACAGAATCCATAACTCTTTAACAACTTCTGCAGTTGCCCCAGGCTATCAGAGTTCACACACACACACACCACTTTCAACCACTGTAACGATATTTTAGATTTACCATCCAGCTTAGAAAATTGAAAGAAATGGGTGTGAATTGAGCAGTGTTTTCATGTGAACAGAGAAAAACAATTCTAATTACCCTGGGGCTGCGAACAGGTCAGGTGTCCCAATATTCGAAGCCAAATCACCATCATCAATGGGAGATAAATCAATTTTCCCCCACTCTTCTCCTTAGTCTTTTCACTTCCTCTTGCTTCACTCTCTCACGCTCTTAGTCTTACACACGCACACACACACACACACAGATCTGATCGATACTAGAGCGGGTATTGGGCAGTGGCTTTGGTCTAAATGAGAGTTTGATTTCTCAGAGGGTGTTAGCCCCTGTAACCATGGTGTTAAGTCACCATCAGAGACCTCTTCACCAAAAGCTCAACTGATGAAGAGCGTGGTGCTGTGTGTGGGCCGTGTGTTGCTGTGTGCATGTGCGTTAAAGACTTTTAGATTTAGTTGTGTTCAAGAACAATACATTTCATTAGAGGCTGATAGCATTCATTAAGAGCAATTCAGCAAGGCTACTAATTAGCTGCTCTGCACTTGAACACTTCATTCTCTGAGAAAAACAATGCAGTGCAATGTCACACACACATGGCCACACACAAACAGACAGCATGTGCATCTTGAGTACATTCTGGAAACTGCTTGTTCATCAAGGCTTTCAAATATGTGAACACTTCTTGCGGCCAAGTCTTTGTTTAGCAAGCCCTGCTTTCAAATACACGTGTCATATTGAACCTACTCATAACATTTACTAAACTACCGATTTTGTCTTAGCCAACAAAAAGCCTGTGCCTTCAATTAATTGTGGCTGCAACTACCAGTCAAACCTCCATCTAATTTCCGGAATTCAGTTGCAAAGTGTCCACACTTTAAGTTTGTTTAGCTGCCATGTTAACCCTCGGTGCTTGTTGCCGCCTGACAGTGCATGCAGTAACTTACATCTGCATCTGAGTGTGCATTTGCCACCCTGCTCTGCTTCTACAGAGCCCCTTCTGCTGTTCATATCGAAATGGAGAAATGGAGAGGAGGAAAGACCTTTGAAAAAGTACAGCAAACAGCTCAACATAGTGAGATACATAAACATGAGGTCAGAGTATCACAGTGTGAGGGGGAGACAGAAGAAGGAGAAAACAGGGCAAGAGGAAAGGTGTGTTTGTGAGAAAGGCGGATTTACTGCCTCAGATGGGTTGTCTCTCACTGACAAACTCTCATCTTTAAGGAAATCCACCTATCTTCACTGCACACACACACACCTGTGTGGTACTGAGTGTGTGTGTGATGGAAGAGAGCATGTGCTGTAGTGGTCTACATGGTGCAGGAGAGTGTGTGTTTGTAATGCAGAGCACGTCAAGAGTCCTAGGGTGCTCCTTTTGCAGCAAAGCCTCATTAAAGAGACACTTGCCTTAAAGCAAGGACATACTGCCAGGCCACACACACACACACACACACGTTTGCACACACAATGGTTCGACACTAACACCAGAGATTCACTCAGGCTAACAGAAACAGACAAATACAGAAGCTGCTCCAGACAAATCGAATAGAAATCTCAGTGAAGAAATAAATGTGGAGCAGGTGGAAGAAGAAATGCGGTGCAGTAAATGTCCTCCACTACACTCCGCTCCTTTTTTTAAAGTTTCCTCTCCTTGTTCTCCATATGAATAAAGGTTCATTCATCAACCAGCCGCCCCCCTTCCCCATCTCATTTAATATTATATTCATGTATATTTGATTGTGTCAACTCAGTGGAGATTGGCTATGCTGTATCTTGTGTGCCTTTTAAAAATGCATCTATGAATAAATAATGTCTGTATCTGCTGATTGAAAAAGCCATATTGCCAGAAAGCCATGATGAAATGATAATGTAATATCAGTCTCTGTGTTGAATAAAGCAAAGCACGACCCCCATCCCTTCCCTTTTTGTATTTCTCTCAGTAAATGAAACCTAAATCTCTTGCCACTGCACCTTATACTGCCTGATGACATTCCCATGTATGGTTTGCACCGCTGCTCTGAGTGTGTTTTAATAAAAAGAAAGCCTCTTTCTATACATCAGAGCGCGGCGTGGTTGTTTGGCCGTATTAATAGAGAGGCAAGCTGTTTCCCCAAGTGGCTCCCCAGCTAATTGACAGTGATAGCGCAGACTCATCTCCTGGGCTGATGTTGGGAGACTAATAAAGATGCATTACTACCAGGATGTGAGAATGATGCAGATCGCTGTGTGCCCCCACCCCCAGAACGCCCCCTCTCCCTGTCATCCTCATCTCCCCACACAGCCTTAACTGATAAACTGCACCAAAATAGGGAGGGGGGGGTGTAAATAATGAAACAGGAGAGAATAAAAGGAAGAGACAGTAGGCGAGGTAGAAAGACAAGTGGGGAAAGAAACACAAAATAGAGAAAAAGAGAAAAATCCCATTAGGAGCAACTCCATGCCTAATGAATAAAATGCTAAGTTGCTTATAGCCTGCTTAATTTCACAAATTCTTAATTGGCATGACATTCCAAGTGAAAAGCGCCAGCCTTTCTGTCACCCTGCGGTGTCAGACTGTAAATTAAACACTCAAACATGCACACATACACCGGACAGGCAGCCACAGCCACTGCTGCTCATGGCTTTGATATATGCTCATTAGCATAGCAACAGTGAGCTGACCATCCGCAAGGGATACAGTAACCCAGGCAACCAGAGCTGAGCTGGCCAGTCCAACTATGGGAACCAGAGTCACAAATGAAGCCTTACTTTAGACCATTTACACCAAGGGGTGGAGGTAATGACTTCTGAGGCAATTCTTACCATAAGTGAAAAATATTTTTACGTAATAACCCATAAACTTTCTGCATCAAATGTTCTTGTGTGATGAATTTTGAATCTGGTACAAGAGCTGCAGGCTCTCTACAAGACAGAAAGCAAAAAGTTAGAAATGTACATGTGATTAGAGAGGACAAATCCCCAAAACACTGGATGCACTTTTTTTCTTTGTGTGCCCCCCCCCCCGCCTTTTTTTCTGGATAAGAGCTCGATATTTTGCCTCAACAGCGCTGAATATCGAAGACTGCTGAGTATGAATGCTTTCTGCATCTGGTAATTCCAGTATAGTCAGGAGGAAAGACAGACCAGTTATGGAAAGTTAACTTCAGTTGAGGAAATTATTAATTTCAGTGATTCATTCGACTCAAAACATTTTCAAAACTTATTCTGCAACAATAACATGTCAGTGGATACCTCAGACCCAATTTCTTTCAGCTTTTGCATGTCTCAAAACAAAAAGGCTTGTCGCTATCAAGTGGATAAGTAATACGCCAGGTTAAACACCATCACCACAAACACGAACACAAACGCCAGTTCACCAGTCCTTTAAGGCCTGGATGTGTTTAACTGAAGGTTTTTATGGAATTCAGAGCTGAATCAAAGAACAACACTGAGGTGCGATTGTCACTTGTCCTGGTCTTACTGGGATTATTCATTAGTTTGAGTAACTGTCCCAAAAAGTTGCTATTCTACCACAAGACACAAGAATATTACGTTTCTGATTTTGTCATAATTTCAAATAAAACCTCATTTGTATTCTTGTCTCCCCCCTGATTATCCAAATCTTGTGTCTGTAAACATAAAGTATTGCAGCATGCTGGGGACAGGTGGAGGGGATGTGCCAACATGTGCTGAGGTGATATGCATGGGCATGAAATGAGCTGTGCGTGGGGATGTGTGCTATTGTTTCAGACATCCATTGATGTGGTGGTTTATGAAAAAATGTTACACCATGACTGAAAAGAGATGTTCACATAATGACCTCCTTGGAGCCCTCCATGATATCACCCACTGGGTTATGAACTGGAGATCTGGAGCCTCAACATTATTTTAAAGTGTTTGTTTGTTTCTGAGACCAGATGCAACATTATGGGGCTGAGGACCCGGGGGTTTAATTTGACCTGCTCTGGGGTTTTCTGTCAATCACACAATAGCCACGTCCGAGTGTAGACTGTGCTTTATTGGTCTATTTCCCTTGAAATGGGACCGTCCTTCAAAAACTGGATTGAAGACTTCAAACAATAGAGTGAGACCATAAACCCATTAGAAAAGCATTTACTAATTAATCAAGTGAGAAGTAGGGTAATTTTTCCCATAGACGTCAATACAATCTGACTTATTTCACAACCAGTAGAGTCCACCCCGGTCCCCTCAAGCCAATGGTCAGTAAATACAATGCACGTTTAATGCTCTTCAGCGCTGGCTTCTCTCCAAAGACCCAGAGTCTATGTCCACTCTTCTGATAGATTCAAACCTTGATATGATAATAATAGCAGTCTCAGAGGCCGTGCAGCGTTAGTTGGTTACAGAGATAGTTACAGGCCAGGGCTTATCTCAGCCTCAGTATTTTACACGTTTAGTTTCCTGGCCAGTGGCCAGGATTACTTTTATTGCATTTGGAGCAGAATTACAAAAGTTCACCTTGTTAACCCAGAAAGTGCCACATCAACATTTCCAGCCACGGATTGTGGATGATACTAGGAAGAGTGAAAACAAGAATGTTTTTTTTATTGGTGTCTTTCCATAGGGTGAGGAAGTGCAGCGATATATAACAGTAAGCAGCACTGTCCACTTCAGGTGAAGGTTGTAGCTGATGGATAAATGGACATCATTCTTCGCCCAGGACAAATGAGGGAAAACATTTTCAAACATTGCCTCTATCTAACATCTAAAGTCGCAAACCTCAACTCAAACAGTCGTGTTGATTGTTAGCGTCCAACAGCAAATCTTGCATAAACATATTGTGAGCATTTCCTACAGTTTTTTTTCTCCGCAAGCTAACATCTGTAACTCGTTCATGTACACCCCATTTATTTTTCAGATGATCTAAAGGTGATACTTTGTTTAGATTAAAGAGGTTGTATATTTCAGCTGTAATCTGCACTTCAACCGTGTTTATACCTGTCAGTCTTAAATATAGACTCCTCCTCTGGCAGATGGAACAGTGTCAATCCCTCACCATCCATTCGCACAGGAGTCTTGCAGAGTTTTTGAAATGCATATGCTGGATTCTGCACAGATGGATACCTCGCACTGGCAATTTTATTCCACCTGTCACTGTCGATCCCAGCTGGCTGACACATACACACACGCACAGTCTCACACGTGCTCACACACACACACATACATGCGCACACACTCCAGAGTCCAGTGGAGGCGGTTGTGCTGTTGTTAATTAGAATTTAACAAATGAAAATGCGTTTTCTCAGTAACTCAGTGTGCGGGGGGGTTAATTGTGTGGGCAGAGTGACTCGTTTCATAGCTGTTTGTGTTAACTCAATACAGAAACACAGGCTAAGTATGGCAGATACTAATAATAGAGACATGGACAGATTGGAAAATCCTCTGCACAAGCAGAATAAAAGTGCTTTAACTACATCTCTGAGTAAGTGCAGAGGCCGCGGGAGAGAGGCAGAGGAGGGAGAGGAGGAGGAGGAGGAGGAGGGAAAGTTGAGAAAAAGGAGAAGACGGAAGAGAAGGACAGGGTTTGTTTCTACTCTCTGTTAGCTCTTTGTGATTATGAAAAGTGGTGCTGCTCATTTTTGGATTGTGTTGTGGTAATGTAGCGGTGCAGCATTCAGTGTTCTCTTTGTGTGAAGCCTTGTGCAGAAACCTCTGCAGGCCTCCCAAAGACACAACTCCTTAATGAGCATATCGATCAGTGTTTCTCACACCTCCATTCCCCCCACAGAAAGAGAGTGGAGAGAAAGAGAAAGGACGGAGGGAGGAGAAGAAAAGAATAGCAAAAAAAGCAATGAAGAGACGAAAGCTTTATAAAAGCTTTAGACTCACAAAGTGGGGCTTCTTTTCTAAAGACCGCAGGGGAGTCGGCTTTGTGTCTGTAAAATTCAATTTACCTTTTCACAGATGGGCTATACTGCAGCTGGTATTGAGGTACCCAACTCATAAGCTGTTCTGAATGTGTGTGTGTGTGTCTGTTTCTGCTTGTACTGTATGTGTGTGAACAGAAGTGAATATGCATTCTGGTGTGGGTGTCTGTGTATGTGTGTGTGTGTGTGTGTGTGTGTGTGTGTTGATTGAGTTTGTATTTGCCGCTGCATCCATGCCGATTTGTGCATGTGCGTGTGTGTGTGTGTTAAGAAAGAGTAGAGCAGCAGTGTAAGCCACCCTGGTGTGAATCAGGGTTTTCTCTCAGAGCGCCGTCTCGCTCCAGTCACTTCTCTGCATTACATTTCTTCTCCACCTCCACTCACCAGGCACCACAGACAGAGAGGGAGGGAAAGAAAAACATCAAAGAAATCCAGTGAGACTGTGGAAGCAACTTCAATTGCAGGAATAAGACTTCTTTGTTGACTAGAAAGAGAGCAGTTAATACTGCACCATTTTCTGTTTGTTTTTTAAATACATTTTTGGGAGATGGGACTGTTGTCAACAATAACCCCTGTGTCTCTTTGGCGCACTGGTGCACATAAGCAAACATCTCGATGAGTGATAATAATATGCTGTGTCAGCATCCGGCCCCACTTTTTATGCCCCATGTTGTTCTTTCAAGTAACACTGTGCAGCAACATTTCCTCACAAAATCAATTCCTTTCAACACTTGGCAGGCGACCCGACTTGGCACAGGCAAAGGGGAAGCATCTAAGAATGACATGTTTGTTTGAACTGGTAACTTTACATGAGTGAAAACTGAAAGAAGGGAAACTTTTTAAAGGAGCAGTTTGTGAAATATCTGACTTATTGATAATGCAACAACTTCTCCTCCAATTTTTCAAGCCTTTTAATATTAGTGACCCCCCCTCGACCAAAACACTGTGACAGAAGTACAGGAGATACTTGTCATGGTTATCATAATAAACACTCAGGATGTACCAAGAGTGACATACCTACCTCCCCTTTGTGTAGTAAATACGCAATTGTCAATGGGATGGTAGTGATCAATTTGACTGATGTTAATGTTACGACTGAGACTGTTTTATTTGCTGTTTTACTGCTTATGTCACTGGACCTGATCATTTCACCAGTGACATCATCTGGAAAGCAGGTGGATCTCATGTTCATAACTTTTTTATTTTTTATTGGATTTGCTAGTTTGTTGTGTATCTTTGAGAAAGTAATGTATTTTTCACAGTGTCTGCAGGGTTTACCACAGAAAAGTGCCTAGGACGTCTACAGGATTGTTGGAACTCTTCTGAGTTAAGCCTGCCTCCAAAGAGGTGCGTGTCAGTCATGTGACGCAGTTTCGTTTGTTAATATTGCAAATAAATTTAATTGTTGATAAATTGCAGCTGCACCAGACTATATTTCTTACTGGAAAAAATATTGTTGTCCCACATACTTCTATCTCAGCATTCCATATTTTGGGCTTGGCCATGTGAAATTTATGCATATTGCATTTTATCTGGGGTATAAAAACCAGGGGATGAATCTCTCAGCAGCTCCAAAATCTCCCCTGCCAAATCATAATCAAATAAATAGTATACATTCTTGGCTTTGCTGTGATTTTTTTGTATTAAACTCTCATTTCAAGGGAGGAAGGCATAAATCAACATTATGGATCAATTCTATAAATTAGGATTTGTCTTTAAACTTCAATTTTGCATTATAGCCCGTTATGAACAAGTACCTGAAATATTACTTTATAGCATCAATGAGCCATTCGCACTCAAAAAGAGCAAATGAAAAATAAACGAATAAGGAATCTAATTGTGCCATCAGCATGATTTATTTATGAAAAATACTGACCAGTTGAATCTGACGCCCATTTAATGGTCTGTACCTCAATGCAGATCAAGTATCTGTAACTGACAGAAATGCTCTGCCAAGTTCCAATAGGTTGGTGACGTGCTTTTTTCATCAAGAATGCTTGTCTTGGCTCAACACCTGTGACAGCGTGCTGACAATTCTGTGCTTGTCATTAATATTTCTTTGTGGTAAATCATGCAGGTATTGCTAAAAATACACCATTTCACTTAAGATAAGTGACATACTGGAAACCACTATGACCACTGTGGTAAAAAATGTTAGTGGCCTACAGCTATGACGGAAACGTGTGTGACAAAGGATAATGAAAAGTTAATGAGACCTCACAGTATGTGGTATATTCATTCATCAATGAATTCTGTCCGGCAGACTGTGTCAGAAGTCAGACTGGGCTGTCAGTTTCAGAATTCTTTGAAGATGGTTAGCACTGAGATCTCAAAGTAATCTCAAAGTAATTTTCAATTACTTGTGATGACAGATTTTACCTTGATGATGTTAAGTCTTTTTCTAACTATTTTAAGGTCCTAAAACTTGTTTCTGGGCAAACACACGGAAAAGAATATCCTGACTACTGACAGTGCTGGCTTGGAGGTTTTCTCTGTCAGAAATGTGCCCTTTCTTGTCGTTCTTCTTTCTAGTAAAAAAAAAAAAAAAAAAACATGCCTTGTAGGTGCATCATTAATCAGAGCAGAGATAAAATTTCACAACTGTATTTGACTCTGATATGCTGTCGAGCTGAGATGATGTGATTTAATGAACAGTGCTCATGTTAAGGGCAACACAGCAGCATAGGTGTTGGTGCTGTTGTTGCCCTGCAATAAAAATACTGTGGGTTTGATTCACAGACCTGGGACCTTTCTGTGTTCTCCCCGTGTCTGCGTGGGTTTCCCCCGCCATCCAAAGACATCATGTTTGGGTAAACTGGTGACTCTAAACTGTCTGTAGGTCTGAGTGTGAGTGTGAGTGGTTGTTGGTCTCTGTCTGTCCCTGTGTGTTGGCCCTGTGATGGACTGGTGACCTGTCCGGGTTGTACCCTGCCCTCAGCCAGTGTGAGCTGGGATTGGCTCCAGCACAACCGCCACCCAGAAATGGATAAGCAGTAGAAGATGAGTGAGTGAGTGCGATTCTTGGTTAAAGTGGCTGCTCTTAAATCAAAACAAATCTCCTCTGTCAAATCCTGACCTTGGATTTTATTAGAGGCAAATGGGAATAATGTTTTCTTTAGTTAATGGTGATACTGTGGGTAGATGGGAAATAAGGGGAGAGATACGTTCAGTAAATGTGTGCAGGACCATGGTTTGGGAACTTTAAGCCAGGCTTTTACGCTGAAGTGGAACACACCTGAGTTTTCACCACCTCACCATTGATTGATGAATCATTCCACAAACACTGTGCTGTATTACCCACTAAAATGTTGGACAACAAAGCACTTATAGAAAGCTATTAAACCAACCGTCTAGTTGCATCTTAAAGACCTTTTTAAACTCTTTGGGACTGCGTATTCTGCAAACCTAATTTCATTTAACAATGAAAATTCACTCGAATCAGTTACTAATATAACAGCAAATACCCCCAGTTATAAAACAATTATACCACCGATGTTGATCCACTATCCTAAACTCCTGTTCTATCGAAGACATCACTAAATTGTTATAGAACAGCATCCATGTGACACCCTTGACATTTTTCTATCACATCTTTATTTCTTAACAATTGTAATTCATTGGAGTCCTCTATTATGCACATTGCCAATTCCTCCCTTTAGATTGATTCTATCCCCAGCCACTCTATTCTGAAAAACAAATTTAGTTCAAGATGCATGCATTCAATAAAAATTATTCAGTTGGAGGGGCTGTTGGGATCGTAGGTAAAACATGCACCTCATGAACATGACGCTACAAAGTCTTCATTTGGCAATGCTGATTTGGTTGTGGTTGCATGTCATTCCCCACTCTGCCCCATTTCCTGTCAGTCCTCAAACTGTCCTATCCAATAAAGCCCAAAAGGCCAAAAAAAAAAAAAAAAAAAAGTTACATTATTGTCACTGTAGATGATGATAACTAATGTGACTTGACATCTTATTCACATCCCAGATCAGCACCTTCAAATTACTTCACCTTTATTTTCCCAAATATTTTTGTATCACTACAATCTTCAGTCAACATTTATTAATCAATCATACTATATATTGATGATAGGAAATTACTCAGGGGTCTAGTTTTATGGGGATTCAATGACAAATGAAAGCAATTCTTTGTCTGCCATCTCTGCAGCAGTTTGGTGTCAAGCGTGTAGTGCATGGTCCAGTGAAAATGAGGCAACACAAATAGGTCACAAGACCTTTGGGTGAAATGACTTGAAAAAAAGGCTCATCGAATTAAAATAATTGCAGTTACTACTGTAGCTTAGCTCTACACTTAAAGCTTATCCTTATCTCTATTTTAGATCGAAAGGACAACCTTGATATGTTGCATAGCTGTGTGTTCCTGTTAATGACAGTCAAATTTTGCATATTAAGTTTTAATGCATTGACTCAAAAACAGATTTTTCTATCTGTCTTCCTAATTTTTCCATTTGGCCCATGAATATGTGATTAATAAAATTCGCACCTGTGTAACGCCATTGTTTCGTAAATGTAAATGGGACCAAAACAGTCCAGGTGTTCTTTTTAATAGTCACAGTTTGTCTATTTTGGTCACTGACAAAACCAAAGAGGCTGAATGAAGAATGTAAAACAAAATAAGAAACGTTGGAAAAGAAGGATGGGAATAGCAGCAGAGAAAAACAACAACAACAACAACAACAACAACAACAACAAAAAAAAAAACAGGAATGCAACAGGGAAAGTGGAATACGAAAGCGTGAGAGAGATGAAACAGATAAGATGAAAAGAGAGATAGAACGAGAGCAGCATACGTGTGACTGTGATTGCTCTGTCAAGTCGCGTTATCTCGACCTAACCTTCTGTGTTGCTGTGTGTTAGTGTTTTCGTATACACGTACGAGTCTGTATCTGTGCTTCTGTACACCTGCCAGACTCTGCTCTTCTTACAAGGTGAGGAGGAAGAAGAGGGAGATTTTCTCCTTGGCACCCTGAAGTCTCTGCAAACTGAAATATGAGGAGGGGGGGAGAGTGCGAGCAAAACAGTAGTCTTCGCACTACAATTACATTGAACTCCCCCTGTTTCTCCAGTAGTAAAGATAGAGCATTTGTGCAGCAGTCACATCAACTTCTATGACATTTTAGAAACAAAACGTGTCTTGCTCACATTGACAGTGCAAACGTCAGATTTGAAAAGGAGGTACAACAGCAGTGGGGAATCTATTCCCTATGTGCCTGTCAGTCTCTGTTTCTCTGTAGGTCTACCTGTCTGTCTTTTTCTTTCACTTTCTCTTCAAATTTGTGCTGCTATAAATGGAGAAAGTGCCCTTTGTCTCTTTGACTATTTAAACCACGTTCAAAGTTCCGATATGTGAACTTTTCTGGTCAATTATTTTTGTTGAAATGTTGATATCCAAATGTATGCTTTGAATAACTAAAAACAACCTCCCTGTAGTTTTACATGTCGTCTCTCAGACATTTTTCTGGCGATCTGGTAACAACAGGTGAGTCAGCCAGGCAGAGGCTGACTTATTTGATTGACTGACTGTATTCTGAGTTCTCCTGAGTTCTCCTTCAAAACAACACTATATATGTTATATAGTTATATATATATATATATATACACACACACACAGTGTTTTGAAGGCTCAGTATCTGAATACAGGGCATGGACATATCGATGAGCCATGGACTGAAACCTTTAATAATTTCACAGTGTTGATTTTGAGCCTCAGCAAAATTTATAAAATTCATAAGTGTGAGGGTCTCGGGTTTGGACTGAACACTGACCTGATGCAAGTGCTGGCTGCGAGGCTCTGAAAGGGCTGGGAGCCAGGCTGGTGGGGAGCAGGCCGGGAGCAGACAATAGCTGAGGTCAGGTTCAGAAGGCTGGCTGGGTCAGAGGCAGGTATGGTTCGAAATGGGGAGATCAGTCCAGGAAACGGTGCTGGAAAGACTGTTTCACTCCTGGCAAGGAGTGAGTGAGCAGGAGAGATTTTATATACCCACTGATAGGTGACCAGGACCAGCTGTGTGCAGCAGGTGAGGGAAACAGTCCTGATGAGGTGGGAGTGCCAGGAAGTTCAAACCCAACAGAGACTTTGACATGTGTTCCACATTGACGTCCACTTTAGCTGTACAGGACCTTTAAATAAAATGCGTATGAGATGTCACACAACAACACTTTAAGCTTTCAGTCTCACTTTTGGCATCTAAAATGTTAAAATAAGTAGATTTTCAATTTCATTCCAGTATATTATGCAGGTTTTCTATTTGAGGTTAAAGCACATATGGGTTTCGTCATGAATGAATCCTCAAAAGTGCAAATAAAACAGACTTAAATCATTGAATCAAAGCACACATGAAGCAGCATCAATGAAGAGAGCAAAAATCACAGAAAAACATGTGTGGATCAAAAAAGGGGACATGAAATAAAAATATGCCATTCATTATTTGTGGTTTAAATGGAGCCCTGCTCATTTACATAATTGCAATATGCCACCATCCTCTTGACTAATGACTCATAACAGGAATCATTCTTACTTACTTACAGGAATAATTATTACTACTCAGTCATAAACAAACAGGTGGACACTCACGTCAGGAAAAGAACATTGCTTCTACATGAGCTAATATCCCTTTCTTAATATGTGTTTTTGAGTTTTTATGAATTAATATTGGTGTTGAATATAAGAAAAGGACTAGTTAGTACCGTTGATTTGTAAATAAAGGTTAGCAGCAGGCAGTTTTGGCCCACTGGAAGTTGACGCTTGGATGCCTACCTGTTAGTGGCAAACATACGCTCACTTTTTGTCCTAATGTATATAAAAATGTTTATTTCTGCTGTAAAAAAAAAAAAAAAAAAAAAGCATCATGATGGCTCTCTGGAGTCTATGGAGACAACCTGTCCAGGTGGACCCCGCCCTCGCCCAATGTGAGCTGGGATTGGCTCAAGCACTCCCCGCAGCCCAGAAATGGATAAGCACTAGAAGATGAGTGGATGAATGAATGAATGAATGAATAAATGAATGTGCTTGTGGAGATTATCTGTTTCCCAGTGTTAAATAATGAAAATAATGATAATAATAATAATATTAAAGCGCTTTTCAGGATGCACAAAGTCACTTTACAGGCAGTTAAGAACAGCAGAGAATACAAGTTAATAGAATCAAGGAACCATCGGAATACACATTAAAATACAGAATAAAACAATACCAAGGAAATGAACAATTGTTAAAACAAAGGTGAGTTTTAAGCAGTGATTTGAATTATATTAGGTCAGTGCTGTCTCTGATGTGTTTAGGGAGGAAATTCCAGAGGGCGGGGCAGCAACGCAGAATGCTCTGTCCCCCCAGGTTCTGTGCTTGGTCTTTGGGACCGTGAGGAGATTGGCATCGGGAAAGTGGAGGGTACAGGAAGGGATGTAAGGGTGGAGAAGGTCTGTGAGGTAGGAGGGGGCCCGGTTGTGGAGGCTTTATCAGTGCGAGAGGGAGGATTTTAAATTCAATACGTTGTGGAACAGGAAGCCAGTGGAGGTTCTGGAGGACGGGGGCGATGTGGTCTCGGGAGTGAGTGTGGGTGAGGAGGCGTGTGGTGGCGTTTTGGATGTACTGGAGTTTGGAGGTTGTACCATAAAGTTTGCTGTTGCAGTAGTTGAGGCAGGATGTGATGAAGGCGTGAATCAAAGTTTCAGCAGCAGTGAAAGTAAGTGAGGGGCGAAGGCGAGATATGTTCTGTTTTTGTGATGTGTTTGATGTGTTGGTCTAAGGAGAGATTAGGCTACTGTCGAAGATGACACTGAGGTTGCAGCATTTAGTGGAGTTATCAATAGTGAAGTGGAAGCCTTTGGCTGCTTGGGTGAGGAAATTTGGACCAATTAGAATCAACGCTGATTTGTCGCAGTTGAGTTTGCATCCAGGATTTAATTTCGCAGGAGATGGTTTGACAGGGTGGACTGGGTTGAGTGGGTGATGGATTTGTTGGAGATGTATAACTGGACATTGTCAGCATCGTCAGCATAGCAGTGGAAACAGAGATTATGACAACAGATGATTTGATCAAGGGGGAGGAGATACAGGATGAAGAGGAGAGGACCAAGCGCTAAACACATTCGGACAGGGAGGCAGGTGAGGACGAGTAGTTGTTGATGAAGATGAATTGTTGTCTGTCAGTAAGGTAGGAGTGTAACCAGGTTAGGGTGGCGTCTGTTCCACATTTTTCACATTGCCACGCTGCAGAAAAATGGACAGCTATAGTTTTTTTTAAATAGTTAGTACATTAGCATGTAATTAAAAAATAATGATGATTTGTACCATTGAAGACACACATTTATCTTTGAATATGGGTAAACCCACGAGAAAGAATAAAAAAAAAAAAACACCAAGGAAGGAAGTTCGTAAAAAAAAAAAAAAAAAGCTCTTAGCATTGCAACATGATTCAGCTCACTGCCATTTAGTTTCTTCAATTCTCCCACAGACAGCTGTTAATTTAATGGCCCATGTAGGTATTTTTGCCTATAATGTACATGGACCTGCCACGAGTTGAATTTACGACATACAAATTGGGGTGTATGTCCAAGGGGCTCGTTACAAAGTCAAGACTCTTTCACTAAATCATTCTCAGGCGCAGAGAGGTTTGTAAATGAGGAACACATAGATGATAATGAAGTAAATATTGGCATGGTGGACCCACAGCACAATCATTTAGTGTCAAGGTGTTGACACAAGCCATTTGGAGTATTTTTATTCACTCCTTGCCTTGAATGGAAAGTCTAAAAATAAAGGATCTGACCACCTCTGCTGTTTTGTAGGAAGCAAAAATATTGATACTACGGCTAACTTTCTAACTTTCAAGAATGGCTGCCGAATGTAAACCCTTAGAAAGATCTAACCTTCTGTAGCCTGAGATGTTGCATAGCCTCTTTGATCAGGTGAGATTAGATGGGAAGAGGGGTCCTCCATCTGGTCAATAATTTGCAAAAAGACAGCATAATACAATAGAGATATGGAAGGCTTGGTGCTTATAATGCTTGAGAGAAAGTGTAGAGCTTCCAGAACTGATGTAACCTTGAATATGTGCAAAACATAAGAATGATTTTATATTCTCAGAACCAGTCTAGGAAATTTGTTGAAAGACAGAAGATGAATAGTGTTCTTAACACATGGCCTCCTACAGACTTGGAAATAACTGACCTCTGTGAGTAGCAAAGGAAAATCATGCTGTTTTTCCAATTAACGTCAGTGTTAGTTTCTGAATCTGAATAATTTCTACAGAACTTTTCAGTTTCTGACTTTTCTTTTAATTCAGTTTTTGGTCTAATCCAAATGTCTCTGCTGTTGGGTGCTGAGCAAAATGTGTGTGTGTGGACCTGCTTGCTACACCAGAACATGATGCCATGAGAACAGTAAGAATGAACCACAAGATGAAAGTTGTGTGCTACAAAGGTATTACTGCTGTTTTAGTCGACATGTACTGACAAATAGATGGTTCATGATGAGGCAGGGTCAATTGAAACAAATTATGGACAAAATATTGATATTCAAATTGCTTAAAAGTTTAATACTCTGAACTTAGGAGAGAACCGTTTCATTATCACTCGCACTCATTTTGGCCACTTATCCGTTTCCAGGTCAGGAGGGTGAGGGTACACTCTGGACAGATTGCCAGTCTATTGCAGGACCAACACAAAGAGACAAACAGACGAACAACCACCCACACTTAGACTCAGACCTACCGACACTTTAGAGTCATCAACTAACCCGAACATGACGTCTTCGGAGGTGGGAAGAAACCCACACAGGCATGGGGAGAAAAAGGCAAAGACCAGGAATTGAACCCACAGCCTTGTAACTGAAAGGCACCAACACTAACAACTATGCTGCACTCCTTCCAACAGTTTGCATCCTAGGTGTTTATTTTTTCCTTTGAAAATATTAATTATTCCAGCTATAACCAAACAGTTTCATATACCCTGCCTGCCATTTAACGCTGTTTTGATGAGAGCAGCCTAGTCTCTGGTTTAGCTATGTTGGCTGCTTGCACCACTTCGATGTTTGGTGTCCATAATGCTGGTGGTCCAAACACATACACATACAAACATGGATAATGTAAATCAAAAGGAAAGCTGCTGGATTTCATTTAGACGTTCAGTCTTTTCACCTGTTCCCCAGGCGCACTGGGAGCAAAGTGGAGAAAACCTCATCAACAACGTCCTCAAACATCCTGTTGGCGTTGCTGGGGGAGTAGGGACACCTAATGGCAATTAGGGGTACTGCAACTGCCTCACACGAGCTCTTCACCTTGAGACTGATGCCGTCAGACCGATTAAATCCTTTGTTGCTTAGGTGGAATAAATACAACCACACATTAAGCCTTTCTTGAATCTTTATGAAAACACCCCGTTTGTATTAACCTTGTGTGCATTTGTATTTGTGTCTGTGAATGTCTGTCAATGTCAGCTGTCTTTGACTGTTATCAGGCGTCAGATCCCAGCACAGGCTGTTCTCTCCAAGCTTTGTCAGCCGCTTGGGAATTTGGGCAGACAGCATTGTTACATAGATATCCAGACATGAGGAGTGAGGGTGTTTCCCTCGGGAGATAAGGGAGCTCGATGGGTGACTGCATCACAGCATGCCATGGGCCAGTTTCCAGCCCAGGATAACATTCACTCTTCATCTGTAAAGTTGAAGGTCAAAAACTAAAGTGTGAAATTCATACACAAATATAGTTAACATATAAACTTACAAACATACCATTAGTTTAAACTTCAAAGTTGTCCAACTCTTTGGTTTATTATGTGGCACCTGAAAACCAAGGACTGTAACAACAGTCTCTGCAATACTTGGTCTTTAATTAGTGAATCGAATTCATACCAATACTGATATTTTAGTTTAGAAATTTAATAATCTATCAGACAATATTTGTTTTAATTTGCAATTTATACTATAAAAAAATATATTTGATGGGACTTGACTACTTGTCAATATTCTCTACAGACAAAACTTGGCACTTTCAAATGTAAATTCCTATTATATAATGAAATTACGCGAATGCAAACCACACATCTTTACAAAAAGTGAAGTTAATTCAAAATTTTAATTGTATAAAGGAACAAATAATGAGACGATAATATTAATTCTTCACACATTGATAGCACTGAATCAAGCATAAACTTCCAGGGTGGCTGAACTCTAGCCTTTAACAGATGTGAAATGAAAACACTGAATTCAAAATTTCACTTGAAAAGAAACACTGAAAAATGTCCATAATTAAAAAGAAAACCATGTACCAGAATTTAAATCGATCCATGCTCCATTCCTCTACCATGTTCGATACAAATTGGGTAAGTACTATAAACCAACAGTGACAGACTGCACTGCTCATTGTTCTGTTTTGTTATTCTATATCCCTGGAGAGTTGCAAATGAATAGTTACTAAAATGCTGAGGATCATCAGACTGTTTCAGCATGAAGGTATTTATCAAAACATGAAATCCTCAGTAAGTCCTGAACCAGAGGACAGGGCCAATATTTGAATTTCATTGTACGTAAATCTCAGCACTGTGCCGACTTGATTTATTGGAATGTTTCACCGCTATTTACACTGTGGATTCACACTTCCAAGGACATAAAAAGACAGAGCCGGTAATGATACATCCCTTGTCTCACAGCAAACAGACAGGAAGGAGATTTCACTGTCTTTCCAATTCTGATGCAATGTCTTATTCATCACAAGCCCATTGCAGCCGTTGGAGAGTCTCTCCCTCTTCTTTTTTTAGGCCCTCTGGGGAAATGTACATCTGATATGGGCTGGCTTTGGAATTAATTTTTTTCATGGGGCTGACTATCCCCTGTATTGTCGTGTTGCTGTGTAGCACACCTTTAAGGCATTAAAATGATAATGCTCCCTATAGAAGTAGGTGAGCGCCAATAGACACAAATCCCTGGTGTTTCCCTCGTGCATGCTGTTTGATTTTTCTCTTGTTTTTCTACTCTTTCATCCTCCCCTCTCTGGTACATGGTGTGTACCCCATTCTTCCACCCTCATCTCTGTTTGTTCTGATAACGAGCATAGTGGCACACATGGCTTGCCCACATAGAGAGTGAAAGAGAGACACAGACACGAGGTGAAAAGAGAGAGTCGGAGCATAGAGAGAGCACACTGTTTTCATAGGAGACTCCTTGTGTTCCACTTTTGCCATAATGGCCTATTTGTGTACGACAATCTCACTCCAGCACCTTGCCTCTGAGGCCTGGTTTATTTTAAACAATGCAGCGCATGCTTCCCCAGGCATAATTATGCATGCACGTGTTTGTGTAAGTGCATTTGGTTCTGAAAAGTGTGTAACACATGTATGCATGTGTCTGTGTGTTTTTTCCAACTATGTGGGAGGCTGACTCCCTTGCCTCTCCTCTGTCAGCTCAGCAGGGTTGCTATGGGAACGACAGAGGGCCCGCAGATGTAATGAAGATGCTCTGAATTGTTGCAATATGACCTTGAAAAAGCCAGAGCAGCCTAATCTGATGCAATATTCAAGCTCGTAAAACAAATCTAAAAAGGAGCACATTATCGCTCTGACTTGTCCATCCCAGAATGCAAATGTGTTATATATTTAAACTTGCTCCCTATGAAAAGCAAGGCCTCGTTTCAGCTGTCTTCACACATTCAAAATCCCTTTTCCGTCACAAACTGAGGCACAGCAGTACCAAAGTGCTGGTATTAACTCCCAGCTTTTAATTAGAGGCTGATGGAGTGGTGTGGAAGCCAGGTGGAGGCTCTTTCTGGGAAAATTAGTGCCATTAACTGATCAACTAAAGCAGCAGAAATACACGACAGCAGCAGCACCAGCTGTACTCCCTAATGGAAGGAAACTGCTAATAAATCCCTCTCTGCTGCCTAAGTGCACATGTAGGTGTGTGTATCTAGTGTATGTGTGACAACATATGTGTGTGTGTGTATCTAGTGTATGTGTGACAACATATGTGTGTGTGTGTGTTTGTGTCTTGGCAAAATTGAGGTCATAGGGAGAGCAGACCTACTTTTGGAAATTTGTTTTGAAACATCAAGTTGCAACCATTTAATGCTGATCCCGCCTCCTCATTGTCTTATTCAGATTGACCCCTCTGTAATAGTATGTTCGTGTGTGTGTGCCTGCTCTGGCTGCCTCAGTAATCAACCACTGAACCATTATTGATTGTTCTGCACTCTGCTCACCTTTACACTTGTTTACTTGTTTTAGTGATTAGCCTGGACTCCAACAAGCTGAAGCTCATCACCATGAAAAATAGGGCGAGGGGGGGCGCTCCAGGTAGGAAGGTCAGGTGAGATGTAATAAAAAAAAGAAAAGGGTGGCGGGTAGCGGGTGGCGGGCGGTGGGAGGTGATGAGATCGAAGGGAGAGAACTGAGCAAATGATGCTTTTTGCTGAGAATTGTAAAGATTACATCAACATTCTCATCCATATCCACAGGTGCAGCAGAAGAAAGTGTTCCTGATGAAGCTTACACACCAACATTAGTCAAATATCCAGAACTGGAAGGAGAACAAAGGCTTACTTTTATCAAGAAACTTAAATATGCTTGTAAATATATTCAAAGGTGACATATTGCATCAGGGGGCAGCACGGCGGCGTAGTGGTTGGCGCTGTTGCCCCACCATAAGAAGATCATGGGTTTGGTTCCCAGCCTGGGGCTTTTCTGTGCGGAGTTTGCATGTTCTCTCTCTGTCCGTGGGGGTTTCCTCCAGGTACTCCGGTTTCCTTCCACCATCCAAAGACATGCATGTCTAGGTTAACTGGTGACTTAAATTGTCTGTAGCGTGAGTTTTTTGTTTGTCTCTGTGTGTTGGCCCTGTGATGGACTGGCGACCTGTCTAGGGTGAACCCTGCACCTTGCCTGGAACGTTAGCTGGGATCGGCTCCAGCAGCCCTGCGACCCAGACACAGAAAAGCGGTAGATGGCAGATGGATGAAGGAAAATCCAGGAAAGAGGTATATTATCCAAAAGTGAGCCATAACCAGAAATGGCTTTTCCTTTGTGACAGTATGTGAGAAACATTGTTTTGAATTTCAAACTAAACTCTGTCCTCTCTCTTGTCCAAGTACATAAACTAAACATTGTTATTGTAAAAGAACATACTGTACTAGCTTGATGTCTTTTACTACATGGTGTTTTGAGTTGTTTGGTTTAAAAGAAGTGTTTCTGTGATTTGAGATAATCTATAAAAGAAACAATACATATACTTACATACGTATATATACTTAAAAAAATATGAATTTGTGTTTGAACCTTCTGGTGCTTCAGTGCTGCGGTGAAATGTTGACAGGACTTTTACTTGGAAGCACAAAACAGTATGTTTCTTTTTTTTTTTGCTAACTTCAGGGAAGTTGTTAAGTCCAGACATCAGGAGCACAGGTCCATTGTTTACTTGTTTCAGTATTACCTCAGCAAATAACAGGTTCGCTTTAAAAGACATGTTCCTCTCTGTCTTTGTTCAAAGCTCACACTACAACTCATATGCAGTGATGATATATGACCTTTTGAAAAATCTATATAGACTCTCTAAGTAAGGGGTTGGCCAACCAGGTGAACAACTTGAACTTGATTTTACCAGTTCTGCTGAGCATATTTCTAAAATAAAACAACAAACAACTATTGTACTGAAATATTATTCATCTGGCCTTGTTCAGCGTTAACAGAGACTGGTTATAGTCTGTGTGTGTGTGTGTGTGTGTGTGAGTGTGTAAAGAGAAATGGCACAATAAAATAAAAAAAAGTTCATTTGTTGGAATTTTTGATGCCAAAGCACCACCAGTTTGAGGAAAATAGACAACAGGTGTTGGTCAATCAGCAACACTCCATCATGCTGCTTGAAGAATAATTAGGATGCATGGATGAAGGTTATTGGTCATTTCAAGGTAGCCATGATTATTTCTACATGCTGTGAACATACCTGTGCTGGAGGGATTTATTCTGACAAACACCCTAACACAACGTCCCTGAGAACTGAGTATGTGCAGAACGAATTAGAGCTCAGATTTAGGCGGCATTGACAGGCGACCCCGCTTTGTAAAACAGACAGTGGAATTGTAAATAATTCTCCATCGAAAGTAGTCCCACACAAAAAATTATTTAAAACAGTTAATATTGATTAGTGCAGATTTAAAGTTGAAATTCAGGGCATTCATCACCTACATTCGCTTCCGTTTCAACTGCTAAATGTCACAGATTTGTTTGTGAACTTCCATTTTGAAGCCTCTGGTTTGTAATTTGGTTGTTGCCCTCAGGTGGGGCTGAGGAGGAGTGAACTGGAGTGGGCTGGATCTGATCTGCTCTGCATGCAAATGACTGACTGTGTGGTAAAGCCTGTCAGTCACACATTGGCCATTCCCTAATCCTAATCCATTTTTCTCCAAATGGGACCATCATTTAAAAATGTAACATTATGTTGTATTGAAGACCTGAAACTCAAAACAGCTAGGCCATAAAGTCAAAAGGAAAACAAGCTACTAAATAATACATAATAAAGTCGGGCCATTTTCACATAGATTTTAATACAATCTGCATTAAAAATATATATCAATCTCTCTCTTGTGATTACTCACTTGCTCAACGAGCAAAAATCTGTGTGTGTGTGTGTGTGTGTGTGTGTGTGTGTGTGTGTGTGTGTGCTGGAAACCTAAAGGTAGCTGTAAAAGCATATAGGCAGTTGTAAATTTTGAAATATAATCATTCCAAGGCCACAGGCATTGCATCTGGTCATAAAACCACTGCACCCTACTCGCTCAGCAACAAACAGGAGGTAGACGTAGTTAGTGAGATGATAGAGACCAAAAATATAGCGAAAAGAAAATGAATATTTTTCCCCAGGCTCTAAATCACTGGCAAGGTTGCCAAATACATACAAATACATTACTTAACTCATAACTTGAGCGATGGCCAGAGAACAGTTGCTATGCTTTCAATATTTCACAACCCAGTTAAAATGAGCGGATGTTAGGTTATTCTACTATTGTGACAAAGGAGTTATGAGGATGTGTGGTTCCTCAAATTGCTCTTTAAAAACAGCTGAAATCTCCTCATATGACATCTGACAGGGGTTAAGAAAGCTAGGTGGCTGTGTTACAATGGAAGACATCAAATCCTAATCTGCCTGTCCTCACAGGGACAGGAAGAGCAGTCGCTATCAAATTACTTTCTCAAGTCGGATTGAAACTAAAGCTTTTTGACTCAGACTTGAAGGTCATAACTGAGGAAATTATTCTTTGTTTCATCACCGCCTGGGACAGAGCATTTACTCCTGTATATATTCTAATCTTGCTATGCATCCATGTACACTTTTGGTAGACTTCAAAGGGTTCCTTTGAAAAACAACCACAAACCCCACCTACCGTCCCCCCAGCTCCATAACAAATTACCATTCAAAAGTCTCTCAGCACACAACACTACACTATGCTGAATCGCTTCACAGACAGAGTGCTACTGCATGATTGAAGTTGAGCTCTCCTGAATTTCCTGCGCTCTCCTGTGTGATCAAAGTGGATGAAGGCAGGCGGTTAGCAAGACGGGCCCAGAAGTGAAGCTCTGCCTGGGGCTCACTCCATTCTGTGCATGGGGAAGCCTTGTACCCGTCACTCTGCAGACTGTGCATAACAGTTCACACACTGCATGTCGTGCCTCTCTCCATCTTACTTTTACTGTTTGCTGTGCTCAGTATAGATGTTGTGACTTTTATTATTGTTTTAATGTTGCCCACACAGGCAGATTATATAGTGTATGCTTCTATAATAAGAGTTCAGAATGCAGAAAGCAGCAATAAGAGGCCCCCTCCTGTCTCATTGTGGTTCAGCAGTGCTCCCTCTGAGAGATGTGATGTGACTGTAATGTCTACCAATAGTGTATGTATCCTGATATATTCTGCTACTTTGCAAAACATTGTTATAGCCTCTTTACAGGTGCATATGACCTTTACTAGTTTAATTAGCCTAAGTCAAGTGCAAAAGTATATATAGTGTAAAAAAATCCGTTCAGACCAGACCACCTTCTTCCATTGATTCCATTTGAAATATTCTGTTTTGATGCTCATGTTTCCATCCTAACAGCTTTTGGTAGCGACAGAGGTTAGCACGGACACTCTAATGGGTCTCCAGCTACGCTGCCCCATTGTGAACAAACTTTAACGTGACACGTTTTTATCAGAACCAAAATGAACTTCTTCAGCAGTTTGAGCTACAGTCGCTCTTCTGTTGAATCAGACCACATGGACCACTCCCCAAAAACATGTAATATTGTAATAACGGATATTGCGCCTCCCACCGGAGCCTCTTGCATGCTGGTTGCAGATCCTCCCACCAGACTTTGTATCCTGGCTGCAGGGATTAGCATTAGAGCAGTCAAACACTGATGCTCTGACCAGGCTCTGTGGGTGCCTGTCATTTCATATCGGATTCACTTGTAATGGTTTAGGTTTTCTTTATTGGAGCATGCTCGTACTGGCAATCATCAATAACGATTTTATTTTAGTAAAGCCAGTAGCACAAATCAAGCAATGTGATTGGTTCCCAGCTGTTTTACAGTGGATGCATACAACAGCTATGCTGTTGAAATTACTTTTCCCAGACCAGTCTCGCTCTGCAACTGCAAAAGGAACACATTAATATAGACAAGCTAGATAATGGAGCTTGGATAACTTAAACTGATAAAAAAAAAAAAAAAATGTGGAAACAACACGCAGAGCAAACGAAAGGCCAGGTAGACAATTGTCATACTTCATAACAATAACTGTAAGATAAGGGACTCTTATGAAAAATACACCCCTTATCTGTGATAAAGTGTGAAAATGCCAGGGCCTGCCGTGAGAAATTGCTTTAATATAGCACACTTCATTACAAAGAAGCACATTGTTTTTTACAATGACAAAGTATGAGAAAATACGAAAATATAGCCGAATTAAATACAATCCCCTGTAACACATAAAAGGCGTGTTTTAGAGCTATACACCGTCTCAAACACAAACACACAGAGACAATATTTAACCATAAAACTCAGCCCCTTAGGGTATAGGAAAGTTTACGTCTGAATGTGGGAGCAGTTGTGATGAACCGTAGGTCAGCAATCACAAAACTGCAGTCTAATCTGTTGCAGATGGGTGCATGTGTCAGCTTCAGAGGGTAGGTCTGAGTTATAAATGCATAAAAATAAAAATGTTCCTTTGCCATTGATTGATACTTAGATTGACACAGTTTTTGATTTAGTCACTGTATTTCAGATAAAATCATTTCAATTGTGGACACTAAGTTTGTCCCTCTCCGTCTCAGTTTAAAACATTTCTGGATATCCCCAGTATTTATAATCAGTGGCATAGTTCACCAGTAACTGAGATCATCAGAATAAAGTGAAATACACAAATGTGCATCATTGGTATATGAATGGTAGGATATTATGTTCCTCTAAAAACAAACATTTGAAAGAACAGTGGCCCAAACACTGACCCTTGCCCTGGGAAAATTTTTTAACCATTGATAGTGGCTTTAAAGTTTGACTTGACTCTGTCAAATTCAGCAGTGTTACAAAAACCAAACCTTATGATTACCCTTATGAGCGGTTTCTCTTTGTGTCAGCTACTGATTGGTATTTTCATTCCTTTATTCATCTTCAACTACTCATAAGTTTCTTGAGGGTTTGAGGGGGCTGCTGGAGCCAAGCTCACAGTGGACGAGGGTGGCAAACAGATCGACAGTCCATCATGGTGCCAACACACAGAGACAGGCAGAGACAAACAACCACTCACACTCACATTCAGACCTACAGACAATTTAGAGTCACCAGTTAACCCAAACCTGATGTCTTTGGATGGTGGGAGGAAACCAGAGTGCCTGGGAGAAACCATGGGCAGAACACATAAACTCCACACAGGTACCCACAACCTTCTTGCTGTGAGGAAGATGCACTAAAAACTAATCTGCCTTGCTGCCCTGATTGGTATGTATCATTTAGTATTTGCTGTTATTTAGTTGATAGATAGCTAATGTAACCAGTCATTTGTTTTAATTATTTCCATGTATTTTGCATTGAAAATAAAGGTTGGGAACGTTCATCTACAATATTAATTATAGATCCAGGTTGTTCTCTTCAACAGAGGTAGATTACAGTATGCTTGAGAGAAGCAGGATAATTGCCAGTCTGCAAGAAGCAACTAATGACACTATTAATAATGCTTCCTATGTCATTGATGAAGCAGTGGAAGACAGAAGAGTAAAGAAATGCATGACTCTAGGTGGTGAACTATAACTGGACTGTCAGGTAAATATAGATCTTAGAGTCAACTCGTAGTTGACTGCCTCCTCAAGGAGCTGAAGGTCGAGAGATCCTTTCAGTTTTGGTACTATGGAGACGGCCTGTCCAGGATGTACGTCCCCTCGCCCAGTGTGAGCTGGGATTGGCTCCAGCATCCCCCGCGGTAGAAGATGAATGAATAAATGGTATATATGGGTGCGATAGGAATTATATAAGCAATGAAGTAGAAAGAAATTATATATATATATATATATATATATATATGTATATATATATATATATATATATATGGGTGCGATAGGAATTATATAAGCAATGAAGTAGAAAGAAATTAAGCACAAAAGGAAAAGGCTGTTTTTCTCTTACTATTTCCAACATCTGACATCTTTGGAAGCATAGGTGAAACTATCAACCAAACACACCAGCTCCAACTTTGGTATGGGTTTGATCCAGACAGTGTTTCTAGACCTCACCTGCACTGTAGTCTCTCCTTCAGTGTCAGCGCTTTGTCAGGAATGGTTGGATCATTGTGTCTCTTGAGATCTCATCAGTTAATGTGTAGGTTGCACAACAGAGCTTGAACTGTAGGTTTCATATGTTTAAACTTTAGCAGTTGGGTTGCAGAATCTGAAAAAAAAAAAAAAAAAACACTTGGCCCTTTTACTGCTCCTGTTCACCTGATATGAAACAAACTCTGCTGTAACCATTCCTGGCAAAACTCATATCTGTGCCTACTACCGTAAGATGTAAGTTTTGGCAAGTAAAAACTGCTGGCTGTAGACAGTTCAGTCTCAGCTGAATTATAGATGTGGCAGTGGATTGTTTTCCCCAGGATCAGTGGTGTGCTCCAATGGAAACATCAGTGTTAGAGAGTGACATGCCGACAGGCCAATTATATGACTGGCTGGCTGTCATCAACAACAGTATAACTGAGCTCATCTTTGTTGTACACTCAGAGACATCTAAGAGCCTGAAATACAGTGAAAGGAGACCACACACATTCAAGGTTCTTAGAAAATAATTGCGCACTTGAAAAAGCATATTCAATGAGTTGTAAAGTACAGATGTTTGTTGAGAGAGACAACACCACAACCATGTGTGTGGGGGTTTCATTGTGTGCTTGTGTGTGTGTGTGTGTGTGTGTGTGTGTGTCCAGAACCAAAAGACAGAGAATGATGGTGCTGTAATCAGGCTAGGTCCCTGGAGGGCAGAAAGCAGTGCTGACAGCAGGTTGGTACCCATCTTCAGAGCTGGATTTCTGGGCCACATTCTCTCTGTCTGGATTTAAAAAAATAGCAGGGGGCAGTGGATGTGGAAACAGACAAAAAAAAAGAAAAGGAAAAGAAACTGTCCCAGCCAGGCAGAGAAAATGAGGCACTGACAATAACACAAAAGCCAAACTGTCTATCAGAGAAAATCACAGAGCCAAGTGTGTGTGGCCGAAAAGCCGAAAAGCAGTACTTACAGAAGCAAGTTGAGGAAAAGGTTTTAAAATTGAAACTGTAAAAGCTTAAGTTAATGTCTTTTGGGGCTGATTAATATTCATTGTCAACCCTGTCACAATTTCAACACTGGAGACCAACATCAGCGGCTCACTCAAATAGAAATTAGATGTCATGAATGCATTATTTAATTAATAACTTCCGGGAACACGTAAACAAAGGACAAGAGAGCACTCATTTACTTTTCAAAAGAAAGGTTTTATTTCACCCACGTGTCAAAAATACAAATTAATAAAAAACAAAACAAATAACATGAAATCATAGCATGACTCCTCTGGTCTTACAAAGCAGTCAGATCCTATTAAACTGAATGTGAAAATGTTGTGAAATTGTTATGCTTGTTGTGATTGGTTTTCACATCCTGTTTTATTTACTGTGTGTCCAACCTCTCCTTTCATTCCAGATTTCCACTTCATGCCATCATGAGTTTCCCACTCCTGTGATTGTTGACTCTACCCATAATGTGAGGCACCTTTGTCTTCCCTGTCTAGAGAATTTAGTCTGCATCCTCCTTTGTTTGTCTTTTGTCAGGCATTCCAGCATTTGTTCTCTGTGTTCATGGATGTGCTTCTGACTAGTATTTTGGTGACCTTGCCTCAGCCTTAACCCTTTGGATTTATTAGCTCAGTAAACGTTTTCCTAACGAGTTTATACTTTTATGAGAGCCTTAGGCTTTAAAGCCTTCTTCCATACAACATGGTGTTAATTTTTAAATGATGGTCCCATTTAAAGAAGAATAGAACATAAAGCAGGTATATACTATTTGGGAGTGGCTACTGTGTGATTAACAGACTGTACCACGCGATCAGGAGGACAGAGCAGGACAGACCCTTCCCCACGCCTCCTCAGCTCAACCTTCTTCTCCAAAGATGATTAAAAAAAAATCACGAGGCCATACATACATACATGATATCAGTATTAGTATTCCATCTAAATTTACTGTACAAGTGCCATTATCAGTCTGTAAGACCTAATGGTTTGAAAAAAGAATGATGAAAAAATGTCTATGTCCGTCTGTAATGACAATGACAAAACAATTATCCTTTTCATCCTCTTCTAAAGGAGTCTTTTTGTCACCATTATGTGTGAAGTGCGAAGAAGTGTGCTTTGGATCATTGTCCTGCTACAGAACCCAAGTGAGCTTCAGCTTGAGGTCACGGACTGATGGCCAGACATTCTCCTTCAGGATTTGTTGGGAGAGAGCAGAGTTCATGGTTCCTTCAATCACAGCAGGTTATCCAGGTCCTGAAGCAGCAAAGCAGCCCCAAACCATGACACTACCACCACCATATTTCACTGTCAGCATGATGTTCTTTTTAATCAAATGCTGTGCTCATTTTATGCCAGATGTAACGGGATGCACTCCTTTCCAAAAAGTTCAACTTTTGTTTCATCAGTCCACGGAATGTTTTCCCAAAGGCTTTGGGGATCACCGAGATGTTTTTTGGCAAAAGTGAGACGAGCCTTTATGTTCTTTTTTGTCAGCAGTGGCTTTCGCCTTGGAACTCTGCCATGCATGCCATTTTTGTCTAGTCTCTTTCTTATGGTTGAGCCATGAACACTGACCTTTACTGAGGCAAGTGAGGCCTGCAGTTGTTTGGATGTTGTTCTGGGTTCCTTTGTGACCTCTTGGATCAGTCATCACTGTGCTCTTGGGGTAATTTTTGTAGGCTGGCCACCCTGGGAAGGTTCACCACTGTACCATGCTTTCTCCATTTGTGGATAATGGGTCTCACCGTGGTTCGCTGGAGTCCCAAAGACTCCAATGAACCCACCTGTGAACTCCTTTCGACGGCTCGCCTAATGTGTGGTGATATTGTAATAATCAACTGTGGTGACGTCGTCTGTGATCTCTTTCTCCTTCTCTTTTCTTCCCCTCACACACATTCACACGCGGTGATCAGACGCCATCTTGGCTCCGACGGGTGCGTAGCCGACGTCACTCCGTCGCCATCTTGGCTCCGACAGGTGCGTAGCCGACATCACTCCGTCGCCATCTTGGCTCCGACGGTTGCATAGTCAATGTCCCTCCATCGCCATCTTGGCCATTGGCCTCACGTGACTCTCCGGCCATCTTTACTGCTCACACACACACTCCTTCTCTCTCCCCACACGCACACTCAAGACCCATAGATAGACTGGCAGTTGCTGTTGCTGTGCTATTGTGATTGTCATTGCTGTCACTATTTATTAGTGTTGCTGCCTGTGATATTACTACAGTTACTGCTGTAGCTATCGCCATCGCTAAAGCTATCAATGTTGCCAATCCATTCTTATTACATGTGTGTTACCTGTTGTAGATTAGTGTGGGTGTGTGTCATTGGATAATCAAATTATAACAGCCATTTATCCAGAGTGATGTTATTTCGAATAATTATTGCTGGGAATAAATTCAGTTATAATTTAATCCGTCGTCGTTTGTGATTATTTGTGGCTGTAATTGTGACAGTTGCAGGATTCATAACAGTCATTGCTCGATTTCACCCCTTTTGTTACCCTTCTGAGACTGCATATTGATTTGCTAATTTGGACATTGGCCCCTGGTAACAGGGTGGTGCCCCGAAATTTACTACTTATAGTAAATATTCTGAGATACCAATAATCAGTTTCATAATCATTGATATGAATTGCCAATCTCCAAAGTGCTCCTACTGGTGCACAACAATGATCTCTTGATTTGTCTAATTTTCCGTCCTCTTCGTGGATTGATATAACTTGTGTTTGTGGTGTAATTCAAATAAAATGAAAGACAATAAACGCCCACTTAAATCCGCGACATATTTCTTTCAATCCAAACACACGAGACGGCTTGACTGAATATTGTGTTGCTCAGTAACAGTCAGGCTCTCTCCATCTCTCTCCGGATTGTACCATCGCAGGGAAGAATTTGAACTTGGGGATAAATACTTCATGTCTGACCCACATAATGGCGATATATGAGGCTCGGTTACAAGCGTTACAAGCCCGCTCCTCCGCCGTGCGCTCCCGGTGAGGAGGGAGCTGTGCGCCTCCTTTAGTCTCCCTCCACCCGGATCCGACGACCTCCTCTCCCCGGCTCTGTCTGTCAGAAGGCGGAGGAGAAGAAGGAGAAGGAGCAGCGGCGGACACCGAGGGAGAGTGCCGAAGGAAACGAGGGGGAAAAGTAAGTAAGCTGGGGAAGGGGGGCGGTGTAGCGCTCTCTGCAAGCACCTGAGAGGCTTACAAGTCTCCCGGCTCAGCTGTAAAGTAACGCCGGCGTTACTTTACGTTACCCGTTACACAGCGGCGAGGAAACGTCGAGAAAGTTGCTGCTTTCCGCTCTAAGTTAAGCTAACAGACGGGACTGGAGCACACCGTTGCTAGCTTAGTAACGACGCTGGTGATGCTGATGTAAAAACATGTTTTCACACTTTGCTGCCTCGCTGTCTTCATTAAAACATCACACCACAGCTCCGCCACAGCAGCTGTTACACACTGGAAATGCCGCTGTTCGGCCCCTGTCTGTAACATCCACTGTCAACATAAACAGCAATATGGAGCTGTCTGGACACTCTGACCTGCATGTTGGTAATTCAGTTAAAACATCTGAGATATTAGATTGATACTTAAATATAAACCGAGAGTTTAAGTCAGACTCTTAAGATAATAACAGATATTTAGTCTAACCTCAATGACTTAAATGGGGTTGAGAAAATGATAAAAAAAAAAAAAAGTCCATTCTCAGCACCATGAATTTTAATGAGCACTGAATTCAATTTCATAAACAGTTTAAACAAAAGATGGGGAAACTGGCCGTTTTAACCTTCAGGTAAATTCAATTTACTGCAGGGTGTTTTCTCCGTCTTCTTCATAAAGTGGTGATTGGGTTCAAGTCCCTGTTTGAAAATCTGAATTGTTTATATCATTTGTCATAGTTCAGTAGCTTTTTAAAGTCCTTCTTCAGCCCACAGAGCGGTGATTGATGATGATGGATCTATTGTTATGGTCCTCATGACAGGGAATATAAAGACCATCCAGGCCTTATCTGAAAGGTCACTTACTCAATATTCCACACACTTGTCTGTCTTCAGTCTGCCTAGGTTTACGCTGAGCACAGACATACAGGAAGAAGAGTGACATTTTTTTCTCCTCCCTTCTCAATGAGCGAGGTTCTCTCCCTCATGTCACATTTTGTAAAGTTCTCAGCCTCACCTGCAAATTTATGTCAGATAGTTGCTAACGTTGCTCTTCAGTGCTGTGCAAGTAGCATAGTGCTGAGGTTTATATATATATATACCTCCAGCCAGCGAAGATCTATGGAATTTGGTAAATAATAAAACATCTAAGGATACATTTGCTTCGCCTAACTGATTTGGCTATGATTTAGCTACAATCTCTAGCTGAGTTTGGTATAAAAGCATGTAGAATTGCTGTCCATTGATCCAAAATAATAAGTTAAATGAAGTCAAAAAACTCTGTAGAGCTGCAGAGTTAGAGGGAGATTCTTTGTGCTGTAGTGTCTTAGTGCTGTCTTCTTGAATTCAAGGGTAACGGAATCGCAGAACAGGGTCTTCGGCCCAAGACTTGAATCTGAAAGTACAGTCATGTCATTAATTTTTTTCGAGACACTGAGCCTTACCTACTCACCTCCTCTCTCCATGCTTGCCTCCACTCATCTCATCTTTACTTCCTGCACTCATTCTTTCTCATTTCAGTATTCATTGATTGCTTCCTTCCACACACACGGATAAGTAAAATTTTACTCAAATGCTACACATAGTGTGCAATGGCCTTGTAAAATCAATATTGTTCGATGCCTTAGTGTAAAAGTAGCATGCTCATTATCTTGCAAGACAACCAGTGGATGGAGCGCTCTTCTGTCAAAGTGGAATGGAGGTTTGAAACTGAGACAGCGTATGTCTGTCAGTGTCAGTCAGTGCCATCTTTCTCTGACAAGAGCACTGACAATTTAAGATTTAAAATTGACAGTAGTATTGCAAAGTAACAGCTTGAGTGACAACTGGTAGCACATGCTGGCTTGCCCAAGTACAAAACATTGACTAAGTAGCTGTGTTTACATAGAACATTTTTGGACTGCAATAAAGACATACCAGGTAAATAAGAACAAAGAATTATAATGTAAATTCCATCCCCTTTTTATTCCACTGACTTAGCTCATTTTAACAGATTTTTTTTTCACAAAATAATAATAATTAATCCCGTTTTGTAGTACACTACAAAATAAATCTTTTTAATCTTTTAGTAAATTGACAACTGTCTTTAAAAATCCACCAATACTTCATAGTGAGCAGCTCAGTACAATTAGCTCTTGTTTCATGCAGATATTAATTGAAATTTAAAAAGGGTTATACAGTATTAGAATGACAATGAACTTGAACTCACTGAACTCCTAAAATGAATTATAACAGTAGCAATAGTTTTAATGAGGTAGCAATTAGTAAAACATATGTATAAAAAAATAAAATGCATTGTATAATATCCTGTTTGTCTTGCAGGATCAGGTCCTCATGTGTGTGCTGAGAACTAAAGAGGGGAGGGGGTTGTTGGAGCCTCTCTGGAGCGCTTAAAGGACAGGTAGATAAAAGCAGCTTGCCTCCTGTGTTAAAGGCCCAGAGTAAACTGTCAGGATCTACCGCTGTCTTATGATCCACATGCTACGAGGAGGGAAACATACACTATCTTTTCTAAGGATTCCTACATCCATATTTTAATCTCTTAACCTTAAACTAACTATGTTATTGATGTGAAGCTTGTGAGAAAAATTGCCCTCACTATGCACAAATGCTCTCGCTATGAAAATCAACCACTCCAATCTTAAAAGGGTAGGAGTACAAAACCACACACACACATAAAAGCATGGTGCAATGAAGGAACCGTTAGGGAGTTAATTCCAATTTTGCTGACAGTAGATAGGCCGTAACATTTTCTCTCTATATCACACAGTAATTACTTATAAGGCCACAGGGATTATGATGTCCCCAACTCCCCCCTGTAATAGAGTGCGTGCTCCATATAACCCTTTAGTTTTCCAACCCAGCCTCTATCACCCCCCTCATTAAGCTGTCCCTCCCTCTCATTATTCCCTGCATGTAATATTCTTAATCCATTAATGTAGCTCACTTCTCCCACTCTTCACCACTGCTCCCCTTCCTGTCTCTGTGCTTCTCCTCCATCTTTCCTGCCTCTCCTTACGCTTCTTCCTCCCTTGCTCTTTTCTTCTCCTATAGCCTTGAAAGCACTGCCATACTGGTTCAGCTCACTCTAATGTGACTCCTACACAGCAGTCAGTAAAAGAGAATAGAACCACTATGCTCTGAATATAGGAATATGCGTGGTGGGACTTAGTGACACAATACAGTACAATGGAAATTGAATATATGTCGTCCTAATGCAATTGAGCATGTTCTTTGGTGTGGCCATGTTATGTTTGTGCATACATCAAGCTTCATTTTCGCAGCTCTGCTAATGTTTGCTTTTCCCTAAGTGCCAGTATCTATTTCAGTCTCGTCTCCATGGCTCTTGGCACAGCAACATGCTATGGCTTCAGATGAGCTATTCTGTGACTTCAGTTGCTCCCATTTCTCACGTGACAAGTTAAGATGTTTGTATGTGATTCAAAATGGAATGTGTTTGTTGTGAATATATGTTTCAATAGGTGGTGTATTTTTTTAAGGCTTTTTTATGTTATGTTATACATTAAATGGTAATTTAATTCAATTATGCCCCATTGAGTTTTCAGTTGGCTCTGTAACACCTTGCTGACTGTGAAGGGTGACAGGATGTGGCTGATAAAGCATTTGTTTGTTCTAAAAGGCAGGTGGTTTCATGTGACATCTAGTAGCAGTGATGCTTCCTCCGTTGCCTCCATCCACTTTCACATGAATAAAGGCATATTCTATCTGTACAAAACTCAACACAGTTCAACAGTTCAAATGCATTTTCACTGATGGTTGAAGCACAAAGTACAAACACAACAAAAGATTGTAAAACTTGAACGTTAACGGCAAAGTGTAAAATTACCAGGTACCAAAATATATGTGGCGTGGCGGCTGCATGATGATTCAGTGTGATGGTCCCTTTGCAGTATTCTGCAAATACTGATATGAGACATGTTTAGATGGAAACCTGTGGCTGTGCAACAAACCAACAAAAAAAAAAAAAAAAAAATAGAGCAGGTCATTGTGCATACAGTGATAGCAAAACCAGGAACCAAGGAAGTGAGTTTTATACTCTTTACCTCTTTGACACTAGTTGCTACGGTGACAATGCTTACACTTTTACAGCATTTGTCAACAGAATACACAAATAAAAGACAAAAATCATATAAGGATAAGCCAGAAGGGTGGGGCAGAGTGAATTGTTTGCCATTTTAAAGACAGATAAGAGAAACGCCAACTGCTCCACAACAGCTTCAGCCAACAATAAGCCACAACTGATTTAGCCCCAGCTCTCTCGTTATAGGACCTGGGCCCTGTGCTGCCAGATTTAGCCTGCTAATTTACTTCATCAGTACCAACACAGACACTGGAACAGCTGGGCTGGAGCATTTTGCCATTTCCATCTTGTGTAATCTTGTAGTGTTTCAGTCGGTTGAGAAGAGCTGAATTTTAGATCTGTCAGCCAGACACTGGAATGTCCTGTATGTTCCCAGTGAAAAAGTGCTGCTTTGCCTTGAGCAGCTACCACTTAATGGCTGTCTAAATGTCATACACTGTGTATTGTGAAGCAGAGAAAACAAGAATCGCCCTGTAAATCCTTCTCAATGGCAATCCATAAAGTCCATCTCCATCTTTAATGCTTGATTCTCTGTTGTTGCTACAGACTTTGCTAAGGTCGCACGTCAATAATGTTGTGTGGATAGTGTTTCTTCTCTCTCCAAGTTGTGTAGAAGACGTTTGAGGTTCTTTAGGTTTCTTTAATGTGCTCAGCCACGGCATACCTCACCCACGGTTCTTCTTTTGTAAATTTCCAATTAGCCAGAAGTCACCCTGACCCTACATCTTTAGAAAAATACTTATCAGCTAGAAGCTTTCAATGACTGATAGCTGTGGTGCTGTGACAGATTGTTCTGAAATCCATAACACTGTTGATTTCATCATCCTGCCAAAGTCATAGCTTGAGGTCAGTGATCGATAGTATATGTGAAACTTCCTCACAGCTTTATCTATGTGTGACTGTACTTACAGAAAGAGGCAATGCTTGTGCCGTATTTGGCACATTTTGAAAGGGAAGTTCCTTTTGAAAGTGGTGGTGAAACCTGAAGGCACCCCTGTCATTTTTAATGATCAGATGAGTCAAATGGGAACTGCTGTCATCGCACTGGCAAAGGCAGATGCACAGACCTTTTCCATTTTTCACACAGGCTACATTGTGGAGGTAACTGAATTCCCCATAGAGCAATGTCTCCTACTATCTGGTTGCTGATGGTGCATTACAGCTAGAGAGTCTATTGCCACTATACACAGGGCTGCATGCTGCTGGGTTTTGCATAGGGACAAACAAGGGGCATTAGGCTACATAACATTGTTTCCCATACTTAACATTATTCTATTGTGATTATTGTGTTTTAGTTAGGCTTAAAAGATTACTTGAGTAATTTGAAAAATTTGCTTATAAAAATTAGCAAGCAAGTTTTTCTTGAATCTAATCATCATACTATATGACACACTCTGCTTGTGTTTCACATGGATGGTTATTATTATTATTTCTGAATTCAGTGCCGTGATCATAGATGACATGGAGAAAAGCCAAGAAATGACAGAAGTCAACACTGGAAATGTATGCAATGTCTGAAAAGAATGGGACCATTTCAAGTTGCAAAAAAACAAGAACGCTGTGCAATGCATCCACTGTAAAATGGAGCATGCAAACCAGGCATGATGATGCAGGACTGAAACTGAAAGCACTGAGGATTTCAGAGCTGAGTCCACACAAGGTAACATTTTAATATATTTTTTTTCCCTTTTCCTCTTTTCAACCATTGCTATTTAATAGGACAAAAGAAGCTATTCAAGTCCTCAGTTAATCAATGACATAATAAATAGAATACTAGATTACAAAAACTAAAATAATTACAAAACCAGCCCCCGCTTTAGTGTTCAAATAGACTGTGTAGATCTACGTTCAACTCAAAAAGGCCCGGTGAACAGAAAAATTCTGGCCTATCAAAGCAGAAAAGGCACTGGTATAATTACCGTCATACCAACATCCCATTATATTCAACAGCAAAATTTTGATACCATCTAACATTAAGAGTGTAACCCTTTTATCCCTGTCTAAAAGCCTCCTCAGTGCTATAGCCCAGAGATTGGTGACCACAATGTTGTCTCTTTGCTTCAAATTGTAAGCCAGACATCCCAACAAACAGGGTAGGGCTTGTTTGGCACTCTATTTTCTGTTGAGCTCTTCTCTCTGTATACTTGGTGAGAAAAAAAAAAACAAAAGACAGAAAAATCTGAAATCTCCATTTTGATGATTTTGAGATTTTCTGATAGATATAAAGTTCGAATTCCCCTTCATATACTGTCAGCTTTAGGTATCTAAATAACCGATTAAAAGACTTTTAATTATGTCTTGTCATTTCCAAGTATCCCAAGTATTTACTGCCAGAGCTGTCAACCAAACATTTTCCTGGAGCGCCCCCCTTTTGCACTGTTTATTTAAAGCATATCTGGAAATGAGATGAAATAATAGTGACCAAAAGGCTTATAGCTTTTGTTTTTAATTCACGATGGAAAAAACGTCTCCACTGTTGCAGTGACAACACTGTAAATCCATTTAAACTTCTTTTTGGTAAAATCTGGATTTATATAATGACACAAGCAAGTAAACGTACAATAAAGTAAAATGAAGACTGTATGTAAAAACACTTTACCAACTTTGATGACACAATGTTTTATTGATTTGAAACACTTCATTTGCTCAAAATGTAACTGTTTTGGACATAGGTGATTTCCAGACAGTGACGATATGTGACTTCAAGAAAGTAACATTGAGTAGGGACATCCATTAAAAGTCTTTGCGACTGATGTATAGAAGCAGACTATTGGGATAAAGGATTTAACAATGACCTAGAGGCAGCAAAGAGCAGCAAGGAAGGAAGGGAGGGAGCCATTTGAGGGAACGGCCTGGTGTTGGAAAATGGAGTAGAGAGTAGAATAGAATGTCTCTGATGAGGAATGGACATTTCATGTTGCAAAGGAGGAATTGATTGCAGTGTTTGGCTGAGAGATACAGTTTGCATTGTCCAAAATGGAACCATCACCAGGTCTCAGTGGGGGTACACTTTCTTCTGTAGGAAAAGAGTTTCAGCTTCCCAGCAAATTATTGTAGCATGCCATTCAGCACAATACCAAGACCCGATGCCATCAAGGACAGGAATCCTGCAGGGGATTCAGGGGATGTGACCCCCCCCCCTTCCATAATAGGGTGAGCACAGCTGGTGATGCAAGAGAAAAAATCCTCCATAAACTTGATCAGATGAGACCAGACGATCTTTCTTTCAGCCTTTCAGGTGTACAACAGCAGCAGAGGGCCAAACCTTCATAGAATTCATAGACTCCATCCTTTGAAGGCTGCGGCTCCTGAACTGGTACCGGTATGCACCGGTGTATAGTTCAGTCTTCAATACTGTCCTGTTCTTTCTGAATAATAACAAAACACATTTACTGAAATGAAAATGTCACAGCGTGTTTACTCATAAGTCTCTAGTGATAAATGAGCAATGTTGCATCTTCACTTCCCTGTGTATCTTTACTCTGAACTGAGTTTTTGCCACTACCCTGAGTTACATGGCTTTGTATCAATAGCACAGAGTTGCCATGAATTAACTGGCTTGTGCTGAACTTAAACTAGATAAGGCTTTTGTTTGAGCCAAAGCAGAGGTGATTGTATCAGACTCAGAGAGGTGGAACGGCTATTGAAGCTCTGGGGCACAAATTCAGCATTGTTAAAACCAGGCCAGGGTGAAAAGCTGTTAGTCTGATAAAGCCCAGGCACCTTCTCCCGCATTTTTATACTCATCTAGACAGGCACAACTAAATGGTGCACACACACTTGCACACACAAACAGATTTTGGCAACTTTGGTGGCGTGCTGGAGTCAGCCACAGACTGCAGCGCAGATGTGCTATTGAATACTTCAGACTAATTAAATACAAGTCAATAAATGAGCCCATGCTGATCAGCCTGCATCCACAGAGAGAGAAGGGGAGTGTTATAGATAGGGTCAGCAGCTGTATAGCAGTTAAACTTTTATCTGACCTCTAAATAATGAAAAATAGGTTACTGCACTAAAAACAACCTTGTGCAAGAGGATATTAAAACCCTCTTACCACAGCCAAGTCTGTAAAACAGACTTGAAAGGAGGATTAAAGGAATGATACGGGGAAGGAGGATTATTTTAAAGAATTCACATGAACCAGCAGGTTAAATTTTACTGCTACATTTGTAATGGGATGGTAAAAGCAGATTATGGTTTTTTTAATTCTTAATATTCAAACCACAGTGTATTATTGAACATAATAATGTCCAGAAATACTTGTTTGTTGGTCATTTTAAGGTTTTCCATTCACTGATAATCCTGCAACAACAAGTTCAAATAAACACGTTAATGCTGGCACTTGACTTGATCACAGACAAACATTATATATATATACGTATGTACATAATATTTTTTGTATTACACTTTAATACTTAAAAAAATGAGGGGCCAAGATATCTGGACTGTTTTTCCCTAAAATATTGGATCATATATTTTCCATAGTATAGCACTTTCAAAAGTTAAGGATTAAGACTTTGTTGTGTCCGTCTCTTTGATGGACAGAACTGTAAAACTTCAGCCATTTTTCTATCATTTTAATTTTATTTGAAAGACATACTGAAGCCTGTTAAATAAAGCAGGAATTTTTATTATGACTTGGTTATGCTGCTATAAAAACGTGGAAAGAAAGATTAACAGACACAGACTGTACTCTTCACGTCATAACCAAATGAAAATGATTCTCTTTTTCCTGCAGTGACAATAGAAGGCAATGAAATGCTAAAGTCATTGTGCCTAAACAGGCAAATGTGAATAATGTATTTGACAATGTATTTAACAGAAAAAGATAATTAAAATCTGAAAAACCCATTGAAAAGAATTTGAATGGAACTCAAATGACTTGCTGCAGCCACACCTAAAAACAAGATTCTCACCATGGCCATAAAACCGGATGGAAAGTATGGAAGCAATTGTCCAGCATTGGAGACTGAGATGTCCACCACTTTTTTTACCCTTGTTGTTTAAAAAAAATAATTCAGTCCTTGGCAGTGATTGTACCTCTGCACAGTTTGAAGAAACTACTAAAAGGGCCTAGAATGTGTTTACACTGCAGCCAAGTCTTGGTTTGAAGTACCATTGTGCACTCCAGATTTAACTCTGCAGAGTGGATGTTCAGGTACCATGTAACTATCTGCAGTGGCTGTTGTTTTAATGACCCAGATATGTGCATGTATGTTAACCGGTTGTGTAATCTTTCTGCATTAAACGAAAACAAACTGCTCCTCAGTACACAAGGTACTGAAGAGATTGACGCACTGTAGGCAGTCAAATCTTTGCAGTAATTACATTAAACCGCCCTCCAAGCGTTTGTGTTGCTGTCTCTGTGGTGCATGCGAAGGTTGGACGTTGAGGCTGCGGGTGCTTTCATGCCTGACCTTCTTGGGTTCAGCAACTATTGTTTGTGTTTAGTGCAGTTCATTCATGGTGTAATCAATCAAACTCTGGTGCGGACCAAACAAACAAACACACTGAGACCACTTGAGAACAGGTCTTGGTCTGCTTGTTAGTGTGGTTTCTTTTTGCTGTCAAAGCAGACCAACAGACCTACCACGGGATTTAATGATATGGCAGAGTTCCCCTCAAATCACAGATAATAAATCTCAATTCTGGAATTGATTCTGTTTGGCTATCATCAGGGCTAAAGAATTAATTGAATTATAACTTAACCTTGGGCGAATTTAATTTCAGAACTGCACAAGCTACAATTGGTTTTGATAAAGGAAAAATGTGTTTATTATAACTTATGCTGCATTGTTATGAATGTACCATAAGTGTTTTAATGCTACAGAGACACTTTAGTTTGCAAGTCATATAGACCAGATGTTAAAGAACATGTTGGTATATTGCAAGACTCACCAAAAACGATTTTGGTTGTGAAAATAAAATTGACCATTCTATTGGAAACATTGCCAAGATAATTGCATTGTGATTTATATGTTCTGTGAGTTGTGCAGGCCTGGCTTCCATTGCTAAACATCTGCCAGGTACATATTAACACAGTAGACGTGGGGTGTGAAAAATACTACCAATTTAGCTACTTCAATAAAATTTAAACTAAACATGGCACATCTGGAAAACTTTATTTATTCATGATAGATGTGAAAACAACACTGTGAGAAAGTAATAATATGAGACCATAAATGTGACAGTTAATTTAATCTGATTTCCTAGTGTGGTTCTTTCCTGAGGAAGTAGTGCTGGATTTCTTCCTTCCAGGTCTGATGAATTAAGGATTAACTCACATGCAGTGCAGTTGGATCCAGTTAAGTCATCTCAAAAATTCCAATTTGTTGTATCAAATGTTATTACAAACTGGATTTGTGCCTTGGCTTCAGGTTAGCTTTTGCAATCTCAGTATTTGCATATTCATGTATCTGAGGTCCATGAGCAGAAGACCAGCAGACTGAGTTCAGATATTCCTGTTTAACATAAATCATGGTTATTGTCATTCATACTTGGATGGAAGGTTGATAAGACACTAATCAGTGATAAGACATGATATGAAATTAACATTCATTCCATTATCATTTAATGACTGGAGCATTCTATAGCTTTACATTTAAAGACGGTCCCTGAATACAGGCAGCCGGGGCGGGGGGTTCAACCTAATTAAAAGTTTCAAGTTGGAGGCATGCTGATTGTTAATGACTTCAGATGATGCTGGTGGGCTTACCGTTGATCTCAAGCTGTTCATGCAGTTAATTAAAAAAAACGATGTAGCGAACCAAATCGGTTACAGATTGCAATTAATGCACTCTGTGAGCCGGGCCAGGAGAAACCTATCCTGCCTCGTTAGCAAGTGCACGCCTGCCGGGGTCAGCCTATTGGAGAGAAACTGTGTTTATTTGTTTTTCATCCTTTTTCATAAGCCATTATTAATACCAAACCAAGCAATAAGCAATCATGTGCAAAAGAAATAACCAAAAAAACAAAAGCTGCACCCCTTGGGAAAAGCTTAACTGTTGCCTGGCAACCTCCCCATGCGCATGAGAATGGGGGTGATTTTATTTTGAAGGACAGCCCTCTCTTTATCTTCACCCTCTCTCTTTTTTTCATCGGCCTGTGTGATGATCAAAGGTATGACAGGTAGATAAAGAAGTTGCAGTAAAATGGAGGGTGGAAGACAGGAGAAAAAGGGGAAAGGGTGGAGGCTTTGGAAGGTTTGAGAGCATGTATTAAAAAAGACGCTTTAAAGGATAAACTGCTGTGAGACTTCGTTAAATCTCAGCTGGGTAATTTAGCAACTGTCACATTTTCATTTAAACCAGCTCCCTTTGACCTCAAAACGCACCTGACTTTGGCAGTGATGAGTGGTGTTATTCCCCCCGTATGACACATCAGGTTGCAGCTCTCAGTATGGTTAACGTGATGTGTTCTGTGATGTAGTCGCAATTAGGTTTGCTCTGCTTTGTGGGTTTTATTCTGGGCGCTTCTCCCCCCTTACCTGTAAGCTGTACGCAGAGCAGAAGAAGAGGGTTACACACAGGAAACAGAAAACTCCTGGGGGATGACAAGGAGAAAAACAGCCGCACCCGACATCACAACGATATGGAAAGAAAGTTAAACAGGAACACTGCTCCATCAATTCAGTCACACTACACTTGTTACTAATCTGAGGACAGTGTAGAGGATGAGGATGAGATTCAGCTTCACACACACACCGGCACAGTGATAAAGTGTTTGAAGATAAGGTGGGTAGTCAGATCATCACACCGCAAAAGTTCTTGATAGGAAGCATGTTACTGTGTCATTACACTGAGAGGACAGGACAGTCCAGCGTGGAGCCCAAGCAGCTTTTTTCTCAGAGTGAGAAGATAGGGAGTTAACTCGCTGAAAGGCTGGATGACTCATTTTAATGAGACACAACAAGCACTGAGCAGGATCAGCAAAGCTTCCTTTGACCTGCTTATATCGTAATGATGATGATGATCGAGTTTTTCCCTTGGATTGTTTCAATCATGTTCACAAGGATTGCATAAAACCAACCGTGGATGAGCTCTCAAATGGTTCAGGCCGCAGGTGTACATTCTACATGTTTAACTTCTATCAAACTGATTTTTAAGATGAATTGAGTTCCTAACTATAAAATATTGCTTTTCCTATTTAAATAAGGAGGCTTTTGAAGAAGTTTTCATTTCCTGTTTTCAGTTTAATTATCTATATAACAATGTGGACGTTTTTTTCTTTCTTTTTTTTTTTTTTTTTTTTTTTTGCTTTTTACTTTAAATCCTGAATGAAAGAGAGAGCACCAGAGAAGCTGTAACCATGTGTTGATTTTTTTTTTCAGCTAATTTACTTGGATGCTTTCTTGTGTAAAGCAGTACAGATGATCGAAGTGCTGTAAAAGTATACTATGTCAATGTAAATTATGGTGAAGTTGAAATTAAAAGTACCATGAAAGGGAAATGCAGAAGTACTGGAAACTGTACTTAAGGGAATGTATGTCATCCTGCAGGCTGCAGCAAATGCTAAACCCTAAATATGTGCACAGCTCTTCAGTGGAGTTCGAAAAATTTGATTCACTTCTTCATGCTTGGCTGTGCTGCTGAATTAATTTTCACTTCATGTCTTCTCCAGGGCTTACCTTGAGGCAGCGAACTGTCCCCAGGGAGAAGAGTTCAGCTTGGTCTTTAACTGCTCCGACACTGAAACTGCTCGTCTCCTCTGTACCTTTCCAATGAAGAACTTCCTCTTCACCCTGGGGCTCTGACTTCACAGTCTTCCTACTCTTTTACGCCTTCATTGCCCCAGCTTCCTTCATCAGTCCACCTCCAAAACTTCCCCAACTCTAGGTCTTTTTCCTCATACCTTACACCTCCCCTTCCCAGTGAGTCTATCCCTAGGGTACTGAAGACATGGCGGTCCCTTCAGCCCATGAGTTTCACTGGCAGAGTCTGGCACGACTGTCCAGCGGCCGTGTCTACCACACTTTGTCTGAGGTTGGGGGGCAGATGTACATGTTGGGGGGCTGTGACACTGCGGGGAGGCCATGCCCTGGCCTGGAGTTTTACTCCCCCGAGGTACCAAGCAGACACAATCTGATGTTTCACTTTTACACTTAGAGGAGTAGATAATGCAAGAGTTACAAAATGTTGTTAGACGTGATGTTAAAGAAATTGGTTCAGCTGCAGGTTTTTTACAGAATATTTTTTCAAAGGTATGAAAGCAACAACAACAATCTGGACAAGAGAACATTCACACACACAATGAGGGGTATGTCCATAAAATGTTTTGTTTTGGGTTTTTTTTTGTTACGACATAGGCAAGTGCATCCTTTCTGTCACAAAGTTTCCACATCGTGTTTCCCATCACCCAGACTATTTGAAATGAGTTTCACAATGACCATGAAATAAAGTTCCAAAATCAAACAAAATGTATTGAACTGGCCTCTCAAACTAGTTTCGAGTTCTGTGTAAAACTCTGGGCAATTCTAACCATCCACCAAAGAATGAATGTGTCAGGCTTTTAAATGGAATGGGATGTGTGTCTCTGATTAGTTAATTATGCCCAAAACACTCTAGCATTCCTAATTAACAGATGAGGCATGGAATCATGGACTAAGAGTTTTTTCAGCAATTAAAAAATTATGTGAACCCAACGTAGATGCATTTAAAAACACTTGCTTTAAACTATTTGAGTAGAGCCCATTACATTAATTTCTACACTATGTAAAACTGGAATGCTAACCTTGTAATAAAAACAGTATCTCAACAAGATTCCGATTGGTATAGAAGCTGCTCTGCCGATGATTTATTTAAAAATAAATTATATTACATTACATAAGCCTACTAAAGACACAATTTTTTTTCTTTCCATTGAGTGGAAATTAACCTGCTCTCCATGTAAAGTAAATCTCAGAACTGAAGAGAGAAAAACCTCTAAAACACAGGAAAAAATATTTTTTTTCAGATGTGTTACATTACCAAATAGCGGTTATTTCCCTTAATGCTGTTGTTTTTTTGTTTTTGGTTTTTTTTGTCTTTTTTTATGATGGCGATGTAGCCATGTGTTTTTCCAGCTGTCCTGTCCTTTGTGACATGGAATGTAGCTGCTCTGCCTGACTGCAGCTCCTCATCCCTGTTTGCAGGGGGACCGGTGGATAAGTTTGCCGCCAATGCCTACTCCTCGTGCTGGGGCTGCTGTAGCTGTACTTGGAAAGCAAATCCTGGTGGTGGGGGGAGTTGGGGAGGACCAGACCCCCCTGAAGGAGGTGGAGATGTACAACACAGAAGAGGGAAAGTGGAGGAAGAGGAACTCTCTGCGCGAGGCCCTGATGGGTGTATCAATCACTGTGAAAGGTATGGATCACAACTTATTAACCGTTAACACAAAACCCAGAACAGACAGTGTAGGCACACAGTGTGTTGTGGTGCTGTGTCTGATACATCTTATATAATAGAAAATTACGTATTTGTCAATTTGAGAAAAAGCTGTCACAGCTACTGCAGCTCTCAACTTAACACCTCACTCATCATAAAATACAAAAATACACATAGTATCTCTTTAATGTGGCTTATTAAACAAATCATCTTTTCATTGCTTAAAAAACATCACACCTTTGTTGCTGGTTGTCATTTTTCTTTTATATGGAAGCAGCAGGGGATGTGCTATAAAGCAGCATGTGAAAGCAAAACACCTTTAAATAAAAAACAAAACAAAACACTGTAACTTACTGAAAAATCATTTCAAGGCGCGGAAAGACTAAAATTGTCACTTTTATGGTTTCCATCAGAACAAGTTTTTTCTTCCATGGATGATTATAAAAGAGCAAAGGATCATTTAAGTCCTGTAAAATGGGTACTACTCTGCGTTGATTTAGTTGTTAAGATTGAGTCCAACTCATTCATTCTGATTCTGTATTTAGCAATATTTAGATATTCTCTTCATTCTTATTCACCATTCAATAAACTAGTGAAGGTGTACCTCTCTTATCTGTTCTGAATGAGGTAAATGTCTGGTAACAAGTCCTCACTTTTCTGAACCATGGTTGATATTGTTGATGTCCTTTCACCGCACAGCAGCAACTCGTGGAGGCACATGTATTTTAGTCACAGAAGCAGTTGGTCAGAGTAGCCATCATGCACAGGTGACACAGGCAAACTTTTAACAATCTGGACTGCAGTATTTTAGCAAGTAACTTGGGCTTGTGCTTCAATGAGGATCTTGCTCAATCTTGGTAGGTAGTAGGGAGGCAGCTGCTGTGATCAAACTTTCCTCCAGGCACAGCCTGTTTCTCTGCTTTGTTTTGATCACAGTCATTGCAGAGAAGGAGGCCTCAGAGAAATATGTGGAGGCAAAGGTAAGTAGCTGCTCCAAAGCTTTCTGCCCCTGATTCACACACGCCTGAAACTGTGAGTGTGGATGTGGTAAACTTCATCTGGAGGCCACTGTCATATGACACTTCAGGAGATTATCCTGATAAATGGCGGTGTGTTGGCTTCATGCTATTCTTGGCTAATTTCTGCCCACATAAAAAACACAATGCCATGGGAGGTTTGCAGCTTGTGGATAGAAATCCCATCAAAACATATTCTTCCAAATACTGTCAGAATTTTGCCAGCTGTGTTTTCACCTTCTTTGGCACTTGTCCATCTGTTTTTTCAGCAGCACTGCTGCTCTGCTTCCACCAAATCTCCATATTTTAAGTTGTCAAGATGGCAGTGATTGATAGGCGATGCCATATGAAACATGCCAGACTGGGTAATACCATCCTGGTATAACGGAGACTCTAGGCATACTGAATGTAAAATTAATCTAAACTTACATAACACTCATATTTTATTTAAATATTCAATATGTAACATTTTTAAATGACCTGTGAATTTATGCTATTTTTAACAAATATTTTTAAAGAAGTCTTCTTCTGGAGTGGCCTCAAGTACCCCTAGGGGTATGCATACCCCTATTTGAGAACCACTGGAATAGAAACATAACAGAGTCAGCTCAAAGTTCATACAGGATTACAACTGCTGGCTATACTGCCAGTGTGTGATTTTTATCATTGTGTAGTGTGAATCTGATATCTGAAGTCTGCTCAGCAGATCACCAGTCGAAAAGTAAATTCAGACACAACTTTAATCCTCAGCTTGTTCGACCAAGGTAGCGGCAGAGCAGGTCATACATGCATACCTGGAAGTCTCTACTTCCAGGTGTCCTTGGGTAAATTAAACTCCAACCGGACTCTAATGATTGTTTCATCCTATTGTTCCAATGGATGATGTCACAGCCCACTGGTGTCTCATTCAGAGGCCCAACTGTCAGCTGTTTACATAGCCAAAGTGTTTGGGATCATTTGCTTTTTCATGATCACTGTTTAAAAGACTGAGCAGAACTCATGATCAGATAAAAATAGGAACTTCAAATTAGACCACCCAAACACGTTTGAAATTCTCTATGTTGAAGATCTCTTTGGTTATTATGGCTTCTATCTGTAAAATTAGAAAAAAACAAAAAATAAATACAAGCTCCTTTCTTTTATGTGGCTATTATCCCATTTTTCAGTTAACATATATAATTAGCTTAAACTATGCTGACTTAATATGTAAAGCACTTCATGAAAGTATTAAAACAAAAAGAAATAATGGGAAGGAAAATACAAAAGAATAGAAATAGCCTAAAATTGTGGCTCTAAAATGGTTAGACTGCCAGTACGCTTTAATTATAAAGGCAGAAGTGTTTGAGGTAAATTTTCCAGCATGACGTCAGTGGAGCAGTGTTTTGGCCCTGACGTTTTTATTCTCACATTTTGGAATCATTTGGTTTACATAAAGAAACAGTCTTCTCTGCATTGGTGGATGACTTTGTGTTCAGTTCACCGGTACATTTGTCAGTGCCTGCAGGAATGCAGATAAATACTGCATACACCTAGACTTATTGGCTGAATATAGGCTTCATCGTGCTGCTCTCTCCATCTTCCCGACTGATCTTCGATCTTTGGCCCTTCGCTTGTAGTTTTATCCCCAAACTCATTCCCAGCAACTGAGAAAGAGACAAATGATCTGACAAAATGATCAATGGGGCCAAATGAAAACAAATATGGTATTTTAAAATGGATAGTCTTCACAGAATTGACTAAATGATCCCGTTTTTATTAACATTTGTGAGTCATTATTTCCCACATATTAGATGATGAACTTTAGGTAATGAGGTTTTGTTTTTGTTTTTGTTTTTTTGTTTGTTTTTTTACCCCATTAGATTTTTCTTCCTTTTATTATTTATACATTCAGTTTTCAGCTTTTAAATAAAAGTAAAAACAAAATAAAATGCAGATTGATTGGCTTGTGCTTTACTTTTGTTTTGACACTCTCACCCTGTCACCCATCTCTATTCTTATGCTGGAGGTGTCACACTAAGGTGCCAGACATGGCCTCTGCATTTCCTCTGCTGCTGCATATGTCCTGTGCTCCTTATGTCTGTCACAGTCTCTTGCATCATCACTAGTTAACTTCTCCACCAGCTCTGCAGTTTGGCAGATTTTTAACACTTCATAAAGAGCCAGTGAGGTGTTTCCACCAGTTGGGACTGTTGTTATTGCAGGAGTGAATTTTTTGAGATGGTTCTGATGGTGAGTAATTTCTTAGAATAAACTTGAATCCATAAGATGCATTTCATTAAAACAGTCACATATAAAAGTCCTTTGACATAAATTTGGCTCTGTGTGTGTGCAGATGGAAGGGCACTGGCTGTGGGAGGAATGGGTGCTGACCTGCTCCCTCGTAGCATCTTGCAGCAGTATGACCTTCGAAAGGACATGTGGGCACTACTTCCCTCCATGCCAACCCCACGCTATGATGCCAATATCAATCTGATTGGTAACAAGCTCTACGTGGCAGGTACAACCCATAGAAAACCTGAACTACGATTTGTTTCAATGCATGCTCTACAATCATCAAAATAGCTGCATACTCTTTGTTTTCATGCTCTTTAAGGCGGACGTCAGTGTAAGAGACCAGTGAAGGCTTTTGAGGTGTATGATGCAGAAGGACGTTCGTGGACCACACTACCCACGATACCATGCAAGAGATCATATGGCGGGGTGGTATGGGACACAGCTGGAAGGCTGTGCCTGCTCGGAGGACTGCGTCAAGGAGGAGGACACCAGAGCTCCAAGTTCACCAAGAACGTCAACATTTTTGACACCAACCAAGGTACAGAAAGACAAGCACACACACGTACACACTGTTATTGGCCACTTGCGATACTTATCCTCAGCATAGCCTCAAGCTATCCCTAATCAACTGATCTCAGTCTGAAATGTATCTTGTGAATGACAAAGGGAGATGCCAGTGACAGATGGAGACTTGTTTGTAATGTCATCACAATCGTTATAGATACATTATAAATTCATTTATTAGATGATTTTCTGACACATGTACATGCAACACATGATCTGTGCCAGACGGTTGTTCAGAACTTTGTTTCAAATTTCAGGTCTCTGAAGAGGTCAAATATGTTGGTGTTAATCTTATTTAAAGCTGATAAAATCAATCCACTTGGAATATTTCACTTCCTGAGGGCAGGATTCAGTGTCAGTGAAAAGCTGAAACTAAAATGAAATGTAAAGACAGTTTGAGGGCTTTAAAACCCTGTACACAGTATATAAACACTGTACCCACAAACTGTACATATGTGGCTTTGTTGCCTTCTTGTAAAGTAGTTTGCACATGGAAAACTTTAATGCTTTAAAGGAACAGAGCTATATTTTTGGAAATATGCAAATTTTCTTTATTTCCAAAGGGAGGTAGGAAGAGATCTGGATTTGGTTGTGTTGGATTATTTTAGTTTCGTAAACAGTTACCCTGAGTTTGTTTAAACTTCAAAAATAGTTTTCCAGCCTAATTAATCTTTATTTCCAGAAATTATGGAGTGTCTTGCTGGATCTGTTTCTTGATGAATAGTTTATTCGTGGGACAAAATGTCTGTGTAGAACTAATTGCCAGAAATGGTTAGAACAGAGGATTTCATTTTGGTCACTGTACACGCACATGGATATCAAATGTGGGAACTCGCCATTGTGATGACAACACTTTGCTCACTGGACCTAAGTACTCTTCAGCAAGAAATTTACAGAAAAAAAGTTCCAGCACATTTTTCCCCATAAATGTAAACATTCACACATGCAGCTAAAGCAAAACGCACCAAACAAGGGTCAGGTGTTGAGTCAGACTTCTATACATACAGGAAAAATATTTTGTATAAAAATTTTGTGTGAGAAATCTGCAGACCTATGCTTGAGGCTATGCGTCAGTTTATGGCTGCTTTAGCTACTGCTGGCATAATATATGACTAATTGAACTGTGAGTGGTGGAGTAGCATTATGGCGCTTATGTAAGTGTCAGCTTTTGACAAGAAAGCAGGATAAAAAAGACAATTGTTTCTTTGAGTTTGGTAATATTTTGCAATTGACCGTGAGCTCCATAACATTAGGTGTGAAATGTGAACAGCCGAATTTAGAGCAAGCTTTTTCTCTCTGCCTCCGATCGTTATGCTACGCCGCTGTTTTGCACTACTAGAAGTAATTTGGAGATTGGCAATTAATATCAATGATTATGAAACTGATAATTGATATGTAAAATTTTTTAAGTTTTAAAATTCAGGGCACCACCCTGTTAGGGTTAGGGTTAGGGTCAGGGACCAATGTCCAAATTAGCAAAATCAATATCAATTCTCAAAAGGGTTAACAAAAGGAGTAAATTTGAACATTGACCGTTATGAATCCAGCAATTGTCACAATTATAGCCACAATAATCACAAACAACAACAGTTTAAAATATAACAGAATTTATTCACAGCAATAATTCAATATCAAAATAACATCACTCTGGATAAATGGCTTTTATAGTTTGATTATTCAATGATACATCAGCTACTAAACTACAACAGGTAACACACATCTAATGAGAATGGGTTAGCAATATGGATAGCCTTAGCCATGGTGATAGCTATAGCGGTAACAGTAGTAACATCATATGCAGCAACACTACTAAATAGCGATAGCAATGACAATCGCAATAGCAACTAATTGCCAATTGCGAGTTTGTGTGTGTGTGAGCAGTAAAGATGGCTGGAGAGTCACATGAGTGATGTCTGTACTGGTCAGAGCCAAGATGGCGACGGAGTGACGTTGACTACACATCTGTCGGAGCCAAGATGGCGACTGGTCACCGCGTGTTAATGTGTATGAGGGGAAGAAGAGGAAAGAGAAAGAAATTGCAGACGACGTCACGAGAGTTGACTATTACAATATCACTGCACAATAGCCGAGCTGGCGAATGGAGTTCACTGGTTGGGTATTGGTCTTTTAACTAGTGATATTGGTCAATCACTGATCAGGGTGACGGCTGACACAAATCAGTTTTGCTACTTATAGGAGGGAGTTAAAGAGAGAGGGGGATCCAGTCCGAGTTTCCGCAACGCATTCTTCACTATTCTTATCCTGAGATAACAGCGACATGATGAATCCCTCGGCAGCAGCAGGAAAGATCACGGACGACGATTGTTCTTTGTTAGCTTCTGGTAACAAAGTTGGCGTGCTTGTCTTCTCAGAACGTGGATCAGCTGATCATTCAGCGGTTCGAGGAGGGGAAAAAAAGGAAAAACAAACAAAACGGAAAACAGCAGTCTACGCTCGTCCTGCGAGTTGAAGACTGTGAGTTTTGTGGTGGTAGAATCCAAATGTTTGGTGTTGCTCCCCTGATCTGGTCCAGATGAAAGCTGGGACAGCTCTGCACTAAAACTAGAGCCTGGGAAAAAGCGAAGGTGGATGGCCGCCGAGCGTCTTTATCACCTGTGTCACCGAGTACCCCTGCTAAGGGCGCTGGCATCCAGCCAATGCCCTCCTGTTCAAACTCAGAACCACACCTTAGAGGTGGATCTTGGGGGTCGTGGTGCCATTTTCAAACAGGCAGACAACTCAGCCCAGGCTTCAGGAGGAACATGTAGGCCTCTCTATTGTTCTTTTCAGAGCACGTGGGAGGCGATCCCAACACTGCACTAAATACGTGCTGGCTCCTGCTCCAGACACAACTCCAGACACTCTGTGATAATACTCTGATCATAATATGCATATTTCTGAACTGTTTGTTTAAAATGCTTTAAGTGTTAGACATATCATCATCTCCTTTTCCACTGACAGCCTTTGTCTTTGTACAGGCCTATTCAAAGTAGCCATGATCACCAGCCTTGCCGTGAAGAACAATTCTAAATTAGTCAAACAGGCTCATGCCGTTCTTAATTCCTAGCACACTCAGCCTCCCAAAACACAGCAAGATGACTTGATGACCTTTTATCCCACAAAGACACCCTAGAGTTAACAGGTGAGCAAATTGAAGAGGGGCCGGAAGAAGAAATGAGGGAAGAGGGGGATGCAAAAATCGATAAGTCATTTAAGACACTTGGCTATATCGACGTAAGGCAGATGAAAGCCAAATAAAGCAGGACATGGAAATGATAATGTTATTTTATGATAATTTGGAGAAAGTTTGGCAACAGTGTGTTTAGGAGAGATAAAGGGAAAAAAAGAAGGAAAGGAAAGGGCTGCCAGCACAAGTATTCATGTGCATAGACTAATTTGTATCCATGTGCACACAAACACACACACACACACACACACACACACATACAGAGAAGGCAGCAGTACACGCTTCTCCAATCTAATTTTGGTGGAGATGAGATGGTAGATGAGGTGCGGAGGGAGGGCTGGTGATGAGAAGCGCTTTAAATTACAAGATCCAGAAACAGATTGCTTTATTATCCATCTGCAGCAATACCTCTCCACACACACACACACACACACACAGGACCATGCAATCTGCTGTCACATAGTGATATTCTATTACTTTTCCACATCACCAGTATTGAGACACATGACCGTTAGGGGATGTTTCACCGTTGTTGACAAGCTGCAATAATAACAACAGAAAACACAAAGTACGAAGGTGTAAAAGAAAATTAACACCGTGATTTGAGAAAATTGCTTAAGAGGTCACTTCACCCAAATGATCAAAGCAAATTTTCTGTGTTTCCTCTGGCGGTACCTGGCACCAAAAAAAAAATCATTGGAGGATTCAATGTTCTGGACGAACAGAAGAAAAACTACTGCACTTCTCAGATTTCAGGCCTAGTTCAATTTTTGACATTTTAAATGTCAGAATTTAAACTTGAAACATCACATTCGTATAACCATTTATGTGCTTCTTACAAACTCAAGCACCTTTAATTTTTCTGCTTTTCCACCTGGCCCAAATGAGTGGAGTACTGCCATGATGATTGTCCTTCTGGGACTTTCTCCCAACTCCACAGGGAGACAGGTTAGGGAAGGAGAGCTGAGCCTGTCCTCTGAAGACGAAATTATTTTTTGCAGAAATTAAAGAGACAGGTTAGGGTTAGGGTTTGTTCTTCAAAGTCACCTTTGTCATCCCCACACTTAAGCCTGGTGGCCAGCTCTACAAGGCTGTTGCAAATGTCTTCCATTGAGAATGACGGAGTGATGACCATTGTTCTCTTGGGAACCTTAGGTGCAGCAGAAAATGTTTGGGTGGATGCTTGAGCCCTGCAGACAGCAACTTCTTACGCATGTCTTTATTCTTTTTTTCCTCCGATGTCCTAAGTCAGCTGTGGGGTGTGTCTTTCCAAATGAGGTTGAACCAAGTGAATTCACCGCTGATGGACCCCAATCTGAATATTTTTGTCAATGGTTGCGTGAAGTCACAATCATTAGCCACTCTTGCCTGACACACCTGTATTGAGTCCCTGCTTTAGCCTTTGGCTTGACTATGATAGTTAGATGCATGCTCAAGCCTCACCACAATGTATTTACAGCTTCATACATCAAATAAGCACTGCATAACAATATATTTCTTTTTAGAATGACCTTTTAAACTGAATCAAAGGTCTAAAGTATGATAAAGAACGCACAAGTGAGGTAATGAGGAAGTGGTAATGGCCTTGGTTATTTACAGTAAAGATCTTAGTAATGTGCTAAACTTTAAATTAATTAAATCCACAATCTGTTTTCTTGTTGGAGACTTGATACGTAATGATACATATTTTTTATCTTTATTACTAGTACCTGCAGTCTTCTCTTCCCATTAGATGCGGCAATCTTCAATTTGCAATCGAGACAAAGGTTAGGCTAAAACTGCCAACAGGCCTTCACTTCTGCTTGTAAAGGTTAATTACTGAGCACACAATAATAATTGAGGTGGTGACAGTCAAATGAGCATAAATATTTAACAACTCCTAGATTCCCCCATCTGCCTGCTGTTGAGATTCTCTGACACTGCATCGTTCAGCAAATTAGCTTGAGTTAATATAAATCACAGCTATCGCCGTAAGATGCCGACTGGCAGCCCTAGCTACTGGGCTTGTCTGTTACTGTTTTCAGGCTGGTTTTCCACATTTGGCTTGTTGTTGTTGGCATTTTTTCCCCGTGTACATCAACTTTTATTCAGCCTCTACGTTTGGATAATAGTGATGTGTTAAATCCCGGTTCATAGTGAAACAGGTTAAAAGTAGCGTCCCTTGTTGTGATTTAGGTGAACCAACACAAACAAAATTTTTATTCAGTTGCTTTTTTCAACTAGAATAATGGATTCTACTGCTGTGACTGTATCTAAAAGAAACACTCTTGTCAGTCCCTCGTGACTGCGCAAGTTGAACTCAGGCAACACTAACAAAAACCACAAAATATGCAGTCCTCCTGGGACCAACTAGTAACGTTTTGTTGCTTATTTGATTCATGTAATGCCTGACATGATAAAAACCGCCCCAAAAAATGGAATGAAGCAGGATGGTGAATAAAGCAGATTTAGTCTATTCTTGGCCATAACCGTGGATCAATTCGTAATTGTTACAATGTAATGGTGAAATTTGTCCCTGAAGGATCATCTGTGTAGTCGGCAGTGAAAACCTGGCAGAATCCATCAAAAATGAAGATCTGATCAACATCCATTTCTAGTTTTAATCATAGGGAAAATTACAGAGCAGAGATGTAGACCAAATTACCAACAGACACTACAAAGCCTTGTCTTTACAGGATCATTCAATTGTCACTCCCTCTCCACGTCTGTATTCCTGCTCTCTGTATTTTCTCTCCATCTCCCTCTCTTTATTCTCTTCCCGTCTCCCACTAGTATAGAATAATGCATGCTGGTGTTTTCCCTGCATTCCACAAAGAAAATCTTGGCGCATAGGTTTGTGTAATCCTCCAAAGCAAATATGAATCAGTCCTGCAGTCACAGCTCAGTCTCAAAAGACTAAACCATAAGTCTGTAGTGTGATGTGTTGACACAGCTGTAATTTTAAAGTAGAAAATCCAGCCTGTAACACTGTAAGCACTACTGCCATACCTTATATTATGCTTTCAAAAAGAATTCATCTTTGGATTTGTAAACAATAACTGCTTAGTTATGGCCGTGGTGTTTCATCCCCAAGCTGATATTCAGGAAGTTTGTCCATGGTGACGCTGTTGCTGCTTGAGTCTTGGCTTTTGAACAAAGGTCAAATGTTGGTGCTCAGTGCCTGATGGATGCATTGCACAGGTTGCCTTTAGAGGGGTGCCTGATGGATGCATTGCGCAGGTTGCCTTTTATAGGGGTACCTGAGGAATGTAACAGGGCTTCAGCCAAAGAAGAGGAACAACTAGGATGAAAAGCGAGAAAACACGGCTCCTCATGCTGCAGCATGCAAGAAGAATCACTATCTACCTACTTACTTTTTATTTGCTCTGCGTACATTCATTCCTCTGAACCTTGCCTCTTGCTTTAGAAAAAGATTGAAAATAAAAATGGAACAGGAAGAGCGAGTGTAAAGAGGATAAAGACAGCAATGAAAATGAAGGAGCAAAAAGGAAAAAAAAATATATGACAAATATATGAGAAATAGAAAGATGCAAAAAATTAAGGTAGAATAAGACAAAGAGCAAGAGATTTTCTATTTTTTCTTTCTTGCTCTTGTTCTATCTGTCTTTAATTGTCTGGCCTTCCCTTGCTCCTCACGCCCCTCCCTAATCATCCAAAGCTGTCTTTCTTCCTCTGTCACAACTCTCCAGTCAGGGCTTCCACCAGATAAGCAAAACTTGGCAGGAACGAAACCTAGAAGAAGAAAAGAAAATTTCAGGAGGATCTACTGGGGAGGAGTAGGAGGCCCATTATTTTGATGGCTATATATAAATTTCACCTCCACTCTCTAGTACACTTTTTATAAACTAGAGTGCCACAGCTTTGAGCGTGAAGCCAAGATTTGCAGAAAACAGTCTTTGTTGTCAGAGTGTCAGCTAATTAGGAAGATTAAGTTAAAATTGCAGTGTCTTCCACACCTGCGGTTTAACTGATTTTATTCTTGAGTTGTTTTGGGATTAATGGTGCCATTGGCTGTTTCAGTGGCACATCAGAAAATAAACAGCAATGACATCTCCACCTGGACAGTAGCAGTGGTATTGGTGGGAAGCAGTTGAAGGGCTGTGTATGTCCCACTATTTATTCATTTCAGCAACCTACCTGCAATAAATGTATCTCATACATAACAGATTTGTAGCCTCTCTTTAAGGCACACTGACTCTGAGTGTCTTCCATGAACTATAAATAAAGATGAATGCAGTCACCTGTAGATTTTCTGAAGAGTTTTTAAGCTCACTATTGGACCCAGATTCTGGTAGTCAGGTGTTGTTACTTCTGTGTTAGCTTAATTTCTCTGTGGTCCCTCCGTCACCTGGACTGAAGAATAAACTGATTCTTTTGGCGGTCAAGGGTCAGAGCGACTGTGACCGCACAAACACTCAGAAATTCATGCAAATTATGACACAAATACAAATACAAAGCTATGAATACAATACAAATACCTAACAGGAAAAAACACAATGCTCTGATGATATTTTAATGAAAAAGAACAAAGATCAACTTCAATATATACCATAATATCACTAGCTCAGGAAAAGGAAATTGTGACTATATTTCCTGCATATTGACTGGTTGGAGAAAAGCAACCAGAATGTCGTGAGGTTTATCTGGTGGATTGAAAAAAGCAGAAAACCAACAGCTACTTCACCCAGATCTCCCACTCTTAGTTTAACATCCCCTTTTCTTTATTGAATTGATGCAACAAACTTCAGTCATCCTGTTGTCTCCGAAAGTTCTCGGATGAACTGTAGCTCGCAGGTAACCACCTGAATTCTAATGCTGTTGTGCAAACTTTTGACTTAGATCAACAAAGCCTTCTTCAACCAGAGACCTGCTGTTGTCCATGATTAATAGGAGGCAGACCAAGAAACAGAGCCATTTGGAGTGTTCTTGTCATCATCAGTGTCAGCCCTGGTCTCCTACTAGCCACCATTTCAAATTTATGATTAGAGATTGCTCATGAAAACGATGTACCAGCAATCAAACAAGCGTATCCTCACTCCCTCTCCCTCAAGGTCTGACTCCAGCCTTCCTCCCTGTCTGTTTATAGTCTGTGTTTGTTATAACCTTTCAGTGTCCTTGCCAGTGCATTTGTACATTCGTGTCCTGGGTGCAGCTGCCTTGTGGGATGACCTGTTTGTGCAGGTCACTCTCTGAAAACAAACACACTAGCATCCTGTCCAGCTAAAGTTAGAATGCAGTCCCACTCGGCTACTTTAAACGCTTGTGCTTACTCCACTCCTCATTTCTCCTTCTTCATTGTCTTCTGTAGGTGCCTGGTTGAAGTCAGAGGAGACTGTGGCTTTGAAGACAAAGAGAGCTGACTTTGCCGCTGCTTTCCTGCGTGACCGGATGGTTGTAGCAGGAGGACTTGGTAAGAGAGACGAGTGGCAAACTAAAAGTTCCTGCTGCTCAGAAATGTTGGTATTGCATTCATGTTGTCTGAATTGGCTTGACTGAATATCTTGATACAGTCCAGCACAAAAATCAAGATATACAATAATACTGGAGAGGAGTGGGGGCCAAATTTAGTAGTTCAGCTACTATGCAATTATATTTCTTAAAGGTGGAAGCCATCTAAACTGTATTATTTTCATTTTTATTTGTCACATACCATGTATACTGTGCAAAACAATAAATTCTATATTGTCTCTGCTTCTCAAAATCATCCATAGCATATCACCCAACATTCATAGGTGAATGAAATTTCTCCAGAAACACTTAAGGTGCTGCTCTAGGCACTGAGCATCCATGATGCACAATATCCAAAGTTCAAACTGGAACTGCTTTCTGCCCAGTGAATAGTCCCTCTAAGATCTGTTAACAGCGTGGTCTGTGGAAACCTTCCCACCTGTACCTAATCCTGCTGCAGGACAGTTTAACCATCACTTGTATTTATATAGCCCCTTTGGTACCAGTCAAAAAACCTCAAAATACCCGCCACCGTCTGGGTTTTGTTGGCGGTTAAAAAGGCCACAATAAGCATTCAGACCTGGGTGAAATTGCTGTGTAAGGAAAGCAGGTATTTACTGGCTCTGGCGTCAAACAACATTGATGTAAATACAACACCCAGGTGCTCTTGCTAATTTTGTGCCTCAGTGAGCCCCTAACCCTCCAAGAGAAATGACTCTCAGAGCAAAAACACTGACCTATCACCTGCCCAGCATGGGGCTGTTAAACCAGAAATACTGCAGCTACACTGAGCTCCGGGATGGCAGAGAAAGCTGCAGCCTCTATATAAGTTTTAACAAGACCTAATCACCGGTTGAAGTGTCTCACATGGAGAAAAGAGCAACAGCCTTAAGATAAGCTGTCAGACACAGACATGAAGCTGAGACAAACTGGACTGGAAGTGGGAAAGGAGTCAGTCAGCTTTTACACACACCCATTTATTCCTGTAGTTTTGGTGGAGTAGGGTTAGTGTGTGATGTATGATTGACTGCACTGTGTTAAAGGTTTGTTGGTCACAGTCGTTCCAATGTCAATGTAGTCATGCTCATAGTCAATTGAGTTTTACTGAAAATATTAGTGCTGTGTAAATGCCTTCCATTCTTTAGGCCATGAGCCCTCAGCGCTGGACACAGTGGAGGCCTTTCATCCTGGGAGGAAGAAGTGGGAGAGGCTGGCTCCCATGACCTTCCCACGGTGTTCTGCCTCTTCTATTGTCATCAGAGACCGCCTCCTGGTGGTAGGAGGGGTCAACCAGGTAGAGTAGAGCTTGGTTTCTCTGCAGAGCTTACAAACAGTATTTACAGTAAACATGATTACAGTCTTTGTGGTGGCAGATCTGTGGTTTATTTATATCCTCAATCTGAATATGTTGTGCCCTCTACAGCCACTGAGTGCAGCTTCGTGCCGTGCCACACACTGTAGTGAGCAGCTTCTGAATAGGGATGTGTTAAGAAAAAACCCTTGGCTGTCCGTCGACCATGACCAAAACCATCAGGCCTGCACAGACCTGTCTCTACATTTCACACTGAACATGACAGTGATAGACAGAGTCTTTTTTTTCCAGCAATGAGCAGTTTCACAAGATGATGTAAAAATCATTGCAATTGACCAATGACCAATACTAACCTCTCTTCCATGCTTCCATATATCACACTAAAATGATATATGAATGAGAATTAATAGCCCTGATCACACCTTGTAACATGTGGGTGATTGTCAATGATCATGTCAGCTCCATTCACTTCTCTAATAAACTGCTTGTGTCATAGCTCATAGCTTAGTCTCATAGCTCAGTCCATAAAGTGCAAAAATAAAATGTTCATACTAGTTTTCAAAAGATAAGTTAAAGCTTACGTCTGCAGACTCTGACTTTAAACAGAACAATTTCTATCGCATCAAATATCCAAGACAAAATTACCATCATGCAAAGTTAAAGTTAAAAACATTCTTATTTCTTATTTTTTCAAGTTAATAGCACCTTCTGCTTCAAAAAGACTGTGGATTGTTTTATTTGATTCACTGTGGCCCAACAATCATTTGCTTAGTAAATTTGTTTGGTGAAACTAAATTCTTTGTCCTCAGTAAGTATCTAACACTTCAAAAACAAAAATAGAGAAATAATTAAACAAGTCTGATCTTTGAACTCTCACAGTATGAACCTGATTTAGAAAATGTGTTTTCAAGGACCTTTAATATTCATCGATCATGTGACACAGGAACATTAAACCTTGGGACATTTGCACAAAGAAAGAAAAAAGCCTCCATTACCCCCCCTCCTGTTGGTATGAGCATGACTGCAGAGCTCCACCTTGTGGAGAATCTTTGAATACCATTTCAAGAAGGTCCCTAATCAGTCAGATATGTTTATGATTTTAAGAATTTAAATTTTTTTTTTTCTTTTTTTTTTACCCTAGTTTATATCTCCTCTCTCAGTGTCTGTGTATATTCTCATTCATCCAGGTGATAGTCATATCTGAGAAAAAAATTTAATTGAACGCAAAATAGATTTGTCTAAGAAGAGATTCATTACTTTTCAATGCATCGGTCTGACTAGTCCTCCCTAGTCCTCTCTCGGTCTTCTCTCTGGATCTCTGAACAACAGGTCAGCCGACCAATCAGGAGCACTCAGCAGGAGCAATCAGGAACAGCAAATTTCTGATAAACATTCGGCAAAACCACATCTTGAAAGATTGGATGGTGTCTCCAGAGCATCTCTCAGTAGACTGAGCAATTTAATAATTTCACAATGTTAGACTTTTTTCTTCTTATTACATTCTTGTTTCCTGGCCTGAGCATGACTTTCTTTACGCCAAACATGCAAATGACAATAAATCAACCTTGAACCTTGAGCCCTGAACTCCTAAATTTGACAGCATGATGATCAAAGACCAGATGGAAGTTTACCTTTAGACTAGATTTGACCATTAATGTTACTGAGTGTGCTGCTATATGTAGATGCTTCCATGAAAAGATTAGGATGAGACCGTGTGTAAATGATTGTGTTTCAGTGAGTTAATCCTTTAGCCATTCTCTGTCAGTTCACTGCTTATGTTCATGTGTAAATTGCAGTTACTAAAATGATACCTGCTACAGTTGAAACACAAACCTGGCACGCTTGTTTAAGGCAGTGGTTAAACTGTTAGCAAAGACCATGTAGAGTATTTACAGACTTTTTCTCTCTCTCACAGGTTCCTAGCTCAGCCCATGAAATCCTCTATGTCAAAGAAGAAGAGTGTCTGTAGTCTGTAGCAACTGACACCAAACAAACGCAGCAGACTCCACTTCCTTTTCTCCGTGCAGCCCTCCTGAATCGGACTGTAGTGAAAAATGTAGACGACAGTGAGAAGACTGAGTGAGATTGAGCCTGAGACTACACTGTCAGCAGACCACACTCTCCCCTGCTGGGCTACACTGACATCGAGTACCACATGGAAGCACACACTCGCACAATGGAGGAGCTGGCTCTTTCTCTCTACCAATTTATGTCTCTTGATACTTTTAGTACATGACACTTCTGCGTTGTACGTTGTAGTGCATACTTGGAGAAAAGATATTTTGTAGCTCTCATGTTTACTAATGTAGACAGAAAACGTTTGGAAGACCTATTTTATGGCTTAATTGCATTTCATGTTTTGTGTCTGTATTTATTTGCGGGCAGCTTGCTAACAGCTGATAATAGCTAGGTAATTTGAGTTGCACATTTTCATTTAGCTTGACGAAAATGCAATATATATCACAGCAAAAAAGTTCTGAAAATTGGGAGAGGTTTTCCCACTGAGTGCATCGTCAATCATTTCTGTAATGTGTTGGAATAATTACACTGAGAATGCCTTCACTTTCTGTGTTGTGACAGTGCACGCTTATTATTGTCATAGATTTGTTTTCATTCATTGCATATATGAAAAGAAAAGATGCATTAAATGACAATATGTTTGTGATTACCAGAGTAATGTCAAAGAAGAGGATTCTGATTGTACACATGTTGATTCCTGAAGCAATAAAAATGTGTGTTTGGGTAACATGCTGTGTAGTTATGATGTTCACTTTATGACATTTTGCTCATGTTGTGTTTCGCTTGTTCAGAGGAATTCCTTGTGCAAGAATTGAACTTTTTATTATATCCCAAACACAATCAATGTTTCTGCTGCTCTAAACCTAGTCCTGACAAGAAACGGTGAGAATATGATTCCTCATGCTCAGTGGACAAAATGCCATCTGTACTTTGCATTGCTCTTTTTTTGCACTAGATGGCAGTGATCACACATGTAAGCCTCTCTGGTTCACAGTTAAGTACAAACTAGTTGGGTATGATGTCAGAGTCGCTTGAGTTACATGTAAATATTAGCATTAGTAAAAGAGGGAGGTAGAGAGCAAAATTTATTTCCCGACAAATCATTTAATTTTTTTTGTGTGTTTGACAGAAGACCACGGCTAACTATTTTACCACTATCCCATACAACAGATCAACATCATTATCTTGAGACAAAGTTTCTGCTTCTAAACAAATTTATATCGAGAAGGTTTGGAGCGACTCCGTTTGTACATAAACAAACCAGACAGACTGATGGCTTGTGCAGAGAATGGTGACTAATGTAGCATGTTTCATCACATCAACATGATTGGCACTATCTAGATTTATCTAGTTATCAGGCTCCTCTTCTATGGAACCAACTTTCAGTATCGGTCCGGGGGCGGACTCATTAGTAATTTTCAAGACCAGGCTTAAAAGTTTCCTGTATGACAGAGCTTATAGTTAAAAAGTTAAAGTCCTCTACTCTTTAGCTATGCTGCTGTAGGCCTAGACTGCTGGGGGAAGGACTGAGCTTCTCTCTCTCTCTCTCTCTCCCCCTCTCCCTCTTTCTCTCTCCCTCCATCTTGCTCGCTCTCCTTTCCTCCCCCCTTGCATGCATTGATAAGAACCATCCTTCTTAAAAAAACACAGTTTCACCCAGTTCTAAGCATTTGTACTGCATTTACTAACCATGTTCTGCCAAAGTCTCTGTCTCTCCCAGTTCCTCTCCTCTCTCTCCCTGTCCTCATCCTGCAGGTGGTGACTCATCTCCATCCCATGTTCCTGCAACACCTGCTGGTCCCATATTTCATGAATTCTGTATTACAGCTCAACTCCATGAACTTCATGCAACAACATGTTCCTGCCTACACCCCCCCCCCCCCCAATGCCTGTCTCTCTCTCTCTCTCTCTCTCTCTCTCTCTCTCTCTCTCTCTCTCTCTCTCTCAACCCAACCGGTCGAGGCAGATGGCCGCCCCCCCTGAGCCTGGTTCTGTTCGAGGTTTCTGCCTCTTAAAGGAAGTTTTTCCTTGCCACTGTTGCCAAGTGCTTTCTCATCTGGGGATCTGTTGGGTCTCTTTAAATAAATGTATGAAGAGTTTGGTCTAGACCTGCTCTATATGTAAAGTGCCTTGATGTAACTTTGTTATGATTTGGCGCTATACAAATAAATCAGATTTGATTTGATTTGATTTTGATACTACTGTACGTGTTAATGGCCATTCAACAGTTTGAGATGAGGAAATAGAAAATGCATAGATCCCAATCAAATGTCCAGACTGTGTTTTGATGATTTGATGATTTCTTTGATCATTTCTTATCCCTGCAAGACCCAGCTGTGTGTATCACAGTAATTATGGATGCTAGTAGCTGTTCCCTGCTGGAACCAGGCCTGTCAGCTTTCCAGTGTGAGGCATGTTTAGAAAACAACATACAGATTCACTACTAAAGTAATTTTGCTCATGCCAAGCAAAGTTTCCTGTTTACAGGAGGTCTTTAGTGAATGTACAAATAAAGGACTTAAATCATGAACACAATATGGAAAATGTCCTGTGCTCATGTGAAGATACAGTGGGAACCCAAACCTGCTGTTTCATGTCAGTGGTAGATCTCTGAATTTGCTTTAAAGCCTAATTTTAATGGGAAATAAAGAGTCCTTGACCATTACCCCCCCCCCCCCCCCCACACACACACACACACACACACAACTATTTTAAACATCATCCAATCTAAAATGGGCTGATTGCATTCAAATAAGCCCAGCTGCGTGTTAGTGACCACGCTCGGTAGCTGCTGTATTCCTCTCTGTGTTTTTTCCACATTAACTCTGTCAAACTAATTTCCCTGACAAAGCAGCACAGGAGGGAGGTCATGAGCTTAAACCTGTAAAACTTCAGGTAACTAGAAGTTTAACGGCATGACAGAAGAAAGAAAACACATTTCACTTTAATTTCATTATCTCGCCAATGCGAAAAATAGAATCTGAAATAAAAAGTTATGAAATAAAGATTATTTTTGAATTAGTTATATTTTTAAATAGATCAGAAGGATATAGCATTAATAATTTACTCATCAGACACTTAGGAAAAGGTCAGGTTCAGCATCAAATTTCATTCCTGTAATCACCAACAGCTGTTTTCACTGGAAGGCAAGTTTCAGTCTGCTAACGTCTGTAACATATCTTGACAAAGATCTCAGGCATCAGTCATTCTGAAGAAGGAAAATGTGGTTTCACCACATAGAGTATCTTTTTCTTGGCAGCTTTAATTACGTAGTAGGCAGAGCTCCCAGAAACACATTTAGTAGAAAGAAACTTTGACAAGAATCAACAGCATCTTCTTCTGGCTGTTTGCTGAGGGGTCATTTGATCTGAGCGCAAGGTTGGTTTGTTGCATAATTTAAGGGAAAAAGTATATTTGTACAGTCAAGTGCTACAACCTTCGAGGGAAAATCCATCCGTGTGTGTGTGTGTTGGAAGAGGGGTAAAAGGTTATGAGGAGGAGTCAGCTCAGTTGAGGTTAGAAATGCTTAAAATATGAAACTCTTGAAGCCACTCTTAGTAATGAATTTCCAAAACAGTGCCAAATGTGATTGCTATGATATTTGCAAAACAAATGCATTACATAAAGCCACTTTGTTTCATTTTGTTGAAATCTGCTGAAAGAAGTCAGAGTTAAAAGCACTAATACATGACTGTTAAATGATTCCCAAATAAAGGCCCTGCATTTAAAAACATACTAAAGTACCTCTTATTTTGGATAATCTGTTCTTACTGAAAGACATATAAAAGCTAACAAGTGATTTTGCACAAAAGAAAGCATCAACAGGACCCTCAGATCTGGACTCATGAATCCAAGATCAGTCTCAGCCGTGAGGAGGAACAAGTCCACTCCTCACCAACATCCACTTCCCATCTCAACATTTTAGGGGCAACTCTGAATGGCCTTGAATGATGCAGCCAATTGGCAGCACAGTGGCATAGTGGTTAGTGCTGTTGCCCCACAAAAAGAAGGTTACACGCCTGTTTGCATGTTCTCCCCATGTCCGCATGGGTTTACTCCGGTTTCCTCCCACCATGTTTCATGTTTGGGTTAACTGCTGACTCTAAATTGTCTGTAGGTCTGAGTGTGAGTGTGAGTGGTTGTTGGTCTCTGTCTGTCTCTGTGTGTTGGCCCTGTGATGGACTGGCAACCTGTGCAGGTTGAACCCCGCCCTCAGCCAGAGTGAGCTGGGATTGGCTCCAGCAGCCCCCACCACCCGGATAGGTAGCAGATGGATGAATGAATGAAGGTCAAACAAAGAAAATATAGGAATCTGAAGAAGTAGATTTTAGTATCCCCACACTCACACAGAGACCAGCGAGCTCTTCCCCGTTTCAGGTCTTCATGAGCTTTCCATCTTCCAACTCAAGTTTTATATTGATCATATAGATATTAGTGTGACACAAAAGTTGAACTTTCATGTAAGGCACTTTATATTTGCTTAGGCTGTTTGATCAAGAACAAGCTTTTCTATTGTAAACATTTATCATGTAAATGGATCCAATGTTGATTTTAGCCATGTAAGCATATTTAATGGCAGATACAAGAGAGTACGTTACCTACTGAAGTCAAGGGAAATACATTTTCCCTTCCCTTGAGAGGAGTTTAATTTGCTGATAATCTTGAACTGTTATTACATAATAGTGCAAGAATAAATGACTAAGTAGCCCCATGGATCACACACTTAACTAATACAGCAGCAGTATCACCAATGAATCAGCCTCCAGTTACTGAACTCATTACATCATCATTCTAATATATTTGCGTGAGTAGTTGTTGGTCTCTGTCTGTCTCTGTGTGTTGGCCCTGTGATGGACTGGCGACCTGTCCAGGGTGTACCCCCCCTCGCCCAGTGTGAGCTGGGATTGGCCCCAGCAGCCCCACGACCCGGATACGGATAAAGCGGATGAAGATGAAGAAGATAAAGATTTTCCCAAGACATTTTGCCAGACACCTCTAGGCCATTATGAAAATGCATGTAAATCACTGACAAAGTCACACTTGATTGGAAAACCAAATGACATAAATAGAAGCGAAATTTGTAGACTGGTACAATTTTTGTGTTATCAATTTTCCATTCATAATCTCATCTAAAATCACAAAATGCCCAAGAATGAAAATAAAACACTGAGTGACGACAGCAATGTTTTGCAAATCAGTATTGTAAGCCAAGTCATACATGTGGCCAACGTGTGGGGCCTTTAACAATCTGTTTCCATCGCTTCATGATGTGATGAGGATGAGGATGAGGATGATGATGTCTGTTCTGTTTAATGGCTGAACCATGTGTTTCCTGCACGAGGTTACTCTTCACCCTCCCATCCACCTCTCAACGCCCATCCACACACGAACACATCAATGCAGAAGCTATGTGAGGAGAAGCAAGTTAATTGGTGAGGCTGCTCGTTACTCTCTAACATTATTGTGTCTTTGACAAAAAATATTTTGCTGTTGAACAGTTTCTTCCTGAGTAAATAACTTTTTTTAAACATCACACTGGGTTTTTCCATGCTTCACACACACACGCGCGCACACACAAACCTACAAGCCTTGAAGCTCAGTCATTACAAGAGACCAGGGTCACAGGCCAGGACTTAACTTTCCATCTGCACTCCACGGCCCCAAGTTTGCCTTGATGGCAGTTAAATCACACACTATGGTATAGTTTCCTGCATGTCAGAGCAAACTTCAGTTTTGATTTGAGTGACCTGCCAGTCAAATGGATGGAACACGTCAGAGTATAAGAGAACATGTAAAATCACTGAAATACTTTAGGTTAGCTGACTTAAAGCATAAGTACAGGCCATTTATTATAATTACAGCAAACTAACTGTAATAAGCTCATCACATAACAATCTCTCTTTCTAGAAGATCAGCTTAGGTTTGGCCATCTGAGGCACTTTATTTGAAGGGAAGGGGTAGTCATAAAGTTGTGACTGGCCTCTCGTTGCACACAGTTCTGTGAGAGGAAATAATATTGTTTTAGGAGTTTCTACGTAAAATTGCCATCATAGAGCTGGAACAGGGAGACATGTAGTCTCCGTCAGTGGCCGGCTTGTCAGAACTACATCAAATGTTTGAAACCAAGTCACAACCCTGTAGTGAGCTGCACTTGTTTGTCGGGAACACCTGCGCATTCTTTCATGCTTGAAGTTCTTCTACAGCAGAAATAATTGAAACTAGCATGCTGATGTTGCTATCTCTGTCTGCCATTCACATGGCCCTTGCCTTGAAAACGCGCAGAGGCGTATTGAGGGCAAGGCCACACAGAGGAGTGCTATTTGTTTAAGTACCAAAGCCACCAATGACATGTGTAGGGTTAACGTTATGTAACCACTGTCCCTACAGCAAAAACCACTCAACTATCACGATGAAAGCACGACAATCACAGTAGGTTTTAATCAGTGTTAAGGTGGAAGGTGAAAGAACCTTTCTCTCTTTTCATCAACTATACCATATCATTCACTGAGAAGGTCACACTCATACAGCCACATGATCACGGTTATCTTACAGCTAAGTTCGGTCCCAGGTCACATTCTCCATCTGGTTTCATCTGAAAGATTTTGCTTTGGTTCCTGAGTTACACAACTTAAAATGGAACAATGTTGATTAGAACTACATGTCCTTAAATGCCCTTTCAGCCAAATAATCAGATGCACAATGGGTCCGTAATGATTGACAGCAGAAGTGAAAACTCAGATTCAGGCCTGTTGCACTTTTCTGTGTGTAGAGGCGAAGGCTGAAGGGGATGGGAGAGAGCGACGGGGGTGTGTTCGGTGGGCAGCCATTCATCCTGAGCTAAGGGAAGGTTTCCAGATCTCCCCCCTAACATTCTTCTGGTCTCAAAGAAGCCCCGGCACAGAAGTGGCCCAGAACTGGCACAGACCGCCTCAGCGTTGCCAGGGACAGCCACTCTGCCGAGGTGTTGCTGGGGTCCAATGCTGTTTTGTCTTCCATTCTCACCTCACTTCCTGGTTTGGAAAAGGAGGCTAGAGGATCATTAACCAGAAGAAGGCCCTCATACGGCACCATACTGTATGTAACCATGTCTCCATTCAGTTAGCTATTTCTGCCTTCACTGGCAGCCAGTGGCATGGCCTTCCTTTTTTTTCTCTAGAGCAAACATCCATCCAGTGTAAGAAGATTTCTTAACCTGACTGAAAGATTATTCATATCTCACTCATTACACGAACCAGATGCCAAATTAGTTTGTCATATTGTTCCATGTCCTGTGTTTGACTGTAGTGTAACTTTGGGTTAAAAAATGTTACATCACGTCTTTTCACTGGATGAATGTCGTCTTATCCACCTTACACAGTTCAACAACAAAGAAGCTGTCTGACTTCGTTGGGAATGGCTTTGAGGAATATGTCATGTCATGAATTTCACTTTGCTCCTTAATCATAGAAAATATCAGGCAAATTTCACATTACAAACAAAGACTGTTGGCATTGTACATAATGCCGGCCGAAGTGATTTTTGTGATCTCTTTGTCTGATTACACGCAAAGTGCCTAACTTTGAAAAATGGTTTGGAGAATTTCAAAATCAACGAGGGCTGCGTTTTTTGACTTTAGCTAACTTTAGCAAGTGGAAGTTAAGAGACAAATGTGACAACTAGAAGAAAATTAACACATGGTTGGTTTACATACGGTCAGTAATTTGTGATGTTTTTCTGACTTGAAATCATAAATAGCTTAGTATCTAATCAAAAATATTAAGCTACAACCACTATACTGTATTCTTCTGCAAGCCTTGAGGTGGGGATCTCAGTATTTTTATGCCGATGATACACAGTTATACCTGCTTGTGAAACCCAATGACTCTGGATCTCTTAGTTCCCTCACTGACTGCCTTATGGACCTGAAGAATTGGATGGTGAACAATTCCTCTGAACAAAAACTCTGATGAGACAGAGATTATTGTCATTGGGTCTCAGCATGTGAGGGAACAAATCCTGCCATGTGTTGGCACCATTACAAATACAAATGTCAAGTCTGTTGCAAAAATTCTTGGCATGTCAAATTTAAATTTTGAGCAGCACATCACAAAGCTTGTGCTTTTATCAGCTTAGAAATATCCCCAAAATTAGACCAATTTTAACTTGCAGTGACACTGAGACCATTTGAGACACTGAGACCATGCTTTTATCTCGTCCCACCTAGATTATTGCAATTTTTACTTTCCTGAACCAAAGTCAAAAAATCTTCATCAGACTGTACAGAATGCAGCTGGCAGGCTTTTACCCAGAACAAAGTGGTGGGGTCATATTACACCTGTTTTAGCATCTTTACACTGGCTCCCAGTATGTTTTAGGATAGACATTAAGATTTTATGAATTACTTTTAAATCTCTGGTCTCTGGTCTCGCCCCCTGCTACATTTCTGACCTTTTAATACCCTATGTGCCAGTCCATACCTTGAGATCCTTGGGCAGAGGTCTACTGGCTGTCCCTGAGGCCCAGCTGAGCACCAAAGGGGAGAGGCCGTTCTGGAACGATCTGCCCGAGGAGATCAGGTCAGCTGAGTCAGTAATGTCTTTTAAATCCTTTCTTAAAACATACTTTTATTGGAGAGCCTTTCCTGATTTTATTTGAGGTTAATCTTTTTAACTATTTCTTGTTTTATTGTTATGTTCTCATGTTTGTTCAGTGGTGTATCTTTTTATTTTGTACTTTGCCTTGTAAAACACTTTGTAACGCTGTTTTGAAAGGTGCTCTATAAATAAAGTTTACTGGTATTATTATGATTTGATTATTTCACGGCTCACTGTCTCTGTCCCAAGGTGTGACATTTCAAAAAGACAGAGCCACCACTAATGTTTTTGCTAACAGTGGTGCCATGACTGACTGACTGAAGTCAGCTCTATAATGTCCAGATCTACCATAAAAAATAATAAAATGGATCGGAGGTTAAAGGAAACATGAGTTTTCATTCTCTGGAACTCACACATTTTAATGTATTTCTCAAAAAACCACTTTCGTTTTACACTAGTACTTAGCCAAAAACCAAAAATGTGAAATTAGATGTACTGTAGCATAATTTTGCTGATATATACTGTATATGCGTACATTTGGCCGCTTGCTTGTAGTGAAACAAGCACGAAAAACATTGGCAGACAGAGCACCATTAGCAACATTCATTAGAAGTTGTGTGTCTTGCGATTTGACGAACTTTACCCCTGTTCAGCTCTTTTTCAGATGACACAAACTCTTCAAAGACAAACAAATAAATAAATAAATGAAACGAACCCTGCTAAAAGTCTCTGCTAGTCTCTGTCAATCGAGACAAAAAGCTGAAGAAAGAAAACTGCACAGCTGGCTGGTATTTCTGTGTGGGGTTGTTACATTGGCCATATTTATGCTAATACGCTGTTAATATTATTTCATGTAGTTTTAAATAGTTTTTCTCCTCTAACTGTTAGAGATTCATTCAGTACTCATTCATTCATTCATTCATTCATTCATTCAGAAACTCTCAGTGCAGTTAGACTGTCAATCACTGCCAGTGAATGCATGTTGTAACTGAAGTTGTAGCTAAAAAAACTTCCTGTCCAATCAATGAATGATAGAGATGTCCAGCTTAAATGGAGGCTGTGACTTTATATTTACAAATGATTGTGTGTGCATTCAGCTGTGATGGTTAAGGTCAGTTTAAAGAGATAGGGAATGCATCTGGTTCTTGTGAATGTATCGAATATGTTTACTGTATATTTATTATATTTTTACAAAGATGCATATGCGTATTTTCCTTTGATTTTCATGCATGCGAAATGGAGAAATGCTTTTTTTTTTTTTTTTACTTAAATGAATTGGTTCAAGTTGTTATTTGTAATTTCCAGGTGGATACAAGTTGTTCTGCAAAGTAGATAAATGTAAATATATTTTGCATTTGTAATTTGTATTAAATATTACTAAGAGGATGTGAAATTAAAGCCATTGCTCATTGAAGAGGTAATCTCACTGTTTGCCTGTGATGACTTGCGTGTAACGAATAATGGCAGAAAATGGGATTTTAACATATCTGTTGACCTGTGAGGAAGAAGGAAACAAAGGCAGCCCCTGTGTTAATGCTGGGGTTAAATTCACTCAGGTAAATAGATCGAGGGATAAAAATGCATGAATAATAAGCTTAAGTTTAGATACATCAGTGAAGGATAATGATTTCTCACAGGGTATAATCTCACGCAGCTCCCATTTTTTCAGAAAATTGGAGAGCTAGACTTCTGTCATTCAGGTTGTCTGGAGAGAAGTCTGATGTGAAAAATACCTGAACATGCACGTATCTCAATATATAGGGAGATACTCTTTGTACTTCTTCTTGACTAAAACATAAAAAGTATGAAGCATAAATACAAGAAGGAGGACTCACAGCGAACCTGAAATAGAGGCTCTGACTGGACTGAGCCTAGTTACAGTCTGTGCTAAGCTAAGCTAACCAGAAACTGCTGGTAGCTTCATATTTACTGCACAGACATGGGAGTGGTACAAATCCCCTTACCTAACTCTTGGCAAGAAAGCAAAAACATTTGCCAACAGATATATTTCCCCGAAAAAAATGTCAACACTCATTTAAATTTCATTCCGGGTAAACTGTTTGATCCTTTGTTAGTTACTCAGAATATTCCCTGATGGGAAAAGATCGTGGCAGAAACATCCTCTACAGTTCAGTCTTACTTCCTCTCATTGCCTTGTCATTACTGGATATTTACGCTGTGTACAAACTGGCTCACTGCACCATTGGGGGGGGGGGCAGTGAGCCAGCTCTCTGGGTGATGTTGGGGCTGCTGATGCTGAGCCAGGTGGCTGTATAGCAACAGGCAAACAGCTAAACAAAGCAGCAGGTCCTCTGGGGACGTTGTTAGAGCTGCTGCTCTCTTAGGAACAGCATGAGGGGGCTGAGACAGCGAGAAATGCATCTGTCAGATGACACATAAAGCACACAGATACTGTGCAATCCCCATCAGGATCAATATGAGACTTGGTGGTATTGTGTATTATGTGCCTATCAAGGAATAGGAATAGGAATATTTTAAGGAGTAACATAAAGTAGTCAACAACTGCAATGACAGAAATAAGACGCTGTGTTTTTATGGATGTGAATGATTTCACACTAAACAATTCAAAATACTAAACCATTTTAAACACCAATCAAGCTCAGTATCCACAATGCTAATTCCACAAACAAAGACTGTAAACGGAGATATTAAAACGGCCCAGATGAGTGCCTGCTGGTGTGTTTTAGATCTGAAAACTGCTATGGGTATGGGTATGTGACAGGAACCTTTCACTAAGCTGCCACTTAGACCAACAGCAGCAGGTAGCTATTTTCAGCATGAAAGAAAAGCACTGATAAAGCCCCTGTAGACCAAGGCGGCAAAGACGACTGCCTGGTAATAGCTGGTAATAGGATGTTTTTCTCTGGAATTGGTGGAGACCAAAATGGAACTAAAAGAAGAATGAACATTGGACTTGTTTGTTTTTTTTGTTTTTTTTCTAGTGCTTTTGAGTGACTGAGTATCCTTGTCTTTCTTAAATAAGGGACAAATGGATAAATGTGAAAAGCAAAAAATTGGCAATGAATGGAACATGACTTCTTTTTTGAAAGAAGTGGAATGGATTTCAGATCACAGTGGTGAAAAAAGGGGGAGGGTAAGGGACGAAAACTGAATTACTGAAGGCACGGTGTGCCCCTTGCTGATCGTCATAGCTCTCATGTCTACCCAACTGACTCTTTAAACATGACGATAGAAATTGTCCAGGTCAGGGACATACCCCTTCACCGTAGACAAGATCGATGATCATCTTTTCGTGCCATTTCTCACAACTAAGGTATTATTTTAGGAGATTCCAGCGGCTCCAACCCCACGTCATTCTCCTCTTGTTGGAAAATTATCGAGGAATTCTGTGATCTGCTAAAATAGGATATCCTCTGACTAATTCATGCCACTATCTACATGATCCTGTCAAACAGATACTTGACAATTCCCTGTCCCACATTTTGGACAGAACTGCACCGCATTAGGAAACAGGTCCAATCACAGAGTGTGAAGTCCTTTCAGTGGGCTGGTGGATTTGGACTGAATATGCTTCATAACTGCTGTTGTTATGCTTGATAACATCATTATGTTATGTCGTGGGAACTGCAAAAAGCAAATGTCCCTAATTCACCCTGGATCTACAAATCGTAACCACAGACACAAACTCGTGTTGCAGATAACGTCAGGCAAAATCTTGTAAGAAGATATTTGTCTGTTTGTTTTCAATCACTCTTAATTAATATTGTTTATGAATTCTTCAATCAGAGGCGTCTACCCCTCTCTTCTATTTCCAGGAAACTTTGGTGGAATTTCGACCTCTATTTATGTAAGACTTGGATTTATTTATGCTGTGTTAGTGGATGTGTGACTAAAATCTAAGTCAGCTCGGTTAGATAGTGCTGGTATGCGTTTGTGTGTGTGTCTATTGTTAAAATTAAACCTCCATCTCTGGACTTTGGTAGTAATTTAGCAGGCCTGCGGAGGAGACTGGCACCGCACGGCCACACGTCTCCACACATGGCTTAGAGGGAGGGGACATGCTTGTGTGACAAGGGGTGGGAGGGTGTGGTGTTTGTGATGGAAGGGAGGAGGAGGGGGGGCTGTATCGTCATCTCGGAGTGTGGTAACAGGGCCCGCCTTGTGGCTTCCTGGCCCCCTGCACCGGACGGGTGTATTATAGATGCGCATCCAATCAGCCGGGCAGCGGGGGCCACTTGACGGGTGCAATGTGACGGGGGCTCAGCCTTTAACCTCACGGGAGGTAGGGTTTAACCATTAACCACCATCAACCATTAAGGCGGCTGTGCAGAGCCGGCTCCGTACATAAGGCGTGCACACCGGCGTCCACCGCGTTAACGGCAGGCGGAGGATACACGCAGCAGCAGCACCGCGCTCACTCATCACCGCGTCCCGTCTGCGGACCTCACACCGAAAGGTAACCGCCGACATTCAGCTCTCCCATGATTAGAGAATGAGCGGCAGGGAGTCCTCTGTCTGAAGGAATGTGTCATGCTTTAGGCAGTTATGTGTGATGGTGGTGATGAAGAATGGGGAATTATTGTGCGTTTGTATTCGTGCTCATCAGTTGTACACTCGGGGTAACAGTGGTGGCAGTGACATGGGCTCCAGCCCGGAGCTGGAACAGGGAGCCCTCTGCCCCTGTTTAAATGAGCAGCAGAATAGAAAAGAAGGGCTCGTCTATTCAGTGCTGACCAGGGGAGCACTAATTTACGCCTTTGCCATGTTGGGTTCGGGTGGTATTGGTCCTGACTACTAAGCAGTGGATTTTTTCAGCGGGGAAAGCCAGTCTGTGTGCGGATGTCGCAACATGCAAGCTGGGAAAAGCTGAGACAAGTCCGCAGCAATACGACTGGAAGCCAGCAGAGAGGCCTTCACAATAAAAGTGTTCGTATTTAGTCATTTGTGTGCAAGTTCAGGGAGAATAAACTGCTTTGGGCCCTCTGCGTCATGTGTGCGGTGTCAGATGTGTGGGATATTTAACATGGTTTGTCTAAAGAGATCTAAAATCTGATCTGTCAGCTGTTATCAATATAGAGGTCACAGCAGGATTACTATTATCTCTGTGCAGTACAGCGCATCAGAGCTAATACAGTACGGTCTGGGCATTAGGAAACAGGAGCTAAATGTTCCAGCCTGTGCTATTTTTTTTATGTCTTTTCTCTTCTGATTCCATTAATAGATTTGACCGCTTCTGGTTGTTGGATAGAAGGCACAGTTTATTATAGTTGAAGATACTTAAAATCTTCAGTATTTCGAACTTTATGGGTAAAGAAAATGAAAGGTTTGTTGATTATGGGTCTCTCAGACATGATGTGAAATTTAAGCATTTTTTTTCAGTCCTTTTATTTGGGAAGAAAGTGTGTATTGCTTTTTTTACTGTCCCTAAACTTTTGTGAGTACTGGTCCAACTTTCAATGTGAGAGTGATTTTTTTTTTTACTGCAGTTCATGCCCGTAAAAGGATGAAGGGGGAAGTTTATTTATTTTGAAAGGCCTGGCAGGAATTATTGTCTTTGCAATGCTTTTGCTTTGAAGCTGGTGCATGCACGTTTCCAGAGGATGTAAGCAGGCACCCCTGTTAATGGTAGAATATTTTTAGACACAGAGAGGAAATTTGGCGTGGGATGAAATTGTCTTTAAAGTCACTGTTGGCCTCTCTACACTTCTAGCACAATGTCAGTGGAGAGAACAAAGTCTTGTACAGAGCTTAAATGCTGTAATAGTGTATAGAAAGGATTTATGTTGCATTTGAGGCACTCAAGGGTAAGAACGTTTTTTATTTTTTTCATCCGCAGCAAACATATTCTAGAAATGATGTGATGTTATTGTGACCGTTAGCGATCATCTTCTGAGTGGCTATAATTTTCTTGTAACATTCAGAACAGCTCTATCAAAAGTGCATGTTAGCCTACGTGTTTGTTTTTTGTATGTTTCCAAATGGCTCATATTTAGCTTGCTTACATGTGAGTAAATAATCAATGAACGTGGTCTTTTCCCAGGTGATTCTCCACTCTGGTGTGGAGGTACTTTTCTGCAGCCAGTAATTCAATCCTTGGACAGCAGACCTTTAAATATCTCCCTTGAAAACCCACCAGCAGCCACATGGTGTAAGGTGAGACATTCCCAGCCCGGTACACTGGCCAGTCTGACGTGATCAGTGGACTGAGAGCGTGACCAGTCTGTGCTGAAGAGTCTCCACTTCAGAGCTGTGATTACAGCTTTTTACTGATTTTTTTAAGGGCTGCTTGGCAAGTGACTGGAGGGGATTTCTGTGGTGAGTCCCCAAGTAGATTGTTTTCTTCTACCTAGGTGTTGAACCAGTATGCTTTCTTCTTCTTTTTGTCGGCCCACCGTGAGCACCTTGCCGTGAATGGAGAACATACTGGTTCTGCTCCCGAAGCACCGACAGGAACACGGGCTCTGCAGACACACGGCTGCATGTGCCTTGCTGCATGATTTTTCTTCCAGAGTAGTTTTCTCTTGGTCTTTAATAGCGACATCCACTCCCTGTAAACCTCTTTAATGGGATAAATCAATTGGACTGATCAGGTTCAAAACCAGATCAGGTAACAAAATCCATTCTGACTGCCCCAAAAGTGTTAGGCCAAGGCAAGCTGACCTTTCTTTGTCAAGCCCACCGTCTTCCAAAGGCTTCCGCATGGTACTTTGGTTGAAAGAACAAGACAAACTCCCCGACATCGACATGTCCTCCGGGGCCATTGAGGTGAAGAAGGAGGGTGGCCCTCTGACGCCAGCCTTCCTCAACTCCAACTGCTCTGTCCACCCGGTAATAGTCACCAAAGGCACTGAGGAAGTGAGCCCAGGGACCGGGGACGAGTTCGAGCTCACAGAAGTCGCATCTTTCACAGAGAGAGCCGGTGAGACTGGGGAGGATGAGGAGAGGTCAGAGATTGTGGTGGCGATGGACTGCCGCGCCAATGCCAAAGGTCAGCGGGAAGAGGATGCTCTCCTGGAGAATGCAAGCCAGAGCAACGAGAGCGACGACACCAGATCTGACCAGAGCCCCGAACCACCAGCTCCACTCAAGGAGACCTCCTTCTCCATTGGTCTGCAGGTGGTGTTCCCCTTCCTGCTGGCCGGGTTCGGGACTGTAGCGGCGGGAATGGTGCTCGACATCGTCCAGGTGGGTGATCCACACATCTTTTGAAATGTACATAGTCAGTATTCAGCATATATTTCTAAAGACATGTTCTGGGTTTTGTGAGATCATAAATAGAAACTGATAAATGTAAATAAAGGGTTTAGTGAACTAAACTTCACTTGGGTTTTATTTGGAATCCTAATTAATTAATTAATTAATTTATTAATTAAGTCCATTCACCTGTGAAAATCAGTAGGTCTGCCTCTTTTCCTTGATGTTCATCTATCTACCTATTGTGTTTCTCAGTCGTGTGTATCAACATATGGGATGGACTCACTCCTTGAGAATTTGAATGAGCTGGTTTAGTGAGCCTTGCTCGGCTTGGCATGTGTCTGTTGCCTATCTGATGGCATGCCTTTTGGAATGGGCGGATTGTGCAGTTGTCGTGCCATTGGGGGTATTTACATAACCCTTTTCTCATAAGCGGCCTGCATCCCTGTCCTCTGCGCTATCACATACCATTACACGGTGTGTCTTCTTGTGACCCGTCACGCTCTTTGGACACACCCAATGGAAACAAGTAGAGAAGACGAGAAATAAAGAGATACTTCATCCAATTTGCGCCCAAGAGAAACATATAACTCAAATTCTAAATTGTTTTTTTTTTGGCGGAGTCACTGTAGTTGCTGTCGATCTTTGAATCAGAGTGTGCAATGTACAAAATGCATGCTGAAAGATCATATATTCCTTTAAAGTCAGCTTGTGATGCAGATAAAGCTGGAGGTGTCTGGCTGCCAGGAGACCAGTCCAGGCACATTGTGTACACGCATACTGATGCCAACATGGTGGACCCCGGGAACTCAGTTCACAGAGGAGGGGGAGTGGTGAGGGGAGAAGTGTGTGTTTCTTTGAACACCTGAAATGGTAACAAACTACAGTTGCACTACTGAGTAAAAAAAACCAAAACAAACAACAACTAAATACAGTGTGTGGTGTCAAAGCCTCCGTTACCATGTGCTTAGGTATCCTCACTAAACCAGGAATGCAGAGGTTTGAGGTCAAAAAGTTTTCATGCTGCCTCAACTTAGGCACCATGCTGCTGCGGTTTCTCCAGTTTCCAAAACACGCCGTGCACCATTCCTTTAGAGGTGAGGCAGGGAAGCAGGAGATACAGATGGTAAAGGGTTTCTCTTTCCCTTCTGGTCAGCCACGCTCGCATCTGTTGGCAGACCGTAGAGGTCACAGTGAGATGCAGACTGAGGCCTGTCTCTACAGACTGATCCAGTGAGTCGGCTGAGCATCTAGCAGGTTCTCTCTCTGCCTAATTCCCCCTCCATGACACCGTGAATCGCTAACTCAGCTAATCCTCCCTGTCCTTGCAGGAAGGTAATTGTCTAACTCTCTCAGGCTCTCTCACTCAGCCTCGCTGGCCTGGTCACACTGGACCAGCTCCTTTGCTCAAAGTAAATTTGAATACTGTAATATTTGAATCCCTGTAGTTTAAGCGTCTGCCTGGCCTGGATTTAGAAATTGTGGCTTGGACAAGTGCTTGACACCCGTCACCCTCCATAGGTCATCTTTGAAATATGATCGCTTTAATGTTGGACGCTTTGACTATATGCAGGGTGCGCACACACACACTCACAGAGCTTCTGGCCTCATTCCCACTCGAGGTTGGCCCAGAAAAGACTGTCCAGGCTGGTATAGGGGAGTGAGACGTCTGCATAGTTCTGCTCAGTGACATGGTAGCAGCAGTAGCAGAATGACCCAAAACTGTCAGTCTTTCACTGCCTGGGCCAAAAACAGAGTTTGAGGGTAACCTGTTTCCTCGGAAGAGCTATTTTTCCTAGGAAAGTGACAACAGCATCATAACAGTAGTGATTGAGTCTCCTGTCTGAGTTTGTATCAACTATGATTCATTCCTCTGTGTAGTAAACAAACACATCAAGACTTTTTTTAAAAAAAGCTCGTAAAGTGCACCGTCATAATCATCTGTGTTTGTGTCTTCTTCAGAGTTGAGCCAGAGTCTCTCCTGCAATGAAGCGCCAAAATAAAGCAAAGGAGTGGGACACAGCTTCAGCCTAAAAAACTAACAGTCTAAAAAATATAGACTCCACTAAACAGGAAATCATAGTCAACACAAAGGTGTAACCCCAGCAAGGCCCCGCTGCCCACCAGTCATTTTGGTCCAACCACATCCACGTATATGAAAACAGCGTGGGCTTATTCTCAAGTACTGAATCATCTCTCAAATTACTGGCTTCAGCTGTGTTGCATGTAGTTGAATCAGTTCAGCACAATGTCATCCACTCTATTCTGTCTCTTTCAAGATTTATGATTATTTATATAGAAAAAAATTATCTTCATATATATATATATATATTTGGTGCCTCCTGTTGGACTGATCGATTTTTTTTCTATTGATATTGGTCAGTTATTTCTGACAGGTGACGACAAAAGATTTAAGTCCTGATAATCATTAACAACATATCAGCTCACAGCCATTAAGGCCTGACAACATCCCCAAAAGCCTATAGGCCAGCATGTCAGTGATAAGAGATTCAAAGGATTAGTGCGTTAGACCGCTTTTATGTCGCACCAATCTTTGGCTAATCTTTCACTTCCTTAGGAATCCTCGGTGGGTTCCAGCTTGTGTGCCTTTTCTTCCATCCACCTTCACCTGGTCCTTGGGTGCCAGCAGCTCATATCTCTCATATCAACTCTTTAGCATTTGTGAGACTGAAATATATCATCTCTCCTTAAAAACCCACGTAATATTCAGTAAAATAACATCTGGTTCGACGTCCATACATTCAGTGCGATTATTTCATGACATCATTGCTAATGTTAATTTTTTGGGTTCAAGTCAAGTTTGCCCATTATTTTTGGCCACAGCTATGCTCGTGTGACCTTTCCATGACGCGCTTTACCACACGAATTTGGAAACTGACTCTACTGATCACGCAACAGCAACAGGAAAATGAAACTGACGCCACCTGATGTAGTTTCTGTGATGCTGCTGGGATTGCACTGACATTGCATGCCATCAGGTTCAGCTCCCTACTCAGAACAGCAAGTACAGTGATCACAAATAAAATGGGGCCAAGTTACTCAACTGGGCAACCTAACCCTTGTGGGGCTTGCATACCAGAGCTCCTATAGGTCTGTACACAGAGGTACTGGGGTTGTCCTGTAGAGTTCCTAGAACAGAGGAGGTGGCCATGAGGAGAGAGGGCTTGTTTGGCTTTGAGCCAGTGTTCCATGGAGACAACAACATATATCACCACAGGGAGGCAAAGAGGGAGATAGGGGAGTGAGACAGAAGTAGAGCGAGAGGAAGAAAGCTTGAAAGCATGCGGCTGTGAAAGGAGAGAGGGGTGCTCACAGAGGTGCTCACAAGGCTGCTGGGTTGGCAGAAGGCAGCGAGCCAAGCTCAGGGACTGGCTGTTGGAAAGGAGCTGTGCTTGGCCTGATGACAGCAAGGGGATAGGCAGAAGGACTTTAACCCAAACTGGAGTTTTGGTGCCACGCCTACTGATACAACACACACTGAAGCGTAGACGACACCCTTATCAGCACTGTACATCTGTATGCACACTGGGAAGCACACAGTGCAACAGAAATACGAGCTAGCCAGTGTGAGAAATTCTGGCCAACAGTGTTTGTATGTAGTTTCAATGTGGGCTACTCTATTTTTTTCCCCTCATCTATTTTCTCCTCTCCTTCTCTTTTCTTCTCTGTGTCAGCCTCAGTGAATATTGATTCAGCTCAGGGCAGACTGGACTGTAAGTGCTGGGGGGCTGTGGGACAGGCTCCAAAGATAAGCACTTTTGCTGGAGAAAGATCGATGGTCTCAGCCTCAGCGAAGCTTTGTTTCTGACCACAGTAGACCACAAACCTGCTATCACTGCGCGAGTGCACTGCAAGTCCTGAGGCTCACAGGGAAGACACCACTCAGGAACTGGCCATTAGTGAGGCAGAAGGTTATTGAGGGTCAGGGCTAATACTATAGACCATAAACATCCCATTTAAGGCCAACTACAAGACTGAACAGAAGCCTTTTCTTGCATATGCTCAACATAAATGGCAACTCCATCAAGCAAGGCCACCGCATGCAGCAGTTTGTTTTTAGATATACAGTAGATGGTCAAGGTCATGATTCACATTACGGCTTTGTTTCAGGTTTTGCTGACAGCAAAATTCACCTTTTTTTGCTGATACAGGAGCAACAAGGCCAGTTGTCCTTATACTGAAACATTTAACGTATAATGTGAGCTCTGTATGCGGCATTATGACATCTTAGTCATCATGGCAACATCTCCCACTCCATTTGTTTCCTGTCCTTCAGTCAGGCAGAATTTTTGTTAATATCAGCTCATTTCTGTTCATGGAGAAGGTGACTTCAACTCATATTGGTTTTTGGTTTGTGTGAAGCTGATATTTCTGAATGATGACTTACAACAGTAAGTTGTACACAAATCCACACTTGTTTTGTGTACCCAGGCTCTGGTTCAGATCTATAAAGATCCAGTTGCCTGGCTGTTTCTCCAGCTGGAGAAGTCTTCACTGGGCAAAAATCTAGAGCTGTTTGAAATTTGAAAATGTGCGAGGCAAGTCAGAGGTCTGGAATCAGCCTAGAAACCCTACACAACTCAAAAAAAATTAATTCACATTTATAAAGGTTACTTCAGCAGAGAAGACATTACACATTACCACATTATCAATGGTTAAATGTTTACATTATAAGTGATCCGATCTGTCTGATAACTGGTGATACCACTGTGGTTGTAGTGAGACGTGTTGAGTAGTAGTAGAAGAAGATCGGTGAGTAAAGGAGGGAGAGGGGAACCATGAGGAAAGGGGGCAGCGGGGACCATCATAAATCATTTCACCATCAAGTCCCACTGACCTTATTCTCTTTAAGGGGAGAACCAAAATGATACACTGCACAGAGACTATCTGGTCCGGCATGCTGGTTGGATTTCACCCCTGAATCAAGATGATAGAACAAGGTCACAGAAACCCAGACATGTTCTGCACTTAAGTAAGGACTGACTTTGGTAACGCAGGTGCTGTCTCTCTCTAAATGCGATGTCATTATGGCAGTGTGGTGACTACGTTCATGCCATTTTGTTGATATCATATGTGATTGTTGCAGCACTGGACGGTGTTCACGGAGGTGTCGGAGGTGTTCATCCTGGTTCCAGCACTACTAGGCCTCAAAGGAAACCTAGAGATGACGCTGGCCTCCAGGCTTTCCACAGCGGTAAGAAACGTTTGTTTGTGTGTGTGTGTGTGTGTGTGTGTGTGTGTGTGTGTGACTGTGTTCCTGTGTGCTGCTGAAGGTTCGCATTTAGCTGCTACAGCTACAGCTACATACAAAGATTTTTATGTATTTATTTCTGTTTAAAAACAGAAAGTAAGTTGTTTAGTTCTTGTTTGAAGAGTTGTTTCAATTCATAATGGCTCTCTAAAGTCACTCCTGCTCAAAAGTTACCCAATCTGCCCCATTACCTGTTTCCTCCAAGACTGTCAGGCATTAAAGCTCATTGTTGCTGAGTTCAGAGGTCAAATTGCCAAATGTGACTTGGATTTCAGGCAGACTGATAGTGACGTTCCTCCCCTCTTTGTTTTTCGACATTTTCGCCGACCATGGCCACCCCGTTCACCAGACTGCACAGGTTGGTTTGCCTTTTGGAGGCTGAATCAAAAGCAGATGTCTCAAGTTTTCAGCTGTAAATATGTTAACGATCTCAAACATCTCCTAGTGAGCAAGAAATTATCTTAACAAAATGTGCTTACATTTCTGAAAAGACAGTATTTTTTAGGGAAGAAAAGGACATTCTGCTTCTTTCAGATTTTAACGGTGCTTGATGTCACTAGATATATAGTTCTTTATTTTCTTGGCCCTCCTGCTGGCCATTCACATACACAGCTGTGGCAGTTAAATGCTGTGTTGGTTCAGGTACAGGGCTTCCGCTAGAAGAATCTGATGCTATAGGAATATAACAAGTTTCACTTACTAAAATAATGTCTCTTTTTGAGCAAACAGTATTGTTCTTTGTTTAGACTGATGGGTCAATGACCTACCAGCTTGCTAAACCGAGGTTAGCAACACACCCTTACTTATGAAGGCCCAAGAGAATTAGTTCAGTATTGCTCTTCAGTGCAACAATCCTCACATTCTTTCCACTGGCCTGTAGGAAAAAGGTGATGAAGCTGATTAGCATTCTTAGCAGTGGCCCGACTAGCATGGACGACTGACCTCATTCACATAGCAAAATCTATTGAAACCGGACAATCAAGAGGAATCTGACAGTTTTCAGGTATTAAAACGTGTGAAAGTAAATGCAGGTACCACATACTCCATTTTTACATGTTCCAATGCAGTGTGTCCTGGAGAGGTTTTAGTCATCACTCAGATTCCAAGTTCCCCCGGAATCTGGCATTCATCCCTCAACAGAATGAATCAGACGTAACTGCACAACAGATAAAACACAGTGCAAGGAGTGTTTGGATGACGAAACATGCCAGCTAAAACCTGGCCTATCTGTATTATATTCCGTTAAGATGCACTTCATAGTGCTAAATGGATTTAATGGCAAATATATATACGTTTCAGCTTTTTCCATTAAAAGGTCAATCCGAAGTTAAATATTTGATACAAGACCACTGATGTGATCCTTTGTTAAACTTGCAACTTTTTCTAGGCAGTGTTTTGTTTTTACACAATTACGGAGTGAATTATTGTCAGATTGGAAAATTGATTCAATGACATTTTACCAATATTTCCAGACTGATTTAATCATTTGCTTTTGCTACGTGGCTGAATCATATTTGGAATCACAGCTCAGTTATGACACTTCACATCTTTAAGTAAATAATTTCTTACAAAATCATGATATGATCTAATTTCACATTGGGCTGTTTGCACACATTGGCGCCATTTGTATTTGAAGTAAACAAGTGCATGAGTATAGACAGTGCATGTGTTCCAAAAGCAGTTACTAATCTGTTTGAGTATAAAATGATTCTCACATCCGTCATCATAAAGTAGGCCAGAGTTTGGTATTTGTCCTGAGACATAGCTGTTAGCTCTCTGCTGACTGGCCCCAGCAGGACCACGTTTCTTTCCACGCTGCCACTAATTATGAGCAGATTAAGACCACTCTTGGTTTCCTAATGCGCTTATTACTGAAAAAAATAATGTAATCCCTAGTACTGGCTGGGTGGAGGAGTTTGCATTCACATGACCGTGTTTCCTACTTGATTTTTTTTTTTTTTTTGGTCCTTTTTAACCTCTTTGCCTTTGAACATTTCATTTTAAATACTGAAATGAGGCTTGTCCTTTATTTTCAACACTGTTGCTGTGGCTCTGCTCTGTCTCATCTCCTCTCATGTCACTGAGCTCAGTTGATTGTTGGCATTGGGGGGCTTTTTGTGAAATACTGGAATTTGGCAGCACCTGCGTTGCAACTGTTGCCTAAAATACAAGGTTATCAGAGATTACAATGGGTAATAAAATTATTTAGCCTCACTTTAGGTGTATTAAATATTACACGCACACTCCATATATGCTCAGATTTTATCACTGGTTAACCTATCGAAAATGAATAGTGCTGTTATTTAAGTGAGAAGCAGGCTAATGCTTTTGCTATTTCAGCCTTTCATGTGTCTAATACGATCCGTGAATCACTTTCTCAACATTTAGTCCCTGTGATGATCTGAACATTACTAATCCAGCTGCCCACACACAAACCAAAAGCTGAGGACTTGGCATCACACTCACACGTCATCACATGAAACCAGGCAATGGTTATGTGAGCTCCTGATCTTTCTCGGTGATCTGACTCAGATTCGCATGTTGTTGCTTTAAAAGCTCGTTTTGGTGGATGTTGCAAATACTATTCAACATTTATTGTATGAAATGAAGTCTAATCTGACCTCCTTAAAGTGGTTATACGTCAGTTTATCATAAGGACTTCATTGTAAGTGCATTATCCCCACAGTGCCATCCGCTGATGTTTGGTTTTCTCTTATCTCACTGTCTTGAAATTTCTTATCAGCACTTGTGGCTTCCTGCCCTCTTTGACAGATGGCATGGCTGGCGTTGGAGGGGTTCCATGCTGATGTTGGTATGGCACTGATGGGTGAGGGCTATGTTTCCATGGTTGTAAAAGCTGTGTATCTGGCAGATACACAAGCTATGGTGACGCATGGGTCAGACTTGTCAGTCAGGCTTGTAAGTTTTCCCTGTCCCTGCTGCCAGAAATAATCATCAACTGGGGCACGGAACTTTTTGAGAGGGAATCAAGAGGGAGGGAAAGCCACACACACGCACGCACACACACATTTAATTGAGCGATAATAAAAAAATAAATAATAATCATCCCACAATGGCTCACCATTATTGTTCAGTCTTTAAGATTATTGTACATTTAAATATCACTGATGACAAGCTGACAGAACACTGCCATGCTAATGACTAACACTGACACAAAAAAGGCCCCTCTTGTCCTATCTAATTTTATTCTGTTTTGTTTTACCGAGAGAGAAGCCGCTCCAAATGTAATTTTATTGTACAGTTGTTATAATGTCTTTATATAGTAAATCATTCATTCTTACTGTAGAAAGGGATGAACTGGGTCAGGGTGTATTTACATTAAAACACTTACATGTGCACTTGCTGTTCTAGGGTTCTAACTTGAAAAGTCGCAAAACATTGGACAATGAAAATCACATTCATCCATTCATTATCCATACCATTGATCCATCAGGGTCAAATGGGTCTTTGTCATTGAGCAAGGACAGTAACACACACATCGGTCTTTTATAGGTGTACCTTGCCGTCCTTTTGGTAATTTGTCAACGCCATCTCAAGCTGCAGAGCTTTAAGTTCCCAGGGATTCTGTAGCTGTAAAAACTTAAATATAGTAAAATAATAATGACATTAATATGAATAGGAGTCAGAGTAGACGTATCGAACACTCTGCATTCTTGCATTCTTCATTGTTGCTGTCCCAGAGTAGAAGTATCACAGAAAAAAATTCCAAACGGGTATTTTTATCTCTTAAACCATATGTGCTGAAGATAAAATATGATTTATTCTTATTTATCTAAAAAAGTTGTTTGCAGCCGCTTTAATTTAAACAACAATAACCATCACTGTAAATCAAACAATGCATCATTCCAGTTCAAAATCAAATTAAACTCATCAACTGGAAAATAATTTCTGTCTGTGTTTTTAGTTTGTTATGAATATACACTGATCAGCCAAAACATTATGACCAGCTGCCTAGTATTGTGTTGGTCCCACTTTTGCTGTAAAAGTAGCCCAGCCCATTTGAAGCATGGACTCCCTGAAGGTGTGCTGTGATATCGGGTACCAAGATGTTAGCAGCAGATCCTTTAAGTGCTGTAAGTTGTGAGTTAGGGACTCCATGGATCAGGCTAATTTGTCCAGCACATCTCACAGATGGTTGATTGGATTCAGATCTGGGGAATTTGGAGGCCAACTCAACACCCACCTTGCTGTTGAGCTCCTCAAACCAATCCTGAACCATTTTTGCTTCTGCTGAAAGAGGCCACAGACATCAGAGAGTACTGTTTCCATGAAAGGATGTAGCTGGCCTACAACAATGCTTCTGTAGGTGGAACGTGTCGGAGTAACATCCACACAGAGGTTTCCCATCACACTGCCTCTGCTGGCTTCTTCCCATAATGCATCCTGGTGCCATGTGTTCCCCAGGTAAGCAACACACACCTTCTTTGCCATCCACGTGATGTTAAAGAAAACATGATTCATCAGACCAGGTCTCCTTCTTCCATTGCTCCTTGGTCCAGTTCTGATGCTCACGTGGCCATTGTCGGCGCTTTCGGTGGTGACATGGGTCAGCATGGGCAGCCTGACTGCTCTGAGACTATGCAGCCTCATACTGGACAAACTCTGATGCACTGTGTGTTCTTACACCTGTCTATCAGAACCACATTTAACTTCTTCAGCTATTTGAACAACAGTAGTTCTTCTGTTGGATCGGACCATGTGGTCGATCCCCATGTGCATCAGTTAGCCTTGGCCCCCAATGACCCTGTCGCCGGTTCACCTCTGTTCCTTCCTTGAACCACTTTTGATGGATACTGACCACTGCTGATTGGGAACACCCCACAGGGGCTCCAGTTTCAGAGATGCTCTGGTCCAGTTGTCTGCCCATCACAGTTTGGCCCTTGTCCTTGCTTAAAATTTTAAGCTTGCCACACATGAACTTTGAGGCAAAAAAGGTTAAATTGCTGTCTGGTATATTTCACCCTCTAAGTGTCATGATGAAGAGAGAATCAGTGTTATTGACTTCACCTGCCAGTGGTCATAATGTTACAGTGTTATTGGTGCATGTTTATTTACAGAAACGTGAATCATTTACCTCCATCTTTTTGTACTCTTCCGTATGAAACCTGAGCATGTGTTTTCATGGCTCCAGATGTTTCCCTTCCCTCTGTGAATGTAAATGTTGGGGAACGGAGGAAGAGGAGATCCTCTGTTTCTGTCCTTTCACTGTGGATGAGCATTAGGATCATTGCTGTGGACACACAGTGACCCACTGTAACCACTACCACTTGATGCTTGAAACCATCAGTGTGCATGTGTCTGTGTGTGTGTGTGTGTCCAAGTGTCAATGAGTGAGAGTGAGAAAGAGAGAGAGGAGATGAGCTAAGTGGAGTCGGCCGCAGGGTGGGGAGGTCAGATCAAAGTTTCTTTGTTCAGAGAACTGACATCTTATTGTTCTGATTGGAACAAGAGGCAACAGCATGTACACACGCTGTATGCCCACACACACTAACACACACACATATGGTGATGATAATATGCTGACCTTGTGTGTTCTCTGCCTTTTTCAGGCTAATATCGGTCAGATGGACACAACCAAGGACATGTGGAAGATGATCATGGGAAACTTGGCCCTCATCCAGGTAAATGAAACTGAAAAATCCAGTTGAGTGTAGTGTCACAGAGCCTCCTGACCACACTAACATGCACATAACAAACCAGGTTACTGGGAAGAACTGAAGATAATCAGTTTATATATATCAACATTGCGTTAAATTACTTTGGATAACAGGGTGCGAACTACCAGAATTGATGTTGTCTATATATAGTTTCAATATAATCCTTGTCCAGTACATTTCTCCGCAAATAATTTTAATTTTATATCAAAAAAACAACCGGAATACAGCCAGTTTATCCCAATCCCTGATGCAATATCAGGAGTCAAGTTACTGCCAAAAATCTGGGAGTGATCAGGTTTCATAAGTTCTGTGTTTACAGTAACCAATGAATGAACACGACTGGGCACAGCAAAAAATATCTGTGTACTGTATTACAACACTTGAGCATGAGCTTTCATCAGAGAGCAGAGAGAGACACACCCAGGTACACCTCCCACTGTCTGATCTGACTGCCACTTCAAAGCCATAGACATGTTGGGGCAATCCCAAACCGACCCCAACTCACTACCACTTCACTATCAAGTGTCATTTCAAATCAAGTTTGACTCACAGCTGAAGAGGGCACTTCTAATGAAGGCTGGAGAGTATAAATAGATTGGGCCAGCCTTTTACCATCTACTGGAACCCTGAAGTAATGGTCACCATGGCCACTGATGGACGCCGTACTGTGCCGGCTGTTGTAGTCATTGACATTTATACGTATATATGCCTATGGTTGCGGTGTATTCACAGTTTCAGGAAGCATGAAAGGAAATCCACTGGTATGGTCATTTTGGATTCCTATATGATAAACAAAGTGCTTGAGCTTGAGGAAATTTTGGGCCTGAAAATCAAAATGATCTATGACACAAAAGGGAAATTTTCACCACGCATTTTGAGATTTTGTTTATCACCATGCTGGAGGTATGAGTAAAAAAATGTACATAGTAAGAGGTCGGACCCTATGTTGTTTCTTCCTCCATTCTCCTGTTGAACTTCCTGCTTTGGTGTTATTAAGTCTGCACTGATGCAGACTTACTATTTTAGGGTTGAACAGTCCACTTCAAATGAATAGGAAAGTGTGTCCAAACACACACACACACACAAGTGGGCTTGTTGAATTCAGACAGATATTGAAAAATTGCCATATGATCAGTATTCTGTTTATTTTGTTTCCCTAAGTGAGCTCCTCATTTGGCCTCAGTGAATCTGTCACCCCTCTGCCATTTGAAGTGAGCTTGTTGTTATGTAATGTTTGGTAAGTCTATAGTTCCTGGAACACTTTAAACCAGTGCTGGCTGGGTGCTGACACAACCTCCTATTTAGGGTCAGTGTGCACTCACACTGGTTCACATTGGTGCTCCATGAGAACTGTTAAACTGGAGATTCAAGATTTGTCCATGTTTGGTTGGCTTGGTAGTTCAAGGGTGTGTAGAGATTGGGCCCCCTCGGAGTAAAAACCTAATTAACTGAGTGCCAGAAAGAGTTGATTTCTTTAGTTCATGGCATTAAATAAGTGAGTATTAAGTATTTAATAGTAAATAGTAGTATTTCTCAAATAAACACAGCTTCAGCAATGAGTCGGTGCTGAAAGCTGCCCAGATGACTGTTTTAAAAGTATATGTGTGTGTGTTCAGGTCCAGGCCACAGTGGTGGGGTTCCTGGCCTCCATTGCTGCAGTGATCTTCGGCTGGATCCCTGAGGGACACTTCAGGCTGGGCCATGCAGTGTTGCTGTGTGCCTCCAGCGTGGCCACTGCATTCATAGCCTCGCTGCTGCTAGGTGGGACGGGACTTACTTACTTACTTACTATATTGTCACAATGTTTTCTAATATTAGTTCTGCTGAACAATAAAACAAGAGCTATACAACTTTATTACATCATTGGAAATCGAGTCCTACTGTGATTTGGTGCTTAAAGCTAAACGCTGGTGTCAACATGCTAGCATGCTAACAATCCATTATAACAGTACAGTCTACCATGTCCGCTGTCATGATTTAGCATGTTAGCATGCTATCTCTGGCTAATCAGCGGGTCCTCTAGAGCTGCTGGGAATGGCTTTACAGGTATTTGGTCATAAGTGTTGTACAAATTACTTTTTTGACAAGATGTTGGTTCTTGAGAACTTACATAGAGATGAACACAGTAATTAATTGAAATGCATACCTGTACTCAAAACTCTAAATATATAATGATATAAATGACACCCTCAGATGAAAAGTCAAGGGGTCAGAGAAAGATCACAGAATTATCTATTCCAGGCCCAAATTCTCATGAAACTCATGAGATCATGAGACCTCAGAACTCTAGAACACAAGACATTATCAGTATACAATCATGATCTTGACACTTAGACATCTCTAACCTGGAATCTCACAGGGCTGATCATGATTGGTGTAATCATCGCATCCAGGAAGGTTGGCATCAACCCGGACAATGTGGCCACACCCATCGCAGCCAGCCTTGGGGACCTGATCACCCTGTCGCTGCTGGCAGGCATCTCAACAGGACTGTACACAGAACTAGGTAAAGTAATTACACACACACTTAGATACAGTGCAGACTTCTGCCAGGCACGGGCAACGTTGCATTATTGAGGAGTTGGGATATAAAACATATTTTCATTCATTTATAGCATATTTGTGTGATTATGCCAGATACAAAGACAGGGAAAAAACACCAAGAAGCCGCTACGTTTAGGTCAAAGTACAGATTTGCTGGGGTGAGGGTCAATGGGGAAGTGCAGCAATTTCTTATTTTCAGGCTAGTGGTTTAAAATAAAAAAGTGCACATTAAATATGAAGAACACAGAATAAGATTAAACATTTAACTATTAATTAATTCTGCAATCAAATGTACCTCCTGCCTAGGCATAGAGCAGCTGCTCATACCACCTGAGTCGGGTTGTGGTAACAGATGGGTTGAATTTGTATGCATGTGTTCAGATTGCGAGTCTAGTTTGTTTCATACACAAACTGCCAACTTGGATGGCGAAAGACAAACATACAGAACATGAGGAGCCATGTATGAGGATTATTTAGAATGAAATCAAACCTATACAAGTTACAGCACTTTACCGGGAAAAGCAACAAAACAGGATAGGTGTTGGTACGTTTGTAAAAGAGATAGAATCATTTATAAAGAAGCGATATTTAAGTGAAAACAGCTCTGCAACCTTTGAAGCTGTTATGAAAAAGCAGCAGTATTTGTGAAGAAGCGTGTGAAATGTGCCTCAGCGTGTGGTAAATAAGGATGAAAGCTTCCCACGCATCACCTCGCCTTCAGGGTGAAAAACCTTAATGTAAACTCTGTGATAATATCTCCACCACTGACACACCCAGCTTCAGCGTTTCCACACCACAGACAGACAGATAAACACACACATTGACACACACACAAGTGATGAAACCTGACCAGAGAATGGAGTCATCTGTCTTAGGCAAATGTTACAGTCTTACTTATTTTGACTGCCTCAGTCAGGGACTACGTTGAGCTAATGTCGGTTATTTTGCTAATGTTTGTGTCTTCTGTGCAGACATTGTTTGTCCACTTGTGATTTGAGTGGCTTATAGTATCAGGTGTCTGATTGTAAATTTAGAGGTAACACTGCCTCCTAGAGACAGGCCTAGGTAAATCCAGTTTAGTTCACCTTCATAAGTTAAACTCCTTGTTCCATAATGGCCAGTTTTAACTTTATCATAGATATCATACCAGGATTAAATAAGTTTGACCATATGCATTGATGTTTGAATCGTGAAAGTTTCAAATTTATGAAAGCACTTTTGCAAAAATGTTACATTCTTGTGTTCACACAAGAGATGCCATGTGTCCGTGTGGATATTTTCTTTATAAATTAGGCCTAGGTTCTGTATTAACACTGAGAATATCAAAAGGATTAAAGCCAGGAACCAGGACTTTCGTAACTACCGTGTTTCCTAATATTAGTCGCTTCCATTCTGAAGGATGCAAAATCTCTATTAATGGCCTGGTGCTTTGGCCAGTAATAAACACCTCCTATTTCCCCACAGGAATAAACAAGTGGTGCCACTAAATGACTGTACCTATCCAAGAGAGAATGCTGCTCTATGTAGCAGAAGATTGATCAAATTAATATAATGTCTAATATAAGCCTTTCTTCTCCTGAAAGCCCGATACTCTCAGCAGTCGAGTAAACAAAAGCCCCTGGTCACTGTTCGAATAAATACAGTATCTGATGTTACAATTTAACTCTCACCATAGAGACACATGTCAAGCCCTGTCCACCTGGCTCCACCATCCAAGATTGCAGGATTTTGTTTCCCTTTTCATCATCTCCGAGACTCATGGGAGCTCATTAATTTCTCAACCAATGACAAAACATCACATGACATTTAATAGTCAAGTACCCATAACTTTAATTTCTATACGACAGAGAATTCAATACAACAACTAATTCAAGGTTTCTTAGTGAAATGTTATGATACTTCAAGATGTGCTTGGCGTTTAAATCCACCTTGTTTCAACCTTTACAGAGTACAATGACTATGCCAACCCGCTGGTGTGTGCAGTGTTTGTGGCCATGTGCCCCTTATGGGTGCTAATAGCCAGAAAGATCCCATCCACCAGAGAGGTCCTATACTCCGGCTGGGAGCCAGTCATCATCGCCATGGCGATAAGCAGGTACACCAAGCAGGGATCAATATAATCAATCAAATGGCAGACAGATAACAACAGTCACAGTGTTTTCAACAATATAGCGCTCTTCATTATGAACTGTGCGCAGTGACAGCAGTGATTTCAGTTATTCCCTTTTTGACCGTCTTTCAGTGTTGGTGGCTTGATCCTTGACAAGACCGTCACTGATCCAAACTTTGCTGGCATGGCTGTTTTCACCCCGGTCATCAATGGTAAGGAGCTTTTCCATTCACGGCTCCCCTGATTTGTAGAGTACGCAGGTGGATGTTGTAATGTGTCAGACATATGGATGTGTTTATCAGGGTTAGCTTATGTATACTCAGCTGACAGATGGAGGTAGCTTATTGCTCTTAAAAACAGCTTGGTTATAATTTAAAAAGTGCAATATCGGCATTTATCTGAGGCTCATCGCACCAGTATTTTTGCTCTTTCCATGGTGTCATGCTGTGTGTTTGTGTGTGTGTATCAGGTGTGGGAGGTAACCTGGTTGCAGTTCAGGCCAGTCGGATCTCCACCTATCTGCACATGAACGGTCTACCCATGGGGGATCCCAACCCCACCCCTAGGAAATGTCCCACACCCTGCACCTCCTTCTTCGGCTCCAGTAAGTTTCTGGGTGGTGGTGGAACATTCCACTGTTTCTCTCCTCTCTAAAAACAGATCGTTCCATGTCAGCTTGTAGTTCGAGCTCCTGCCCTAAAAACTGTAGCCTCTGAAATGCTGAAGAAGCTTAGCTACATATCTTCGTTATACTTTTTGTTCTTAATGTATGACTGACTTCTCTTTTCCAGCTGTGAACTCTCGTTCAGCCCGTGTGCTTTTCCTCCTGGTTGCCCCGGGTCACCTCGTCTTCCTCTACACCATAAACTCCCTGAGAGGGGGCCACACCACCCTCACACCTATCTTCATCACCTTCTACTTGGCTGCTGCTCTACTCCAGGTACACACACTGTCATGTTTGTTTGTATATACCCTTGGGGGTAACTCACTGATGACACACATTCTCAAACAGTGCAACTGAAACCCAAAAATTAATCCTACCCTCAGCCTAATTCTAACTAATCTCTAAAATTTAAGTTACCGTTTGGACATGTTATGACTCCAATTTGGTGCGTCCCTGTGGGTTTTGTATATCTAGGTTTACAGTCCTCACTGGGATATCAGTCACAATGCAAACCAGTGGTAAGCTTGTGCCGGACCCAAGCCCAGATAAATGGGAGGGTTGCCACAGGAAGGGCAGCTGGCATACAAACTGTAGCCAATTAAATCATGCAAGTCACAGAGCTGACTGGCTGTGGTGACCACACATAGGGAAAAAGCAGGGAGGGGGAAAAACAGTGTCCTCATTGGAATATAGAAAACAGTCTATTGCCATAAACAAAACCACACTGATGGTTTACTGGTTGCTCACGATGTGCATGCATGTTGTCACATTCATGCATGCACAACAATAACATGCGCAATGTGCACACTATTATATGTGTTGTTTTGTGTTGACTCCAGTGATTAGATTAATTTAAACCAGTCAACCACATTAGAGGTTTACTCTACTGAAACAAGATGGAGCCCTTCACATCCTGCTTTGTAAATGTTGCTGCCAAAATGACTGATTGAACTGATTAGTAATTACGCCTGCAGCAGCAAAGTTCATGGAACTAAGCCAGTTTAAGTTTTATTGCTGATTCATTTAACTTTCCATTTGTCTTTTAAAAGTCGAAGTCATAGCATCCCTCAACAGTTTTTGTTTTTGTTCTAATAAATAACCTCCTTCGTCATCTTCCTGTAGGTGATGATCCTCCTCTACTTGGCAGACTGGATGGTCCACTGGATGTGGGGCCGAGGGATGGACCCCGACAACTTCTCTATCCCCTATCTGACCGCGCTGGGTGATTTGCTGGGAACCGGCTTCCTTGCCCTCTGCTTCCACATGCGTTGGTTCATTGGGGACAGAGACTCGAACGTGGGCAACTAAGTGCACAGACACACAGAAACACGCACAAAAAAAAAACAAAAAAACAGAATGAACGTAAAACACCAACTACAAAAGAAAAAAAAAAAAAAAACAAACTCATTCTGAACGCTTGTACTGCAGGCACAGACAGTGACGAACATGACCCGTAATCTGAAACTGGAAGATGTCTACAATAAAAGGGCTTATCTCCTGTAGGCTCTTATTGATGGTGTAGTGCACTTAGAGGACTGCAGTGTCATCTTGAGGATATCGGGGCACTGATGCATCACATTGCAGAGCAGCCCAGAGTCCAGACAGTACCTGTGTTTCAGCATAGAAACAATGGACACACCTCAGCCACGCAACAGAGCTCCACCTGATGGATCCAGCCCCATAGACTTCACTGCTCCTCCTTTATTCTACTTAATAACTGAATCCTACTACTTTTATTATTTTACTATTGACAATGATTCTTGTTGTTAAATAATGCATTTGATATGAATTGATATCTGTACTATGTGAGGGGCCAGTTCTCATTATTTTCAATGGGGACTTTAACCCTCCCATTTTATAAAGATCAACTTTTAACACTTGAAACCAAGATGACAAAAGACGGCAAAAAATAAATCCAAACAAGCCTAGAATGCTTAATCACGAAGTGCTATGTCATAGAAACAGAACGATTATATGAAATCTAATGTGTTTCATTATTGATTTAGAAGAGTACATAAGGCTAGTTCTCTTATCTTTGGCCGTGTGACAGAAAGAAACCGGCTTGGGGAGGGTTTACTATAGGGGACTGCACCGCAAACATATCAGGCTAAAGTACCTTTGGCTCCCATCTTCATTTAAGTAGGAGCAGAGCCAGGAAATCAAAGTTGTAATTTCTGCGTTTACTCCCTCACAAGAGAAATGGGAACCAGATCACAGTCAGGCACACACTTACGTCAGACAGTAGCAGAGCAGATGGTTTGTGATAGAAGCTCAGCATCATCTGATTAATCCTTATTTAAAAGTTAAATATAGGTCACATTATTTTTTTTTATTTTTTTTTACCGGTTAGACTACATACTGCAGTTGTATCAAACAGAAACACACAGAAACAGTGGAAATTTGTATGTGGAAAATGAACAGAGAGCTGTGGGATAGGAAGGGAAACACACACGCACACACACAGGCACACCTCACCAATTGGTGCATCTCACTATATTTTTTGTTTTGTTGTATTGGTTTTTGTGGGTGCCAAGACAGGTCTTATTTTGCTCTGAGTTGTTCTAGGAGAGAATAGCACCAGTCCCTGTCTTAAATCATCCACCGACTCCCAGTTGTTTTGTTTTTTGTTTTGTTGTTGTTGCTGTGTTGCCCAAACTGGGCTTACAGTAAGTAACAGGCTCAAATGGACTGGAGCAACTCTGCACACCATACTCAACGGAACAGCATCATGTTCTCACGCAGAACTTGGTGTGAAAGTGTTTTAAGTTTCCTTAGCTGGCTCATGGGATGTGCTCACTCAGGTTCACTTGGAACAGTCTGATTCCAGAGAGAAGCGAATGAGTGCTGATATTTTGTGTGCACGTTTTAAATTTATATTCCATGTGAGTATTTAGATTGTGTTGAATTGTTGAAACTTCCCCATTAAAGTCAGACTAATGATGCTCTTTGGTTGGGTTATAGTGAAGTCACATTATCTGCTTAGGAAAGTTGTGACAAACATTTTCAGCCTTTTAGTGTTGCAATTGGTTTTGTAGTTCTTAGATTCAGATTCACCGAAACGCCAACACAGTTCTTAAAGCTGTCTGACAGCTCAGTCACGGAAAAATCACTGAATCACAGTGCACACTGCTCCTCTGCAGAGGAATGATCTGCAGTCAGATATGAAACAGGAACTAATATTAGAAGACAAACCTTTAAACTCACAGTGTTACTTTACTGTTCCGTTAGTGACCAAACATGCTCATCAACAAGGCCCCTGTCACTTTGGCAGGCCTTGTTAACTTCTCCCTTATTAAATCTGGATTGGAGCACATGTTAAAAAAATTGCTAGTGACCATATTCGCTGCACAACACTTTCTGCTCTTAAGGTGCACAAAATGCTCCACAATAGTGATGCAGTCTGTAATAAGTTGCTCGAAGTTGCTTATACAAATTCAGTTTTGCTCTGTGAGTGTCCAGTGTGACTGGCCTGGACTGGAAGATTTCATCAGATTACTGTATAACTCTGGAAGAATTTTTCACTTTAAACACAAGACAAACACACAGTCACACATGTACCCATGCTATCTTCCACCAGCCTCAGATGATCCAAGATTACTCTCTTTTGAGGGCTTAGAATGAGGAGAAGAATGAAAAAGGAAGTCGTGAGCCATCTTATCAGACACTGACCCAGAGGCTAAGCCCAGTGTCTTTCAAAAGAAACCTGCATGTGATGCTCAACTTATCTGGTGCTTGTCAGACTTCTGTGCTGTTTCACGGGGCCAGCAGAATGCATGTGCAGGGCACAGAGTGTGAATGTGCAAAACTTGATTGTTTTATCTCTCAAAATGATTTTGTTTTGGTCTGATTTTTTTTTTCATGTGTCAATTATGGTAAAATTGTGATTTTTTTTTCCGTCCCTTTCCTCTTTTTCTTAATCTTTTTAACTCCTGATGATTATTGTTTTGTGTTATGAATTTCATCGAGCAAACAACCGCTGTAAAGATGAAACAACTTCTGTGACGCTGGTCAAAATGCACAAGTACTGTAAGCTGCAAAAATGGACAGTAGAGGGCACCACAGGGATTCTCTTAACTGTACATTGCGCCTGTGTATCTTTGTCCTCTGGACTTAAACCCACACACATCCACCCTAGGTGACATTTATCTTGTCTTCTTTTCTACAGCATTTACTGTGTTGTAAAATTTACATCCTTTCATCCGTATCCTCCATTCTTACTGACCAGGTGCCAGCGTTCTGCCTCTATGTCAATGGAAAGTTGTGAATACTTCTATAAGAGGGCAAGTGAGTTTGTCTATTTATTTTTAGAAACACACAAAGCAAATTGTACATACTATATTTATTCTATATATAAGGTTGTGTATTTTATCATTTCATTTTGGCTCAGTTTCTTTATCACCATGTTCATGTCATGTTTCATTTCTCTTCAAAAATGTTTTGCTTTTGTTTTTTTCTTTGCAAAAAGCCCATGACGCTTTTTGTTGCTTGCCGCAATAGAATGGCGGTGAGGCTAATGAATAGCACAGTGCCTAATACCAGTCTTTACACACCTCACACATATGAACATACACCCTGTCTCATGCAGGGAAAGCATACTTAAAAAGGCCTTAACCTATCAGAGCCAAGCTCGACTCAGAGTAACCAATCAGGAGCTAGGCTTTGCCACAGAATAGTGTCTCTTTAATTATCTTTGATTAATAAAAGATATACAGTGAGTTGATAATGTGTAATGTAGCAATGACTTTATGTGATGTAGCGGTGGAGAGGAGGGCTGGCAGCATCAGTTACAAGCTCATGTTCATGTGTATCTGCAAAAATACGATGGGAGTGAAAAACCAGCAGGTTGGCTTACGGGGCACCTGAAAGGTCTGGAATTAAATGAAGCACCCGTATTTGAAGTATTGACCTACAAACACAGAAAAGCTGAGAAGACAAGTGCTAAATGACAAATTCTACAATGTCACACCTCCTTGTGATTCCAGACGTTTCCCTTGGTATATTATAACATGCCTGGCCTTGAAAACCATCCACGTATTGCCTTGTTAACCTCAGTGCTTCAAACCCTTGAACCCCTGAACTCACAGGGAACCACGTTGATCCTCAGGCTGCCAATATCCACATCAAGATCGAAGATTTGATTCAGGCTCTAAATATCCACCTGCCCCACTCAGTTATGTTGCCTACAAGGAAAAACTGATGTAAAAACATGTACAGTCTTATTGGGGCTGAGGTTTCTGGGTTCTCTGTGTGTTCTTCTTGTAAAAGCCCTCCCTCTATGAGGCTGGAGGAAGGCTTTCTCCCTGCAGGACTTTGTAAATTGCTGGAAATAAAGGACTATATTATTTCGTACCACTCCCCAGTTTTCGTGTTTGTTTTTTTTTTTCCAAATGTGGCTTGGTTATTGCTTTCCAGTGCTAATATCTCAATGGGATCTCCCACCACAATGAAGCCTCCTTAATGTCCCTCGCTTGTAGGTCACTTTGAAGAAATTATTACCTTTACAGTGACTAAACTGTCACTTCCAGAACACATCAGCAGGCAGTGAGCAGCTAAATAGCCAGATATTTCCTTTGAGAACTAGCAGAGTCAAAAACATAGCTTAGAAAAGAGCTGCAGGAGAATTTGAGACTAAACCGATACACTTTTGATTAATCACAGTGATTTGGTGATCAACTTATGGTTGAGTTGCATCATCTCGGACCATCAGGCCACTCAAACTACCAGCTGGACAAAGACGGGGTTGTTGGGTTGAGAGGATAATGGATCCTGAAGTAGAACACTGGACACAGTATTGCAAACAGATTGGCAACTTATTGTAAAATGCAAGGAATTTGGTACAAGAGGGGATAGAGCTGGAGTCCAGAGTGTGCAGAGTTGGTTGATGGATTTCCAAGGGGAAGGCTGGTGTAATACAGGGCTGACAAGGTCAGCCATAATGTTAGTACCACGTAGGTGGCTGAACAGCTTGGGAGCATCTGCTGGGATGAGCTGGCCTTTATACTGCAGGGCTTCATGTGTTGATGGTTGGCAGCAGCTGTGGAGGTAGGTGGCAGGAGAACTGGCAGGAGCAAGCCCAGTCACCCACACAGACACACAAATGGGAGCTAACAGGAAACACAAGAAAAGGGGACACTACGAAAGGCATGACATGACTCAGGATGCTCCTCTAAGTGTGAAAAAGCAGCAGCTCCACTTTTACCTCCTCACCTGATCTATAATGTTGCTGTCTTTGTGATTTCACATGTAAAAATGTCAGACCAAATGTCTCTTTCAAACATAAGCTACTGTAGGAGGACAAACACAGCAAACAGTCACACTGAACACTACGTATAGTTGCATCTTGTCAAAGATCTTTGTATTAGCGCTTACACAGGTGACATGGATTTGGATAAAAAACATTTAATCATTTAAATTAAATACATAGAAAATATAAGGATGGAATAAAGTCTTTAAATACACACAATCAGGTTCAACACTGTGGCTACACAATAAGGAAGCGTACACAGGTGCAATCAAGCCATACGTGAAATAGAAGATATTTAAACAGAGGAAAGGGGTTAACTAAAAAGTTCCGCAGTAGTAGCTTATTAACAGGAGATGAGCAGAGGGTTGGCACTGTTAGTTTGATGCCCTGAAGATGTAATCAGGAGTTTGTCTCTGCTCTCTCCTCCTTCTCTTCCTCCTCCATCACCCCCTCTGTCTTTCAGGAGGTCAAAGGAGGATAACCGAAGGCAAAGAGCCTCAGCAACCTGCAGGACCCTGGACGGACCTGAATGGAGGCATTTAAAAGCCATTTATCCATTAGTAGCAACATAAAAATGTAATCATTTTGGGCATCTGGAAGCGGAAGAACAGACATTACCATCTCCATTTCTTCTGCAGCCACCCAGAGTGTCCATCTTTCCAAGCGCCCTGCAGGACATGTTCTAGAGGACAGAAGAAGGGCAGAATGTTTCACTTTCTGGTGTCTTAAAACAGAAAGCGACACTTCATCAGAAGAGGGAAGGATTAACTCAAATTACATGAGGGCTGTAAATGTTTTATCTGTCTACGAATCAGCCCAAAGATTCATTTGCCAAAGCAACTGTTCAAATGCATGATGGGATATGCTCTATTTACAAACCATCGACGTCTGTGAACAGGGTAAGAAAGTATACAAAATCCCTCTTAAGCACAACATGCAATGTGTGTATTTGTAAAGCCAGGGGCTCTAAAATAGGTGTTAAGAAAGACTTATTGGTTCAGCACAAGCACAAGATTTGCATGGCTCAATCCAACACATAGCTGAAGGATCAATGACTGTGACCTGGATAAGCAACAGACAGTGTTTTGATATGGGCAATATGGCGGCATAGGGGTTGCAGCATGTTTCAACGTTGGTTGGAATTGGCACTCCCCGTCACCCGGGAACGGATAAGCAGTAGAAAATGAGCGAGATACGTAGATGTGCGTGTGGGTGTGCGGTGAATGCTGTAAGTCTGTACTGAGTGCCGTGCCTTGTTGCGTAACTGCACCAACAGTGTTAGGGCATCTGTGAGTTTCTGCTCCAGCAAAAAAATTTGACTGTTTTCATTCTCCAGCCGTGCATTGTCCTCCTCTTCTTCGGATCTCTGGAGGACAAGAGGAGGGAGAGATTCATGCAATGATAAACGCACAAGCTCTGAAGCCCATTATTTCACTGGTGATCATGGACAGTCACTGGAAATAAGGCCTGAAACTGAATGCTGCAGAAATAATGCTCCATCTCATGCCCAAATGCCAAAAACTGCTCTCTGGACAAGGGAACAGAACAAGAAACTCAATGCACTGTCACTACAAATATGCCTTTTCTTTATATTGTTATAGTTATGAAACACAGTTTTATTTAGATTTTCTTTGTCTGAGTGAGTCCAGATACACAGACATTATCTCCCTAACCCCTAATCCTATGTAAAACATAACTTGCTGTGCCAATGGACTATGCTGTCATCTAGCAAGTATTGTCCAGTTCATTCTTTAATTCAGTATTCTTGTAGAAACAAACTATTAACTTTACCGCTAAACAGACTAAAGCCAGTTCACTCTCTGTTGTGCAGAGGTCTCATTTCTTATTTAATCTGACCTAGCCTTCTCTCTTTCCCACCTTTTCTTTGTCAGAGCCTTTTCCACCATCTTTCTGCTCTTGGTTTGGTCCGTTCTTGTCACAGCATCCCCCCATGTCTTTGGAAGGGCTAAAGAGGTTTTTCTCACACAGGTGACTCTGAGAGAGAAGCTGATGGACTTGTTGGTTCTGGTATCTGGGGGACAACAAAGGAAGTTGAAGTGTTTAATTGTTTACTTTCAGTTTTAGTTGTAATGAGGATATTTCTGCATTGTGAGTAAATACCACCCGTTGCATGGTGGGAGTTTGCATTTTGTCTCAGCAGCTTGTAAGCAGGTAATACTATTAGCAAAGAAGGCCACAGGTAAGGACAAAAGTGCCGAAGATAATCTGGGAGTAAGACCAGTACATCTCAAAGGTGGTGTAAACTACATAATTGTTTTTTAAGATGACCATGTTATTTGCAAGGATGGAGTGCAGTTCTTTTTGTGTATAAGTGTGTTATGTGTTAACTAACCCTTTGCGACAGCTGTGTAACTGCCTCTTCACCTCTAACAGGGAGCACTGTCCTTCCTCCTTCGGCCCCCTGTCCTCTTCTTCATCAGATGCAGCTCTCCCCTCCACTGCTCTCTGCAGACACTCTCCCTCTACAGATACTGCCCAAAGACGAGCCAGTGATTAAGAATCCATGCATGTTTAAATGTGGGAACTAATCTGTTCCTGAGATTTGAGGATGGCTGATAAAATTTCTAAACAATAATGCTAAAGGGAGGGAAAAGAGCAGCTCATCAAAAATACATGTCCAGTCACCTGTCTGTCTAGAGGTGTCTCCTTCGTCGAATGCATTTTGATGAGATGAGTCAAAGAGGCAGGTACAGCCAGATCTAAGGGTGAAGGTAGAAAAAAAAAATAGCATTTCAGAAAGGTGCTAAGTCAGACTTAAGATTTCCACAGTGCAACGACATAGCAGCTTTTTATGTTTCATGTTGCAAATTCACATATGGCCGAACAGGAAAAACCAGATATGTCCAGATATGTCAGGAACGCTTCATGTCATAATGTTGGACATGTTGGAAACATTGCTTAAGAAAAAGTGAAAGAGCAAGAAATTCTGACTCCCCAAGACTTTCCCTCAGGACCTCGCAATGCCGTGTACTATATATGTTCAGTATCCAATTTATCATTACTGACTTACTCCATACTGTATTCTGATTGGTTGCGATCTGTTAATCCAAGTGGAGCCTAGCCCTTATGTATCCGCTGCTTTTTGGTTTGCTACAAAATGTGTCATCGTTCTGCTCACATTATCTCAGTGCTGCTTGGTTCTAAGCAGGCAATGCACAGGGCATGAACAAAAACAATAAAGGCACTCAGTGTAAACTACTGCTTGATTTAGAGAGCAGTGAATTTTGTTAAAAATTCAAATTTCATCCAACTCTGAGATTCAGATTAGGTATAACTTAATTTGTAGATCTTGAGCGGACTGAATTTCAAATCAGCAGGGCACAGAGGCAAATGATGTGTAAATGGACACACCCATGCTCAGTCACTAAAGAACACACACAGCATTTGTACCTGTATTGTTGCAGTTCAGCTTCCAAATGGTTTATCCTGGACTGGAGCTGTGGCAGAGACTGAGCCTGCTCCTGAATCAGCCGGACCCTCTGGAGCCCCATGCTCAGAGCCTCCCTGGCCTCCTCTGCACGCCTCCTGTTACACATCTTCCGAAAATCACCAATACATCCCTCTCTATTTTCTATTCATTCTTCCTTTCAAATTTCACATGGTCAACAATGAGAGTACAGAATATTAAAACCTAACCTGATCTGCGTGTTCTCCTTCCTCAGCGCAGACTCCACCCTCTGCAGCTTGCGCACCTCCTGGTACGCCCATTGCAACTCCTTCTCCAGCCGCTGATTGAAACTGATGGCCTCCTCCAGCTGCCCATCACGTGACGATCGGATCAGCTTCAGCTCTCTCAGAAGGGGGTCCCTGTTGTCCTGTCGCCTTGCCACCCTTCTTGCAGCGTCCCCTCCTGCACCTCTGCATTGTCCTTTAATTCTGTGCGTTGGTACCAGCCTTCCCTGTGCGAAGGTGATGGAAGTTGTAGGAGGGGAAACAGTGGAGTTACAGCTGGAGTGTGAAGAGAGGGAGGGGGGCTTCTCTCGTCGGAGTGCCACTTCCAGAGCCAGGCAACGAGCATCACTCCCCTGCAGTGCTGAGCGGAGGTCCTCCACCAGCTCCCTCAGAGCCGATACCTCATCTAAAAAAGACAATCCGAGGGGAGGGGATTCATCATTTATTTTCTTTACTAAACCTCGATATCTTGTTGTGTTGTTATTTAGAAGTTGATTTCTAGTGGTTTTAAGAACCAAAGAACACCTCAGTGAAATTTTACATTTCTCGACGGCTTCTCTCTGGAGCTCAAGTAACAGGTCAGTTAAGTTAACCAACCTGAGGCTCTGAGCCTGTCCTCTGATTGGCCAATTGTTATCTGAGTTAAAAATGTAAATGCTCTCTGCTAAACATTCAAATTCTGAAATTTGGAGAAGGAGTTCCAGTGAGTGTGACTTAATGAGTGTTAAACTGTGGCATCACAAAGTTCAAGAAGTCCTGATGGCTGGTGGAAAGGCTGTGATTCTTCATGGTATGAAGACAGAGCCTGAACCTGCTTTATGATCAAAGACCAAATGGAGGTCAATCTTTAGACTTTACTGACCGTTCAAGTTTCATAAGCTTTGCACACTGTGGCAATTCATTAAGTGGCAAAAAGAAAAAACATGGAAGAGAATTGACAAAAGCATTATTAAAATAGATCACAGTTGGGTAGACTGTACTAATCAGCAAATCTTTTTTAGCCCATTAGTTGGTCATGACCACTAAACTAAATTAAGTCTACTTAAAATAAAGATAAAAGTATTTGCAGCATGAACAGCTAGATGCTGTTGATGCAGCCATATATGAATCACAGTCAGGAACGGATTCTTATTCTGAAGGTTTATTTCGTCGATAATGTTTATTTGCTTTTACTTAAATAGGAATGCAAGAGTTTGCATACAGTATATATCTACAGTTTTTCATTGCAAAGTAAGGGATCCGATGTATTCAGCCACCTCGGACTGAAGAACAGACGGAGCGAGGGATGTAAGGTGTGGTGCACCGATCAGGAGTGAATGTGAAACAGACAGAAAAGGAAATGAGTGGACCTAATTGGTGCCTGTTGCCACTTCCGCCCCTTCTATTACCACACTGCCTCGGGATAATAATAGCAGCTCTGTGGATCTGCCCGCAGTAGCCTACTATTACATATGGTTTGATGGTAGCAACAGGGTCATTAAACAATTTCCTGCGTTCAGTTATAAACGGGAAAAAGTGCGGCAAAGAAATGAAATAAAGCGAAAAACAACATATTTAAGATCCAGATACAAACCTGCGTCGCCGTCCTGTCTGCTTAGACTTTTAGCAGATTTGTCTTCAGATCCGTTCTGGTCCTTGGTCAGATCAAAGCTGACACACTTCCTCCGCCTGACGCGCGGCCACCGAATCCGGATCTGCTTCTCTACCAGCTCCGTGTCCTCCGTAAGAGGCAAGCGCCAGGCACAGTCCCCGGCGCCCCTGCGTGCGCTGAGCACACGGAAAACCCCACAGAGCCGAGAGTGGAAGTCTTTAAACGACAGCTGAGAGGGCAGCCCGGAACAAACATCCCTGGACTCTTCATCTTTTTCATCTCTCTCATTATCTCCAGTCTTTTCGGTCCTTGTCCTCTTTCCCGCAGTGGCGAGTCCTAACACTGAGCACAGCGTGGTGAAATCCTCCGCACTGACCGTATCGTCCCGGTTGGGATAAGCCAGGTGGTGGAATACCTCCTGCAGGTATTGATCTATTCCAGTGGCCAGGACGACGATCTCGTTCTCCACGCCGGGATCGGGACAGTGGTGATGGGCCAGTGCGCTCCGGAGCCACTGGCTTTTACGCGCTGCTCGAGGCGAAGGCTCGACGCGCGACAGGCTCAATGCCATGGCTGCACATAAAGTTTTTTTTTTTTTCCTCTAAATGTCCCCAAAATAAAATCTGTGTGTCGGATAGGATCTCAAAGCCGGGACACTTCCCGGTGTGGTTTGGCCTCTAGCAAATTCACTTTGGATTCCTCAAGTGAAGATCTGATGCCTTGGGGTGGAAAAAAAATCCCGACTCCACCCTTTTCCGTGCACGCCCTGACCGCACGCGCGTGTGTGCGTGCATGTGACTCCACAGTCTACAGTCAGGTATTTGAGAAAGTGAGTACAGTGTTGCCGCTGGGGCTGCATGATCTCTGCTACAACACCTGATCTCATATGAGGTTTTACCACAAACTGCTTTAATCCACATTCACACAGGGTCCCGACTAAGGCCTCACTGCGCAGGTAAATGAATCCATGTGTGCTAAATGGCCCGAAAACAGTGGCGAGTGAGTCACAGTAGGTTTAAGTTTGCACCTTTCTCAGAGTGAATCTTAAATGGATCTGACTCAGTCTGTGCCAGCAAGAGCAAAAAAGAAGTCAAATAGCTCCGGAAACTCTGCACCATTTGAGTGCGCACATAACACTGGACAAGCCTTCAACCTGAAGTCACTCACTTTGTTCACAGGAAGCTTGGCAGATCCCTGAAAAATACCTTTCCCCTCCTTGAGCTAAACACCTCTTACACGCCTGACAGCCATAACAAAGGAGCTCATCCTAATTACTCTCAGCCAGGCATGACTACACCATACCAAACAAATTACATGTGAATTACAGTCCTCTGCACCTTAAATAGAACATTACACAATGAGAGGAATTCATTCATTTCATCAGATTCTGAGCCAAAACAATTTGTCAACTGGCAGAAAATGAATCAGTTAAATATTCAAATCAACTATCAAGTAGATCTTGCTCGTTTCAGGCGGATGCATGATTCAACAATAAATTTGTATATTTGGATTTTGAGTTGTTTCTCAGATAGAAAGATCTGAGGAAACTTGGCTTCTCTTGGCTTTGGAAAATTTATGTTTATTTCATGTTAAGAAGGAAACCAAAGGCAATCAAATAAGATTGATGTCAGAATGCACTATGATTTTTTCATATTGCTTTATATAGTGAATGAAGCTTAATAAAAGTGAAATGACCATTAGAGGTTCTAAATTACAGTCACTATTCCTGTTAAATCATTTGTTAAGTGCAGATTTAATAGGATCTCTCACCACAGATATTATTAATCACCAATACCTTTTCATGCCTTCCCCAAAAAAGAGGTTCATATAATTTCAGTATATCAGTCGATTTATTATTCTGACCCCCAAGTTACTTCAAAAGTTCAAAGTTCAAAAACCTTTGTCTTAGCTCAAATAAAAACATCAAAAGGCAAGATGTTGAGTTTAGCAAACTATGCACTCTATTCAAGCAGCTTCATGTTTACCAATGAGACATGAGGCTGATATCAAGTTCCTCATCTGATTCTCAGTAAAAAAATAAAATAAGTGTACCAGTCAAATTTATTCCTTCAAGTAAATGTATATGGTTTAAAAAGGCTATGGTTCCTTCTGGTGGGTAGTTAAAGATGTCTCAGGGAGTTGGGGAAACAGGACTCATCTGAATGCTTTTAACCACCACAGAGGGAGAAACACTTTTCTCCACGAATGGAAATCTCCTTTGTGCCGATCGGAAAAGAGGAAGATTAATCTCTTTCAACTAACGAGGAGAATTAAAAAAAAGAAAATCCCCAAAATTACGATGAGAAGAGTTACAGATCACCTCACTAATGCACTGTTAAGTAGATGAGTCACCTGGTGTCGCATGGGCTCACAGAGGAAAACCTCAAATATTGCGTAGTCTTGTTTAGGTCCTCGGGACTTATCTGACTATGGCTGAACAGCAGCTCTTGCAATGACTCATAATAGGCTTTTACCTTTGAAAAGGTGCCGTTTCAGTTTGTGCTACTTAAGGCTACACATCTTGCGCTACCTCGAGTCAAACTAATGTGTTCGATCAAAGACACGGGGTCCTGCAGGGATAAAAGGACAAAATTAACCCATTTCTCAGACATGCTGAGGCAGGCAGAGCAGTGAGTGGTGATGAGCATTTTAGATGCTTTGGCTCTGTATTGTTCACAATACACGCCTCTGATAAGACAGTCAAGGTGAAGGTGTGAATTGTAGCCACACACACACATTTTTGACTAAACAGATAAATCATTTGCTGGTAAATACAACATGAACTATACAGCAAACAATAACTACTACAAAGTAATTTGTGTATCATCTCACTTCCATGGCAGCCTTTTTTATGTGAAAATATAACACATTTATATGAAATGTTCTGCAGTGAGTTAGGGTGAGGGGCTTTATTTTTAACTCATGCAAGCCCAGGGAGAACATACACACTCTGCACAGAAATAACCCAGGCCCACATACCCAACCCACAAACTTCTTTTTGTGGGGCAAAAGCACTAACATCTATGCCGCTGTGCTGCCCTACCAAATGCAACACAAATAAATTACTTAACCCTCCTATTATTCTCAAATATAAAAACACATTTGATCTATGTATCGGCATCATATGCTGCCCAAATTATGATGCTGTATTTGGCAGGTTTGCTCAGTATATATTGTCGTAATGGACAGAGCCCACGAAATGTAACCAAGCATTCATCAAAAGTCACCATGAGAAGTACCAAAGTTCTCATGGGAATTATCCTTTCCCTGCCCCCTTGTGATGCATCAGCTCAAAGGTATCAAGTCTGCACCTGCAGCTGTTAGGATGTGAGGTCACAAACATAGACAGATGTTTTTACACAGCTTAAAGAGCTTGGGGTCAAATGGACCCCAGAGGAGCAAAATGTGTACATCAAGTAAAAAAAGTATCATCATGATAATTTTATGCTTAATCAGTTGTCCCCCTCACATTAGGAAAAGTCAAGAAATATGAAGCCAAAAACTACAATCAACTGCAATTTGCTGAATGATAAACATTGAATGGGGCCAAATTGACCCCAAGTTCAATAGGAGAGTTAATATTTTTACTTCACACAACTCCCTTACTGCCACCCACAAGGAATCAGTTAATACCCTTTGGTGCCGTTAATACAGTTAACTGTCAGAATCAATCCAACTTGCAGTCACATATCCCCAGCAACAGCAGAAGACAGAACATGTGTGAGGATGAGTCCCTGAATCAGAGTTTATCCATAATGATTAGTCCAAAGACAGCACAGACTCTCATAAATCACATAATTGGTGTTTTGGGGAAGATAAATGCTCATTTTATCTCTTCTTCCTATATATTCTCTTATTTCCCTATTGTGTGTGTATGTGTGTTTGTTTGTATGTGGGGTAATAAGTAGTTAAAAAGTAGCTCAGAGCTGGTCCCTCTGTCCTGCTGCTCCCTCCCTGCCTCCCTCTGAAAGTCAATCCTCCAGCTGTTGCCTGGTCTGGGTGAAAGGAGCTCATCAGAAATGAAAGGACGGAAAGAAAAAAGGGCTGTAAATAAAGGGGGTGAGGGACCTAGGCCTTGTGTGTGTGTGTGTGTGTGTGTGTGAGTGTGTCCTGTTGTTCACCTTTAAGAGAAGGAGTGAAGCAGTATCAGTATTGATAGGACCTGAGTCAGGGCTTTGTGTTGATTTCCATATGCTCCTCAGAGGGTCAACAAAAAGGCAAATACAGCTTATGCGCACACACACACACGCACCCTCTGGGGATATGAAGGTCTTTAAACAAGAGGTCACACACATTAACCTGCCAGCTTTAGTTAGCCAATGGTTTCTTCATTTGTCTGTGTCTCTTTCCTGTCAGGCAATTGTGTTTCAGGAGTGAACCATATGTCAAGGACAAGAGAAGGTTGGATACTTCTGAATAGTCTCATCATTCTCATATTTAGTTTTAGGAAGATACAGGCCATCAATAACAAATACTGTCATATAGAATGTATCCCTCTCCCTTATCTCATTGTGTATAGTTTTTTTTTGCTGTTAATTCTGAAAATATATTTCCAGGAATTTTTGTCAAAAATCTGAAAAGTGAACAAATTGTGTAATCATTTTACCATTGATGGTTTTGTTTTTTCTTTTGCCCTGCTGCAGAAAATCCTGCATAATAACTTCTGTCATAATTTGAGATAATCAAAGCTACAAAAAATTACTAAACATGACAGAGGGACAGAGAGCAATTCAAAGGAAAAATACAAAGAAAAAACACAAAATCAGAGAGAGGTGATGCACCGCAGCGCAAAGGTATCACACCTGATGAGACACAGGAGAAACCGGACCCCACAGAGTGCAGATCCTCCATGTTGTACATACAGTGCTTCTCAGTCTCTCCCTGGGGTAGGTTCAGATCAAGTGGCCACAGGCCAGTTTGATGAGGATGTTGACAAGGAGCTTGAAGCAGCTGCAAGAGGAGATGTGGACCAGAGGCTGCAAGCAATGGCAACCATCATCTTCAGTCTTGCCCAGGTGAGGAGAAGAGGCCAGTTCGGACAACCTACACCATGAACCAGGTGGCAGTGAAGATTCACAAGATCTGAGTTAAATTCTCTCAAGGAAGCCAATGAGGAACAGCAATACCCTTTGGCAGAGTTGCGGGCCATCTTGAGGAAGCGGTTGATGACTCTGTGCAGAGCAGAATGGCATCAAAGGTGCCAAAAGGAGAGAGCCAGGAAACATGCCTCATTTGTAGTAAACACATTTGGCTTTCTAAAGATTCTTAAATTCATATGGAGGAGATAGAAGGTGGTGCAGCAGTGGAGGTTTGCCAAAAGGGTCTGAATCCCTAAAGAGGAGGGTTAAAAGTAGATCGACCAGTTCAGGATGATTTTACTGCTGAGTGTGGAGGGAAAGATCTTCTTCAGCATAGTTGAATGCCGGCTGTCGGAATTCTTCCGCAACAACAACTACATAGACACATCAGTGCAAAAGGGAGGGATCTCCGGAGTACCACAATGTCTAGAACACATGGGAGTGGTGACCCAGCTTGTCCGGGAAGCTCAATGGAGACCTCACAGTTCTGTGGTTAAACCTAGCCAACGCATATGGCTCCATCCCCCACAAATTGGTCTAGACCACCATGACCAAACATCATGTCACAGATCTGATCCTGGATTATAATGACTATTTCAACAAGGGCCATAACATAAGAGTCACACAAGGTGGAAGTATGGATAATCACAGGCTGCACCATTTTGGTAAATTTGTTCACCCTGGCAATGAACATGATTGTCATGTCAGCAGAGCTGGAGTGCCAGGGTCCACAGATCCATTCAGGGATCTGACAACCACCAATCAGGGCCTTTATGGATGTTCTGACAGTCACCACAGTGTCTGGATGATGTTGGAGCGGGCCTTGGACTACAAAGTAACGTGGACGGACCTCAGGCAGGTGGAGCCAAACTTTATCACCTTTCTGATTTGTGTGGTGTATAACGTCTTGATGGCTTCAAGATGGCTCTGGATCTGGAGAGAGGATCCATGGGGTCAAGCAAATGCCACCTGAACACGGGTCATGGTCTGATGAACCGAGTTGGGGTCGCCCTGAGGAGGGCGTCTGATGTTGAAATATCAAAACACCCGAAAACCTGAAGCCAGGTTACAGACCTGAAGATGTGTTAAGGTGCATCAGAAGATGTATTAGAGAACAGTTAGAATGCAGGTTTAAGACGCGTCAACGTTGGCTTCACTCTTATCGACAGTCTATGGTCTTCCCACCTGGTGAATGTAAGTCCATTATTCACTGTCCTTTTAGCTCCGGTTTGCTCCCAACCACCTCCTGAAGGAATCACCTGCCTCATTTAGCTTCTCAATGCGCTGCATGTTCAATAACTAGTCTATAACTCTGTCTGTCTGCTGTCTGATGCTTGGTAGGTTGTGTGCAAGAGGTTTGATGGGTTTTTTTGCCTACCTGTGCATCATAAAACAACAATAAAGAGAGCTAGCCATTAAACTCCAACAAATTGAAAGAAAATGCTATCACACAGTTATGTAAGACCGAGTGGACTTGTTTGTATGAAAAAGCTGTTACATAGTATTCATGTTATCCATTGATGATCCTTTCAAATCAAAAATCTTATACCATTTATATTATTTTTCTTCTTAAAACAAGAGCAATGATATAAGACACTGTGAATAATAAAAAGACTACAAAGAGACGGGAATTAGAAATACACCCATCAATGTTACATGGAATTACAAAATGCCATAATCCATAACATCACATTCTGATACAGCAGCCACCAAATAAGGAGAAAAAACCTCTCTGGTCAATTGTTGGCGCATTGGTGTGTACAGTCAGAGAACTTTTTGAAGTTTTCTGAGATTCAGTATTTACCGCACGGTCTGTTAAAAGGTGTTAGCCATGTGCAACTCCACTAAAGTAGGTAAGCTCTCCACCTTTCAAAAGCCGATATAACAACTCTCCAGCGGTCATATAAAACAATGCTTTGAGAAGCAGCTTGTGTGATTCTAAGTCTTTCTGAAAGGGAGCCTTGATTAGCTTGTTTTTATTTCGTGATTGAGCAAACAAGGATTGTCAGCAGTGCAGAAACTTTCTGGTGTGGTGCTGGTGATTTCATTTCTATGTGTGTGTGTGTAATTGTTTCAGGGAAAACAGGTTTCTCGTGCAGTGAAATGTGACACATAAGTGCAAGTTACGGTACCTGAAAAAAATTCTATATTTTAAATGAAAGAGTGTCTTTGTGAAAACACGGCCTTCCTCTCAGAACCCCGCTGCCACTGAGCTTTTTCGCTGTTGTGCAGCACAGCAGCATAGTGGTGAGTGCTGTTGCCTCATAGTAAGAAGGCCATGGCTTCGGTTCATGGGCCTGCAGCCTTTCTGTGTGGAGTTTGCATGTTCTCTGTGGGCTTGCGTGTTTCTTCCAGGTACTGTTGGTCCGAAGAGCCAGAAGACAGAAGGTCTAGGTTTATTGGTGGCTCTAAATTGCCAGTGGGCATAGGCTTAAAGGATTGTTTCTTCTCTGTCTGTCTCTCTGTGTTAGCCCTGCAATGGACTGGCAACCTGTCAAGCGTGCACCCCGCCCGACCCTGGAGCACTGGCTTGGATCGGCTCCAGCACCCCCACAACCTGGAAATGGATAAGCAATAGAAGATGAATGAGTGAGTAGTAGGCTGTCTTGTTTTGGTTTGACAATATATCCTTAATATGATTCATTTTCAACAACCCTGCTGGCTGCAAGTAAAAATAAACATTTCCAAACCCGCTGAATGCTACTTGTCCAGCTCTATGCATCAAAACTTGCAACACATCACTAAGAACTGGTGGGAGATGGAACAGCTCTCAAAGAAGAAGTAAAATTGGACTTCCATCTGTCCTGAAATTAGTGAGATAAAAAAGGGTCATTAAACTGAGTGTGTCAAATATGTAAATAAACTGCTAATGTGTTTGCTGAATGTAGCCTTGGATACTTGTACCTTTGGACAGTGGCAAGAGATCATAGTAAGAAACCACTGAGGACATAAGGACAGTAAAGTCTATCTCTTTAACAGTCCAGATGTACTGATGTCCTTCAGTGACATTCCTTTTACTTATCATGTTGGAGATCATAAACTGCACATTGTCAAGAACAACTCTCAACTCAGAAACCAGCTCATGTCCCCTCTGTGAGCCAGGTTAATGTAAGGAAGTTGTGTGTGAAAGTAAATACTTCTCACGTGGAGTGGTCATTTCCTCTCAAACACTCCATTTAATTCTAAGCCTGCAACTGTGATAGATGGCAAGTGTTTCAACATGAACTTTGACATGAGATGTAAGGTTGGACAAAAAGCAGCCTCGGAGCTCATGCTTTCAATAGAGATGTGATTTATTATCCAAGTGTGTGTCTGTGTGTGCGTGTGTCACATTGTAAACAGCGCTCCAATGTGTGACAATGTAAACATTTCCTCATTCCTCAAGATATCAAAGGAGCACCCAGTCTACCTTTGAGCTCTCCCACCTGGGCACAAGGTCATGGTTTACATTCAGTCATCTCCACAGCTCAAACCAGTAGCTACACACACAAAAACAAATTGGCACATGCCCATTGGATTTATCAACTGCATTCCTGAGAGCCAGTGAAGAGCCTGGATGAAGTTTGGGGAGAGCAGAGGAGGCATGTGGCTACAGGTAGAGCTGCTGCTCTGAGCCCACACATCCACACATAAGTGTCTGGGTGTGACTGCACACATCCTAGTAAGTCATGTAAAACTAGTGTTATCTATTTCTAAACATGTGTAAAGTTGTTTTCTGGAAGTTTTTAGAGTTACCATTTGATGAATTCCCTGCAGTTCTCTGCAGCAAATTTTCACTGTACTCCCTGATGTCTACAAAATCAAACCACCGCTCACTAAGAAAAACATCAGTAATGTTCTATATCTCAGCTACACACACTGACACATACACAAAAACGGAAAACATACACATCCCCCTAAGCTACATGAAGTAGACTTTGAAACCAGGTGGGGGAGATTGTACAGCAGACAAATAAACTGTAGTCCACAGTAGCTGTTTTATGCATTTCTCTGTAATGTTAGACTCAGCTGTTTATGATAACTTTTGCACAGGAGACATGAGACAGTGACATGCAACCTCAAACCAGGAGTACTGTCTTATAAAAATTAGCATGTTTAACTTAATAAGTTCACTTTTTTCCATGTGTTGGCGGCAGAATGAAGCTGTGAACATAAATTATATGAATATTTCTATACAAATAACAGACACAAATTATGGTTTACGTCACTTTTTATTTGCAATCATGTTTATCATAAAGCTAATCGAACAACTTTCGAAAACAGATCTGATATTTATTTTTGCTGACATTTTTCGCTTTAGTTATGTCATGATTCATTTGGGGAATTTGTGATTTTCTGCTATTTCTGCTTAGGTTTTTTGATATTCAAAGAAAAAAAAAAAACCCCAGATGGATACTGAAACTCTCCATGACCGTTGTAAAACTGAGAGAAAGTGCAGGTTTGGAGCAAAATTATTTACTTTTCTCCAAGCAACTTCTTTCACATTGTTTTCAAATTGTTTAATACATTGTCATTATATAAAAAGGTAAATTACTGTCGCTTTAAATAAAGCTGTACAAGTTTGCCCAAATCAAAAGAAAGTGTGTGAGTTGATATCGGAGCCCAGTTTCATATTTGAGCTTAATATTTGACTGTTCTCTTAGTTTTTTTTTTTGTTTTTTTTTTTGTATTGTGTGAGCAGGTTTGTATGCCATTTTGTTTATTATGCATGTTATTATTTATTACAAAGACATGAAATAAAGATTTTATTGACAGGGATAATCAAGATGCCAAGGATTGGGGTTAGCACTGCAGTAAAAGGTTTGGCTTTGCATGAATGCTTGAGTTAGTATAAGGGTATGTACAGTAAAGGTTCCTAGGTCCAGTCAGGGCTGTCTGCCTTCACTGGGCAGTAAACAAAGCGACAAAAATCATCCAAACTTCCTGTGGACTTGTTTATGTGTTCTAAATTATCTCACACACACACACACACACACACACACACACACACACACACACAAGCACTCAATGTGGACAGCCTCTAGCAACACAAGCCCAAGTAGATTAACTGAGTCCGGACATCCGTGGATGTTTATCTCATTGTTCATTAGATGTTTGACTCTAATGAGACAGCCAGGTCATGATGGAGTCCAGGATGAATTAGAGGAGCCACAGCACTGTCAGGTAACATGTGAACTTGGAGTCGATCTTTGTCCATGCCATTTTAAAACCAGAGAAGAAGCAGATTAGCTATGTGACAAAATATATTACGTTCAAATGGAGTTTGGGAATGCACAGGAGTAAATGATCTCAGCAAAGACTCACATGAAAATGTGAGCTCAATGTTAGCTACTAAACAGAGGATCTCATTTTTAAAGATAAAAAAGAGGTCAAAAACTTCTCAGGGGACTGTCAGAGCAGAATGCAAAACACCATCTCAGGAAGAATGTCAGCAAATTTCTCTGATTTGAATGTTGAATACTTCAACCTAATGTAATCATCCATGCAGAAAACTTTCCCCAAGTCATAGGCCATATCACATATATTTTTATTGTTATGCTGCCCCTATTTGGCTGAAAGTTGGTACTACTCCAACCGTGGGTGCTGCTGATCATGTTGTCTTTACTGCATCTGGACTGTGTTGTGTTGGAGTAGCGGACAGCTGCTGTGACAGCGGCAGTACAGAGGTTGCGTCGCACGCGCACGCGCAGATTGAGTCTACGCTGCATAATCACTGAATGGAACGGGCGACACCTAGCGCGCGAAATTTAAACACAAGCGCTGCTGTTGCTATGTCTATGAATATTCTCATTCATCCAGGTCATTGTTCTAGCAGAGAACTGCTATTGCTACGCTGTTACTGTGCGTTGACTGGACGTACACTTGTCAGCGGACAGCTATCCTACAGGCATAAGAAACATAAGAAAGTTCTTCAAAAACTGAGGCGATCAGAACAGAGGAGCAGGAGGGCGGAGGAAAAAAATTAAGAGAGGTAGATTAAGTTGTTTTTGCTCGTGCACTGCGCCAGATGTTAATGGATATTGTTATATTAATAATTATAAATCGGGAGAGAGTCCAGTTAAAGTAGCTATGCTTGTCCACAGGACGTTAACACACTGGGGAATTTATCGGGCTGTTTTTACTTTTAGATGGAGGTAACAACAACGTACATTTGATAATAAAGCAGACCCACAAACTGGCTCCTATCTTTTAACATCAAACTGAAACAATGAACAAAATGGCCTATACCAGATTAAAATACATTATTCCACAGTATTTGCATTATCTAACAAATATGTGAGTGAAAATAGGAATAATGCGCATTCATAGAGGTATTGCCACGAGTACGATGACACACCCTGTTGTCTTGCATAGAGCTGTGTAGTCTGTGTTTCATGGTGTTTGCACATCTTTGTTGTGGGTTTTGGAATCCTTAATGGACCCCACTGCCAACGCGAAACCGTCAAATGACCTTAAAGCACTCGATACAAGACCAGGTATGGTACTTTTAATTCATTTCTCACCCAAGAAGGCATGGACGTAAATAAATAAATAATTATTAACACTAATTTAATAGTTAATTAGTAGCTATTAATCGAATGAAAAAACAGACTGCAGTTTGTCAATGTTATCTGTCACTGGTTGATCTTTTGTGACTACAGGTCGTCTTTAAAAGAAAAAAGAAACGCACTGACTCTAACAGAGATACGGGCTGAGAGTGAGCATGCTGTCTCGGCTGAACTCGGGTGGCATTCGGGCACACTCGGAAATGGGCGTGTATGGCTGTGGCGCGTCTCACCCCGCGGTACAATCGGATGATTCCGGGGGGGGCGGAGCCAAGCAGGAGGAAATGGTACAGTTGGCTGACTGCTCCCAAGAAAAACGGCGGCGAGCCCATCTACCGCCAGTTTCACCTTTCGTTTCCACAGTCTTGCTCATCCTTACCGCAGCAGCAGTAAAGTCTAGATCGGTCTATCACGCAGACCTACGGTCCGGTCACGAACACACCGACGTCTAGCTGCCCGTAAATCAAGCAACTCTTGTATGTTGCAGTATCTGGAGGTATCTGTGAAGGACCGGGAGATTAACGTTTCAGCCAAACCGCTGTAGTATGGAGACGCAGATACATGTGCCCGTGGGGTCGCCGGTGATTAGAAGAATCCCAATTTTTGTCGACGAGCACAACGTGGCGGAGGGCGCGATGAAGCTCGTTAAAGAGCTGAGACCGACGTGGGATACCAACCATGTCAAGACCAAGGTAACGTTATCCGCTTTGCTAGCTGTTCACGGTATGCTAGGCTAGCTGGGCTTAGACTGACAGCTCTGCAGCATCACCGGGCAGTGTCAGCCCGGCAGGAGGAGGAGGGCCGAGAAACGGGCTAGTTTTTCAGAACAGGCGACACACCAGCGCACAGCCACGTCCTCTTTCATCATTTATGAATGAGGACTTTTTATGACTCGGCTTTTTTTCATTTATAGTAGAATGACATGGTAAAGTTAGCAAAGCTTAGCAAGACGCGATCTGTCTGAAGTCTTCACTAAGGCAACAAACTGGAGTCAGGCAGTAGATTATCTCAAGAGCCACCGGGGAAATAACGTCGTTACGGTTTTCAGACAGTTTTATATATCCCCAGTTTAAAACACGAAGCTCCAAATGTAGCGTGAAAGCCAAGTCATGCTGTAATCTTAGTGTCAGCTGGCGGTGACGTGATGGCCAGTTCAGTTGAGAAACATGATCATGGTTTTGAATGGCATCAGAAAGCACCTCAAAGCTTAAAAGAAGGAATTTCTTTTGTTGTCTGAATCCAGTCTCAAGATGTTGCTTGTTTATGTCCTTGTATTTTATATTAGCATTCAGTACAGTTGCAGATAAATAAGATAAAGAAATGTTTGAGTTTGGTTGCACCAACTTTTTCCAAGAATTTCCAATCGTCGGATGGTATGGGTAAGTTGTAGCTTACAAGCCAAAATAAGTCATAAATGGAAAGGGACAGATGCACAAATCTCTACCTACTTTATATCCACAAGTAAAGTTTAAAAGTGTCTGATTTGGATACAAGATGTAATGTCCATGATGAGACGTATGACAGTGGCAATATCTTTTCAGTAGTCTTTTGGGAACTCATTTATTGTTTGTAGATAAAAGACACTGTAAAACCGGTGTTTCAGTCAAAGTGAGCTATAAATCCACCTCATGTTTTAAATGAAAGCTCTCTGTGGGATGGAGCTTTATTTTGGAGTCAGTGACACACTCAGCTCTTACTCCACACAGTATTCATGACAAAATACTGCGGCACAGTCTATTCTCATTCTCTTAGTGCCTACATGGAAATCGATTGTAATTTTTTGATTAACATGATGAGGGGCTCATCAAAATCATTTGAGAAAAGGTATTATCACAGTTTTGCTAGATGTAGGGCATTAACCTTTTGACAATAAAACAAAAACCCTCCTGTTTTTAGCGTAAATTCTAATTAATGAATATGATACAGTGCTATCAATTTATTTTCTTTTTAATATTTTTTTTCCCCTTTTTATTTACAAAATATTTCTCTCCCTGTGTCTGTGAGGTGCTGACAGGGATGTTGTGCTAGTGAAGCACTGTATCAGGGTTGGCTTTCTCCCCCTCCGTCTCCTAACCTCCATGTAAACCTAGCTTGTCTGCTGTTGTACAACTTTGCTTTATTTGCATAGCACTTTTCACACAGATGAGCAGTAAAAAGTGTTTCACTGGTTAAAAAGAAAAAAAAAAAAAAACAAAACAAAACAGAAAGAACACAAAGACAAAAAAAGAAAAGCATACAATATAGTCAGTTACACACAAGTACTGGCGCTGAAAAGAACTAAAGATGGAGGTAATTGTAAGATGATAAGAACAAATGTGAATTTACATACAAGGTAGAATGGCATGGAAAAAAAAAACAACTAAAAACTTACGGAGATAGTTAAGAGGTGATTAAAAAGTAAGTTGAAGTATTTAAGAAGAGAGAAAAGATCAGTTAAAAGCCAAATTGAAAAGGTTGGTCTGAAGCCTATTTTTAAAAACCTCAACTGTCTCTGCAGCCTGGAGGCCCTCTGGCAGGCTGTTCCAGAGAGAATGGCCATAGTATTGAAGCTTCACTGTAGGTTTTTCTCTTACCTTTGAACATCTGGTTTCACAAACAGATGCCAACAAAACCACATACATCAAGTATTGGAGTAATGCTCTAAACAGACGATTTAAAAATATTTTTTTAAAGAGGTAGTAGACAGGGAGACCTACGACATCTCAGTTTCATCGTGTTTCATTTTGAAGTAATGTTTAAGGTTAAAATTTTGTTGAGTCACCCAGATGCTGTAATATCTTAACAAAAAAAAAATGAAATGATAATCTGTCCCATTAACAATGCTGAAGCAATAGCTAAATCTGAAGCTGCACTGAGTACAGATCTGATAGAGCTGTATACTACTAACCCTGTCAGGATGTGATGTATTTGATGTTGCTGTCTGACTCTGGTTAAACCCTAAACATGAATATCAACATGAAGTCATAGAATCATTCTTTTATTATCAAAATTGTCAGTCAGTCATAAAAATGTATGGCAGTTTGATGATTTCGAGCATTATGTATGACAGGTTGATGAATTAGAGCATTGAATAAGAATTTATTTCTAGTTAACTAGCCAGTTAACAAATAGTGTTTCTAGTTTTTGGTTTGTATTGGATTAGTAATGACTTTCTAATATATGTACAGAGACAAAAAGCTTGATTTGTTGTTTTTTAGAATTCACACATTTCTTTTTGAAGAAAAACTTTGGAAATAGATTCTATAAAATATATTATTCCAATTAAATGGAAAAAAAATTACGAACAAGATAAGGTTATAAAAGTATCGTGGTTATCACCAGTTTTTATTGTTTTATATGTAATGATAAATCCATTTGACAAATTCTGGAGATCTTTGGATCAACCTTTATTGAGCCCTGATCTTGATTTGAGTACTTTAAACATGTTTATCTGCCACAGAATCTCTTACAGTAACATGTTATCAGAAGACCCAGCAGATATAATGCTATGACATCAGCCCAGCTTATTTTTCATGAACTGCTTCATCCAAATACTGAAGCTGCTGCTGGAGCATATGAGGTGAACATAATTTTAATAAATACACTAACAAAAGTTTAATTGTTAAGCTCTGACTCCTAACTCTCAAATAATGCAATCCAGTGTTGATAGAAAGGAGAAGAAAGAAACCACAAAACATTTATGTTGCTTCGTGTTAAAGACTGCCTGTCAGGGAAAGCAGAATTCATAATTGAGTTGTCGTAAAGCGATCAAGTTACTGGTGTGTGTGTGTGTGAGGCCAAAGTCTGTAGACTGACATCATTTACTGCTCTGACTGACGTGGTGCCATGTATTGAGCTCACCCACAGCAACCATGTGTTTTTATCCTGCTGGATAATCTCTCTGGATCTGGCACCACGTGCACACACACACACACACACACCTACAGCTCAGGAGGTGACAGTGTTTGCTTGCCAAAGGCCAGACCAGCAGCGTTTCTTTCAATGACTCTCACTCAAACAGGTTTGTCATTCTGACTGTTTTTGTCATTGTGTGGAACGCTACAGCTGCACAACTGGGTACATACCCAGATGATGATAAACTGTGGAAGATGTGAAATAAAGTTTTATAGAACAATTTAATTTTGGTTTTGTTGGGAAAGATGTTCTGAAACAGCAGGACCATTGTTTTGATTAGAGCAGGAAGCGCTAAATGTGGTGAGGAGCAGCAGGGAAGCACTGTTGAGAGAAACACCTGCTTAGTCCCACCACCTGGACAGGAAGAATTTTACTCTAAATACACTGTCCATTTCTAAACATCTCACACACACTGGGTTCTCATAAACAGCAGATAAAGCCAATAGCAACAGATTAGCAGTGTCCTCTTACAGCTTTCTCATGCAGTAGACAGAGCGACTCATCTCTGTCAAAAGGAGCCAGAGTTAGACCGTTCGGTCAGCCCACCCAATGCACGCTCACTGATGAGAAACATGAAACGTCAGGCAGTATATGGATGAATGTTTACCTCTGTCTGGGCCCAAGCTTATCGCTGTCTGACGATGTATTGATCACCGGTCTTAGTGGCGCATTGTGTGGTGGGTAGAAGGGATCAGTCATGTGGTAGCAAAAGCACGTATGCTTGTGTATGTACGGTCATAACAGGGATGCCTTTACGCCCATCTTTGTGGTCAGCAACGTGTGGAATGTCAGATATTCGTGAGTGAGCGTCTGGGCTGGGGCAGATGTGTATGTTGTCATTGTGTATGCAGCTGTGGGCGGGACTGGCCCACTGGTTTCCGCTGGAGTGATGTTGCTAATTAGACATTTAAGGTCCAACTTGAGAGACAGGACTTTTTGCATTACACCTTATTATAAAAAGAGTGTTGGACTTGCATAACTTTTTTCAACAACGTCCATCTGAGCTCTGTTGTTTTTCTTTTCCGACCTTTCCATACCGCTGATCTATTGTAAAAGTCTAAAAAGTCTGTAAAAGTCGACATCGGTAGATCAATCAAGTCAATCAAGTCTACATCGATTAGATCAATAAAACATTTATTTTTCATATATATGATGTAATGTTTCTATATTTAAGATCCTGAAATTCTTATTTTCCCACAGCCTGATGCACCTGCTGGCATTGATGCAGCTCTGTGGGCAGAAGGCAAATGTCATACTCGTGCGGTGAAAAACATTGCTTCATGATACTTGTATCTAATGTAGATCAGAGCTGCGTGGTTTCCTTGCTGTTGATCTCGGCCCAGTGAACATTGATGGTCTTGTGAAAGAACTGGAGAGAAAAATGCAAATGAAGGTTTTCGTGTGGGACCCACTGTGGTGCTCCTCCTTCCAGCTCTTCACTGATGGAACCACTAACAAGCTGGTGGGCTGCTATGTTGAGGACAGTCCAGAAGATGTGGTGCTGGTTCGAGTATATGGAAACAAGACAGAGTTGATTGTGGACAGAGACAACGAGCTCAAGAGCTTTCAGGTAGAATATAAACAAAAGCAATCTATTCTCTTCTGAAGTAGTTACGTATTTGTTCATGCCCTGAGATTGATAACTTGGGTGTTTCTGTGTCTCACATTTAGGTACTACATGCTAATGGCTGTGCTCCACGCCTCTACTGCACCTTTCAGAATGGCATCTGTTATGAGTTCATGCAGGGGGATGCTCTCGGGACACAGGATGTCCGTGATCCCTCTCTACTAAGGTGTGGAAACTAAAGTGGTGCGGTTAGAAAACAGCCAGTTAGCATTGCTTTTTCTACTCTTTACGCAGATAGTATTACGCTGTAGAGATCCAAACGACAAATTAAGTTCAGTCACATGCAAATGAATACAAATATTGAAAGCAATACACAAAAGTTAATTCAAAGTTTCAGTGGTTATTTTATCTGGTGATGGGCATTGTCTTTACGTGTTTTGTTACCCTTTGCTCTCTCAACTACACAATGTCTTCAGTAGTTTTCATCTAGCCTGTTCCCAGAGCTTTGTCCTTATCTAACTATTCAGATAAAAATATGTTCCTGGGCTCTTGGTTTTGTTTTCTTTTCATATTGAAACTCTAATCATGATGATAATTGTATTCATCTTTGTGTGTCTCTGCTAAGACTGATAGCCAGGGAGATGGCTCGAATCCATGCCATCCACGCACACAATGGCTGCATTCCCAAACCAAACCTCTGGATCAAGATGAGAAAATACTTCTCTCTTGTGGCCACAGAGTTCACTGACCAAGCCTCCAATGTCAGGTGAGATCTTGATTCACTTTTCCTGCCCCAGTGGTTCTTAGTTGGTGATTAGTAGCTTTACCTTCTACATTCATTAAAAAAAAAGAACTGGGTATGATGTCAAAGAATCTCTCAAGATAGTTCAGCAAACAAGCAGTTTTTTTTCCATGTTGCACTTTGTGTTATGTGAAAAGAAAGGGTTAGGGTTAGGCAAACTCTAGCAAAGAATTTAAAATCAAAACAAAAGACAAAGTGAAAACATTAGATTTTATTTACATATCAATACATCTCTGTATGTGATGTACGTTATAAAGTAGCTAAAGTATACAGGGCAAAGGAGTGTAACATTTTAACCAAAAAGACATTAAGCTTGTTCAGTTTGCTAAATCTTGTTTATTTAACCCAGTGCTTCTCAAAGGGGGCTCGGTGCGATGCCGGGGGGGGCTTGTGTGACCCCGTGGTATTGTTTAATATAACTCACAGGTCCCATTTAGTCTAAAGCAGTACTTCTCAAATGGGGGGGGGGGCGTGTGGCGTGTGTGACCCCGTGGAACATGCTGTTTTTGCTGTACTAGAATAAAGTGGGATCTATATTCCTTTTTTTTTCTTTTTTTTGTTTTCTTTAATTATAATAAGAATACAATGTTATGCAGAGGTGTATTTATAACAATTTTATAGACAAATGATACTATTTAGTCACTGCGGCGAGTGGGGGGGCAAAATATTTTCTTCTTCCTGGGGGGGTGTAACAGAAAATAATTGAGAAGCACTGATTTAACCTATGATGATCATACAGAGAGGAGGTGGCACAAAAAAGCATCAAATTATTATTATTATTATTATTATTATTAGTTTCATTGTAACATGATACAGACCAGAAACTATAAACACATCTGTCACCTGCCCAGCATGGTGCTTTTCGAATACAATAATCTCTGATTTAAGCATCTCACACAGAAGCTCTGACACTCTGACACAGGATGACAAACCTGCTGATCTGTGGGTCTATTGTTTCCAGTTCCCAAGGCAGCTAGAACCACAGCTTTTTATTTCTCTCTTCCATCTGTGTGTCCTCTAAACAGAAAGTCAAAATCATCTGGCAATTTCAAGGGACTTAACCTCTGTTTAAAACAAAAACAAACAAAAAACGTGCTGTGCACTATGTAACATGATTTAAGTGGTAGTATAGTCTGGCATTTGTACCCTGTTGTAGTGTGAATCTGAGAATTGTTTAATCCCTAGTCAAGGTGGACAGAGACCAGATTGTGTGAGTATATTCACACTATGGTTTATGATGAGACACACATACTTGTGAATAGCAATCATTTACAAAAAGGAATCTTACATATATTGTGAGGTTGATTAAGGTTCAAAATGCTAATTTATTTTTTACTTCATGCAAGCATTCGTGAGGATCTGCTGTCCATCCTGACTTTAAGTGACAGAGTTTTTAAAGCTGATCCTCCACTTATCCCCTGTGTTCTGTTTCAAGTTGAGGCAGCTGAGTTTTTGAAGAACGTCTCTATCCTATGGATTCATACCGAGAGTCGACCACTTCCACTGACTCTTGGAAGATGGTTCTGAAACCAATCTAACAATGTCTTTCACTATAAACAATGACACTAATGACTGAAGGCTAACAGGTGCAACTGCTTTTACCATGATTGCCGTGTTTGCAAAGCTGCAGTGTGGAAATTTTCCAACTGGGTAATAAACCCGTGGCGACACTGGTTTTACCCATCATACCGGACATGGGGTAAGGTTAAGTAGGTAAGGCGCTGCATCCAGATGCTGCCACCTGCACATTGACTTCTTAAAGTTTTCAAAGTCCTCCATAGGGCCAATGCATTTTAACATATGCTCCTTTGATCTGTATTGGAACTACACATTACAGTTCCAATCCAGAGCATGACACTGATATGATGAATTTATAGCCACAGTAAATTTGTAACTCTGGTCCTTCTTCAAGCTTTACATTTACAATGTAACGGTCAGTTTTCATTATCAGAAAACCACAAAGCACAATGAGTGTATAGTGACTTTTATACATTGGTTGTGAAAGATGATACAACAGCAGTGACAACAAAACAAACATACAAAGAACCTGACATGCAGTCAGACAATGAACAATAAAGTGCAACTAGCTAGAAATGGGTAACAAGCATTTTGAGTTTTTTTTGTTTGTTTGTTTTTGTGGTTAGTATGTTTGTTTAATGTGGAATCAAATGGCTTTTGTGTGTGTGTGTGTGTGTGTGTGTGTGTGTGTGTGTGTGTGTGTGTGTGTGTGTGTGTGTGTGTGTGTGTGTGTGTGTGTGTGTGTGTGTGTGTGTGTGTGTGTGTGTGTGTGTGTGTGTGTGTGTGTGTGTGTGTGTGTGTGTGTGTGTGTGTGTGTGTGTGTGTGTGTATATAAATTGTCCAAGGATGATAATTTGTGCAACAGATATCGTTTCATTATTCATGCGGATGTAGAAATCGAAGCCATTTATTGAATTACATCCACTTTATCTTGTGTGACTGTTTCATGATCACTTGGTTGTTGACTATTGACTATTGTGTTGTTGTTTATTTTCCCCCTGTATTATATTGTATTGCACCTGTATTGTCATTTTACAAAAAAAGGGTGGATGAACAGTTCAGATGGGTTCATGATGAAAATGGCTTACTCTGTGTCTTGGTTTTGGGCCTGGGTAGCCAACAAAGGTAGACTGTTTCATAACCTGGACATCTGCCCAGTCACAGCTGGTATCTTTGTTCTGATGGCTATTAGGTTTAATCCAGTATATGGTTTACGTAACTGCAACAGTAATAGCTTGCTGGATTAGGGAGTTTAAGGTATGCAGTGGGCCAGCAGATGTTTGCTTAGCTCAGTGTATCAGGTCTCTTTACTCTCTGCCTTGGTAACGTAGACAGCTAGAGTGCCCTTGGTCCTCCTGAGCAGCAGACGCCTGTCACACTGCGGTCATTTTAACAGGCATTTTCAGTGATCTGTTTCATGTCTAAAGGTCCAGTATTACACATTGCTATAAGCACTGGCCACCTCTTTGTGTTGTAAACCAGGCAGGTATTGTACACCTGTCACCACAAGTGACAGAGAGGCAGCAAGCCAGGTGTATATCTCAAAGGAGTGTGAGTGCATGTGTGGGTGTTTGCCCAGCTTCGCTCTCTTCTTTCACTTGTCCCTTGCTATCAGGCTAACTTCAGATTAAGCCCTATAAGCTCATTACTGTTAGCAGAGGGGTCTTCGCTCAGGACACAGTTAGTTGGTGGAGACACTGACTGAGTGACCTAATCCATTTTCCGCTAGACATTAATGCTACTTTCAGGCTGGCACAGGTACCTGGTAGTGATCTGAATGTGTGTGTTAGTATGAGTCATCTGACCTGGGCCTGGCACATTCAGCAGCTCTGTGTCTCATCCAAATACATAGCAAATATGCAATCATATAATTAGAGCTGAAAAATCCCTTCAAATGAGACAAAGTGGTGTATCCATAGTGACCAAGGAGCACTCTGCAGCACAACAAGTATCCTCTGAGAACTTGTTCCTCTATAACTCTGATCCCAGGAGATAGTTGGGCAGTGGCGCACCACACCTGTGTACTGTTTGTGCACATCAGTCTCAGCGGTTTTCAGATCTTCTATACAGCAGGTTTCAATTTAATAATGATACAAAAACAATGAAAAGTGGTCCATAACAAGTAGGGAAACATGCAGGCATGTTGTAAGATAACTGGTCAAAAAGAAAAACCTGAAATGTGTTAAAAAGCCATCCTTATCTCCATGTGCAGGATCCAGCAGGAGGTTCCTAGCAAAGCAGTGCTGGAGCAAGAGATGGTGTGGATGAAGGAGCACCTGTCCAAACTAGGTTCCCCTGTGGTGCTCTGCCACAATGACCTGCTCTGCAAGAATATCATCCACAACAGCAAAGAGGGTAGGTGTCTTCCCTTTAAACTGTGCATTGCCCATTGGATTGTCATCCAGGAGGGGAGACAGACAGAGACACAGACACAGCAGTGACGCTGGAAAATGTATTGTTAGTGTTGGAGGACATTAGCAGTACAGCTGTGAATATAAAAGGGCATGTGAACTTGCAGCTGTTTGTTTTAAATAAATGCCACACCTTAGTTCACTCGGCTCCTCTGCCTCCTAATGGCCTGTAAGAACAATATTGAGACAGTGTAGGATTTTGCATCATCACTGGACTGACTCTGTCAGATTATGGGGGCATCTATAGGGAGCATGACTTTAGAAGTAACTCCCATTACACCTACAACAGGGTGCACACTCATTACCTAATGTTTTTTTTCTCAGTGTCTAGTTGGGAGGTGAGTTAATAAAGCCATGTCTAAACAGCTCCATGTTAATGTGCTGTTCATGTGATATTTTTCAGGCCATGTCCGGTTCATTGACTATGAATACTCAAGCTATAACTACCAGGCTTTCGATATTGGCAACCACTTCAACGAATTTGCAGGTTTGTTGAAACCCCATTTGTACAGGAGGATTAACTTTACATCCTCATTGCGTGGCTTAATATAAAACTGTGTGATCAGGTATGACTGAGCTGGACTACGGGCTGTACCCAAGTCGGGAGATGCAAATGGACTGGCTCAAAGTGTACCTGCAGGCCTACAAACTCTTTACCAAGAAAACAGAGGAGGTCAGCCCTCGAGAGCTGGAGACGCTCTACGTACAGGTCAACAAGTTTGCTCTGGTGAGGGAGAACATGCCAGCAAACACACAAGCACTGACACACTCACACCCACTGTTTCTCACATTAATTCACCTAATCTATGTCTGCTTTATTTCTCTCAAGGCTTCTCACTTCTTTTGGGGCTTCTGGGCACTCATCCAGGCCAAATACTCCTCCATAGACTTCGACTTCCTTGGGTAAATTTGTGTGTGTGTGTGTTCATGCATGTGTTGTTTCATGATGATCAGAAAACTGAGACTCCACTGTACTCGTGGGGTGTGACGGCTACTGTATTAAGGGACCCAAGGCTGCACTCGACAAGTTTTAATGCTCAAGGAGTATTATGCCAATGAGAGGTCTCCAGAAATAATTAAAACAGGTCTGTCTGTGAGAGAGCTAGAGCTGTGTGGTTCCCCCTGTGTAGAATATTACATAAGGGACTATGTGTTTGAAAAGAATCTGTCAGCCGGGTTAAACAGAACATTTTGAAACGCTGAAACTGAAGCTATCATTCATGTCTTATTTCTTTTGTGTGCCTCTCACAATATAGACTTTTTTTTTTTTTGTGAAGTGGAGGGGGGAGGGGGGTTGGGGTAACTGCATTAAAAATCTTTCAACCTGGTCATCAAATTTTATATATATAAATGTGTGTGTGTGTGTATATATATATATATATATATATATATATACAGTACAGGCCAAAAGTTTGGACACACCTTCTCATTCAAATTAATAGGAAAGTCTGTCCAAACTTCTGGCCTGTACTGTATGTGTTTGTGTATGTATGTCTAGCCAAAATAAAATTATTTCATTAACACCTGTTGACTATAATTTAAAGTATCTTAAACACTAAAAGGTATAAGAATCCAAATTTAAATTCTGCCACCCCCTTCTATGCCATCATCGCCTCCTTCCTCTTCTTTGTTCCAGGTACGCTGTGCTTCGTTTCAACCAGTACTTCAAGACCAAACCTGAAGTGATGGCCATGCAGATCCCAGAATAAGGGGAGCTAAAGGAGGACAGGATGTAGGGAGATGGCAGATGTGAACACGATTAGTGCCGAGACGTCCTGTGGGTTGGGAACACTTCTTTGAGAGCCAGCTATCGATGACTGTTTGGTCTACCTGCCATCCTTTTCTCCAACAAGCTCAGTTACTCTTTTATTCCTCCAAACTTAGCTCCACATCTGTCACAACACTAGCTCAAGACTTAAAATTTGTGTGTGTTCGCTGTGTGAATGTGTGTGTATGCTCTTCTATGTCCTTAAATTATCTGGATAAGCCCAATGTCCTGTTACCCCCCCTGGAGCTGAGCCAGGCATAGTGAGTACAGCTGTCTGAGTCTGGGGTAGAGGTCACTGACTTAAAACCTGCTTTATTATCTGCCACGCTCGCACCAAAATGTTCCACAGGGCTGGTAATGAAGGCCAAAACATGGATAAGACTGTAATGAAGGGTCTGATGCTGACGTTGACAGTTCACTCTGTATCTGTTCAATGCCACGGCTTCTTTTGCACTTAGAGACTGACCTCAATGGCATATTTCATATGTTGTGAGTGATGAGATCATTCCTCCTCCTTCATCTTCAGTTATTTTAACAGTTTGATGAGCAGTTTTCAAGATCCTTCCTTTTATTTCCTCCATTTACGATGCTAAGTGCTTGTAGCCTCTGTGTTTCTGTACTGTACTTCTCTGAGATTGCCTGTGCCTCACACACTGTGGGTGGCACTGCATCGTCCTCTAGTTTCTCAGAGAAAACTTTTGCTGCTGCTGAAATATGAAACGTACTAGTGCTAGTGGACTTCTCCCCATGGAAAGACCTAGCAGAGTCTGAGTGTATGGAACAGCAAAATAGAAAAGCTTTTCACGGCCTTGCTGTAAATTTAATCTCTATTGTGTTATAGCAATGAGAGATAAAGATAGCAGCTAAATGTGAAATTATTCATCTCAATGTGGATTATTCATCTCAGGTCTCCACCATGGGGTAGATTTTCTAAGTGCTACTCTGTTGAAATGGGAAGTGGAATGAAGAAGCAGCAGAGGCAGATTAATAAAACGAAGAAAGGCAGACCTGTGAAACCTTCTCTCTGAACTGTGCATTTCTGTCCACAAACCGCTTTTATGCAGCCTTGACTTTTATGGTTAAAGTGAACCGCTCTGTTGATCTTTCCACCTCTTGGAAAATTCCCTTCTCCCTTCCCCACATCTCTAATGCTTTCCTTTGGCCAATCCCTCCTCACATTACTATCTTTGATCTCCTCCCACCACTGTGTTGTTTAATCTTTCCCTTTGTGGATGAATATTGTGGCAGCAACACCTGCTGCACTGGCTTGCGCTGCACTTAACATTAGAGGCTCCTCCCAGCCCCGCACTGCAATCCATTCCTACTCACAGCACAGATTCTGAGCCATTTTGTAATATAATCAGACGCAAATCAAACTTATCTGTGTACATCATGACATTAGCTCTTACTTGGATGTCATCTGACATTGGTCATGTGAAGCTTTGCCATTTCTTGTGTGGAGTAAATCCTCATTCAATTCTCAGCAAAGACCCCTTTAAGCTGATTTTATATATTAAACTCTGCTAACAGGTGCTTGGGAGCGTAAAAACATGAAAACAAGTTGATTAAAAGGTTTTGAACATTGGGATACCTGATGCATTTCCACAAGTCAAGTCAGTTGAGTTGACATGAAGAGGTTGAGTTGGACAAAAATGAAGCTTACCAGAACGTCTGTAGCTCATAGACCTGGGACTTTTAATTTGAAAGTCAAACATTTATTCGGTTTTATAATTGTTATAATCAAACTATGAACACATCAGAGGTCGTTTGCCCTCTGGTCCAACAGATGGCATTCAAGGACACTACCACTACCAGCTTGTACTTATTGTAAACCCTGGATGACACTTCAGAGAGGCTAGTAAATAAAAAAGAAAAAAAAAAGAAACTGAGAAAGTAAAAAGCTGTTATTTTACAACAGCAGCAATTCCAAAACTCGTCCCAACTGCTGCTTATTGCTGTGGTATGAATACATGCGCAGTTTTCTTTTACTTGACAGTGCAGAGTTTCCTGAACTGTTAGGTCATGACACTACATACGTAGTTATCTGGTCTTGTGTGTCCTAAAGTGCAAACTGGCAATTCAGTTCCATTTACTGAAAGGGGCAAAAATTGAAAATTGAACTGCAGAAGCTGAGATTCTCAGATTTGTGTATGTCAGGTTAGGGTTAAATTTCAACAACAGTATATCCAGTATTGTAACTTGATCACACCTTTTCCCTGGCTGATATATCCATATGTTTTTGAGTAATCGTTCCCAGTTTGCATTGCAGGGAATCTTCTTGCAACTGAGTATTTTCAATATCAACTAATCAGCCGGTTTTAACTGAATAGTCAATGTGATTTTTAAAAGGTAGTGAACATCAGCATCAGAACTTTCTCTGGTCCAAAGTGGCGTCTTGAAATTTCTTAGCTTTGGTCCGACCAGTTTACAATCATTTTGAATTGGCTCTGTGAGAAAAATGAGCTTAATACTGTATCAGCACATTGTGAAAGCTGCAACCAGCGTTAGCGTGAAGATTTTCTGCAATGATTAAATAGCCTCTGCCAACTTACAGGTCGTCTTATCGTTTCATCTGCTGTTCAGTCACTTTTCCTGGACTTTATTCAAAAGTTTTTGGCAGCCTGAGCATTAAACAGTCGTGTGTAAAATCAGGAATCGGGTGCCCAAGATCACTAATTTCTTATCGTCATTGTTATGGTCTTATTCTGACGTAACTGGGATTCATCTCATATTGCTGATGCGTCTATTGAGCTGGCCAGACTGGATTGATGAACTTGAACTTGAAACTGTTCATTGACACTGCTTGGTTCCAGAATAGGAATGTGCCTTTACCCTCTAACCTCCTCAGCTAGGGACACAGTATCTAGCCCCTGACTAACCCAGCAGGGGGTGGCACTGAGCTCTGACCTTTGTCTCTCACAATCTCATGTAACTGACTGTCTAGTCGTTTCCCTGGTGAGAAGCAGCCTTCTTAAACTGCTGAGCTGACAGGTGATTGTTTTCAGTTGGGATGGTCAACCCGAAAGTTGATGTGTTCTGAGTGGAATGACAAATGTCAAATGGTTTTTCTTCTTCAAATGAAGACTATAACAGTTTGAACTTGTTTTAGAGCTGTCTGAGGCTAAATGGGTTTAAAAGTCACTTAGTGTAGATGAAGGCATGTTTGGAAACAAAAAGCAACCGCTCTGATTCCCCACAACAGGAGTACATTTTTAATTTAATCAAGGGGCTGTAATTTTAGGGAGTAATCTGCTCAGTAGATTTGCAGACAAAGGCCACATTGCTGTTTTAATGCACAATGCTAATACCAAGGTAGGAATTTAGCCTTGAGAAAAAGGGCATTTGCACCCACGTAAGCACTGGATGAATTTCCTCATTCACTTAATGGAGGACTCAGACCCCGAATGGATCCTGCCCGTTGATTGTTTTTTTTTTTTGTTTTTTTTAAGAGACATTTTAGGGTGGGGTTATTTTATCGTTTCTTCTGCAAGTGCATGTAACACTGTAGTGGACATTCCGCACAATACCACTCACCTTATCCTCTCTGTTGTCAGCACCAAAATATTACTAACAGGGTTTAGTCTATATGTATTAACAGGGCTTCAACAGTCTTTGCACATTACATTCCTTGAGACTTTCCAAGGATGAAGCACAATGTGTAATTAAATAAAGCTCCTCCAATCAAAAATCAAGCCTGAGACCTATTATCTGATACCGGCAAGTATCTGTTAGTACATACTTGGCCGGGATCTTAAGAGAAGCATAATATCAGACAGATGTTGAATTTTAACTGCTTTGACTGCTTGAATGTTTCAACTTTATCCTTAACCAGGCCCAACAGAGATGGCACAAAGTGCAGTCCTAGAACACATGCAAATATACAACAAATCCTGCTAAGTTACTGATTAGGCAAAACTGTTTCTGGTCAAGGTCCACTTAGTTGAATTTTCAGGAAACTTCAGCTACCTCAGTGGCTGTGTCAACTGATGGGAGTTTCTCAGTTCTTCTTTTCTTTCTGTTAATATTAGTGTGAATTCAAAAGGTCTTGAATGGGCCTGTTAACACCAAAAGGATCTGAAGTTTGAACACAAGACGTATGTTATACAATCTTCATAATAATTTATCTTGTTTAATAAAATATAAGTTAAGAGTTTAGCACTGTATACTGCACTGATGATACAGTTTTTGAGTCGTTTTTTTCAGCAACATCTACACGTCGCACGAAGAAATCAAGAAATTCTAATTTATGCAGACAAGTATCATTTCCATGTTTTCAATATTTCAATTTTTTATTCAAGACACTGGTTAAAGTGACAATGAGCCCAACATTGAATTAGTGTGAATACTGAATGAAGTTCCTGAAAGGTTGCCTATTTATAGAACAGTATATTTATCTGTCTGTTGCATTGGCTGCTCTTATCTGAGACAGAGTGAAGCCTCTTTGCTCTTCCATGCTGGCTAGCAAGAAGTCCACTCACTGTGTTTGGCCTTTTCGGTTTGAAAGCAGTTTTAAACAGGGTTTATTTATTGAGTGAATTTAACATTGTATTTTACACATTTTCTTTTGTTGTTTTCTAATCAAATCAAAATGGTTAGCTTCAGAGAGGGTGAGTTGCTGTTCATTTGAGAGTAACTATTTTTGTGTGTAAACGTACTCACTTAATTTTAAGAAACACTGTACAGATAACTGATCATTTTCTTCCTCTTTGTATGCTGATATTTACTATTTGTAAGTGCTTTGACTTGAAACGTAGAGCGCTGTGTAAAGGCACCCAGCACTTGGCTTAAAGATGTTACTTTGTAAATGTACTCATCCACTGCTAAAGGCGATGCTGCATCAATGTGTGAGGCCAGTGGAGTTGGAGGATGTAAATACTGTAAGAAATACTGTGAAAAGCTTACTGTACAGTTATCACACCTCTGTAGGAGTGGAAAGAAGAATTATTTAACAGTTGTCAGTAAATATTTCCATAAAAATATATAAAATGATGAAAATAAAATTGCATCTTTTTATTTATTTATTTATTTATTTATTTATTTTTTTTTTTTGGGGGGGGGGGTTTCATGAAACTACCAATGCATGTCTTTTCCCTGTAGACACCCGCGTTTTGTCCTGTGTTTGTGTCCGCCTGCCAGCTGACCCTGTGCCTTGGCCCTGATGGGAGGAAGGAAGGCAAAAACTTACGCCAAAGGACATCCTGCCAAAATGCACGCACAGGGTGACACACACTGGTGATGACTTCCAACATACTAGCACAGCTTTTCACGTCTCTGACTTATATCTCTAATTGAGATGCAGAATCACTTTTATATTGTTTTGAGAATTTGTTTGGCAGCATAAGGGAGGAGATGCATGATTGGCTGAAAGGTCTGATTGTCATAAAAAGTAAGTTTATGAGATGAAAAAGTGAAATAAAATAAAAGTTCCATAGGGAAAAAAACACCTGTAACATAAAAACGAGAGTAACTTCATAAAAATGAGTGATAATTTTTTTTGAGTATTTACACGTGAATTTATGTTTTAGCCAATCTATTTGCATGTATTTAATTGAAAATAGATTAATCCAAATAATACTGAGCACTTTTCTGTTCTACTGAAGTAATAATGGAGCCAAAATCAAGAACTGCAACTAAATAAGTGAATCAAATCATAAGTCTTCGTAAAAACATATAAAGGAATAGAGACAGTTATACTGATACAGTTTCTTTATATGGCACCATTACAGGTTTAATTAAGTGGGATTAATGAATTTACTAATTTTAGTATTGTCAATGATATACATTGGTGCATCACTGACTATACTGCATTTGTCATTTGTAAGCAATTGTTTACAAATATCTTTCAGTTGACAAATTGTTGCAAAAGCCTGACTCTGCTGAAGTCATTAATGAGAGCTTGCCTACGGACATCATTACTGTAACTACTGCTTTACTTGTTTATATCAGAAACACGCAGTCATACTGTTTTATGTAAACATGACACACCTGATGAATGTTTTAAAATCAAAATTTAAAGTTAAAATTCAAAAAATGGGTTGTAATAAAAAACAATACAGTCTTATTATCTTTTACAGTTTCTCAATCTAAATGTAATCAACAGCCAATATCCACTTCTAAACAAGAAGTTTAGAAATATAAATCAAGCTCACCTGCAGATCAGGGTTAAATTGGTGTTCTAATTTTCCATTAGTTTGTATTTTTTATTTATTTTAACCTGCAGTTTAATTTTGATTGGTCTTTAAAGCAGGTTTTCCAGTTTAGTTTTTATGTATCTATTATATTTATGTATTCATATATATAACATAAACATAAAAAAAAACTGTTGACACTGAGGAAACACCACCATTTGACAATCTGTTCACATAGGAAAGATTGTCAACCAACAACAAAATACAACCACATATGTACGTTAGTGGGTTTGTAGACAAATGATCTCTCAATCACTAGTGAAGCTATTAATTGGAGGCTATAACTCCTTTCAGCACATTATTAGAAATGCATCATTAGCACCTGCCCATAATGCTTCAGTCCTTGAGTTTACTGAAGTGTTTTTAAGTGTTAATTCAGCTCAGGCTCTCATGTAGTGTTGGGTGTATGTTATAATCATACTGATTCTATTTCCTCTTTCCATTATAATGTGAATGATAACCTGAAATGACCAACCACCTCAAACTCTTCACAGTATTTTCTCTTTAACTCTCAAGCATCACACTTTTCCTCAAACCACTTTGCTTCCACTCTTTGGCAGAGCATAGTTGAACTTGGCACTGGAAAATCCCAAGTTTTACTATCAGTGTTAATACCGTGCTCCATTCAGATGTGTCCTTTCTTGTGGGACAACCTGCAGTCCACAGACTGGTGCGCTCAGGATCAGTGTCATTATTTACAGCAGTGTTTGACTTAAAATGTCCACTTTACCAAGTCTCATGCTGTTTGTAAGCTGACAAACTGAATACCATTATAGAAATATATGCTGTCATGCAGATTTAATGTGGAAATGTTGGTGTGAGCTGAAAAGAGCTGTGTTACCCAATGTCCTCTGGGAGACCCGAATTATGGAGGAAAGTAATTACTTTACCAACCAGAGACACAAGCACATACTTATTCATCAAAAAAAAACAAAACTATGCAAAACACAATTAACACAACCAATTTATTTCAAGAAAAAAAAAAAAAACACGTCTGAAAACATAGAGAAATGTACACCTTTAAATTACACAAGCTCTTATAAACAAAATAGTCTCTTTCTATATTTACATCAGCAGGGGTAACGACAGGAGACTGCAACATGTCTCCACCAAAATAAGATAAACATTTTCCTCTGATATTTGTCTCTGTACACACAAGCCAACATCTTTACACAGCTCCAGAGCCCAGGGTCGGAAACCTTTCTCGCCTTTTTGATTAGTCAACTTTGCAGTTAGCTAAAGGTGGATTGACCCCAGTGAAACTCAGGGACGTTATCCTGTTGATCAACACAATTATTCACGGATGAGAACAAAGACACCAAAACTGCCCATGTGCCCAGGAATGCTACTCACGGGCTAACAGCAGCATGCTGGGCTACTGGCCAAATTTGGCCGAATTGGCAGAATTTTACTTTTCCACCTTCACTTATAATGAAAGCAGATTAAGCTGCTAATTAAAAACAAAAGTTAAATGTTGTTTATACTGAGACAAATTGTGGCTCCTGTTCTTCACTCTTCTAGCTTCTAAGTTACTTGGTGAATACAGGAATATAACTTGCTGTATGCCGAATCAAAAGGGATCGCACTTCAGGTGGTATTCTTATTTGAGTTTTCAAACAATCATCTCACCTAACATTTCACAAATGTTACTCCATTAAGCTTGTACATCTTTGAAAACTATGTTTTAAATCAACCACCATCAATCAGTGAATGGCTCCTTAACCTCAAAGGGAAAAAAAAAGAAAAAGAAAAGGGCTCTCCTAAGTGCTAACACAGATCATAGCAACATAATGTTACATTAATGAATATTTTTAATAATTTAGGTGTCTGTGTTCTCATTATTTGACCAGTCTCAGTGGCTCAGTCTCTGAAATAACAGCTTTTCACTTTGGGCAGAATTGTCACATCAGTAGCCCACAAACATCACTTGACATTTTCAGCATTTTGTATCCACCACATAAGAGGGAAGTGTGTGTGTGTGGGAGGGGGGTTAGAGGACACCCTTCCCATGATTTACTCAGAAATGTAAAACCCACAGATTTACCTGTGTATACTTGCTGTTTGATGTTTATGCAACAGGAAAGTAAAAGATGAAATGAGGTGACAGCTGCACTGAAGACTAATATATACTGACTGATCCGTCGCTGCAACAGTATGATGCAGTTTCACCTTAAGTCCATACATCTGACACTAATTACAAACCAGGAAGGGTGAGAAAGACACCCGTGTCAATGTTTGGAACTAGGCCTGATGGACTGGTTCCAAGTTCATGATTCCTGAAAAATCTCAATAGAAGTTTGCCGAAATAAAAGATGAAGATGTTTTCTGCCTTGTGTGGGAGACTGCATCTCAAAAACAAAAACAAAAACCCTAAACAAAACAAACAAAAGGAAAACAGCAGACATTTGAAAACACAGAAAGCGGGTCCTCAACACGACAATCAATAAACACGTAAACACTCAAAGAAGCATATGGAGGTATAAAAAAAATAGGTCAGGCTGAGGTCAACCCACCAAGCTATGAAGAGGCAACTGATAGACACAAATACAGCATAACAAAGCATGGCTCAAGTCAACAGTGTGATGTCGGAGGGCGAGGAGGAGTCTGATTGATACAATGGGTGTTCAGATACAAGATTGATAACCGTAAGGTGAGATTACTCTGTACGGTCAATGGTGATTAACACAGCTGTCTACCTCAGCATGAAGCCAAGTCAAATATTAATGGTAATGTTAATGGTAATGCTATACAAAGTCTCTTGATGTAAGAAAGTCAGGCTTTCTCTGCTCCTGCCTCCTCACTAACCAGCTTTTACCAACAGGGGGCAATAGTGACACAGAGATGACATTTAGCTGCTGCCACAGGCCTGTTGCTCCGACCAAAGAGAAGTTCCTCAGCTGTTCTATTGTCCTTCAGTGGTCAAACAGGTGACAATAATGACTCTACTGTATTTTCGTGGTTACTTTCACATTTTCCTCAACTGAGTCAAAATCCCTGTTGACCGTCTGTTTTGCAAAAAAATCAACAACATGGCAGAAAAATAGGCAGCGTATGGGGAGTAAATGATTAAGTTTATATATTAAAACGTCAACTTCTTTGTCCCAACACAAAGCAGCTGGTGACATGATGCCTTTTGGGGGACATTAGTAATGTGAGAGTTTGTGTGTGTGAGTTGGAGGCAGTGCTAGTTGACAAGGGAATAAGTGTCTCACTTCCATGCAGTGGAGAAATTTTCTTACTCTGAGGCAAAATGGAAGATGAACTGGCCCTGATTTTGTTAGTTCATCTTCCATTTTTCCTCTCTGACTGACAGCCAACAAAAAGCCTCCCCATCACTTGCCCCCATTTTCGTTTTTTTGTGTTTTATCCTCCCTCCCTCCCCCGTTTCAGTCTGTAAGGAGCACCAATTCCCCCTCACTCCTTTCTCCCCCATCACTTTCCTCCCCTTCGCTGTATGGAGGCCGCTCCCTCTCTCGTTCCTTCTCTCTTTCTCTGGTAAGGGAAGTGGGTGTGGCGTGGCCCTCTACTCGACGCGGGGCAGGCTGTACCTGTGGAAGGTAATGCTCCAGTAATGCGGGGTGGAAGGGCATCGTTGCCACGGAGACCGAGCCAGTGCTGCCTGGGTACTGACCATCACTGTGGGAGAAGTGGATCTGCTGAGCCTCAGTTTGACTGAAAAGACACAAAGAACAAGGTGCAAACATGAGTCAACCTCAGTATTCAGAGATTTCTATCTTTAATATGATGGCACCTCTGCGGTCTGGACTGTTCTGTTGATCAAATTTATGTTTTCAGAAATATGAGCTACACTTGTAGCACAATCTTTGTGCAAGGACATATTCTGGCTGGCATGAACATGAATCTCTTCTGGTCCACATCTTTGTAGATTAAAAGCTCAATGGTAAAAGCCCCTATGACCGTATAAATATCTACTCACTGAGCTCAAATTCTGCGAGATTAGGGCAATCCTAAATTTATTTTCTTGCAACATATTTTATAGATGTGTTTTAGTATCTTACAGCTGTGGTTCTGGGGAGTGCCCCGTGGGTGGGGAATAGACATGGCAGGTGGAACACAACAAACTGGATGTTACCTTTTCATGGCTTTTAATGCCTTTCTTTTTTGACAACAAAGATCCTACATTTAAAAAAAACTAAAACAAAAACAACAACAAAAAAAAAAACCTAAATAAACAGTCACACACAAATAAATAAATAAATAAATAAAATTTGCCTGTATGTAATGTAAATGTATACATGTAACCTGGAACCAAAGTTGGAATATCATGGTTAACATCTCAATGTTAATTGAAGCAGAACATTAACAAATTGTCACTCAGAGGGTAAGCTAGTGTGGGCTATGTCAAAAAATGGATACATTTCTGACATGGACCACAAAACCTGGTGATAGATAGAACATGATGTTATTTGATTTTACTTCAACAAATTAAAATTCCATTATTTTGACTGAAAAAGTTTGAGAATCACTGCCTTACAGCAACTGAGGCTGAGGGTCATAGTTATTGTATTAAGCATTATATTTATCAAATCAACCAATCAGAAATAAAGATCAAATCATTTCAAGTGATTCCCACCGCACATAACTTCGTGCTCTCTCTGTACCTTATTAAGTCTAAACAGGGGTAATGCAAACAGGTGATAGCAAATGACCAGACCAGACTTTCACCTATTTGTATTATTAACACTGTTAAATGGGTGAGAAAGAACAAATCAGTCCTGCATTTGGAGGAATTTACTTTTTTTACTGAAACTAGTGCACTCATTGAATAATGCCTTTTGTTGAAAAATACAATATACTGGGATTGTTATGGTATAATTCACCAAAGTCCACAAACAAATTGCTCGATGAAAACCTGTGAACTAGACAGACTAAGAGTAGATTAACTTTCACCAGTTCACTATAACAAAATGTATATAAATCTCATATAGATGCTACTGTAGCAACTGTGACTATTTTGATTTATCTTCATTGTAAGTTATTTTTATATATAATTATTTTCTGTCTTTGGGCTTGTTTTTTCTGTTTTATTTGATATTTTGTGTTTGTGTATTTTTGTTTTTGGGAATAAAATGCAGAAAAAAAAATCAATTTTATTTGCATAGCATCAAATCGTAACAGTTACATTAAGGCACTTTACATATAGAGCAGGTCTAGACCAAGCTTTTCCTAGAAACAAATTTCAAGTGCCCGCAATGCAAGTATCACACCAAAATGATTTACTGTGGGCTTCCACTACATGATTCAACTTCTATTTGAACTTCAACTGAATTTTATGTCAGGGTTACCACAACTAAAATATCAACCCAGCAAAGGCTTCAATTCAAAAGTGACACACCAAACTGAACGTGAAGCACATGAAACAACCATAAACTCTGGCTCTGCAGAAATCCCTCAAATGCACAAAGAAGTCTTCAAATGAAATGACCACAAATGAAACCTGCTTTTAAGGTTTCTGACAAATCCAAAAGAGAAAGCATGTTGTTAGTTGATGAGTATGTCTGTGACACAAAAAAAAAACAACATAAAGACACAACAAACATACCCAAAACTAACCACTGTTAACAGCTCCATTGTCCAACTCCTCCAACTAGTTGAGCTGGAGGAGTTGTTGGGAAAAATAGTTAGGGATGCTGTTCATCACCAAGGACAAACTGAAAACAGCCTGGCCTCAGCAGTTATACTCCACTTTTATTTCAATTTTCAAGAATAAATAGGAAAAAAGAAGAAGAACAACACCGCACGCACAAAAAAACGGAGTGAATTGTTAGTCTTGTCTGCCGGGGAGAAATTCACATTAGTTCAAAGTTATATAAAGTAGCACTTCAGCCTCTGTTTGTACCTGTGTGTGTAGGTCGCCCTCTGTTCCTGCCGGCGATTCTTCATCATGGCCTTGTACTCGCCAACCCTCAGCCTCCGTCCTTCAACGATGCAGGTCCTTTTGGGCCGAGGTTTGTACTTGTAGTCGGGGTATCGCTCCAGGTGTTGCCGGCTCAGCCTGGCCTGCTCCTCATAGTAAGGCTGCTTTTCCTGGTTGGACATGGCCTTCCACCTGGAACCTGAAGACAAAGACACATCAGTACAGAGATGGCGAGAAAACATTTCCCCAGCTCAGTCAGGTCTTTAAATGGGGCATGATGAAATGATGACTTAGCTTTGCGTTTATGTGTTCACTTTGGCTGTATTTTGAATGGTACATTGAGATCCGAGTCATTTACTGATATTGCCAATTTTATTTAAGTGTGATATTAGTCATTTAGCCCTTCAAGGCCTGATGACCCGTCCAGGGTGTACCCTGCCCTCACCCTGAGTGAGCTGGGATTGGCTCCAGCACTCCGGCGACCCAGGAACGGATAAGCGGGAGAAGATGAATGAATTAGTCTTTCTTAAAATGAGTTATTGAGGGGTGTCTTGTTGTCCACATGGTTAAGTTGATTTGAATCCATCTGAGGACATTAGTTTAATGTCACGCCCCTGTCTCACTTTGTTTTCTGCTTGTGTCAATAAAAGGCAAAATGCCAAGGGACATTCTTAAAAATGAATCAGTCCTTTTCCAAATCTTTGACATAGCTTTAATATCACATTTAAAACTTGACTGTCTCAAAAATGTCCTTTAAAGTGAGACTACGCAGCAGCTCACTCTCCCTACACTGTGTCTGTGTGTTTGTCTGTATGTAGTCTACAGCTGATGACATCACTCCTGGCAGTTGTGTGTGTCAGTGTGTCAACAGAAAAGAAAATGTGATTGGGAGTGGAACTTCTCAATCAACTTTTATTAGGATCGTAAAAGAAAAAACCTGTTTGGTGTGTGACTTTTGCTGAATAGGATAACAAAATGACTGTACATCTCCAGCATTAACATATCTCCTGAGGTTTTCTTAATATGGAGTAGAAGAGGAAGAAAGAATGTGCTCAATTTGAAGCTGGTACGTTATTTGCAGAAAGTATGAGAAACATTGTACTTTCAGCCAAACGCTTAGGTCAGCAACAATCATAACATTTTGCGTCTGAGGACCAGATCCTGACTTGCCTGTCATGTTTGTTTGAGAGTTGGGAGCTGCACTGTGAGCTCAGGCTAAGGCTGAGCAAAAAAACATTTTCACCACTCGCTACTTAATACAGTTATTGGATCCCAAGCGCCGCTGTCTGAAAATTTTTTTTAATTATTTTAACTATATACCAATTGTGACAAATTCACTTAACTTTGACAAGCTAAAATGAAGCAAAACAGCACATTGAACAAGAATTTATTCAGTCAGCAAACAAATCATTAATGAGTTTCTTAGATACCAACACATAAACAAAGTTTTTCTAACTTCCGCCAACATAACCTTCTGGTACCTAGCAAGGTTTCACTATGATTTAAGATTTCAATTTAGAAGATTTGAGATTCTTTTTTTAAATACTGCATTTTCATTAACATCACATCTTTCTTGTGTATTGACTGATTTAATAGAGGCACCATGACTTCTAATACAGGCATGTTATTAGGTTGTGGAGAAACAACGGCTGTAAAAATTAAGACAGATTAATAATCCAGTTTAATTTATTTGTAAAATTAATTTGATAAAAAAAAAATCAACGCAATTCTCATGTCTCAAAATCCTGCAAAAAACAAACAAACCCCAAAACAAAACAAAAAAACAAAATTTTTTGCCCCCACAAAATGAAACACACTTAATAATGAATGAATATTAATCATGATTAATCTCAATTAATGCAAAGGCCATGAGATTAATCTGATTAAAAATTGTGTTATTGTTTGAGAGCTGAAGTGTAAACTGATACTGAGGCCGGCCAGGAGCTGGCTGATGGAGGAGTTGTGCGTGTCAGGAAAGATCTGCCTCAAAACTGCAGCATGACAGCATTGCTTTGTGGATTGAAGGGGAAATATTTACCAAGCAATTAATAATACAAACATGTTGTTAAGACCCACGTAGATTACTGATATGCACTGTATGCATGCTTTTGAGTATTAAGAACAGCATTTGTGTGCCAGTGTGGCTGCCAACTCTCCACAACAGACAGGTTTGGAAGTGTTTGGTGTAAGGAAAGGGACTAACCAGTTTGTGTGTGTGTGTGTGCGCAGCAGCAAGTAGATATTTGCGCAGTCCCAAATTCCAGGCAGCGTCTCAGAATAGAGACACAGGGTGAAACCCACCCCTACCCAGGGCTGGACTCACCCAGGATCTTGCTGATGGAGGAGTTGTGCATGTCAGGAAAGGCCTGCAGGATCCTCCTGCGCTCGTCCTTGGCCCACACCATGAAGGCATTCATGGGTCTCTTGATGTGGCCTGAGGAGGGAGGGGGCCTGGCCTCAGTGTAGCTGCCTGGGACTGAGACAGGCAGGGCACCTAAGGGGAAAAAGGGCTAACAATCAGGGGACCACACCAAGTGGGAAGTGGAATGTGTTACTCATTGCTTTTTAAATATACATTATCAAAATTCCAAGGAGTGGTACACTTTTTCTGTTACACCCTTAAAACTGGTGAATTGGTGGTGAAAACCTGGTAAGTTTACCTGCTTATTAACCATTACTCATAAAAAGTGAGTCTTCTCTTCACCAGAAAATAGCCGATTGTTCAGTTATGATTCATTCCCCACCCACTTTCTCCACTCTGACATTTTGATTTCAACATCCGGATGGAGAATACAGGTTTCTCATTAAAGTTTTGAAACCTCAAGACAGTGATGATGTATTTTGATACAGATGAATCTGGATGCGGTAGCTGAAGTTATTTTTGGATGCCTAAATGTCAATGTGATATTCTGAGAGGGCAATAATAAAACAGTATAGTTTTCAGCCGTTCAAACCTCACTACTAGTTGCACTAGTTATCACCTACCCTCTGAGTCACTGCTGAGGTGGTCCTCAGTAGATGGCATGCTATGTCTGTCTTCACCCCGGTCTGAGTGAGAGATTCTGTCAGTGTGGGGAGAATCTTTATACTCCTGCAGACATAAAAAAGAAGCCAGGTGAAGTCACATATACAATATGGGCACATAAATATTCACACTCCGGCACAAAGTGATCATTTGAATTTTGACTGCAGTAAAAAGATGACTCAATGTCCAAAGGGTGTGTTGAAGACATGCAACGCGTTACATGGAGTGCTATTTAAGGTAAAGAAACAACACGCTCGCCTTATCAGCTGCTGTTTAAATCCAGGGCTGTAAATGCAAAGGAAATTAGAACAGTATGGAGGAGGAAGAATGGTGTTTATTGTTTGAGAGAGGAAAGGTGAGGAAGAAAATACAGAGATGGGAATGTAACAACTTGTGCATTTGCAAACCTATCATACCATCAGCATATTATCTGTCATTTATTCCCATGCTGTAAAACATTATTTATCCCTGTGAGATGGAGTGGAATACCAAAATAGGTCAGTCAACAGTATTGGGGTTAAAGCTACGGTGCAGGTGAGATGGAGCAGGATAAAGGAGTGGAGGAGGAGAGCCACAGACTACAGTATTATTGTGGACAAAGAGAGAAGGCAGGTGGCTCGGTCAATGCCACACTGAGGCCTTTGTGGTATTGTGAGGCTACAACAGCTGCTGCTCCAGGACGAGGCTGGGACCAAAGCCTCAACCACCTCAAAGAATGAACACCCTGACTAAAATAGAAGACAATTTTTAAAGCAAAAAATAACAGTCAGGATTTTTATAGCCAAATTCCAGGTGATATTTTTAAATTTGAGTCTTTAATAGCACATAGAAATAAATAAAGTCTTCATAGATGTAAAATGAAAACTAACATTGTTGTGTGCGTAGCTGAAACGGTATGTTGTACTTTTGTGAGTCTGCACATGACCACAATCACAAGAAGAATAAAAATGGCTGACACCATGTTTGTGTGGGAACACTTCCAACATGCAGTTCATTTTCAATTACTAAGAATGGAAATGACGGACAGAGATCAAGACTGAAAATATACACTAAAATATACACAATAAGCTACAGCTGGGACAGTCTTCTGTCAGTTAAATCCTCAGGAGGAGCATGACTCCCGGTAACCCTAAACCTGACTCTGACCCCTAATTAGACCCACACATGTTAGCCAGCAAGAGAGAGAGAGAATGAGAGACACTGAGACTGTTCCCTCACACTGAAGTTGTTCAGTATGGTGAACACAACAACTAAAGAAACATTGTGTGCAGGGGGACACAAAGACAACTCCAAAAATGTGTTAATGTTGCTCTTTAACTGCTGGATGTGTATGACAGTGTGTGCTCAAATGTTAGCCACTGGCCAAAACGGGGAGCTTTTGAAAAGTGCACAGCTCTGCCGCTGCCGTCCTGGCAGAAGCTAATTCTGCTGAACCCCCTGCTACTAAAAAAATGGAGGTGGAGCAAGAGTGGTGCACTCAGCAACCTGTCACTCAAAGTAGCCACAAGTTGGACATTTTAACATGAGATTCCATGGGGACTGACTCACTGTTGGAACTAGACTGTAAAGATCAGAGATCGATGCTTAGTTTTTATACAAGATGTAAATTAAATTACTAAAATATAAATAAATATAAGTAATCTACATTTTCAGAGAGCCATGTCATATTTTCCAGTGAATAGTTAAGCAAAACATCACATATGTGCTAAAGATTTTTGAGCTGCTAGGATGTTACTGTAACCATAGACATAACAGGCAGCTGATAGCACCTGTAGCACATCAGTGATATTTGTATGACTCTAGGAGTCCGTGTTAACGAATGTTAAGGAAGAAATAAACCAACTTTTTGAAGAAGACAGAAATTCTGAGTAAAACCACAAAAAAAAAGAAGATGTGAAGAAAGTAGGAGTGATCGAGATCAAGAACAAAATCATCAGTAAGTGAAAACACAATGTACATTTACTTTCACCTACAAATTTTCTTGAGATGTTACAGAAATGTTGCTATGAATTAGTAAAATTTCTGTCACGGCATTAATGTAAAAACCCTAACCCTTTTCATTTTTAGGTACTGAACAATACTTACTTAATAATTTTGGTTTGATAAAATGCTGCACACAGAAGTCTTGTGACTACAGTTAATTATTGGGTATATTGAGGATGAACTCACCATCTTCCCACTCATGTCCCTCTCCCTGTCTCTCTCCCTCTCTCGCCCTCCGTTGCTGTGGCCCCTCAGGAGCTGTTGGGCATCATGGATGGCCTGGGTGACCACATCCCCATCTCCAAGGAAACCTGGAAACAACAACATTGAGAGAAGATGAAGTAAAATGATAGATGATAAATGATAAAAAAAATGATGTCAGACAGAGGAAGCTATGATGAAATAATGCCATCATGCAAATGACACTGAGCTTTCCAGATATACAAAACAAAGATTAGGCATCTCAGCTCGGATAACTTACACTTCCTACTTTGACTGCCTGTTGTCAAGTGATCATTACAGTGGTATGTGTGCTTGGCACAGAGGCAATGAAACAAGTGTTTTAGTTTGTGGAAAGTTTGCTCTCTAAGCTTTCATTTGACTAACACTGGCTATTGGCACTAACACAAATATCCCTAATGTTTAAAACTTGAAAATGCATTATAAATATATAGAACTTTTTAAATTTTTATTTGGCAGTGTCATTCTTTCAAAATTAAAGTGGCTGTTATTAGACTATTCAACTGCTTGGCTTTTGCATAATTTGACTTTTAGCCCAGTGGTGAAAATAAAGATGTGAGGCAGACAGAAAAACACGCTATCATGTTTTGAAAGACTGAAGTCTGTGTCTGGGAGGCCAAATCAATTAACTGAATGCGTTTCCTTCATCTTGCAAGTCACTTTGCTGGGCAACTTTTCGGAAGAATTTGAAGTCGTTTGTATTGTTTACTCCAATGTTTGCCAGCCAATTCTTCTTCCTTGTCTTTGTTGGAAAAGTTGTAAATGCACAACACGACCCAAAAGAGGGCAGTTCAAATCCTGTCACCATGTCAAAGCTGGAACAGGGTATTAAATACCATTACTTTGATTTTAGTGTCTTGGAGAATTTGCTATAGTAACATTGTTATCTTGTTCTTTGTGATGAGGAACTCACTGAGGGCAGATCGTGGTGGGCTGTGGGACACTTCCCTCTGCAGATCTCTGGGTCTGTAGTCCCCCTGCAGAGCCAGTGCTCCCAGCTGCAGGCTCTGTGGACTGGGTGTTTTCACCAGGTCCAGCCCCTTTGATTTGGAGGTCAGGTTCAAGGGCTGACTGGCTTCCTAAACACACAGAAAGAGCAGATGAGCAGGGGTGGGGCCACTGACACAAATTCATGAGTAACTGCGAAGGGCGAGGTTGTGCATGTATTCCAGTTCTGCACAGCAGATTTGGCAAGTCGGTGCACATCTGTCACACCTTTGTAGCATTTCTGGTCTTTTGTCTTCATGCTCACCTCATCTTCTCTGCCCTTTTGTTTATTTAACATGTGCTGCCGTATCTCTACTTAAGAACAAGCCATGCAAAATCAGTTACTGCGGCACACACACGCACACACACACTAAACCTTTGAACAGAGGGTGTGGTGTGTCCCAACAGCCTCCAAAATAGAAAGTACATTATCTTCTTAATCTTGAGAACTTCACTTTCTGTACTCAACAAATCACCCATACAATACATGTACACACTACTAAGCACAGAGACACCGTCTTAACTTATTGTTCCCTTTGTAAGGTTGGCATTACTAATGTGTTCGGAAAAGTTAGATATGACTTTGTTCCAGTGAGATGTACATCTACAAGGCTAACATAGAAATACATATAAGTGACCTTTTACCTGTCGGAATGAACCGCTGCTCCTCTTGACTTGGGTGGGATGAGGATTCGGCAGCAGCTGCATAGGATAGTCCATGGCTGTGGAAGATGCAAGTATACTTTCTGTATGAAAAACATCATTACTCTTTGAAGCTAAGACTAGCAAACACAGCTTGACATATACTGGATCAACAACCACTCACAATTTAGAGTCACCAATTAACCCAAACATGATGTCTTTGGACGGTAGGAGGAAACCCACGCAGGCAGGGGGAGAACATGTAAACTCAGCACAGAAAGGCGCCAGGCTGGGAACTGAACCTTCTCATTGTGGGGCAACAGTACTAGCCACTATGCTGACATGCTGCCAGCTTGTGTGCAAGCTGAAATATGTTTCTCATGTAGTTGCGCTGGTGCATGTGTGTGTTAAGCTTTTTCTGTGTGAATCCACAATCCTAACTTTCTCCCTATACCTAGGTCTCCAATCCCGTTGACAGACTGCATCTTCACCATTGTAGAGTGCAACTGTAGTTCCACTATCGTAAGACTGTGACTGTAGTTGAAATTCCACTCTTATCAAAAACTGGTACAAGTCGTGCCACAACGCTGAGGCTGCAGAACATATCAAAGATCGCTGTCACAGTTAGCAGTGGGCCCTTTAGGAGTGACTAAATATCTTACATCTGAAAAGTACCCACAGCCACCCATGATATCAGATCATCAGATCACAGCACTACATGAAGATTTTGGTTTTAGCTTTGACCCTGAAGGACACACTACACAATTACAATATAATTCTGACATCTTAGATATCGCAGCCTTTTAAAAACCCAGCCTGACACAGACAATGCTTTTTCATAGCAACCAGAACAAATGAAATGATTCTCAGGACAGATAAAAATTAGGTGTGTTTGGTTATGACGCCCAGGGAAACTCTCCAATGTACAACGTCCAATTGATGGTCAAGTTAATATGCAAATACATAAGCAAATAGAACACACTATGACCATGAAATTAAACAGCGCAGAGCTTCACTCTGTCCACATCGCTGAAAGAAAGATGACTTTAAATATTTGGCTGACCTCTTCAACACAAGCCCACAGTCCTTCTACTTCTGAAGGGCTCACACACAGACATACACCTTTCTTGAAATAAAGAAAGAAAATGAATGGCTATCTTCAAATTCCAACCACAATAAAGACTGACCTTGTGTCAGTTAGGTTTGAAAAGATAGAGTAGGCAAGGTCACCCATGAGGACAGCTTTTAAGACTTGTGAAAGCAGGATTGCACAATGCTGTGGCTTTTTAAGCTGTGCCCTCTATAGCCTGCAAACTGTACAAGCATAAGTGTATGAAAGGTGCTATCAACTGCATTGTTCAAATGAAGTCAGCATTTGTACCTAACAGCGCTTTTCCACCGTTTATAAAACAAGCCTTGAGTGAAAGAGTGTGCATGTGCTTGCATTCAAACACACTCAAGTGAGAAGATGCTGCAGCCTGGATGGCAACTCACGCAGCTGAAGTGATGGAAACAACTTTTTAGAACAAAGTTTCCGGCCTTCAGGGACCATTGTCAGTTACTGTCATATGGGTTCATATGAATCAGCTATGTAGGAACTAACACGTGTTTTTCAGCAGTGAAGACCCAGAAACCTTGGAGGATTAAAAGGTCGCAATGAAGACTCAAGACAGATTTAAGAGAATTACGTGGGCTGATTGAAGGTGTATACAGAAGTGGATTGTAACGTGCAGCATTAAAGGGGTCTGCCGTACGGTCTTAATGTAATGTAAGGTTTTAACAGATACCAACACACACGTTTCATATGATTGATTTTCTTCAAAGTGACATTAGAATATAAACTGTAGATTTACCTGACATTCCTGCCTAATAACGGCATTCTCTGTGGTGCTTCATATCATAACTTTACTCTACGCAGCTTCAACCTAAGGTCAGCTCTATCCCTCTAAAATGTTCGCATCCACTAAATAGCGAAATCCAGCTTCATTGCTCTGGTCGCCAATATGTCGCCCTCCAAGGGAAGAACAATGTGGTACAGAGACAGTTTTGTACCTGCAGCAATGTGAAAGGTGAACAGAACTGGTATGAGGGATAGACCTCATTGCGCACACCTCCTGTAGGAAAAGTAGTTAAGTCATTTTTAGTGGCTGCAGCAGGTAAATTGCTCTCTGCTTTGTGTGAGTGCCTGCATTAGACAACTGTTGTCTCTTTTTTAACTAATGTGTAAAGATTCACAACAGAAACATAATGACCCCTTTGTCATATAGTAACTGTGTTCCTGATAAAGATATGATGAGATAATTATGATAACAGACAGACAAAGAAGCAGTGCAGCACCCACAGAGTTTATTTTTAAGGAAGGAAAGAATCTGAGAGCATTTTGGTATTAGCTTTTTCTGACCAGAGTAAAATTTTATGACAGAATTTTTGGTGGCGCAGTGGAACAGCAAAAACGAGCACTGACAAGGGAAGCAACTGCAGAAGAGCCTGAAATACTGAAATATCACCCCTGCATCATAAAGTGTCCATAACTGTCCAAATATTTCTGCATGATCAGTTTCCCTCCTGTTTTGCGCTTTGTTTCTGAAATTTGAAATTTCACTTTCTGAAAGGTCCGATACTTACACTTAACCTGTGTTTTATTTGAAGTGGCCACGTTCTTAAAAAGATACATTTGAGGGTTTTAGAATCACAAACTAAACTCTAGAATTCTAATTTGTGCAAGAGTTGGATGAAAACATCATTTTTTACATATATGTATCTTAATGCTATCCTTGGATTTGTAGTGTAATATAAGAGATTGTAAACCTGTAATAGCGTGATTGCTGACCTGGTTTGCAGGGGATTGGTTGCAGTGGCAGGCTCATCTGGGGGTCAGAGGGGACCGGGAGGGGCTGGGTGTTGGGGTGGAAAGCTGGGATCATCACGTAGGGCATGTTTACCTGCTGGGACAAGGCAGGACAAATCCACCTTACAGAAATGTTCTAACCTCAAGTTTCATACCTGCAATGCAAACATGAAGACATGACAGCGTGAAGAGGAGCTGACCTGGATCTGCTGCTGAAGCAGGTTGATCTTGTGCTGCTGCTGGATCAGCTGCTGCTGCTGTTTGGCGATCTGAGACACAAGACATGTTTACCTTTGTACCTTAATGTGTTTAACTGACACACAGACACAAATGCACACAGTGTATGCTCCACTGAACACAATTCATTACATCACCTGCATATATGTTATAGTAAAGTTCTATTTATGAATCTACATTGCAGTCATACAGGAAAAGTTGCATTTAAAATATTTTGCATTAGCAAACTACTACATTTGGCTATATCAAATCACCATTATAGCTGTGATTGTGTTTAAATTCCTGTATGTAAGATCTGCTGAATTTGACCTTTCCAAGCAAAACTTTGTGTGTGAACCGCAAACTCCGACCCCAAACACACACATGGCTAAGACACAAGCAACAATGGTGAGTCCAGACAATTCAAAGGTAGTGTTTACAAATTTACATCATAATGTTTTCTGTTTGTAATCCATTGTATTAGGTGTCCATTACATTTATTTTAAAATATATAATATTCAGTTTTTATTATAAATAATTGATGAGCCTGTTGAAATTAAAGTACCATTAAAGGGAAAAAAATATTTTTTTTTAATTAGTGATACATTAGGAAAAAAATCTAACTCAATAGTTACTTTCCCTGGTAAGGGGTTACTTTTACCTGGTGTAACTCAAGTCTTACTGACTTGTTGAGAGAAGTAACTTGTAACTATAGGTAATTACTTTTTTGAAATCAGAGTGCCCAACACTGCTAATTTAAAAGCATTTACATTGAAAATATACAACCAGAAGGTTCTCTTAGTTTCTTTTTTAAGAAAGAAAGGCCCATTACGGTTTTTATCGGGTTAGGGTATGTTTTAATGGTGTTGATGATGATGAAGATGCATGGATTCTGAGGTGCACCTGCTCCTGCTGTTGCCGAGCCAGCTCCATCTGCTGCTGCTGCTTCTCCAGCAGCAAGGCAGCCATGTTCCTCTGCTCTGAGTGGGCGCCCAGGAGCTGCTCCCTCAGACCACTCAGCTGGTTGATCATCATCAGCAACTGGAACTCCTTCTCTGCCAGGGACTCATGAGTACCTGAGGGTGAGGCCATAGGTGTTATCTTTCTGTAATTTATGCTTGATGACATATATTTATGACTTTCCAATATTTCATCATATTTTCATCATCCTTTCAACTAATATCTATTTTACAAATATGGTCTTGATGGATTTTTCATTACTTGCCAAAAGTAACAGTGAAATTATGGAAAGAAACAAAAACTTTGAGGTACTCAGATAACAGAAAAACCATCAATAAGACCTGAGTGTGGTGAACAATGGTCGTGGAGGCTTGGTTCCTCTGAGTGTCTGTTGCCTGGTGATAATATATATAATTTTACTAAGCAATTCTTCCCACATTCTCCTGCTTCTTTACATGTGACTTTTTCTGTTTGTTACCATGTTTTTGTGCCTGATTTTACCTGAAACAAACAATTTCCTAACCAGCTATGCATTAAATTACGGCACACACTCAGGTGTTGCTTTTGAATGTGCTACAACTTATACAACATTATTTTTAAATTAAAAAAGCGAGTGATGCTCATGTCAAGTGAAAAAATGAAGCATATATTCTACCAAGGCAATAGTTTCGTGTTGGACATAACTCTATATAAATGATAGAAAGGTGTCGGTGGAGTCTGAAAGCTGACCTTTCAGTTGTCCTGCCCCCACTGTGCTTTTATCTAGAAGTTTCTCCTTCCAGTCAGCATTCAGCAGCTTCTCAATGGTGGGCATTACTGTTAACAGGACACAAAAGGTACTCAGCAGAACTGCACAGAGCTGCTCTAGATGGTGTAAAAAATATATTCTGTCAAATAAAATCCATCTGACACCAAAATACTTTCTAAGTCTCTCCTCTGTCTTCCTAATGGCCGTGATAGAAGAAGGCATCAGGGGTGGCGAAGGGCAGAGGTTGTTTGTGCATCTGGGAGAAGTTTTGAGTGTTTGAGTGGATCAATATTTGGACAGCAAACAATCCAAGGTCAGCTAGTAGGGAAGATTTCAGCAGAATTTACAGCAAGAGTTGTGGCTGGTGAAAGACTGAAGAACAAGCAGAGTCTCAGGAGCAGCTCAGAGCGCGCCCCTTTACTTCACAAATGAGGGACTGAACAAAAAAAAAAACAACAACAAAACAAAACAAAACAAAAAAAGAAAAAAAAAAAGAAAAGCACCCCTATCCCCAAAAATCTACTCAGGAAACATACAACACCCTCACACCCTCACGCAAGGCAGCTCGTCACTTGTGCACATCGATTTTAAGCAGACTGCATTGTTTAATACTGAATAGCTGCAGAACATGGTGCACTTAAACATATACACTTCAGAGTTATCAAAGCCTGGTTGGTGAGAAAATTGTATGGACGTGCTTAAGAGTCTGAGAAAGAACCATAGATGCAGACAAAGCTGAGATGCAGAGAGACTTTTCAAATGGTGAGCACCTCGAAGGTAAATTAAAGGTAGTTCCAAATACAAGTCAACCCAGGGTGCTGCTGACTACTGGAGAAACAAGCAGCTTTAAAACATTACCTGCAACTCAAGAGTTAAACACAGAATACATATATGTACATGAGATATGTGGAAAAGTATCAATCTTTGACATCCCCCAGATATCCCCCTCAAATAGTACTGAAGTGTAGGAGAAGAGGGCCATACATCTCACTTGTTTTATTAGTTCAGTAAATGGTTTTCAAAATAGTTTATGGTCCCAGTTTCTAGTTTCAACTCCTCTCCATGTGTTTAAGTCTTCCATTTCAACATAATGTAAAATATTTAATGATGGTCCCATTTAGAGAAAAATAGACCTTGCATTAAGGGGTGTGGCTACCATTTGATTGACAGACTACAACACGTAAAGTGACCTGAACGGAGCACAGAGCAGGTCAGACCCACTTGTAACTTCTCCTCCAACGAGGTTTCTTTAGCTTAAAAAACAAAACAAAACAATACGACGATGAGCAAAGTCTACATTGGAAGCTTCAAAAAAGCGCCTGACAAACCAATCGGTGACTTGGTCTGAGCACGCCTCATCAAGAGACCAACACACGCATGTGATTTGTGCTGGACAAGCAATTGACAATTGACAGTTAGTCTGAAAGTAGCAAAGATACTTGCAGTGCACTTTGTGCTATTTTCAGTCACTTTGCTTCAGTTGTAAGATCAGAATCACACAAACATGTGATGTGCCAAATTTGGTCATCTCAAACAAAAGTGTCAACACAATACTTTGAGTCACATGCAAAGCAAAAGCACAATACAACAATGCAATTGCCTCTTGGAGAGCCTATCTGAAAATGTGTGCTATTATCTCCATATTTTAACAGATGTAGTACCACAATTGTCGCTATGACGACCAGCTATTCACCCCACCTTCAGTTGCTGCAATTCAGGCAGACATCCCACCTCTCCTGGAGGTTGCCATATATTGATATAAACTCCCTGATGCCCACAAAAGATCCGATATGTTCTGAAAATCCACAAAAAATGCCATGGGAATCTGTTGGGAATTTTATATTGGGAATTTAACACTTTTCCAATGTTTTATTTTAAAGGGCTGCTATTCATAAGAAGACATTTGTGGATTTAAGAACCAAAAACATTCTCAGTGTACTTTTAAATCTCCTTCATCAGGCCTCTCTATGGAGGTCTGGTAAGAACAGATCAGTCAGTCAGTCAGAAGAGATGATTTCTCTCTGCCTCTCCTCTGAGACCTTTGCTACCTTCAGTCTATTAATGTTGAACTTATACCTGATTTATAATCAAACCCAGCATGGGCCATTTACCTTTAGACCAGTGCTTGTCAATTATCTTCTGTTTCGCCCCTCCTAGGAAGAAGAAAATATTTTGCACCCCCTCACTCCACCCCCACTCTCTGCCGAGACTATAAATAGTATCATTTGTCTATAAAACTGTTATAAGTACACCTCTGCATAACATTGTATTTTATCTATCATCGATGTTGTTCCATGGGCAACATCCATGCCCCCCCCTCCCCGGGGCCCCACTATTTGCGAAGCACTGCTTTAGACTAAATGGGACCTGTGATTTGTATCTATCAATACCAAAGCCTTGGTAACTGGCATAACTAAGGGACACTTGAAAACTAGATTACCTAAAAACATTTATTAAAAAAGAAAAAATCATCATCATGCTCATGATTTTTAATCATAAATTATAGGGTTAGGGCGAACATATTCTTGCTGTCTTTCTCTCTGAGCAGTTAACAACAAAACATTTCCAGAAGGAACTGCTAATGGGCCTTGCATTAAGAATTTTTTCCTCAAAATATTCAAAACAGGATATCAACAGTGTGGAGGGCTGAGCCAAACAAAACACAGTCTGCACAGTCATGGTTCTATATCACAGGAGTTGGCTTTCACTCCACAAACAGGAGATATTTTCACAGTTTCATGTGCCACCAAAGTGCCCAGTACAATTACTTGGAAGCTCTGCCTACACTTGTCCTTACACTGCAGGGCAGAAAGTGTGTAAGAGACCATGTTAGCAGTTAGGACACACCTTCTTTGAAGTTGGATTGCCCTTCTAGTCGATCATGTGTCCTGCCCTCCTTCAGCCCCAGAGGGCTTTGCCTGTGAGACAGCTCCTTACCTGGAGAGCCCTCCTGTTAAGACAGAAAAAAAAACATATCAACTGACAAAACATCAAAGCAGGATAAACGAAAGCAAAATTTCTACTTTGACATTTTAATCCATGACGCTTCCCACTTTTCTTAAATGCCCACCAACAACCTTTCTCGCTCTCCTTACCGAGGGAGAGCGTGATAGTGGTGGGGTCAGCTGGCGGGCCTCCAGTGGCTGACTCCCAGACCAATCACGTGACGGAGATGTCTTGAGAGGTTTGGTATTGGTAATGACTCCACCTCCTTCACTGGACTCTTCCTGTTCTACTTTAACACCAACACCTGCCATGCTGACATCCCCGTCTGAAAGGAGGTGCAGTGCTGGAGGGCTGGGCTCAACCATTCTGGTTAAAGACAAACACAACACAAAACACTTGCCATTTGGGTGTGGTTAGGTTTGGGTGTTTGCCATGCCATTATGACGGTAGCCATTAAATTAAAACCAGTACAGCATCAACAAATAAATACAATGAAATTTTAAGGTGCAACTTTTGCCCAATCTTTTATAACATGGACAAAATGAGATGATATTGACATCTGGCTGCAGAACTGAGAAACACCAGCAGCGGTGTGCTAGTAGCTCTGTGAGGCTGTCCTTACAGTATGCATACACCTTCTTTGAGCATTTATAAAGCTTGACGGCAGCTACAATGTATACTATAATCTCCAAAATGTTTATTACTGATAAACATGACGTGGAACTGAGTCAGATGGTAATCCAATTCATTACATTCCATGGCTCCCTTAACAAAATCATCATCAAGGTGACAGAAACAAAAAGATAAAGCATTCAAATTTAAAAAAAAATCCTCCATCTCTAAATTTCTTCAGCATGAAGTCATATCATATTCTACAACTATCCTGCTCAGTCACCATTTAATATTCAAAGATACTTTTCACTCATCACTACAAGTCTGGCATAGGAAGATTGCAGTTTCTGAGCAAAAGGTAGGCTTTAATTGTGAAACATCTGTGTAGGAAATGGTGAGCTTCATTGACACAAATGAAAAAAGATCTTAGTGGGGGGAAGCACTGCAGTACAAATGTGGCAATTAAAATAGTAAAAGAAAACAGGGGGCTTCAAGATATGAAAAATCAGGATGTAAATCAGGATATAGGCTCTGGTTAACTTTTCTTTGGATCAGTTTGCAAAAACCTGGCCTGAATCTCACCCCGTGTTGCGTTGTGGAGTATGTCATGTCCCTCACTTTAGGAAGGTCACTGCAGGAATCATGACAAAGAGTTGGGTGCTGCTTGTATTGCCACCACCTAAAGTCACGAGCACTTATTGTCTGGGTGTGTGTATGTGTCAGTGTGTCTCGCAGTAAATAATAGAGGGTTACAGAGGAGGGAGACACACAACGACCCAGTGAGGGAGAAAGAGAGCGGGATCGGGGAGAGAGGACAGGTTGAGTGAGAGAGGCTTGAACCATAGTGAACTTGAACAAATCAACTCAAGCTTGCGAGCGTGTGTGCGCACGTGCGCACATATGTGCGTGTGTTGTATGTGTGTGCGTGAATGTGAGTGTGTGTTATTTCCCAGCCCTGCATCAGGAGGAAAGAAAAACACAGCAGACAGCAGAACAAAACAAACAGAACACACAAGGGCAAAAAGTGCACATATATATAAAGAGGCAGAAAAAAAGCCATTGTTGGAGCCAGGGAACAAAGGAAGCCAGGACAATGGGGGAGAGGCTGACAAAAGCCGCCGGCCGCAGGAAACAGGCCGGATAACAATGCCAGCGGAATGTGCCGACCAACTCGGGAACACAGCAAAAAATGCAGAGCGCCACCATTCTGCGGAAAGCATAATAATGATTAGAGCCCCTCCTCCCCCCACCATCCACTTCACCATCTCTCCCAGCCTGCCTACTCTGTTTGTGAACAAAGCCACCTGTCTGCCACGTTTTAAGGCTCCAAACCTCACTGATGTATATGCACGTCTGTGTATGTTTTAAGCTGCACAATAAAGATATGGCTTAGCAAAAAGAGTGAAGGCAGGGTCATCGTCAACAAACTGAGATACAGCGAGTATATCTCCATAAAGGGAAGTGATGAGTCAATAATTACGTAGTGCCACACGAAAGAATGTTCAAGACTAGGGTGGCAAAGAGGCCTGTCAGAGATACAGAGATGCACCCTCAACAAGCAGCACGTCACACAAGACTATTATCTATCAATAACTGCAATTTTGACTGACAGCCTAATACTATTAATCTTAGAATTAAAGTTTAATCTATTTGTAAGTAAAAAGATGACAGAGGTGTACAGGCTTTTTTCTCACCGCATCTTACTGTGATCATTGTGAAACTAATAGTTACATGGCTATAAATCTGGACGGTTTACATACCTGTCTGCTAACTAGCACACTCTCACATTAGCTTTCACAGGCGCAAATACCACAGCTCTTGGAAAACTGTCTATGCAGTGTGTAAAAACGCTTAAACCTGAATGGAGATCCTCCATACATGTGGGAACAAACCTGCCAATAACACACAATATACAAATGAAACAAGGACCTGTTCAACAACAGCTACATAGAAGTGCTCAATGTGAAACTTTCCACAAAGGTGCATTTACGTGCAACTGGAAATTTGCCCACTTAGAAAACTTAATTATCAGGGCAACGACTTCTCCGGTAATGTCTTTCGCAGTGATAGTGAAATGCACATGCAAATTGCAAGCAAACCGGTTGTGAACTTTCTGACACAACCATACTTCTATTAACAAACAGTGGAGTTGTCCCCTGATGGTCATTCTATTGAATGCAGTTTTAAGGCTCTTTAACATAGATAACACTTTTTCAGAAGAAGTCTCCGTCATGCTGAACCAGGTGTGCATCTTTTCCAATAAGGAGAGCCACATCCGTTTAACAGCATTATGGAGTTTGGTTTTCGTTCTCCTCCAACAGGCAACATGAAAGAAAAAAATAATACAACAGCATTTTGCCAAATGCATAATAATGTTGTTACTGCATTTTCAACACAAAGCCATCTGCCTGCCAAGACTCTGTGCCTGTGCAAATTGTGTGTGAAGGTGTGTTTTTATATATTATGTGTGTATGTGTGTGCGGGTGTGTCTGTGTCTGTGTACAAACTTTGAATCCTAAAAAATCCATTTCGCACAGCTGCCTGGTGGCACATTAAATACAGCTGCAAGTGGGGGGGACCACAGCACTCAAACCAATTTGATGCCACCTGTTTGACTACTGCTGACTTTGAATGTGATATCACAGTTATTTGTGTGCAAGCGCGTGTGAGTGCATATGCAGATGTGTCTGTCCTTCAGCCTAGGTCCTGTTGTAAGTGTGAAAAAAATGCATGTTTCTGGTAAGAACTGAACAAGTGTTCCCTAGCTTATATCTACTCACTGCTTCCTAGACCTGCCACCATTTTAACCACGGACAATATAAATATTAGTATCAGCAGCTTTAAACCCAGGAGGATCTGCATCGGCCCTCATCTATGTTCAGCTCTCGTGTGATTCTGCAGAGCGTTTACATGAATCAGAAGAAGGGTTGAAGGGGGAGAGGTGACAGACTATTTAGCCAACACGGCAGCGACCGCCATCAGTCCTCGCGAGGGGTTGATTGTGTGATGGCAGGGGGTCAGGCCGGAGTTTTGTCCCACGCTGAGTTATTCCTGGGTCACCCCTCTACGTTCCAAAGAGGCTGGACTGTAGAGCTGCCACAGGTGGCTTTCACACGTCCGTGAGTGTCTGTGTGTGTGTGCACAGAGGTATGCACAGAATCTCAGCAACCCACAGAACCGTTGACAGCAAGGAATGCATCAAGGTGTGTGTGTTTCACCGGCACAAAGGGTTTCTTTAAAACAATGCCTTTAGTGTCTTGGATGAAACAATACAAACCAGTCAAGGTTATCACTTCCCCCTCATCTAGTTAAACACACACTTAGCCTCTTTGCTGCTGGCTACACTCTTGTCGAAACTGACCTTGCGTGTATATATGTGGTGTGCGTGTGTTACAGGATTTTAGCAGTGCTGCCATCATAGGAGGTTGTCTGATTGAAGCCTGTTTTACCGACCACCTACTGTGTTGTTCAGCTTTTATAGGCACTCACCACATGCCACCAGGACATCACAGTAAAACAGACCTCAGAGCAGCTGTTGAGCTAAAACTACCAAAACCACCTTTACTCACATCTTAAATATACATAATCAAACGATTGACGTGTTGTGTTGAGCTCAGACAGAGAGTTAAACCCACAGGCATTGTTTTAGTAAAGTGTGTGATCTGCATCCTTCAACCAGGTTTGCACACAAAAACTATTAGCGTCACTACAGTAACATCTAGCCGGTCCAGGAAATAACTTGAAGCTGCACAAATCAGTATGTTTTTTTTTCCCAGCATGATTAAAATTTTGCTCATGTTTTGGTTTTAAGACTCACAAAGTTAACCTCATTCCAGCACAGCAAATCCAGATAGCTCAAGCAAACTAGCTAGCCCTGTATGCTACCTATATAAATACAATCATAGTTAGCAACTAGCTAGTGACGTTCCTGTGAATTAAAAAAGCTGAAATACAAATAGTTTTACACATCTCCAAGTTTTCATAGGTAAGTGAAATATAGACGAATAGACAATTGTTTACTAGTGTGCTAGCTCTAACCAGTGGGAACTTGGTTGGTCCTCTGCACTCAAGTGGCCAAAAATATGAATTAATTCAGCTTTAAAAGCAAAAAGCTGAACCGTAGGATCATGTATCCTCCATTTAAGAATCCAACATGGCTCACTGGAGGCCTGTAGCATGTCTTTTGACATTATTCAGTAATTTATTGAGTTTTGAAACTAAATCAGTAAAGTTTTAAATTTAAATTGAAATTTATTTATTTCAAATTAATTAGGTATTTAGTTGTGTGTAGGAACTGGTATCTGAAGGGAAGTCATATGAAAAATGATTAAGAAGTTGTGATCTGCGTGGAGTAAACCTTCACAGTCATGTCACAGAACAACACTGTTCCTGCCCCCCCATGAACTGAATGCTTCAGTCGCAGCAGAGCAGGAGGTGAGGGAGAATGGCGATGGACATGCTTCTGCCCTCAGATAAAAATCAGCTCCTATGAGCGATGTCAACACTGAAACCTTACACTTCCCACAACACAGGAATCACTTCACACAAAACCTTCAGTTACCCAACAAGTTGTAACATGTAAAACCTTACATTTCCCCCCCAGTGGGGGTTGGCAAGGCATAATCTGTCTGTTGTTTTCTTTCTTTTCATCCTTTGTTTGCTTATTCTTTCCCTCAGTGTTCTCCAAACTCCCTTCTCCCAACAGGAGCAGCTTTTTTGGGTTTCTATTGTCCTTGTCGCTTTCCAACCAATGTCTGAGGCAGAAAAGCCGAGAGCACACAACACATGAAGAAAGTGCCGAGAGCCAGTCTCAGCAGTTCAGAGCAGCAGGATAAAGTGTTAGATATCTAAAGAGGTTTACATGGTGATAATCAAATAAAGACTTTTTCATTGTCATCCCTTAAACTGACAGCTATAGTGACAGAAGGCTCCTTGCAGGAACGGATCAAAAGCAGTCAAGAGCAACGCGTCTCAGTCAGCTGGCTCAAACGCAACAGTGAAGCACACGGCAGAAAGCTAATATAAACGACCTAGAACTTTGCATATTTACACAGCTAGCTCCATCATCACTGTCTTGGAACTTTTGCAATACATTTTCTTACATATTGTTCAATTGTTAACAATGTTGCGTGGCACAACTCTAACAGTAAGTTTCCAACCAGCTGTGCAGTTATGTTAAGACAAGTGTGAGCCAATGTGCAAACAAATGTTTTGAGTTTTGTTTCACAGTCAGCAATATTTGCTGAACGGTGATGAAACCACCTGGTGACCTTTGCCAACTGGTGCCCGCCTGCCCATAGATCCAGGTTTGTCCTGATCATGGCAGGAGTTTCCAGTGGAATCACTGACAGAACCTCGATCTAATGGTGAAATGTTTCTTTTCTAAATCTGTTGGTGAGTCATCAGCTTTTTCCTCACCTCAGTCTCTGATTGAAAATCAGTGAAGGTCGCTTACTTGAGTTGGATTCAGCATATCAGAAGTCAGTAGTGTAACATTACATAAAATTCTGAGCTTGACTTTGAACAAATATTCAGTTAAGAAACCAAAGAAACCATCATTAAAAAAGTACATTTACAGCTAACACGAAGCTGCTTGATGTCTGAAACCTACATTGAAAAGATGGTACTTCACACCAGACCCTGGTACTGACCTGGTACGGTTGAGCAGATGTGAGGAGATCCAACAGCGCTCCCAGGCTGCAACAGAGCTTCTGACACAAGTCATAGTAATTGGGACTCCCTCACCAGTATCGTCTGTTTTTTCTACTTTTCTGTTACCCCCTGGCCCAACCCTCCCTCCCTTTCTCTTCGCCTACATTGTCCACCCACCAAAACCCTTACCTCTCTACTCGGAAGGGGAAGTACAAAGAGCCTCTTCAAATCCCACCACACAGGAGAGCATTTGCATAATTAGCATGTTGTTTGCAGGTAAACCATCACCGATGTGCACGATACAGATCGAACATCAACCCACCCCCCAACAGGTGTGATAGCAGTGTGATAAAGCGCATTCAGTAACTTTCTAACAAAGTCGGCTTTATTCTGACTTAGGATTTCCTGGACAGGTGACCTAAACCGAATGGAGAAAGTTCAGAGTAATGACACAAAGACAAAGGGATGAGGCAATATATCTAGTCAAGCGGGACTCGTCTTGTTTCATATAATTTCTAATAATTTTATGAATAAAGAAAGCTTATATCAGCCCAGATTTTTTGTTAAGTTTGATGTTGGCTTGCTAAGAAACATTATGAACACCTTCATTCTGAATAGATAGATGATGAATTTTGGCTCTTTTACATTTGAGGCGAACACATTGTCTTTCTTTAACTTTGAGTCAGTTACAGCTCTTGCTGCAACTATCGTTTCCAGTGTTTTAATCACACAGTGAGGGCTGACAGATGTTTCTTGAAAGGAAGTACAGAAGTAGAGCCAGGTGATTTGGGGAAAATTTCAAATCACAATTTTTCTGACAGATATTTTGATTAGATTTTTGTGATTTTTCAAGTGCTGGTGGAGGTTTTTTGTATTTTTGTAATGAAGCTCCCAGTTATTACTGCGTCAAAAATCAGATCACTGAGTCATGCATCTCAGACATGAGGAGGATTCATTAAAGAGAAACCTGATCTGTTTTACTGAAATATGGCTCCATGAGGAGAATATGGACATGAGGTTTGATGGCTCTAGTCATAAGGGCAGACTGAGATAGAACGAAATCTCACAAAATGATTCTAGCTAGACTGTGCTAGCTATTAGAGGCTACATGGGCCACTCAATTCACAAGTGCACAAAAAGGTGTGCACATGATATCATCCTGTCTCTCGCAGGAGTCCATATTCCAGGGCAGACGACTAAGGAAACATAGTAAAGCAATTATCACCAACAGAGTCAATGCTGCAATTTCACGTTCTCCAGATCAACCTGTCTTTGTGTTGGTTGACATGAACACATGCGAGCTGTCACCTCACCTCCCAACTGGGCATGTAGCCAATTGGCTAAGGTCACTTCTGATTGGGAAGCACAGCGTTCTCACTTCATTGCTTAGTACGACTGTGTTACAAGGAGGGGAGCCATTCTTTTGCCCGGGGTCTAACTCACTGACACCCTTGGTGCCGCTCACCAGACAACTTGAGTCCAATGGCATTGTAGTATTAACAAGAGACATGACAGGATATTACAAAATACAATCCGCAACAATAAAAAAGCAGTGTGCAACTCTGACATAGAAGTCTTCATCAGCTCTTGTCTTGGAATTAGACACAAACGACAACAGCATGTAATGTATGCGTGTGCATCCCTTGTTATGAACTATTGGCTGGCATGCACTGTTGCTAAGCCATATGAAGCTGGGACACTATCAGGATTCAGAAAGAAAGTTCAGAGAATTCAGGATTAATGCAAGACATGGAGACATGTGATGGCACCAGTCAGACAGTGGCATGCTTTGTATGTGTATCTGAAGCCTCAGCAGCAAGACTGGGTGAGAAACATAATTAAGACTAAAACAAGATTTTTAAAAAAGGCCTAACATGGAGACATCCTCTCACTTTGACCTCTTGACCTTCATCATTGCTTGGATTACAAACTTCCTTCAACACTATACCTAGCTATCATTTACTGCTGCCTGCCTGATGCCAAAAGAAGTAAAATAATTCAAAAATAATAAACAATACATAAACACAAGTCTCGAAGAACAGTGTATGTATGTTTTGGGCTCGAGAATTTCTTTCATCGTAGTGGTCTCACACACACAGCAACGAACGCACACATTCGTTGAACAAAGCTTTCTTGCGTTGCTGACTGTGCGTCATTAGAGAATGAGCTCTCAGGACTAGAGACACAAAAGCCTTGCTCTCTTCTCCTTTTCTTCCCCTCTCTTCCTCTGTTCTCCTGGCCTTTTGATGTCAAGGGTACTGAACCACAGTGCACAGTCCAAAGAATAAGCTCTTCAAGAATCCACACTCAATTTCCTCCCCCCTCCCCCTTTTTTTTATCTCGTACCATGTCTGTGCGTGATTGTGTGTATATGTGTGTGCTGGAACAGAGATACAAGCTCTGATAAGGTGCTGTTGTTCTGTGGTTGTTGGTCAGTTCATCACGCAACAGGCAGTGTTGGGAACTCCAGCTCTACAATTCACTGATAGAGACATCACAAAGAGTACATTTTACTCCCCTTTTCCTCTTGGAGTTCAGAGGCTGTCCCATAGAGATCCACTCACTGGACACATACACACACACATCCATATCTCAAACCACATACTCGTGATGCCTAAATGAGACAGGAATCAGAGAAGTTACACCAAAAGAGATTACCCAACAAGGAAAGAGCGTGTGATGCTTATATTTTTGTCAGATTTGTTAATGTGGATTTTTGCCGTATAAGGATGACGAGTTTGCTTCTGAAGAAAGCCTGGGACAACTTTGTATTTGCTTTTGTTCAAGCGAAATGGCAGTAATGTGTTTGGCATGAATAAGATTACATTCTCCCGCAAGACACACGCACACACTGGCCCGTGTTAATGCCTGAGCAGTGGAGAAACAAGCAAACAAAGCGTTTTATGTGTCAGACATAGAAGAGAAATGCCTGGCAGTCCACAGATCTGAAGAGTAGCATCAAGAATAAGTCAACCTATGTTCATTCTGTATGACCAGATAAAGACAGTATCTAAAGTAAATTGGCAGGCAATTTGATTGTGTAAAACATTTGCCCGGACCTAAGGATGTTATTACACTGAAATTGAATTGTTATTTATCAAGTTGTTGCTGTGGTGCTTTTTTAACAACTGATGATGTGTCCTGATCACTTTGACATCTACATTGGATGTTAATTGTGTTAATTGTGAATTAATGATGTGTTAATGTTCTTTAAATGTTCGTCTTATCAATAGATGCCAGCTTGAGTTGAATGATAAAGAAGTTATCAGCAGCAAATGCAAAGTAATGTTCATTGGTTAAATATTGGCTGGGGATTTTGGCTGTTGAGCTCAGTCCTAACTTTCCATTCAATTCAACTGGACCGATCTCACAGATTCTTTATATTAACTGTAGGTGATATCTTTGAGTCATATGTATACACAGATAAATCTCCCGTGACAATTATGATAAGCTATTTTTCTTAAATAAATCTACGAAAACTAAACAAGATTTTAATCTGATCATTTATTTAGTCGCATGTACCACAGCTGTCCATACGACTGCACTTTCCTCTGAAATTGTCAAAGTTGAGGATGTGGTTTCTGTTTTATTCGTCTCTGTGTGGTGTGGTCAAGTTTCTAGATAACTGATAAAAGGCAGAAGTTTGGTGGAGTGTCAACTTTGGTTTCGATGCTCTAGTACACACAACTCCAGCCCACACTGGTTAGCATTATACTTAAATACACTTTAAAACCAGGTGTCCAAAGTTTAAAAAGTTATTTATGTGCTTTTATTTTCTTATCTTTAAGTACAAGATGATTTGAAGAGCATGTGCAAAGGTGCAATATGCACGGCTGTTTCTCTTCTTACATGATTGTCTCATACACAGAGAAATCAGGCTATGTTTCTTAACCCAGCAAGACCAAAAAACATCTGCAGAGAAACTGGTAGTAAGACTGGAACTTTACCGAAACATCTATATATCTGAAACATGATAGGGAAATATGAGAAAATAAAAATAGGGAACTTGCAGGAAAAATAAGTTAGAACTTCATCTGATTGTTTTTTCTTTTTTTTAACTTTATTTAAGTACTACTTTTAGCTTTATTAAGTTTAGAGACAGTTTAGCTCAGCTCCTTAAACAACCAATGGACAATTTACTGTGACATCTTAACTCCCTATTTTCAGTGAAGACCGACTTTAAATGACTTCATATCTGACTGTAAAAAAGCAATGTGACGTGTGTTTAGTTACTTATGTGAACCTTTGGTGTAAAAGGAATTAGACTGTATACTGTAACTTAGATCACTTTTATAGGTGACAGCCCCAGCACAGGGTCCCCGAAAGAGTGCTTATGTTTTACATTTCAAACTCCATTTACTCATGTTAGTTCACTATGGTTTATGACAGCTACTTGCAAAACAAGACTTTTCACCTCATTCAGTTCATATTACAAAATCTAATTTGTTGCTCAGTAAAGTAAATTTATAAATGAAATCCTTTCCACGTGACCACAAACAAAGGTTAATGCATCAGTAATTGTAATGCAATTGTGTTAGAAACAATACATTGCAGATTTTCCGCTTTGCTGATAGTTGTGATCTGGTACACTGATCTGCACTAACTAACTAACTGTGAACACACTAATTCTGTCAAGCTGTCCTACAATAGAAGATAAAGCACAAGCTTTTTACAGTCAGAATTCATGTTTTATGTGCATTAACTGTAACCAAAATTGATGTGTTAAACAAGTTCAACATGTCTGGTGCATTTCCATCCTGCTTGAAAACACTTCACAGGCCGCTCTCATTCAGTCCACCTTCTCTCTCTCTTTCTACATAAGACGTATAAATAGGCTGATGACACAACTGTGCCCTTCACAAAGACACTGAGGAGCGAGAAAAAAGCCGAGAACAGGACTCTGGCTTTACTCACTGCCCCTTTTATTCCTCTGCTTTTCAGAAGCGCAGGTTAAAAAGCAGCTATTTTTCTTTTCATCTCTCTCTCTCTCTTGCTCTTGCTCTCTCTCTTTCTCTCACTCTCTCTCTCTCTCTCTCTCTCTCTCTCTCTCTCTCTCGCTCTCTAAAACAGGTCGTCCATTGTGGCGGCTAGGGAAAGGCTACTGTGGCATTTATCAGAGAGGAGGAGGAGGAGGACAAGGGGGGGAAGAAGACAAAACACACTCCCAATAAAGCAATAGAACAAGAGAGGGGGAAGAAAGGATGTGTATGAAGGCCACTTTTTTTTTTCCTTCACAAAGCCCCCCACCCCCCCACCCTGCTCCTTCAGGGTAGCTCAGACAAAGGAGGCCCGACTCTCACAATGTGCTCTTTCCTTTTGCCCGGCACACTTTATATCCTTACTCCATTCACTGCTTCTTGAGAGCACCCACGTGTGCACAATGTGTGTGTGTGTTTTTATGGAGTCTGTCATGGTGGTGGTGGTGGTGGGGGTCTATGTTTGCTGAGGGTCTTATAGACCAAGGGGCCAGGGCACTGAGGTGTTACTATGGAAACGCCTTTGAGCAGTAAGGAACACAACAGGTGATTCTGTTGGGGGCCTGTTGGTCTCAGCATTGAGGAACTGCAGGGGGTCTTTGCTGTGTGTATTTGTGTGTGAGTGTGTGCACACGTGTGTTTCACAAGTATAGCTACCTATGTTACAAACAACTTAGTACCATAGGTCTTAACCAGCTCCAATAAGCTGGAGACCATGTTTGAAGTTGCTGGTTGACCACGGTAATGACAATCCGCCTGGCTTCAAACACAGGCTAGGGCAAGATATGGTCTATTAACCCTCATGTCAGGGCTCATAAAGAAACCAATTCAACTAGCAATGCTAACTCAAGATGCAGGAAGAAGAAGAAAAAAACAAAACAAAAAAAAAAGATGCAGAAAGAGAAGTGACCACAGACAAGAACGAACGGTGAGCAGCCACAGTAATTATCAAAGGAATAAGTGAGAGCATCGCTCAGCTGCCCGTTCCACAAATTGAATGCGTTCCCTCTCGCGGCCGTCAGAGTGCCAGTTTGGGGCCGCAGCAGGCAGCTGTTCACAGTGCACAGTACCTGATCAGCAGCAAACGGCAGACACACACAGTTAGAGACCAGCTGGTGACCACAGTGGGGCATTCAGCCGCTGATTACAAATTCAACAAATGAAAATTCCTTGTTTGTTTCCAGACCTTCCATAGATGTTTTCTTTGCCTTTTCCAAAAAACCTTATTTTTTATAGATGCTTTGGTTTAAGTTTGCTTTGTTTAGTTTAAAGCTAAGAGTTAAAATGAATACTTGCTGAAGGTGAATCTTAACCAAGTTCTCTTTTTTTTTTGGGCACATTGACCCAAACTAACTTCCTGTCCAAATTGAGAAATGCATCTATAACCTCACACCACATTGTTTCTTCGCATAGTTACTGAATGTTAACTAATTAACTATTTAACGATTTAGCTTTAAAGAATGATGCTGTTATTTTCCTCTGAGTTAATTCAAGTGAAAGAAAAAGTTCTTATTCGTATATCAGGGATATACGTATACGTGTACCCTGCTGGAACACTGCCCTCGATGCTACAAAACATGTGACTCTTTTAAAGGGTCTATACAGTCTAAGGTAGATTTCCATGTGGTCTTTGATCATAAATCAGGGCTTGGTTGTAAAATAATAAAGTGAAAATATCACAGTCTGTATTCATAAACTGAACCTTAAAACCAGCTGTCAGCACATCTGGAACTTTGTGATGTCACAACAAAGCAGTCACCACCACGAGCTCAGGCTTCTCTAGGAGTGTTTAGCAGAGGAAATCTGCTATGTTTTTTCAATAGATGCCAATTAGAAGACAGCCTCAGCTCCTACTCTGATTGGCTCACTGACCCGTGGTCTCTACAGCTCCAAAGACTCAGGGTAAAATTACACTGCGATGGTTTTTGGTTTTCAAAACCACTAAGATATTTTTTGTGAATATCAATACATTAAATATAGCACTAGATAAGTTGTCAGCCTTATCAGCCTTGTCAGATAAGTTATCACGTTTAAAAAAAACAATGGAAGACCATTTTATTCCTTTGTCGCATTTAGCCTTACAGGTTACAGGTTAAAGGACTTAAAACTGAGGGGCTGATGATGTTGACACTCTGACTGTTTTCATTCTCCCAGGATCAATTCAGTGCTCTAACTAAAAATGTGACAAATTGTCCCCCGCTGTGCCATAGAGCCCAATTTTTGTCAATAAATTATTAAAAAAAAAAAAAAAAAAAACATGAATAAGCTGCATGTTGCTGTGAGTGACATGATTCTGTAGGTTGTTTTAACAAAGTCCGACCACTCTTACCACTCGCCAGAGCACCAAATGTGGATTAATCCATTGTTGAAAATAGTCCCCAACAAACAAATTTTATCCTCTTTGAGTTAAGATACAGAAGCTACGGCGAACCGCATTTTAGCGGAAACAACATATTTGTGAGCTTTTTTGAAGCTGCTTTTAAAAAAATCATCTTAATATTTCAACTTTTACTTTTCCATTTCTGCTCCTTTGCTCCTTTCTAAAAGACCAACAGGGTTGAAACTCAGTTTGAGTTTCTTAAATCGGAGGAGAAAGTTCACCATTCTTCAAAAGAGGGATCTTTGTTTGAGGTGGTGATGATTAAGTGGCCCAATGCCACATACTTGAATTTATCTGGGTGATTTCTCCCCTCATTTGCGTTCAAGATAGAAAAGAGAAACAGAATTCAGCCATGGAAAGAAATTCTTATCTGTCTGCAGAGAAAGAGCAAATAGAGGAAGTGTAATAACAAAAGTGTAGGCTTTGTAACTGACATTGGGCTGCAGGACAGTGTATGTGCTTGTGAAGCTTGAGCAAGATACACAATATAACATGTGCTATTTCCTGGTGACTTGAAAAACTATTTACGCTAGATGTCGAGAGTGGTGGGAAAAAACATGACAGGGACACAGATAAGATATCTCACTGTGCAGGATGTGAGCTGGTGATTTTCACAAAGTTAACACGTTTAGATGAAGATAATATGGTGAAAAGCTGCTGCTCTGTCCTCTCAGCTCTATCAGAAATACACTTTAGATCACTGACAGTCCATTTTTCAGAGAAGAGGATGGTGTTGCTTCACAGACGCTCAAAGACGCAACAAAATCCCCATAAATAATAAGTCATAGTCATATTATCGTGGAAAGAAGAAGTGTTACAAACAAACACACCACAAATGCAAAAGTCAAACAAGAACTTACACAAAGCAGGCACTGTCATTTTAGATTTCACAGATTTTGAATGGAAATGCAAATCATGGCGCAAACACAACGGTCTGGGGTTATTTGCAAATGACCACATGCACATACACACACATATATGGACATATCAAGCAGGTGTTGAAGATTACTCTTGTGTTCTGAAAAAGAAAATATGAACTTAAGGTGTCATATGACAACAGAGGAGCGTTGTTGAGTCCGAAGGGAAAGTCATGTAAATTAACCAGGAAACTGGTGTGTTTTTATTTGTTTGTGCCGAGCTCATCCATCAATAGAGTGTTTGTGAATTCTCTCGATAAACGCAGAAATAAACAAATCAGCTGGAAAGATCACGAAAACAAGCTGATTATACCTTCATCCTCAGTTTTGGTGAACAAAAAAAGCATTTGTTTGTGAGCACTTCTCTGGTGCTGATGCAAATCTGGTGGTTATCACGGAGAAAGTATTGAAAGGATCCAAAAGTAATGAAAAGGCACACAGAGTCTTTTTGTTACTGTGGCACAGTAAAACATCCAACTGTCTGTAAGTTATGTTTTAAAGCTGCTTCTGCATCGAATAATCATCCTTTAATCATGTCAAAAATGGAAACTTTTTTCATTGAAGCACAACACAAGCAACACAACATCTCTCTGGGATGTGTAAAGTAGGCGGCAGCTTCCACAGTATTTTAATTGTTGCATTTAAAGCACATAAACTTGCTTATTCATGTCCTGTGTGCCAAACAATACAGGGCTGCTATGTGACAGGCATTATGGGAACAGCCAGACAAAAGACACCTGTGGTTATGACCCGTTCAACAAAGATCAAAACTTGAAACATACCACATACTTCCCAACAAAAGCTTTCATCTGTATTCAGTGAAACACACCTTAGTCCTGTAGGAGCTTGTATTCTGACGTTGTGTGCTTAATCAACACACGTGTGTGGACACATGTTGGACAAGTTCAGAAAGTGTGCTTTTTTTTTTTTTTTTTTTGTTGTTTTTTGTTCTTTGTTCTTTCCCAGGGATTAAAATCTGTTTAAAAAATGGTATGAGAAATGCAGGGCAAAGTTAAAAGATATTTCCATTCTTTCCTGGCTAAAAAATATTTACAGCTGTTGATGAATGGCCTACGACATCTGAGATCATGGGGGGATCACTCCCACTGCATTATTAACACATTCTTACCATTTTATGACAGACTTACGTAGAAGATGCGCAAGTGCACATTCAAAGCAAAGCCAGAATAACAAAATTACACTTAAGTCTAAAAAAAAAAAAAAACGAACACAAAATAAACTCCAGCTTGATTGAATGGAAAACTAAACATTTCGCCATTACACGTTATTGCTTATCGGACACTCTAACAAATATGTCTTACCTTGAGTGTGTGTCGATGCCTACTGAGATGTGTGTGTTGTCCAAGGGTGCCTCTGAGAATGGCTCGTCAAGCGTACAAGACTTTATCACTGGGTGAGTGTCAGCCCCTACATGTCCCTTGTGTGTGTGTGTTGTGTGTACATGTATGCATTTCCTATGCGCTCTCTACAGTCGTCCTCGTTTTTTCTCACATGAAGAATGATATGAAGACATAAGAGGATATGAAGATGTGGAATCAACACGCATTTCCACCTTCACCAAGAGAGGATCTCTGACAGTTTATCCTCAGACATTTAAAATTACCTTTAATATAATAATTTCTATTTTTTTCTCAAGCTGTTTCCCTAAAGGATAAAAAAAAAAAAAAAATGAAGTCAACACCAAAAGGTGGCCAAGAAGTTACCAACTCAGTCAAAAGCAACTACATGTAGTGGATTTTTTTTTTTTTTCCCCAGCGTCTGTGTTGGGTGATTTTCAATGCTTCAAAAACACGGCAGCACATCGCTGTTACGCTTTGTCTCAGTTCAAAACACAAAGACGTTCAGTTCATCAGAACACACAGGCAAAGGCAGAAAATGTTCACATGGAGAATGGTTTTTTCCTCCTGAAAAACAATGATGGTTAACTAATAATTTGTTTATTGCCGATTATTTCATTTACAACTCTTCTGCAGATAAAGACGTTTTTCGATAAGCAAAAAGATTCTGCCTGGCCTCGCAACCTTTCTTTAATTTGGTAAAAATAAAAAGTGTAAAAAGTTGAAGTCACATCACCATATCAAGTAAAATATGCAACATTTTTGTAAAACACAGTGCTGTTGTATGAGAACAGATCTCAGTCGTCAGTACTAAATTGTCATTTGCCATTTGGCTGAGTTCTCACAGAGTCCGATAAGTTGCCTTAGACTTAGCTGGGTAGGAAATCGTGGAAGAGAAAAACTTGAAACAGTTTGAGATCATATTTGGCCAATTAAAGGATCTATAACACAGCACTGGAGAAGCATTTGCCTAAGACTCACAGTTTTAACTGCTTGTTGTTGTTTTTTTTTTATCAACTCCACTGTGGAACAACATTACTGCCCTGTTTGCTCTTAAATCAGATACGATCTCAATAAAACTTTTCATATGGTCAGATAAAGAAAAATCTGACTGAATTTATATCTTCTTTAGGACAGGGAAAAGTCAATGTCACAGAAAAATGTAGTCCATTGCAGCTCTTTACAATCATTACATTTTTTATCAGCTCAACTGATCAAATGTTAAAACTGATGCTCAAAGTGACCAAAAAAATGCTAATTTGGTAGATTTCATCTAACCCTCAGTCTAATTCAGTAAAGTGGTCAGTAAGAACAGGATCTGATCTGAATATGATTATCTGCCTCAGTAATTCAGATGGTTGATACGAGGATGCAATAGTGGACCATCAATCGACTAGCTGAGACTTTTCACTTTTGATGAATTTCCCAAAGGATCGGATGCAGCCACAGGGTTTTATTTAAAGAGATCGCAAGGGTTCCCTGAGCCCAGCCCTGTTCAGTGTGATTGACTCGGCCTCACACTATGCAAAAGGAGACGAGCATACAAACACACACAAACAGACACACACACGCACACACACACACACACACACACACACACCCAGACACACCATTATTCTCTATCGTGATTTTTCTTTGTGGACTCCTGGTTCAATGGGATTTAAAAAACAATGTCGAGAGGACATAAGAGGTCAGGAGGAGAGAGGGGGAAAACCTTTGTCTGCTCTGCTGCCCTTATGGAGATGTGGCATGTATAGGAAATAGTGCACGTGCATGCACACTGCATTTCCACTGCACGAACATTCATTAGTCTAATGCAAGTATAAATCCAAAAACAATGCACAAGACGCGGTCCAGATATACAATTACAAAAAAGACAAAGGCATCTATTATTTTCTATATTGCAATGCTGCACAGTGCATTGCAGCTCAAGTATTCATTTCTGAATATCGTGTTATTGTTAAGGTCTATTGGCAAATGGGCCAGTGTGTTACACTCCAAAAACACTGCTAAATAAATACCTGCCAATCTTTAAAAAGCCAAGAGGGTTGTGCAACAGGCAAACTGCTGTTCTGAAGGAAGAGACATCATAATACTCCAGGACACGCATCATGTCCACCATCTTGGTTTAGGAGAAACTGGCCTAAGACATGAAACGCCTTTTTATTGAGCTGCTGAGGAGGTCAGCCAGGCAGATTGTTAGACGACCTGTGTTCACTGGGTCAGTAATGTTTACACATGAGAGTAACAGAAGACTTTTACAAAAGGACAACAATGTTTTCCTCTTCTTTTTTTGGCCCCTCTTTCACTTCCTTTACTCAGCAGCTGTTTTATGATTTCACAAATTCAGACCACAGTGTCAAAGTATTGAAAATAATTTAAGGAACTTAATGATGACTTCAAACGCAGTTCGACGTGTTCTCATATATACCGGTCAGCTAATCATGGACTAGTACCTTTTCTGGGTGTGATAACAGACAGGACAGGACCTTTGCGACAGAGAGAGACAGTCATCTTTCCTCAATGAGCCAATTTACGTGGAAAGACAAAGCCTCAGATAAGAGAGAAAAAAGGGTGAGAGGTGAAAGGTGAAATGCCAAATTACAACTTGAGATTATTCCTTGTGTGTGTTTGTTTATTTGTGTCTACTACAGTGGTGTTGACAGATGGACTATTTTCATCTGTGCTGCTCAGTCCTGTTGAGAGTAAGAAAGGAAGGAAGAAAGAAAGAAGGAAAGTAAGAAAGGAAAGGAGTGGTGGCAGCCGTAGGGGGTGTGAAGATGTGAGCCAAGAGCGAATGACGGAAAAAAGGAGACTGATGGAGAGAAAGGTCAGGGACTCCCCACTGACGGCAGCTTTGTATTCAGCCAGCCACTGTAAAGACAAATGCCCAAACACACACACAACTTCACTGTTCAGTGTAACCCCTGCTGTGGCAGAGTGCCCACAAGCTTTTACATACTTTGTAGTGTGTGCTGAGATACCTCTAAACTGGTTGTAGGCCTGCTGCCTGACCGGACTTCACACCAGGGGAATCCTCAAAGTCAGACTCACTGCTGTGACTCACACACACACAATTGTTTTTACCGTTTACTCTTAGAGGAGCTGTGAGTTTCCATGCAAGCACTCCCATGCTTTGTGTACTAAAATGACTACATCTGTGCGGCAACTGCCCCCCCAGCCCTCTTCTACACAAGCAACACAGTCATTCCGAAAATGCACTTATTCTTAGTATTGGTATTCTTAGTATTCTTAGCCGCTGATATCTGCCCATTTGCATTTGCCAGCAGAACTGACATCATGAACAGCATCCTCATATATTTTCCTTCCTGGGTAAGTGTGTTAAAGCTGTCTGCCTCTGGTTTCTGGCACATTCAGACAGAAAGAGATAGAGTTGTGCAGAGAGAGAGAGAGAGAGAAGAGGGGATGGGGCTGCTGGTGAAGGACCGCGGAGAGAAGTTGGGTGAAGTCAGGGTTCGGTGGTGGATGTGTCCAGCACCACAATGAAGGAAAGTTTTACAAGCTAGAGTTAATAACAACCGATAACATCATGACACAAGGGGGGAGTGTAGGAAGTTTTCAGAGCAAACGCAGCTTAACACACAAGTCTCACAGTCACTTCCAAGTTTTGCAGAACTTCCTATCACCTGCAGGATTTGTCCGAGACAAAGCCCGGTTTGTTTGTTTGCTTGCTTGCTTGCTTTTCCCAGCGTTGACACTGAAACGGAATCTGTCTCCACTCACCAGTCCCGGAGCGTCCTGGGCTGTCCAGCAGAGGAGAAACTTCCGTCCTCCCCCTCTTCCTCTCCCGCTTTAATTGCTCACCGCATGCAAAGCGCGGTGGTTGGGACGGGGGCGGCCAGGTACGCGCTCCCGGTCCGTCCGTCAGTCAGGGTGGAGAGAGCCGGTCGGAAGCCGAGGGCTTTTGGAGAGATGACGCCGGGGAGTCGGAGAGGAATATCGCTGCGGCGGGTGGGGGCAGAGAGAGGAACTCCGCTCTCACTTACTCACTCCCGGTGACTTTGTGTCTTCTGCTCCGGGCTCCCAACAGTCAGCGTCCGCTGCGCCCTGCGCTCACCTCCCACTTAAAGGGAGAGGGACAGATTTCCAGGTGGTGGTGGTGGTGGTGGAGAGGGGTAGACACAGAGTACATCATCTGCTGCCTGCTCCTCCTCGTGTTCACACATGCATTGGCCGATCTGTTTGATGCATATTAATGAGTCCGTTCCCATCAGTTGACAGTTGACATCAGGATCCAGTCCGACAACGTTACAGTCACAAGTCTCCAAGGTGAAGTCCGTAATTACGTCTTAGGGACGGTAAACAAATTATCACAAGGAGGAAGATGAGTGCATAGGAGGCCGTCCTAACTCTCTTTTCCCTGAATAGGAGAGCTATCTAAAAGAGAAAGCCATTTGTTTCCATTCAGTTAAGTGACCGAAAGGGCTGATTTTTATTTCTTGAGTGTGATTCAAAACGAAAATACAGACCTTATCACCAATCGTATTTATTACATTTTCAGCCTGTCTACATGTTGTTGTCCTGCACCGTAAAAGAGAGCAGATATTATATAAGCCACGTTGATTTACTAAATAGCGTAATGAACTGAAACACGTAAACGCACCTGCCGAAATATTTTCAGCACAAGTGTGATCCAACTATTTTCCAGTTCCACGACGCAAAGTAAAATCAAGAACCGCTTTAACTCATACTGTAGATATACCCTGTAATGTCTCACCATTTGTAATATATAATCTTTATATAGGTTCTATTATAATCGTTTATTATGATATGGTATTATGTGATAAAATTCAAATTTGACCATATCAGTACTATTGCATTATGTTGAGATATAGGAAGCAGGAATTTGCAATTTCCAAGTAAGTCGTGGTGTTCAAACACCAATTCTGATACAGCCCCTTATTTTGTCTGATCAACAGTCAGCTAACAGTTATGCCCAGATGGCACAGAAGTGATCCTTCCTCTGGAAAAGTTGAAAATTACACATATTTTTTGCTGAAAAAAAAGCAAAATACAACGTTTCATCTCTAGTAACTAATCAACAAAATAGCAGGAAAGGGTTTTCTTATGTATTCATGACAAACAATGTTCTGGTCTAAGTTTAGTTTTTATTTCTCAAGCTATGCTATGGATGCTACGAAAAATTCCACAGCAATGATTCTTTCCAGGTAAAAGTGATCCAAAATCCACAAAAATCGAATTATTTTGAGAACCTTGTTTTCTTAATTTACATGTTATTGAAACTTAAATTCACTAAATTTAGGTGAGGGGCAGCTGTATACAATGTTTATTACTGTGTCCTTTCTTTTTGCTGTTTTGTTTTATTTAGTTTTTTTTTTTACAACATTTTAAGCTGTAGTATGAAAAAATGTTGAAATGTTGAAATGAAATGTTGAAAACATTTCATTTTGAATTTAACATATTGCTGTATCTTTGAAAATAAAGGTATGTAAATGCATCAGCAGAGAGATTTCAATTGAAGTACTTTTGGGTTAAACATTTTTAACTGCTGTTTCTGAAGTCAGGTAGAACTAATACAAGTGTGGATTAAAGTGAAATGTGGTTTGACATTCTATTTAAGGATGCTGGTATTTTTCAAACGAATTTAGTTTGAAAAGTTTGGCAAAGAAATAGAAAAACACCTTAAGGTCCCAAGGCAGGCAGAAAGGTAGCACATTTTAAGTTGGTATGATTGCTGTTATGTTCATCATCTGATGATCATGCAAGAAGAAAAGTTATGGGCAGCAAAGTGATACTAACTACAGTATCACAGTATACCATCTTATTGTTGTCAACAACTTGTGAAGTTGTGGTGCTGGGTGAAATACCTGTTGTATTTATCCCCCAGGAACGATAAAAGTTTGTGGAAGTTTCATGACGACTTCTCTGTGGTATTAATAATATTTCAGTCGTGTCCTTCGGCACAGACATTCCAATGCAGGTAAAGCGTAATCAGTTTGACTCAACATACAACCGGCAAGCAAGGTAAAAGGTGCACACGTGGCCTCTTTCCTGCATTTCTGACAGGAAATACATCCGCACGTTAAAGGGTTATGTACTGTTAGGTGCAGGATACAAGCATAACATGCCTATCCACTTACACCTATTGGTGCTCCGTGAAGTCTCTACAGAAGATGTTTGACTTCACAGGAACTTCATGTTCTAGAAGATGTTTCCGAGGGATCATTCTCATTATATTTAACACAAAGTGGTAAAGGCCGTGTGGCTGCAGCTCTCTGAGGCTGAATTGACAGACGAGTTCCTCTGTGTGGTTCTGTCTCCTCTGACTCCATAATCGGTCGCTTTATATCTCAGTATATTGAATCACACCTTAGCTGTCATTGACGTCTTTCTGTCTGTACTGTCTACTGATTTATAGAGACCATCTTTTCACCGTTCAGGTTCCTGTCCTACAGAAGCAAACATTGAAATGGAACATGATAACTCCAATCGTGTTTCTCAATAGTTTCTTAACGGTGAGGCAACATGCGCAATGCTAAGTGGGGGAAAATCTTGGCAACTGAAACTGTGACCAAATGATGCATCTGCATTAGTGTGGACAACTTGTACATTAGGTTTGTCTCATTTGCATCTGTGTCAAAGGCAAAGAACAACAACAGGCAAGTGCACAAATGTGACTGAAGGAGTGAAGACCTCATATCAAGAAAAGAAAGAAAGAATCGGTGAGGTCATGGGAGTGCAGACGGTGGAGACAGAAAAGGAGGTGCGGCTCTATGGGGAGAGGGAGTGATAGAGAAAGAAAGAGAGGGACAAAGAGGGAAGGAGAGAGAATGAAAGAGAGGGAGAGAATGAGGTAGAGAGAGCTTGGCTGAGCATTTGGGGAGATGATGTGCCATTTCTAATCCCTCCTGTTCGTGGCTTTGTGCCGTGGCCCAGCAGGAAGTGGGAGCTGGGCAGACAACAATTAACAAAAGAGCTGTGAAGAATACAATTAGCCATCAATGGCCAACCACGGGCCTTTGTGCCTGTCGCCATGGAGACTGCACAACACCACTATACCGAGATTACAAAACCCTTTTCTACACTTCTTTTTACTCTCTCATCTACCCTTTTGTCCTTTTACCCTTTCACTTTTTTCCAATTTTCTTTTTTCTTCCACTTTCAAATTAATGTTCCCCTTTTCTCCTCTGTTCTTCTCATCAGCCCTTTTTATGTCATTGTCAACAGGCTCATGTTCTGCTATATATATGCTGGCATAATGCTCTGGTGTCCAAATGATGACAGACAGTCAAGCGATATGGGCACTCAGTGCATCTCACAACATCCTCAATTAGAATAAGCTTTCATCACTATTAACCTAACAGGTCACAGGGTTTGTTCAAGAGAACCATCTGGAAGGGCTTTGGAAAAGGGCTGAACTTAAAAAAAAGGAGAAGAAGAAGATTGAACTGTTTCTTATGTGATGATGTTAGCAATAATATTTAACTTCAAACTCCATTTTGGAAAACCTCCAGCTGAAACAGGAAGTTTGTCAATGTTGTTGGAGATTTTCCAAGGCCGTCGTGTCACCTTGTGCACCAACAGTCTCCACTATGGGCAAACGATTTTAATTCCCAAACCCTGGAATTGTATTATATTATATTATATTATATTATATTATATTATATTATATTTCATTATCCCTGGCTACCTCCTCTTGAGGCCTACTGTATGGGGTTGAATGGGGTTTTAGTTAGATAACTGAAATTAGTTCTAACGATGTTTTACTCTACAGAATGGAACACGGCAGAAAAGTCTGAAGTCACATGGCCACAGTGTGGTTGGTTTAAAGCTTAACATTAGCTGCTTTCATTCACTCATTCATCTTCTGCCGCTTATCCCATCCAGGTGGCGGGGGCTGCTGGAGCCAATCCCAGCTCACTCTGGCTGAGGGCGCGGTCACCCTGGACAGGTCACCAGTCCACCACAGGGCCAACACACAGAGACAGACAGAGACCAACAACCATTCACACTCAGACCTACAGACAGTTTAGAGTCACCAATTAACCCAAACATGATGTCTTTGGACTGTGGGGGGAAACCCACACAAGCACAGGGAGAAACTCTGCACAGAAAGGCCCCAGGCCTAGGAATCAAACCCGTGACCTTATTGTTGTGGGCCAACAGTGCTAACCACTATGCCGCTGTGCTACTCAGAACATAATGAACTGCTTCTATTTTACGATTATTATCCTTTATGCTCTCTTGTCTATTGCCAACAGTCCATCTGACATTAAATACCTATTTCATCCATTTGCAACTAAATTGTGAGCAGATGTGCAGCCAAAGCACCTCTCCATGTTGCTTTGAGATCCAGATTATCACTGGTCTACTTTCATCATTGCTCAGTCAGTGAGAATTCATCCTCAAACATCCCATAATGAGCGTGACATGCGATGACATCTCAACACTTGCAAACAAACTGCTTAAAGGTAAATGATTTTGTTTTCCCAACTGTTGTTATGACCTGATTGAATGAAGAATTTTGAAGCCTCTGGAATTTTATTTGATTTTTTTTCCTGTCATCCCTCCTCAGAACAAGTCTTTTGTCCTCAAGAATGCATCTGAACAATGGAGACAATCTGTAGTGTGTCAAAAAGTGGAAGCAGAGTGAGAAGGAAGTAAAGCTGTAAGATGCAGGGAGGAGACCTTCAAATAACAAAAAAAAAAAACAACAAGATCAGATGAAATCAGGGCAACAATGTAATCAGTCACTGGTAAGAAACATGTGTATGTCGCATTAATTATCTTTAAATAAAATTACTCACCGACCGTACAGTGATAAATAGGCGATAGATGATAATATGATAATAATACTTTATGTTAATAGCAATTTTCAACACATATAACAAAGGGCTTCAAATCAGTAAGTTATCCAATATGCTGGGATGATTTAATTTCTGTATTTGCAGCAGCAGGTCACATGACTCGCAAATTGTGTGTGCAGGGCAGTCAAGAAAAAAGCCTGATGTTCAGATGCTGCCCTGTGTGCACAGAAAGACTATTTAACATGAATACAAATCATTTCAGCCACAGCACATTGCTGCTTTTGATTAATTTAAAGTTTGGGTGCCGTCAGAGGGCCAAGTAGATTCACTCACGATATCAAGATAGATATCATGAGTCCCACCTTCGTGTAACATTCTTCTGTGTAGCTTCATGTGAGTCATGTCAGTCAACTACAGGAGTGACTGCACCAAATGTGTGATTTTTTTATGGCGCGCGTTTGATCACTGACACAGGCTGCTTAGATATGACCAGCTGATTGCCGGGACTGTATCCTGATGAGTAGTGGGGGCTACAAAGCCTTCAACTCTACTTAACTGATGTGAGCATGTGTTTGCTCCACTTGCCCTGTTGTTCAGGCGCTGAAAGGGTCAGGAAGAGAGAGCTACAGCTAATGAAGAGAGAGATGTAGAAGGGGGACAGTAGCCGACACGCTACTGTGAGAGAGCCAGCTGGAGCAGGTGTAACAGGTGAGACTGACAGCAGACAGAGACGTGGCCTCAGACATTGTGTATTTGTTAGAAAATGTTTGGAGCTGAACTTTATAACCACTATTAAAAACTTATTTTACACTGAATTTATGAAGTCCCCAGCTCTGCCATGATGCTCTCATCTAGACAAGTCCCATTTGGTAATACATTCATTCTACCCAGTTCCTTCCCATTTGCATTCTGCTCATGAGGCTGGACTGCTGGCTGCACGTATGTTTCCCTCACTGTTACAGAATGTGTTTCTGAAGCCAGTTTAAAATCAAAAGGTCAAGTGACATGAGCATTGCTGTTGTCACCATCTTTCTCTTCAATTTAATGTACACCTCCATACAGATCATTCCAGGCTGTATAAGGGCCCTTACCCTGTCTAGGTCTTTGGCCCGAAACTGCTTTACAGGTTAATGAAGTGGATGAAGGGATGGTTTAACCTCCACAGCCTTCTCAGTAAACATGTGTGACAGCAACAGTGACAGGTTGAATAAGAATAAAAATATGACAAATCTAACAAAACTATTGTGTTATTGCAATAGTCTCTGGTTTTATTATTCAAACAATCCACTTTTGTAGTTGTGATGATTCATTTCTAGGTAACATTACAACTACACCAGCTAGTGGTACTGTGTCTCGCTACTACAAGAGCCCTTGTGTTTAGTAACAGGTGGCAGTGGAATTAGATATCATTATATTTGTGAAGCTGTTTCATCCATCATGACTGTTTGTAGTTTGTTACGGTAGCAACCAGTGTTCATCATTGTTTAACTAGGTTTAATTGTGGATAATTCCTGTATACCATTTATCCTGATTGTTTGATCATGTTTGATCATGAAGGCAGGCAGTATCACAGCACCTATTTCAGGAGTCTACTTTTGACTGGCGGAGGACTCGTGTAGAATATTTGAATGTAAAAGTCCATCGACAGATGAATGAGAATTAAGTGTCAATAATGCAGAAACAGAAATAAATAAAGGTATGAATTAAGAATTAGACAAATATAGAAAGGTAAAATTATCGAAATAAGTCTGAAAAAATAAGATAAATGTATTTATATTATAATATAATATTATTTATTTATATCCTGATAAATATTTACTTAAATCCAGGTAGAAATATAGAAATAAATAAAACATAAAAATATAGAATGGATAAACAAATAAATGTGAAATTATAGAGATAAATCCAATAATTTTGCATTTATCTGTGTAGTCAACCATTTATTTGCATTCATTTAACTATAACTTTGCTCTCCTCTCCCTCCACTCTCCCTGTTCTCTGTGCTACACATACACATCTTCATACCACCTTAAATCGTCTCATGATTGCAAGTGTGCAGTGTTTCAAAACAGAGTTTCTTTCTTCAGTGAAGATTTTTTCTTTTTTCTTTTTTCACAGTGTAATTTGATTATTAGTATGGAGAGTTTCAGAACACAATGAGAGCTTGAATGGGCATTTGGTCTTTTGCAAACTGAAATATAATTGTGTTGTTGGAGTCACCTGTTCTAAAAAGTGTGCCCATTGTTTCTGACAAAGCATGTGAACAATAGAGGGAAACAGCCCTTTGTTGAATGACTACCTTCAGTCCACCAGCACCAGCAAAATGTTTTGATTGTTATTAATTTTTTTTTTTTCACATGAACTTAACTTCCAAGCTATTTCATAACAACATTTCATGAAACCTGTTTATCATAACTCAGTCATAACTCTATCATAGCATAGGTGAATAGGGCTCTAATTTAGAAATTTAAGATTAGACCAATCTGGGAGAAATCGTCAAAGCTTTTTTCGGTGAAATCTTTTATTGCTCTGCAGTGCAGGAAATTGCTACATATGTTGCAAACATTTACTACTGAAGGCCCCGAGGAAGATGAGGATTAGCCGAAACCTACGAAGACGAAACAAAACGCAAACTACTTTCACCAGCTGAGCAAAAACATTATTAATGCATAAATTCACTACCCTAACCCTAACACAATGAAGGCTGCTCAATCTTCTATGTTCTGATGTTGTAAAAAAGAAATGCAGAGTTGGGGTAAGATCCTCGATGGACATATATGTACAACTGCACATCTTTAACTTTGTATAGAAGTGCATGTTGACTCTGGGTCTGCAAAGTAAAGCCAGTGTCAAAGAGCTTTGGACCTACATTTCATTTAAATGCCATCAGGGACAGACGCCACTGGTTGGAAAAGTCTATGGAAAAATGGTTCAACTTCGGTCTTGATTTATCAGCCAGTAAAACAGTCTCTAATTTCAACTCCTCTTCAATACAACATGGTGTAAATTTTTCCGTTTAGAGGAAAATATGGCATGTGATTGGCCAACTGTGACACAAAACCAGGATTAAGTACAAAGCAGGTCCGATCCACCCCTCACTCCTCTGGGATTCTACTTTCTTCCCCAAAAGTACTTTTCAGCTTATTAGCAGCTTAGAAAGTAAAGCGTCATAGAGAATGACATTTGGTGTGCATCGCTCATACATCGGAAGCAAATGTTTTCTTTCAGAATTACATCAGTTTACTAAACTTCCAATGAACACAGTTAGACAAGCAAAACAAAACGAAAGAGGTTGAGTCTGACTGGGCCTGAGGCAGCATTAACTTTGTCCCAAAACCTGGAAAATTTGTCTGGTTTTTGGACCTTAATGTTTGGCCCAGATTATCCAAGATCACCGATCCAGTCTTGATCAGCGTTTGCAATTCAGTTTCTGTTTGAAGATTTTATTTCATAGCCACAAATTGCTAATTGCTTGCTAATTATGGTGGCGATTAGCTAATTATACAGCTAAGTCAAAGAAATAGCCTTTTCTTCCTCTTATATCAAATAGGACATTTGATTTATTGCACATGACAGTTTAATTTTCTTAAAAGGTATTAACTGTGCAATATAGTCCATAAGAAAATGAACAAGAGTGCAGTGTGAGCAGGATGAAAGGGGCACAGGTATGCTTTGGAGGCTGGTGGACAGCTGATGAGCTGACAATGGCTGATTACCACTCACATGTGGGGATCAGGAAAGCAGTTCAGATACCTGGAAACCACACAAGTGGACGTCAGAGGCCAAAGTGGAAGTTCACTCATTCACTCATTTTGATCACAGCTATGCAAAAACCTTTAATATCTATCAGTCTATCTATAAACTTGTTCTCCTGAGAACATGTCAGCAAGAATTCGAGCCATATTGCACTGCGCTCTGTCTGCAGTCTCTGCATCCACAGCCACAGTTTCACACAAGAACACAAGAGCTTGGCTAATAATTATAAACAAGCTAAAACAAAAGTTGTTTGTATTTTGTATCAGTTCTGCTTCATGAGCCACATATCTTAATTCTCTGCAGAGTAACCAGCCTGCTACCTGAATGCAGTGTATCACATCAATAGCAGGGAGAGGACAAGATTACTGACTAATACTGAGTGATGTCTAACTCATTAATTCGCTCTTAACCACACTCAGCATTGCAAAGTCAGGCATAATGCAAGATTTATTTCCAACAAGATATCACAAATGGACTCAATCAGATTTTTTTTATTGACACTTGATATTTATGAAGCATAATAATGCATCTATACAGCATGACCGTTCACTGCACAATTTTTATCAGACCCTGTCTTTTGAAAACAGATCCATTTCCACCCATTTTGGTGGCAGAATCGTTGAATAGCTGAATTGTTTTGTTTTTGTCTTGCCAAGTGCAATCTATATGATCCACTATTCACTCATTGTTGACTCAAAGGCAACCGCTATATCTTCACGTCTCCTTTTTTGTTTATGCCACTGATCTCCAAAACAAATCACTCAGAGCAGGATCAGGGGGCATGCACCATCTTCAGAGATTCAAATGGTGACCATACAGACCCCACAATGCAAAGTCTGCAGCCAAACACCTTTTAATCACAGTAAGGTCAATAAAAGTTAAAGAGGTGCCCAAGGAAACATGCTGATGTGGTTAGCAGCAAATATACTGACAAGCTCAGAAAGGCAATGATGAGCTGAGATCATAATCATGTGATGTGCAGCTTTTCCTGCTACGAAAAATGCTACACTTGAATCTATACCACACATGTAATGAAGAACACAACTTGATTGGCAAGCTTCTTTTATTTCATTTGGGATTGTTGAGAGACACAGCAAGGCAGCAGGACCAAGCATGTGTACTACACACACAATTAGCCATACTTAGTGTGTACCATGAGCACAGCAGTTTAAACCTAAGCATACATTCTTCGACAACACTAGAATAATCACACAGACACAGACACAGACAGAGACAAGCAGGTTGAACATCTAATTAGATTTTACTCTTTAGGATTCTTTGTTACTGGGTAATTGTAAAGCATTCTCACATTTTGCTCTGTTTACACTCATCTGATACCGATTAGAATCATAGCAAAATAATACTGTCGACAAAATATAACACTGATTGGTTCATCTGCAAAATCAAGTCAGCTTTCTGCCACCAAATTCGGTTTCTTGCCAGGAGAAGGTGATGGTGGATGTCGCTCTACACCTCACCAGTTTAAAAGTTTGATGCTCAACCTACCGTGTGTCATCCAGACTGGTAAGTAACCTAAACAGCTGTTACAAAGTGCAAACACACACGCCCCCACACACAGACTTCTGTAGGGGAGTTAGCCGTGTCCTGCCATGCTAAGTGTTTAAATGGAGCCACATCTTGCTTGCTTTGTTCTGTGATTGTTTATTTTTGAAACTTATTTCTGCTGCAGGTGTGGCTTTGATTCCTGAAAACAGAGTCTCTCCAGTGTGACAGCACAGCACGGAAAAAGAAAACGAGTGTCCACCTGGGTGGGAGGTCGATTGCAGCCTTTCCCATTAGCATATTTTTTAACCAGTGGAAAATGGGCTTTACTGATAGTTTGTTTAAAGTACAACTTTCTGATGATATCTTGATTTCATCTTATTACTCACTCGCTTTTTACATTTACATTTTTATTTTGACCCTTTATTCAAGACTGAGATGTTTTTTCTGCTCAAGAAACTTCAAATATTTGGAATTTTTCTGTTGTTTTTCTGACAGTTTTCTAACTACTACCTAAACCTGAGCCCAATACTGATTCCAGTGCTCTCACTATATAATGTTTTCAATGTGCAAAAATCAGCTCATATAGACTTTTACTTTAAAGATTTTTTTCAACTGCAAATAAGGTACCTTTAAACACTGAACACCCAGTTATTAGGATTTTCTTCACAATTGAACTGATCGTAACTGATTCTGCACAGCGCTCGAGATTGTGATTATGTCTGATAGAGAATAGAGATAAAAAAAAAAAAAGTAATAACAGCAAAATAACCAGAGAATGATCTTTTTTTTAATTTATTTTTTTTTTAAATCTTATCAATGTCTGGTCAGGTCTGTCCATACTTTCAAACAAGCACAACTATTATGAAGTCGGCATATGTAACTTGCCAAAATGTACAAATGTAGGCCGAAATACTGACATTTAGATTGACATCTCGATAACCGACTCCCTGGCAGCTTAAACCCTTCCTGTAGTTCTGTATTGGCTGCCCGCCCTGAGCCTGGTTCTGTTTGTGCTTGCTCATGGAGGGATGTGTTGGATCTCTTTGAATAATTCTAGAAAGAGCTTGGCTTGCTCTTTGTGTTATGTGCCTTAATATAGCTTCTAATATGATTTGGAGCTATATAAATACATTTGATAGAATTTGATTTGATTTAGTTACCACAGTTAAAAACAACAATATTTGAAAGCCACACAACAGGACTAAGTTCTGAATGTAAAAACGCTTAATGACTCAAAATGTATGACAGGAGCAGTTCATTCAGAAACAAAAACGTTATGGCATCCCAACAACAGTGTGACCTTGTTCTTACAAACCACATCGTTTTAGTCCAAGTATGAACCTCAACACTCTCGTAGCTTTATTCTGCCTCCAGCCCTTCAGGTCATATAGCTTTGTCTATGCTGATGGAGCTGGCCAAGGCTTGCCGAACAGTGCCAGCTCCAGCAGGTTGGACAACCCTCAGGAACCTTCAGCTACCATCAGCTGAAGTTTCTAGCATTATTCCTCTTTCACTATTCAGTACAACAGCCTCTGCTTGTTTGTACTCCTAGAAAGCGCATGAGTTGCAGTGTGCCAGGTTATTTAGAGGATGAAACTTTAATGACACCCACGAGGATATTGAGCTGTTGCACCAACAAATAATAGGATACAGCAGAGAAAGGAGACACAGGTATACACCAAACAGGGCTATTGAGCAGGATCCAGGAAGAGCTGGCTGTGCTGACGAGGTCCAATATAAACGTATGAATTTCCGAGGCTTGTAGTTAGTCGGCACTAGTAGATTCTTAGTTATTACTATTTCTGTATCATCAGACTATACGGGCCTAATAAAGAGTTAATCAAACGACTCAAACCAAGAGACAAACAGGCTCTAAAAGCACACGCCGTGAAGCTCTTTTTTTAGCCTCTCTCACCTCATTGTTGTGGTTTTACATTCCCACTAAGAAAGGGGACTATTTTCAGATGTGTATTATTACATGTTTGTTTGACAACAATAGTTCTCTCTGGCTAACAGGAATATGATGTAACAGTCTGCTTGTTTGTCGTCTTAGTCTCCAAATGGGATTTGTTGACAGTAAAAATAAACAGATGACTTAAACTGCGTGGGGTTTAATTTCCACTATCATTTATTAACACAGAGGAAGTATACCAGCTGGAAGGTTTGAGTTACCTGCATGAATGATCTGCTCAGTTGAGCTGAACCTACAAGTGTGATGTGTAGTCAGGATGTAACCATTAACAACAGTATTTTTCTTTTCATGTATTTGAAGTTTTATCCAATAAAATTGTGCTGAGTAATTTCTATGCAATGAATTGAGCTGCCGGTTTCATTCCCCTACATTTACAAAGAAGCCATTTTAAGAGAAATTGTTAAAGACAAGACAACATATCGCCATCTCACAAAGGATTTCTCAGCTTTCAGTTGACAATCAGACAGCAGTAGGGTCCCAGGCGGTTTGGTCTGAGTGCTTTCTGTGTGGAGTTTGCATATTCTCTTTCCCTGCAGGTTCTTCTGCTTCCTCCCACAGTCTGATGATATGACTCTTTAGTTGATTTGTGACTCTAAATTGCCCGTACATGTGAGTGTGAATGGTTGTTTGTCTCTCTATAGTGGCAACATTGTGATACCCTTGCTAACATGTCCAGCCTGCACTGTTCTGGATAACAGAGGAATGGATAGTGGAAGTGATATACTGCAAAACAGGTTGTGAGAAATTTCACTTTATAGTTTATTCATGTGTAATTTTAATATGTGATAATTGTTTGCTGGAGGTCATGGCTGTAGAAAGAATTTCATTTAATTCTGAGAAGAGTTGAGACACAAACACCTTTGGAAATCGTTAACTGAACAGGAATATTGTGCAGGATGTTATTTCTTTCTAGACTGAGACTAAGACTTAATACATGGTTAAAAATCTACATCAAGATAAATAAGTTCAATGTAAAATGTTTTCATTTTGGTAGTTTCAGAATTTTTTTGTTTTTTAATGTGTTTTTCTTTCACTTGATACTTGAGAATGACCATGATGTGACTTGTTCCCTATGTCCTCTACATTCACCAGATCTGTTCATTTGTGGAGTGACATGTCAAATAACACCATCCACAGTCAGAAAATGGGGTAATATCATTCTCAAGAAAAAGGTGCTTCATCGCGCCAGGATGCTCTATGACACTTCTTCAATAATTGATAGAAGAAGAGAATTGTTTATCTGTCACTTAATGTGTGCAAAATGTAGTTTGACCACATTGTGGTAAAGGCGTGTGAATGCATTAAATGAGAGTAGATGTTAAGAGAAATTTTACTGTGGTATGTGACAACAGAAAACTATGTTATGAGAGCAAAATTTTAATATGCGCACCATCACGAACCCATCCTGCCACAGTGGCAGTTGCTGGAGGCTTGTGGAGGCTGTGTGTGAGAAAATCAACATAATCTACACCCAACATGTCATAACAACCCCAACCTCAACTGAAGTCAATTACCCACACTGCCTTCCTGTGTCCCAGTTTGCCCCTCTTTTCAGGGGTCGTCACACCCCAGTGGTGGAGATTGGAATCAGGTCACTCGGCTGCTTTATCTCCACTCTGCCATTAGATAGATATCTGTTCTGTCTGAGGGCTGCTGACTACACAGCTTACCTACTGCTTCACTCACACACACATGCACACATTGACAACTAAGCAGGACGAAATCCATCAAATATTTTTAATATTAAATAGAGGCTGCAGCAATGATGAAACTGATGCAAATATTGTACTAAAATAAAACACAGGAGATGTGGTCATCTGTGATTTCAGTCTGAGAGCTTCCTTCTTGTTTGAAGTGCATTCAAATCTTTAACAAATTCAGAGAAAGTGTTGCAGAGTGTTGTGTCAATACCAGACAAACACTTCTTTAGTCAAACTCCATGTCCTGGGGCCTTTCTTGGTGGAGTTAGGATGGTCTCCCTGTGTCTGCGAAACCTTTCTCATGGTACCCAGGACTCTCCCAATCCACAGATATGCACCCTAGGTTCATTGGTGACTAACTTTCCTTTAGGTGTGAGCATGAATCTTTGATTGTCTCCACGTCGACCCTGCCTGATAGAATGGTGACCGAAGCAGGCAGAACCTCGCCCTCACTGTCAGCTAGGATTGACTTCAGCCCACCTGCACAGACAAGGGGTATGAATAATGGATAAATGGATTGTTTTCTTATACCTTTTCCCTCTAGCTCACAACTGTATTGTATGAACGCAGATTCGCCCCGACTACAGGAGATAATCACTGTGTTGAACGATATTTAGTGAAACCCTTCTTCTTTTTCACCCCCTGTGTCATGCCAGGAAAACACATGGAGAAACTTGTCACCCACCACCATTCTAAAAAAATGACCCTCACAAAGACGAATTGGAGTTGTCACTATCTGCAGCGGAAGTTGTCAGACTTTATTATAATCATTATAGCAAGTATTCATACAGCTTGTCGGAGCAATATGTGGTGAAAAATCTACAAGTCACAGATGCAGATGCTTTCTTGTAGTAACATGTTGAAACAACTTTTGTCAGCAATCAGCACCCTTCATACAGGTGTTCAATAAGGTAAAACATTTTAAATGATGCAATCTGTTGATATTTCAATTCTTATTTTATTCTTATTACAAATTGAGAATATTTTATACTCTAACAGCACAGAGCGGCTGACATCAGCAGGGAATCAACACTTTAATTTTCTGCAATCTGGTTCCCTCCTCAGACTCCCTTTAGCCAAAACAAACACTCTTTTATTATACCACCTCCCCTCTTAATACTTGGACAAACAGACTGGGTGTTGTTTTAACATTTACAAACAGCTGTTTTGTTTTTATTAACTTATTGTCCTTTATCTTTTTGACTTAGCATTGTATCTGTGTTCCTCATGTTTTTAGCTTTCCATATTCTTTTGTTTACTAAATCCCAATGCCACCCAGCAATTTTTCCCATTCAGAACAAATACAGTGACTACTAAGTTGACCAACTTTGTTTTGCATCTCGACCACAATTCTGGCCAAAGTCTTTCAAAACGTCTTTTAGTTCCCATTTCTTTTGGGTTGGTCACTTCATGTTTAGGCTTGTTTTATGAAATTATTTATCAAGAGATTCTAAAAAAGATTGAATGTTACGATTGAAAATTGTCATCTCTCTATTAGAATATGGGAAATGTAGAATTAAAATAGAAGGTTCAGTAATATTGAAAAAAAAAAAAAATAGGTTGTTCTATATGGTCATGAGCCTGATGCTCAATTCAATTAGCTCCATTAGCTCCATTTGCACTAAAGTGTGTAAATACATAAGCAAATGGCTTCAGATACTATGATTTACCTTTACACTGTCAGCACAGATTAATAGGAACACGACAACCTGAATAAGAATGATACCATGCACACCAGAGGGAGGGGGGGAGGAAGCAAAGACTGGCTAACTGACTGACTGAGTGACAACACTAAGATAAACACCAACAGTGGAAAAACCTCATAAGATTTTTCTGCTTAACTGACAAAAAAATCACAGCGATAGTGGAGATCTGCTTAAGTGTGCATTTACCCAGAACAAGGTGTCATGTTTGGCAACATGCAAAAAGGGCAAACTGACAAACAACACTCTCATATACTAACATATAACAAACCGCAGAGAGGTGGCTGAATGGGACTTCTCGAAACAACTCTTTTTTTGTACGTGTGCGTGTCAACGTGTTGCAGATGCCCCTGTCCGACAAGCATAGTTCGCATTAATTCTGAGAAGTGAGCACACAAAAACACCCGCTTTTCCGACCCCTCATCCGCTTAAGGCAGCAAAACAACGCTGCAGAAGCATGTTGAAGGCAAGAGCTGCTTTTTCTCAAACATTACCCCATGGAGATACGCAGACCACAATGACCTGATTGAACCGATACAAATGTGCACGATATTTTTTTACAGAAACTTTCCACAGCACAGAAGATGCGAGCTTGACTTTGACGATGGGCCTGAACATCGCAGGTCAGCTGGACAAGAAGAGGTGACCAAGAAGCAACTATCACCTCCTCATCTCCCATCACAAATTTTTCCCTTCTCCCTTCATCTCTCTGCCAACTACACTTTGCCCTCTACTGATGGAAAGCACATAACAACCTACATAAAAGACCTGCTCTCTGTCTGCAGGGCCTTTGTGGATGTGTGTATATGTATATATGTGTGTGTATGGGCTGGGTGGGGGGTTGGGGAGTATGGCACTGCCCCACACAAAGGCAGCCCTGAAATAGCCCCCTTGCACAATGAGACCTGCCACTCTGTCTATGAGATAATGTCTAATTGAAAACACTGCAGCCATTGTACTCCTGTCACCGGCGCTATTGTCCAGATAGCCCTCTCCCCCCCACCTCTCTTTTTCCATTGACGCGGCACGATTGTTCCTCACCATTGTGGCAACCCTGCTCTCTCTCCCTCTCCTTTTCTGTCTCTCTATCTCCCTCTCTCTCTCTGTATTGTTATAATTTCATTACTTATTTGTTTTTTGTTCTGCTACTCCTTTCACTCCCCTACAGACCTTTTGTTCACCATATTTAGGCACTTCGTTGGGATCTGCTGCCAATGTGTGCATGAGCAGGTGTCAGTTTCAAGAGGACATAACAACAGGAAGCAAGATAAAATAGTTCTCTGAGATGGAATAAAGCCCTCACAGGCAACACAGAGGGGGAGATTGGTTTTATCCGTGTGCAGCTCTTGATTCTGGTAATATGAAACATGGCCCTTATGTTTCGTTGTCTGCTGAGACAAGCGATTATGAGGAGAACAGACATTGTCCAGAGTGAATTACACTGTGTAGAAAAAGCCTTTTGTCAACATTGGAGCAGCCTGCCCATGCTCAGAAACGATGGACAACCTATCACCCAATGACACAGAATCTGGCAGACATGAGGCGAAATGCGGAGCATGAATTGTGGGGCTGACAAAAAAACGATCGACCGGAGGGAGGGATCGGTGGTGCACCAGAGGCCTGTGGGGCTACTGCTTGGCTGAATTCACAATAACTTCAGGAGCAAAAGGATACATTAACTGCTATCATATGCTGTTAAAAAAAAAAGTAAACCACTCAATCAGTTGATGATCTAAGAGTAGTGGTTAACCAGTTTGGCTTCCTTAGGGCTAACTCCATTATTCTTAAAGATCCAATCCTTTGTACTTTTGCTTGTTGATGTTGATTTATATTTGTGTGATTTCTGCAAGTAAAGAAGCATCTGCATAACGTCACCATTTATCACAGTCACTGGCAGATTCTATTTGCATTACCTTTCCACACAAATATCCTTACGTAGATGAATTCTTACAAAGATTCACTTAGAACTGCAAAGTTTGAAATCATCGTGAGCCTCCCTTTACAAACTCAACTGCTTTTTGATAGAAAGCTGTGGTTCAGGCAAAGTAAACACTAGTCGTCCATAGCTACAGTTAGTAGGAGAAAATATTTGTTTACATAGAGTTTCAATGTTTGTGTGTTGTCTCAGCTGTCACTCAGACATGTACACTGACCTGCGTGGATGGAGGCTGAGTGAACATTTCTGCCCTCCGGAAAGGCAGAATCTGTCTTTCCCCAGTTTACTTGAGTAATTATAGGGCTTAAATCAGGCTTAAAACCTTCCTTTATGACAAAGCATTTAATGCTTAATGACTCCTTCTTTAGCTAAGCTACCATAAAGACTGCTGGGGGATGTACTGAGCATCTCTTGCTCTCTTTTCATCCCCCATATATGCATTTCACCGTAACAGATCGCTGATAAGTTTCTCCCCTTTCCTGTAGTTAGTTTTTCCAGGTTTTCCATCATCGGTGCTCCATGCAATTACTCACTTTGTTGCTCCTTGTCTCTTTCTGTCTCTGTCTGTACCTCTCTGTTGCGCTCTCAACCCAACTATCAAATCTGAGGTTTCTGCCTCCTAAAGGAAGTTTTTCCTTGCCGCTGTGACCAAATGCGCTGCTCATAGAGATATTTGTTGGGTCTCTTTAAATAATTCCATTCCACCAAGAGTTGGTGTACCCCGGCTCTGTGTGTGAGATGCTTTGAGGTAACTTTACTATACTATAAGCATCTGAATCTATCAGAGTTGAATAAATCTTCACAGTGGGATAACTTTCAACTGAGCTATTTTGCTAAAACTTTGGAGATGGTTTCTCTCAGTGAACAGACAAAAATATTACTGTGACAAAGTTTTTGGAAGATGAGCAACTGATTTGTAATCCCATTCAAGTTGCAGCCTTCAGATTCTCTACATAACCTTAAAACCCAATCACTCTGGCTGTGCTTTTTGTCTAAGTGAATGCTGGTCCTGACGCTCAAAGCAGTTTTGACCTTGTTTACAACATTTTTTGCTTTCACTCCACTTCACATAGATTGTTTAAAGCGAGTCTGTGTGTGTCTTCCTGCTTTGATTTGCTTCAGTTGGGAAACATAACTCACAAAACTACCCATCTAAACTCCCATGACAACTTTATTTTTGAAGCAGATTTTCCCTTTAACAGATTGAGTACACAACAGTTCACCACACCAAATCCCTTTAAAAACATAGAAACCTTTACAATTTACAGAGTAAAACTACTTGGGTTTAAACTATGACATAAACCACTTTCCATGTCTTTGAGGACTTAAAGTCAATGCAGCTCACTCTCCAGCTTAATCAATGGGCTGTGGAGACAGAGCTTACAACTGAAAACCGCAGAAAGGTTGTTAAGACGGCATCAAATCCATTTTCTGAGAAGAAAATAAAAGTTGACTATAGGTCATATTTGTTTGCTGTTCAAGGTGTGCACGCAAAACCTCCAATGACCTCAGGGTTATTTTAAAGTAAAAATTTTACCTGTGATTTTTTTTTTTCCAGCAGTGTGAAACAGAGCAGATCAAACATTTGTGATGAATTGTTCATTTGAAAGTGCACAAGCTGAAAAATTACAAAACAGTGATCTGTATTACTTAAACTGGCATGGCAGCAAACACTATTTTATATGTCTGGCAGATTCAGAGAAAGATTATCAGTCATATGAGCCTAGTGTGTTCACTCTGTTCACTCTGTTTTGGTCACCACCGCCACCTGAGGACAATATTTAGCCCCTAAGCTACATCTTTGCCAAGAAAACTGCTCAGTGTATCTGCAAACAAGAGTGATAGAACCGACAAAATACTTATTCCTCAATCAATATAAAATTTTGATATTTAGAGTAAACACAAAAACTGGAAAAATGGACCAGACTCAATGATTAACTCCCTTTCAACTAACTTACTAAATACTAACTTGCCTATGTGCCCTGCAGACAATATCTAACTAGGCCAGTGAGCAGTGATAGCTATCATGTCTTTGGGGTCGTCAGGTGGGAACCTCCTTTCACTGGTGTTTTGTCTAGTTAGTCCCACAACACCTCAAGGAGGCTAGACCGTGAACACTGGTGTCCCAGAGTCACCCCCCTAATGCCAGCCATCATCGCTCCGCACACGAAGACAACTATCTCACACAGAACTACCGTCAACTACTCTGACCTCTCACCAACTGCACCAGTGAAAGCGGGGTGGGGATACAGACCCTGGTTCAGGTAGGGAGCATGAAAGTATAGAGGGTTCAGGAGGTGGAGGACAAACTACACCAGCAGATTCAGCAACTAAACTCACCTGAACAGTCCTATAAGCAAACCAAATCAAGCCAATACTGCCCAACTCACCTGGACTAACCGCCTGGTCTCAAAGAGGCTCAAACAGGCCACACCCTCCTGGATTTCTTCCTCTGCTTCTCCCTAGAGTCTGTCTATCTTAAGAGCTCCCCCTGCTGGGCCCCCAGCTACTATTACTTCTTCTAATCCAAATACACTGACTGGATCTTACTGCCTCATCCGACATTTCTTTGACTATTTTCCTCACCCTCTGTCCCCTTCCTCAACAAAGCAGCAACAGATCTGGCTACAAACCCTCTACATCCTACTTCCACTGGACAAAACCTAACCTTCCATCCTCGCTGCTCAGCATCCTTACCTAGATCTGCATACATGAGCTTCTTCCTTTCATATGCTTCTTCAACTGAATCCTCCCACGGCAGAGTCAGCGCTATGAAATATACTCTAATTCTACCCCTAGACCACAAAATTATATCAGGCCTTAGCTTTGTACAGGCTATTTCCTGGGGAACAACAAGCTTTCCTCCTAAATCCACCTGCATCTCCCAGTCATTAGCATCCTCTAAGCTGCCTTTCCTCCTTATTATCTTATTAACTTTCCCTCCTTCTTGAACAAACTGAATTGCCACTCTCTTTGTCTTAGACCCTCCTAAATTTGCCTGCCTCTGTATAGCTTCAATGCCTGCAGCTAAGCTTTTTAAAACTTGGTTATGACGCCACATATACCGTCCTTGTGACAGTCTAACCTTACACCCTGACAAGATGTGCTTTAGAGTTGCAGTACCTGAACACAATGAACATAACGGGTCTCCATTTATCCAGAGTTTTAGGTTCTGGGGAGTTGGCAATACATCATATGTCGTCCCTATCAAAAATCTAATACTACTTTCCTCCGTCCTACACAGCTCTTTCCAACTCAGCTTTTTCTTCTCAACACCTTCCCAGTTCAACCACTGTCCCTGCTCAGCCTGAGTCACTGCCCTCGCACTCCTTAATATTTCCTCCTGTCTGCGAACCTGCTCCACAACTAGCTTCCTCTTTTCTTTGGGACCTGCTCTACTCCACACCGGTTTGCCTGAGCCAAGCCCCAAACCTCCCCGGCCTATCTGTACATTACCCACAATCTCTGTATGCCTAAGATTGGCTTTCGCTTCCTGCACTGTGGGATGGATTCCATTTTCTCCCCTTGGTTGGGTTTGGAACCACCTTACTAACTACCACATCTTTACTCCCAGATAACAGGAGCTCTGTCCTAACCTTAGTACATTTAAACTCCTCCACTAGACTAGATACTGGGAGCTGAAGTATGCCTTTCCCATACAGTGCCACAGTGCTTATACATCTCGGAACACCGAGCCACTTCATAATGTAAAAGCTTACTAGTCTTTCCATTTTCTCTGATATCTATGACTTGGAATTGAATTTTTGCATACATGCATATATTGTGCAGATAGATAGATGACAAAAAAGAAGGCAGAAGGTTCTACGTTCAAACCTGCTGGCTGGCTGGGAGTTTGCATACTCTCACAATCCCACAATCCGAAAACATGCAGGTTTAATTATTGACTCTAAATTGCCTGTAGGTGCGAGTGTAAATGGTTGTTTGTCTCAACATGTCAGCCCTTGCGTGGACTAACAATTTGTCCAAGGTGTACCTCTCCCTTACTCAACATCAGCTGTGATGGGCTCTGGCCTATATATAAATATATATTGATAAATATCTACATATGGTTAAAGAATGAACGTTAAATTTAACTGTTGTGATGGCAACGGTCCATTTTTGGGAACTAACAAAAGTCAGTACAGTGTTTATCAATCAAAATGTATTCATGTAATTATCTTTCTCCTAACATTTTATGTGTCCATCTTTATATCTGAAGACACATGTAAGCTTCCTGCTCTTGGGAGATGTCAGTCACGTACAGAGCCGCGGAGAGTTATCCAGCTGTTTGTCAGATGATTATTTTCACCTGCTTTTTACTGGAGGGATTTCTATTTGATTCAAGTCAGGGGGCAGTTCATCATTTTCACTTTTCTTTTTGAGAGCAGGCGCCATTCCTTTCATCTTTCTGCATTTGTGTAGACAAACTTGTATTCACATATCACATATATATATAAAAGTCATCTCCTCCACAACTTTTCCACCCTTTCTTTTTGAGGCAGCCACTTATCTACACATTGCCACCGCCAGGCTTCATGGTCAGCACAGTACAGTAATTACAGTGGTCCTGGTCAGGGCTATTGATCTTAATTTATTTCAGTTTCACGTGAGCAAAGAAGGTGCTGCCAACAAGTTATTTGGCAAAGTTTCATCTTGTAGTTGGTGGTTTGTGAGTAACGATTTTCTTCTTGGATGCCAAGCATAGAGTTTGACCTCATACAATGTCCTTCACACTGTTTCAATGAATCAATGAAACTCTTGTCCCAAACACAAAGATTACTCTGCCATGTCAGATGCTTTTGCCTATCTGTCACTCACAGCTTCCATAAATAATGAATTGTGTGTAGCGTTATTTTTCCAATATAGACTTTGTGCCCTCTGTGATTGGTAGTATGACTCTCTCTGCTCCTCTTAGCCATTGCTGCAGGTGTATTCTGTAGACTATTATTCTCTATACCTTCTGCCATCTTCATGAGTTCTGACAATCTGGTTATCTCAGGTACTTCCTTATGCTGTGAAGCATGAGATTGCAAAATCTGAGAAAACTGTAGTACACTGGTTCTCTTACAGCGTCTATACATGTAGCCTTAACTGGAAAAAAAGTGTGATTGTTATGCTTACATTAGTGTGACATTGCATAGGGCTGTATTTAATTTTGTTAACCGGGCCTTTAACAGATTACTAAATTATTTAATGGTTTTTATTCTCAGGTTCTTGCTTTCCTGGACTGAACAACACACTTTCACACATCAAAGATAGTATTAAAATAGTGGTGTAAAATAATTGCTGATAAATATCTGAGAGCAGTGGCCAATGTCTGCGATATTGCTAAAGCTTTCCTTCTCCTTTCCTCCCCCCTCAGTCCCTCTGCTCGCTGACCCCTGCCACTTCTGGAGCAGCTTTGGCTGACATGTTCATCAGATCCCCAGTGTTACGGCCAAACAGCCTCACAATGAAAAATGCCTCCACATTTCCTCGGTTTCACAAACACTGTTTGAAACAAAAAGTCCTTATCGGACATGCGTATTATTCACCGTGTTAATTGGAGGGAAAATAAATGAATAGTGCATCTTGACTGTGCTGTTAAAACAAGATAAGAACCACATGACCAGGTCCGAGGCAGTGGCTATTGAATGAATTGTTTTAAAGAGAAAGTGTGAGCAAGTTGGAAACAGTTTTTTTCCCCTCTTTCTGCCGTACTAAGGCATGGTGTGACCGGTCCGGCCAACCTGGTAATCCCCCTCTGGATCTCCATTCAATGATTGTCACAGATTTTGTCAATACATATTCAAGCAACAAAGGTCAGAGGTTAAACCAGTCCAGGCACATTGAAAGTACAAACACACAATCACCACGAACAGGTCTGATAACTCATCCATACCAGACATGGATGTAAATTTATGTGGAGTCCCCACAACAACCAAGGTAATGAATATTTGCATTTACACTGAACATAATGGTGGACTGCTGATCAGCAGAGAAGAGAAGAGCATACTGCTACTTATATTTGGCAACAAAACAAAAAAGCAAATTTATTACATTACATGTCAAGGTAATTGAATGAGAAGAAATGCATGTGTTTTGAGAACAAACGCAGTTAAATATTTCGTGCAAATATGGGTGTATGCTTTGAGATCCAACACCACAAACCATAACCTGGTTTTGCAGCTTCTATTGGCTAAAACCAGTAAGTTGAAGTTGTGCAGTGAGATAATTATATAATGACTCACATTACTGAACTCCACATTTGGTAAAGTAGATCACAGAAAATAAAAACATGATTGCACATGCTTCTATAATTGGTTTATGTCATACAACACAGGTTAGAGCAATAATGAGTCACTCCACCCTCTACAGAAGAAAACGGATTTTTTCGCTTAAATGAAGTATGCCAGTGATCATGTTCATTTGTTAAGGACCATATAGCTGCTATCACCTCCCTGACTGATAACATTGGCTTGAGCAGCAGCAGAAACATTGACCTGTGTGTCACACTGAGTGTGAATAGGTACATGAATAAATACCAGGTTCACCTGCAGGTTATAACAACCCTCTGTCACAATTCTCACCAAACCACTGCATGCAACTTTACCCATATCAGCCAATCTAGAGTCAAAATAGCAACTATGGTACTCAGCAGGTGTTCATAGATATTTTGTGTCAATATTCACTGTATTTGAAGTGCTGTGATTTCCATTATTCTAAGCTCACACAGCGTATACATTGTTACTGTGTGGGTAAATTGTTTGAGGGCAAGGCTGTGTTCCGAGTCTGTCATCACTCATTCACTATTGTTGGCAAAAAACTCTGTTTAGTAAGCAGTAAACAGAGATTCTGAATACACTGCTCGCCTAGCAGAAAGTTGCAGCCTTTAATGCTCAATTTATCCTACATGTGATGTGTCGATTTGTTAATGAGAAGGTAAGAAGATATCAAGTCTGACAGTGACTGGAACCCAGCACCAAAGATCATGGACTGCAGGGCTCATATATATATATATATATATATATATATATATATATATGTGTGTGTGTATTCATTTTGCATCAGAGGTATTTTTATAACCAGGGCTTATTATTCCTATTTCTGTTTTGGTGTATTTGTGCTGATGGAAATGTCTTTCTTTGATGTAAACTACTAAATGTAGTGTAAGTAGAAGCTATATTCTATTTTTAACCTTCCTCTTCTGTTAGCTTTCTGTTACTATACCTTATCTTAATGGGTCGGTTTTGACCTGTGTTTGAAATCAGCCATAAAATATCCTATTATTTTTGTTGCGGCCCCCTGGGCCTTTCTTTTGAAAGCACACCCCTCATTTTCAATATAAAAAATTGTCAAATGAACCTCAGGAGAATTATATAAATAATAATAAAAAAAGCTTGTTATGTTACCTGAGTATTACTGAGGGCTAAACACATATCTCAAATGTAAAAAAAAAAAAATAATAATAATAATAATATTATTAACTATAGTAACATCTATGATGTTATCGGTCAATTTCAACCCATATATATTTACTTCAAGAAAAAGGCAAAAAACAAGTCTATGCAAGCCTATGCAATGTTAAGTCTGTGTAAAAAAACAAGTCTTTAATACAGATACAAAATGAAAAACAGAACTAGTAATAAAATAAAATGTAGATATGCAAGGTCAAACAAACAACAACAAATCAAGCAAATCAATCAAACAAAAATAAAGTTCTAGTTTCTCTGTGCATAAACATGCATGGGTATCCGTGTGTGATAGATACATGTGTGTTCTTTGCAAAGGTATTTTTTGCAGGTGAAGCTCAATGCCTTAGTCTTTCTGTCCTTATTGCTCAGGCAGAGCTGACACCACTTTCTTTTGGAATCAGGTGGTCTCACTGGGGTTGAGGCCGGGGCTATTGTTGATGTTGAGGCAGAGCTGGCTGAGGAGGATGCTGACGCTGATGCTCTTTGTGTTGTTGATGGCACGGACGGAGTGCTTGGTGAACTCTGTAGCTTTCTGACCAAGGCTGCAGCCACATCTAGGATATTGTAAAACACAACCATTGGCCATCTCCGGGTCATTCACTGGAAAGTGTAGGTGGCAGTCAGCTTGTCCAGGTTGTCTACTCCTCCTTTGTTTATGTTATAGTCAAGGACGATTATGGGCCTTTGTCACTTCCTGATGACTCAGCTGCATCTTTAGACATCAGTGGACATCAGTATCACATTCTGGCATTTTTCCGGACATTTACACAGCAAACCTTGTGATCCCAGGGTTCATTCTGATGATATTTGCAGCAGCTGCCCTGCCATGTACGTCAGGAAGTACTAAGCTCCAACAGATGTTGCCACTTTTGGATTTGAATGCTTCTGAAGGAGTAGGAGCAGCTTCAGCACCTCCTCATCAGACTGATCGGCTGTGTTTGTGTCTTCTGGTGCTCCACATTGTCTTCCTCCTCAGAAACCTGCTCAACCGTACTGCAATGGTGGATATGATCCAGAGCTTGGCTTACAGTAAATCTTCTTCTCATTGGTGCATGCTGTAAACTGGAGATGTGTACGCTGCAAGTCACGAACTCTAAACTGAATTGGCCTTACATGCCTCGGCATGTCCGTCTTTGTTTGTTTTGTTAAAAAGGCAAAGAGAGAAGCCCCTGACTGAAGCTCAAGTGGTTGGAAAAGGAGTTGCTGTGGGCTGTTAGCTGATAGTGTGTGTGATTTCAGTATTGGCACTTATTATTGCTTTATAACATTATATTATAACTGAGTCTAAGCTGACCCGAACACCACAAAGGCCATAATTTTCAACAGAGAATTTTATATTCATTCATTCATCTTCTAGTCTGTTTCTGCGTTGCAGGGTGACAGGGCCAACACACAGAGACAGACAGAGACCAACAACCACTCACACTCAGACCTGCAGACAATTTAGTTAACCCAAACATGACGTCTTTGGATGGTGGGAGGAAACTGGAGTACCCGGAGGAAACCCACGCAGGCACAGGGAGAACACGCAAATGCCACACAGAAAGGCCCCAGGCCGGGAAACCAAACATCCGATGGAGCATTTTATAATTTAGTAAAAACTCTGTGCTGGAAGGTGACAAAACCGGCTGGTTAGCAGGCAAATTCAGTAGAGTAAGTAATAGAAAGAGAGTTCAAACAACAGGATTGCTTTCCTACACTGGTGACAGTGAATAAGTTAATGTTTGATACTGACCTCGAAATCTTTCTGCTGGCCTTGCAAACCTAGAGATCTGCTAATGCAAATGTTGGCTATGCAGCAAAGACAAAACTTACCAACGGCTCCTTTCAAAGCAGCAGATCCTGATGGTGAAAACAAGAGGTGCTGGATTTTTCACACAGCTGTGTGGATGTCATGGTGTTGTATGTTATCCTTTGTGAATAATCATTTTGTACCATAGTTGGCTCTTACATAGATCGAACTTAATCAAATTAGAAGCAATGTACTGTAGAATCTACAGCAGAGAGCAGTGGCCAAGCTATGAGTACTATGGCTATATTTACTGTGAGTTTCCACTGGATTCCGAGTGTATAATGCAGTGAGAAACTTCAGGTTGCAGCACAGAAGTCATGTTCGTAAAATGCATAAAATGCACACTACTTTCTTGAATCTTAAAATGCAATAATTTTTTTTTTACATTTACATTTGTAACAAAGTAATTGTATTCTTACATCTAATCATCAGGTACATAATAAGAAAGTAGTTAAACAATACTTGTTTCATAGGAAACGCTTATATGGACAAAACTGCCAGTCTACCGCTGACTATTTCACAAGCAACTATGAATATCCTGTCAGTCAGTGAAGCAGGAAACAGGCAGTCAGCGGGTTGTCTGGCTGGCTCTACCAGGCCTGCAGGGGTCAAGCCTGTCAGGTGGGGGCTAGGCAGGTGAGGCAGACAGGGAAACAAAGAACAACCAACAGTCCCCCCCTCCCTCGACTTCCCTCCTCCTCTTTCCCTATCCCGTCTGCCTTCCCTTCCCCTCAGAACAATCACCACCAACAGGAACAGGAAGTGATGTCGAGAGGAGGTTGCTCTAACCAGGGCAATTCCTTTGGACGGGTCAGACGGGGAAAGAGAAGGTAGGAAAGACAAGCTTAGGAAATCATAGAAAACACACACCACCACCAGTGGCAGAGTATCCTGTTTAGCTGTGCGTGTGTGTGTGTCTCTCTGTGTTTGTCTGTATTTGTGTGTGAGTGTGTGACTTTCCTATTTTTAGCATATTCCAGATGAATCTGGAGTAGGTTGTTTGTGTATTTAAGGAGTGACTTACAATATCATATATTACGGGAAAATATTTCGTTTTGAGGTATCACTTTGATATTTACCCTACATTTTCCATTCTTCGTTCTTTGTAGCATTTATATAATGTCCTATTTAAATTGCTTCCTTTTATATGCCCAGTCCCTAGGGACATAAGAAGATGCCCACATGACCTTGGCTGTGAATAAGACCATGACAGCACTTTGAGGCACCACACTCTTTGCATGTTAAAACTAGCCTCCTCATTGTTATTTTGACTCCAGGGCCTCTACAGTATGGTGGCCAGCTGGAGCACCAGTGCCTGCAGAGTCTCCCTTCTCCCATTCTTCCTTGAGAATTCAAGCAGGCGTGTGGCATTGAGCGTCAGCAGCCCATTCCTGCTCTCATAGCACAAAGACAAGCATGTGGCACTTGACAGCGATGCCCAATGAGCGACGCACGCCACCACAACCGCAGCAGTTCTGCCTTTTAAGATGTGGCTGAGGGGTCCCAGCCCTGAAAGGCGACACCTCGGCCTGCGCCACCGAGGCTCCTTGCGTCTTTCCTTTCCCCCCACTCGTGGACTCTTGTCTGTCTGCGGCTGCTAATTTCCATCACACTTTCTCTTCTGAGCAGGGAGACAAGCCTGTATTGGATGTTATTAATACTATTGTTAACTGCGCACTCAAGGCTGGCCTCCCTGACTCAGCTCATCATGTTACAGGTATTTTGTGCACAACAGAGAAATTGGCAGTCCTGCTTTATATAATACCGTCTATAAATATAAGAGGGAATACCTTGGCCAGTTATGGTCTGATACAGGCTGATTGTACGTATGCATCTGGGAACAGACCTTGTAGCTTGCCTCTATATTTCTGCAGGTTTAAGATTATTATTATTATTATTTTTTTTTTTTTTTGCATTAAAAAGTATCAAATATTTAAGCAGTGCAAAATGGTGGATCAGGAGAAAAGGCTGGTTTCCATTTACCTCCCATGATTCACAGAAACTTCTGTTAAACTTCTGTAAACAGCTCAAACATTCTGTCAAGAATGCTGCTCTAGTGCTTATTGTAGTGTTTCATATGACACAGCGCACTCTTGAGGCCAATGTGGGAACTGGTTTGGCACCACATGTAACAGCAGTCAAATAAGTGAAATCAAAATTTATTTAGCAATTTCATAAAGAAAACTCCAAGGATCCCAGATGATTACATTAAGAAGTGAGTACAATGTGACTGTACAAAACAACACTGGTAAATATGCATTATAAGTTGGCTCAAGCAATATGTGTAGTAAAAATAGTAGTTTTAACCTTGCATAGTTTTTTTGTTGTTGTTGCTTTTTTGTATGTATCTCCATTGTTTGCACTTATCAGGCCTGTCACTATGTTTCCTATATCATTGGTCTGATTTTATATTATTATTATTATTATATATTTCTTTTTCTCTTCTTTGTGGGGATCTAAAGATTTAATAAAACAAATGAAACAAGAAAATAATTGTTTCAGAATAAGCAGAATGTAGTTGTCAGATAAATGTATTCAATCCTGTGTCTTCAGCCATTTTTTTTATCTTAAATAATGCAAAAATATTTACGCTTATTCACAAAAATGTCAAATAACTGATTCATTTAAATTCACCACAAAATGACAATAACATTTAAGGTACAGCTTGTAGTACTTCAGAAAGAGTGGTCAAAGATCAAGGCCAGAAAAACAATAACATCCTTGGAGCTGTATGGAAACAACAAAAGACTTGAAAAGCAACTAGCAACTGTGATATTGAGGAATGAAAAGTTCAAATCCAGTCTAGCTGAAGGGCACTCAGCATTCAATGAATTTCTTTTCAGATTAATAAGAGGAAAAATGCATAAAAATTAAATGATTATGTTTCAATGCATTTTAAAAACTGCATCATTTAAACTGTCTTCAGAGGAAGATACAAACCCTCAGTGAATGAACATCAAAAATTTAATTCATTTGTTCATATGCACTGTCACTTTTTAGAAGTTTAACAGTATTCATGACCTGGAAGACTTTTGGCATCCTTCTCGTGTTTTTAGGTTTTCATGCAAAGGAGCAGACAGGTTTAATTACAGCAGATGATGTTTGCACAGATTACAGAGTTAAGGTTACTTAAACCCCATGCAAAATTCAGCAAATGAAGTTTGCGGAGCAACATCTGGATATGCCAGAGTGGTTTTGGAAAGAGGTGCTGTGAGCAGATGGCTTAAAGTAGATCTAAAAGATATAGATAAGATTCTGTACATGCAAGAAGAAACTTTTGGAGCGACCCCTCCAAAACATCTGAACACATGTGGGCAGGTCTTTAGTAGATCTGAGCAGATCTGGATTAGCTCTGTACAGATTGCATTAAAAAAATAATTTTCATAAAAGGAATTGAGTTTTTCTGCTTAGTGTTGCAATAAACCTTGTAATTGTCATTGCTTGCTCGCGAATGAATGGATGTGTGGGGGCGCAGTAAAGGCCTCCTGCCTGCAGGGGCGCTGCTCCACGCGGTGCTCCGCTCTTATCACCACTGCCGCCAAACACGGAAGGAAACGCGCCATTGAAGCCAATTCTCAACGTGAGTGTTTCGTTGAACCGCTATCTCCTGAAAAAGGTGCAATTTTTTTCTTCACATAACTCCCGCTGGCATTTCGTTGGAGGGATGGCGTACAGAGGACAAGGACAGAAGGTCCAGAAGGTTATGGTGCAGCCCATTGTATCCTTTTCACTGCAGTGAGCGACGGGCGGGTGGATTGGTGGTTACAATTTAGCGGCTAGGCTAGCGGCTGCTAGTTGGCGAGCTAGCCTTTCTTGTTACATCGGTAAACGTGTGTGTGACTTAATAATAGTGTAAAACTAAGAGTATTACAGTGAACCTAAGACATTTTTTTTTTAAATTAGGAATTGCTTCTTCACACGAAATATCTTTTTGGATATTTATGAGTCATTGTACTTGTTTCACAATACATAGACGGGCCCTGCTAAAGAAGATCGTGCAGTAGTGTTATATTGTGGGCTTAGTCACATGTTGTCTCTAAAAGAGCTCAGACTCAGCATGTAGTTTAAAATAAACGTGTAAATTGATCAGCCTACAACCTTTACAGCAGAATTTGAAAACGATTCATGATAGAAGGAATTGTTTTTATCCATCTTCCCAAACGCGTAAATATGCTGCTGTTTAAATTTTCAGTTGTATCTTTTTGAAACTCTACAAAGTAACAATTTAAAAGGAGACATGATTTTTGTACTTTGGACATAATCATTCTCGGATCATGTAGCAAAATAGTCTGCATATGAGTGCACATTGCAGTGAAAATACTTGTTACTTTATAGGTGAGTCAGGAAAATGATCTTGGTACATTAAATGAAAATTGTTGAACCTCCCAATATAAACAAGGATAAACTTTAGAGGTTATTGTGTTAACGTGCAATACTAGGAATGGAAAGTAGTTATTTAAGTAGAGACGATATGCGTGTGGCCTAATTAGGTTTTCGCTAAAGTCATAAAACTAAAGGTGAAAAGTTCATTACATGCAGTGATGCAACACACAATAATTTGTCACAGTGGAACATATTTGGTGTTTGTGTGTGAGTTTTATGTAATTTCCTTAACTCCATGAACCAGAACCTTATTTTCAGGTACCTGCAAAATGTAAGGGTCTTATTTATCATCATCATCTAAAGTTCATTCAGATTTCTTTTGGTGGAATAAAGCAAAACCTTCTAATTAATCCTCTCATTCCCAGCGCTCACGGATCCAGGTCTGGTTGTATGAACAGGTGAACATGCGAATAGAGGGCTGCATTATTGTAAGTTATCTTTTTGCTGTTTTTATTGCATTTCTTCACGTGGTATATGGAATGCAACCTTCCATTTGTCCACACTAATGCCAAGATACTGTTCTTAAAGCAAAGACCATAAGAAATGAATTATTGCAAGGTGATTAAATTGCATTTTTATACTTAATTTTATGATAATAAGAAATAGCTGTCAGGTGGTTTAAATACAAATAGATTGAATGCTGTCAACATTCATGGGATTTGAGAGCAGCTTCAGATCATGGGCACTGAATTCACAATCCAGTGACTGGATTGCATTGAAGTGTTTACATTTAAAATAAAATAACGCATCTACTGACATGAGCAAAGAGACGGTCTTTCACTCGGGATTTAGCTCCATTGTCACCCTTTTCTCTGGATCATACCCAGTAAGAATTAGCAATTGTGGTCAGTGGTCTTGACAATAATTGACAATTTAATTTTCACTGTATACACTCCCTCAGTGAAGATGGGACAAAGAACTGACAGAGTAACCAAAAAAGAATCTTGATATAGTATTTCATATTAAAATATATCCACACACGAATGGCAATATATCGTATCTTTCCGCCTTTGTTTATGAAACACATATTTGTGTTTCATAAACAAACACTGTCTCTGTACTGTACTGTTCTTCATTCCATGTATTTAAATGATAGAAAAAATTGATTGAGTCACTAGTAACAACTTGCTACTATATTTTGCAGATTATCATTGTCTGGTCAGTGTGACTTTTTAAATGAAAACCAAAACCAAAGCCAAACAATTTAGTTTGGCTTTGGTTCCCTCTCTTCTGCACCAATTCCTCTTTGGTTTCTGTTGGTTCTGTTTCCACTCTGCTCTCCACCTCTGCCATGTTGGCTCCATCCATGCTCCCTTACCAGTGCTGTAGATGAGTCCTTGCAGGAGACGTAAAAATGCTGCTGCAGTTACATTATCTGAGCTAACCCAGTAGCCCACATGTCAAAATTACAATATGAACAGTATCAGAGGATTATATTTTACGGTAGATATTTTCATATTGCACTACGATATATTGTAATATCACACAGCACTATAAACAGATGCATGAAAATTGATGGGAATTAGTGAAAAACCATTTAAAGGTCTCTGACATTTAAATATGATGAAATTAGACACTGCTTGTCAGTTGCGCCATACCTTCTCAACAGTGAAACATGAGTGGCAGCATCATGCTGTGGGAATATTTTTCAGCAGTCAGTATGGTCCTTGGGACTAGGCTAAAGATTGGCCTTTTGACAGCACTGTGACTAGTAGCACCCAGTCAAAACAACACAAGGATAAGAATTATTTCAGAACAACTCTTTCAATAACATTGAGCTTGAGAGCAAGAGCTGTCAAACTGCAATAGATGGAACTAGAGAAACCTAGAAATGTCTGTTCAGTAATGGTAGACTGATAAAACTAAGGAGATCTGAAGATAAGACATTTCTCTAAATCCTGATGAGCATGAGTCTGTCTCTTCATACACAGGAAAACTTGAAACTAAAAATATTAGTTGAACAAATGAATATTTTTAATTTTGATAAAAAAAAAAATACTTAATGAATGCACAGCAGATTAAGGACCAATGATGTTTTTTTCTGTTTCTTTATTCATTTAATTTATTTTTTGGGGTATCTAGTGGTATTTCAAACCAAGAATTTTTTTTTTTTTTTTTTTAACAAAACCCTTTACTATGAAGCAGGATCGCCTCTTGCTGGGGCAACGTTCTGATTGCTGCTGGTCACCAAATTACAGATTCTTTTTTGTTTTATATTTCATGTTCTGCATTTTTGGTTGTCAGTATAACCCAGCTTATCACACAGGTCAGTGCTTCTGCCAAATGTTGAGAATTTTATTCATGAAGATACTCATACCTGGACAGCTGAACCCATGGTTCAGTGAAGAAATTTCATTCATTGATCAGTTATTGATTGCCATTTATTTTTAAATAGAAAATGCAATAAATTACAAAATATAGGATGTTTTTCCTCAATTAAATCTTATTGGAAGAAGACCACCCGAACTCCTAGCGCAATTAAAATGGCGGGTAAACAATTTAACTTTATGAATGTGGCGCCGAAAAGGAACAGAGCATGCAGCTCCGAGCTGCCACATGAGCGCAATTAACATATTTATTTTCAAAAAGGAAAAATAATATCCATAAAACAATAATAAATTACAGTAACTTAATCATAAAAAATATTCTTAGGTCTGAGAGTAACTTATTTAAGACACTGGGTCTAGCGAGAAGTTGGATGTGAGGGAATATTTAACAAAGCCTTATAAAAGAATAAGTTGTAACACTCATGAGGTTATGGTGATGATGAATGGCATCACCAGCTTACCGATTTTTGTCAATAAATAAAGACCTTTTAACAAGCACATTGACTGTCAGTCCAGCAAATGGTCTCATTTCAAGCTTTGGCTTGACCTGTTAGTGTTTAATCTTGAAATTAATGCCAGCTTGCAGCCAGCTGAGAAGACTGTTTTCTCAGTCAAATAATGTTGCCATAGAATGAAATGACACGATACCACTATGTGATGGGGGGTAAAAAAATCTAATCAACAAAATTCTCAGTGATCAATTTATCAGTCATTGATTGATCGTGTCCATTCCGATCAACTGATGTAGTTGATCAACAGCTTTGTAGTAGATGCCTCAAAACTAATGTTAAATTGTTGAGTGAAAATGAATGAAACTACTTCTAAGCCACTATTTCCTTTTTGTTTCAGGGTTTTGATGAGTACATGAACCTGGTTCTAGACGATGCCGAGGAAGTCCACATGAAAACTAAAAACAGAAAGCCACTGGGTAAGAACCTCTCATAGATTTCAACATCTTTCAGTGCTTCCTCTACATTCATTTAGCAGTGGCAGCTTGCCACTGCAAAATCATAGCCGCAACGGCTTCAAATTTTTTTCAATTTTTTTTTTTCAAAGGTAGCAAATTACCAACGAAAAGGTAGACTTATTAGCCAACTCAGTGGCGCTAACTTGGGTAAACGAATTGGTAGCACGTTGCTGACTGCATTTTCAGATGAGCTTGTTCAGATACGTCTCTGAGAAGAGAAAGACAACAGATGAAGATGTTAGCCATGCAGCCAATCATAAGCCTTATACAGACTCGTAAATGATGATGGTAGCAATAAAAGCCATTTTCAACTGGTGCCCAATAAATAGGTTTTGAAAGTAAAATCTGCTGTCAACTGCTCAAGTGGTCATTTGTCTATGCCTGCCCCCACCACCACCCAGAGAGCATGCCATTGCCCACTGCTGGAAAAAAAAAATCCTAGAGGAAACACTTTATATGTTTTGAAGCGTTTTTCACTGACCTTAGTTGTGTTGTTGAAGCGATTTTTACCTTTTTCACAGCAGACATTTGGGCCTGTCATAGCAGGAAAGACACAGGTGTGATGAATGACATCAGTAACCAATGCTTTCCATATAGGTGAACTTGTTCCAGGGTGCTGGTATCTTACATGCTGGCTAAGTTTTTTTTTTTTTTTTTGGGCTTAATCTTGATGGAACTGAGCCAAAGCAAACGAGATTAGTTTCATGTTTTGTTTCCCCTTCTATGACAAGCCAACATGTCTTAATACTCAGCATGTTTTGCAAGATAACCTCAATAGCAATTTGCATATTTGAAATTTGTTTTACATCAGGCTTAGATGATCATTTGCCCAATAAAAGCCATGGGAATTGTTCATCATATACAGGTCTAAATGTATAGATGAGTATAGATATAGTAACAAATTTCACATGGATTATTTTTTCCACATGGATTATGATGTCTTCATACAATTAGGACAAAAAACTGACAGGTCCTTGGCATGACATGAATGGAATTAATTAAATAATGCTAAATAAATTTATTCACCAAACCAGAATGTATTAACTCCCTAATTGGACGACAGAACTGCTGTATTTCTTAAACTATTTTTTAGCTTGTATGTTATCTAATGAAAACAGCTGAACTGCAAGGATAAAGTCTGGTAGAGAGACAACTGGTACTGATCCTTTGTATACTGTGACACTAGAATCGTATTCTTCTTGAGCCAATTACTGGATGTTTGCTGCTTTGTCCACAAGTGAACTGACACTCTATCTCATTCCATCCATCATCTTCCTCTTTTGATTCACCTCCCCTTGTTTTTCTCCTCCTCTGTTCATATATCTGTATCCACCAGGGAGGATCATGTTAAAAGGAGACAACATTACCTTGCTGCAGAGTGTGTCCAACTAGGAAAATGGCGACATCTACATTCAAACCTTCCTAAGGGTTATTTCTGGTTGTGTTTTTGCAAAAGGTCTTGAGTATGTTTGTTTATGACATGAATGTTGTAATTGTTTCTTTCTACAACATCGATCCATTTTGAGAATAAAGTTTGTTTTTCTTACTGTTGTTGTATAAATTGTTGAAATCATTCCACTGTAAATCTGTGATCCATGCCTCGGTTATTTCATCAGTATATTTAGGCCATGGAGCTACACTGCTATCTGTTGGCAGACGGCGGTATTGCAGTTTGTGTATGTAGGTCAAACTCCAAGCTCCAATTACACTGTAACAGTACATTTATAGATGAAAAACGATTATTAAGCTTGCTGCATTTTTATTTTGAGCTGTTTCCCTTGTAGAATTACATTTGGTAAACGAAAAGGTAAACTATTGACAATTGTGTGAGTGAGGTGAAACGGGATGTGTGGTATAATGAAAGCACATGTTCAACTTATGATTTTTTTTTGTCACATTTTCAAAGTTTAATTTTCATTTGTACTATGAGAAGACAAAAACAAACGAGTGAGTCAAATTTCTGGTCCAATGTGTGTGGAACATGTTTAAAATAGTGTTGATCTCGTCTACTTGCTCCATATTTGGTGAAGTGGATGCCTCGCGGACCGGAGGACACAGTAGTTGATGCATTTTACACAAAGTTTTAGTAAAATGATTGACGTGATGACGTAGGGCTTCACTACGCAACGCGACGTGTCCCTGTTCTGTTGACTGGGAAGCCCCTAGCGCGGAGCTGCCAACGCCCGGCGTAAAGACACAAATAGAGGATACGGTAAGGGAAAAACGTTTTGTTTTTGTCTTTAACCTATCATTGCGATGTGGTTGTGGCTACATTTATATTATACATTTTAAACTTAGCCCGCGTTGCTTGTCTGGGATACATTGGTTGTAAGTGACGGTGAAGACATGTCATTCAGCATCCGCTAAGGTTAGCCCACCTAGTAAGATAGCCAGCCAGTTCTGGAGGACAGTATTTTGTAAGCCAGGTAGACATTAAATATTTGTAACATCAGACTGTCCATCAAATGATCTCTGTGATTGGTGCAGTGGTAAATTTGATGTCAAATTAGTGGGTGAGTTTAGTGGGATGCGAATTTATTCATCTCTTGCCAGAGTTTAGCCAGGAATTAGCAAACGATGCTTGCGGTTGCTAGCTAGTGGTTAGCTACTTAACGAGCAGAATAAAAAAAGGCGTATCAATCGCAAGGGTGGTGTATGCTCTTACTCTAAGCAGAGTCTCGAAAATGTCATTTGTACAGAGCAATGCTTTAAGCTAACATGTAGATCCCATATACTTAGCTGATTAAAACGATCGACAGCTGGTAAGTTGGTCGACAGTTATAACAGCCGGCAGGAAATTAGGCCAGATTGAGGCCGGGTTGTGGCCGAAATTCAGCAGCTAGGGCTACCGCCTCCAAGCTAATGTTAGCTGTTACTGCGATGTGATCATTCAGTATTTTGTGGGGTAGTTTCTTTTCTCATTTGTCCTCACATGTTTTGTCATGCACAAAATTCTGATCAAGACATGTCACATAATGTTTTGGACTGAGTCTCAAGCAAAATATTTTGAGTTCTCGCTGAGCTCTGCATGCGTCAGGTTTGTAATGGCCAGGATTTCTCCTCGTCAATCTTTGAGCCCATCCCTTGGTATTTGGTTGGAGGGTTTGACCAACCATTGATGAAACATTAAATCTGATGTTAGGCCGATTGTAATATAGCAGGACTGTAAGAATGCTTTTCAGATAGATTCTGTGGTAGGCAGGAGTCAGTTTTCTGCAGAAATTCACGAGTGGAGAAGAATAGATGCTTTACTGTTTAAAATGGGTTTATCCTTATTTCGTTGTAGATTTGCTCCTGCCCTTCTGTCGATTTCCATTCCTTGCGCTCCCATCTGTCACCCATCTATCATAGACGTCGTTGTTTAACACTATGCATGTTTATTTACATGTGCAACAGGAAACGGAGATCTGATCACAACCACCACTAGCAACGTACTCTAATGCAAACTGGGATCTGTCGAGTATACAGCTATCCCCTTATTATGCTCAGCTCACCCCAGATGCATGCTATGCCTGGTCTAAACAGGGTGTAGTGTTTTCTTTTTTTTTTTTTTTTTGGTTTGTTTGCTTGTTTTTTTTTTCACTCATTGCACAATATTATAAAAAGCAATGGCCATTACCAAACAGTTGGTTTATCTGGTACATAAGACAGAGCTTTTCCTGGTGATGTGTGCACCCTTGTAGCCTGTCTTGAACTTTGCATGAACAATAGAACAACAAATCAAAAGGACATGTAAGGGTTTTGTTTTTCTCTTTCTTTTTGGTGTTGTCTTTTTAATCTTAATCACCTCTGTTTTTGGAGCTGTACAAGTGACTAGACCATATAATTTTTACTTGATTCTTATGACAAGCCAAATTTATGATGTACAGATGACAAATTTAATCATCTCAGCTCTTGCAGTTAGTTTAGATGGGCCCCAGTATTCTTTTGGCTTAATACTGCTGTATTGAAATGGTCATGGTTTGCTGACAAAATATACTGGATATTTCAAAAGCCACAGTTGTGTCCCTTACAATGTGGGGTAGCAAAGTGAAATTCCCTTTGGAAAAATGTATTAATGACTTTGCCAGCCAAGTCTGTTTCCAAATTCTCTCCACCTGCCACCTGCTCACAGGATGCAGTCCTTGTTATGACTAAGGTTTCCTGCTGAGGAGAAATGTGCTCCGAACTTAACCTCATTCCAGGTTCCATAAAAAGAAACAGTTGAAGCCATTTCTACAGCAGCAGGGATGTAAACCCACACCACCTACCCACTCAAAACTAGTTAGGTAGAGGAAACTACTACTGAGGTAAAAAGTCAGCTTTTTACACATTCCTGCTTGTTGGATAGTTTCCCCACAGTTCTTAAGTGTTGTGAGAGGAGTCTGTGTGTAACCATTTTGTAACTTTCCATAATGGTTGATCAATCACACCTTTTTAAAAATATACTTGATGTAATAATGCAAACTGCATGGAGGGAAGAATTGAATCAGGGATCAAACTTCTCATTCCCATTTCACTCCCTATTTCTTTTTTACATAACTGTTAGTTTCCATTTTTCTGTGGACCACTATATGTTACATTGCCCGTAGAGACTGTAAAATGATGCTGCATCTACCCGCTAAAGTTCCCATTAAGACATTCTTGTTTATGTTCTGTTATGTGAACGTTGACGTTATTAACAGCTTAATGTTAAGTGAAAATACCTTGTCCAACAGATTTATCAATGGAATAATATTGCTCTGGGTTTAATGTTTTGAGCTAGTCTGTGTTCTAGTATCCCCTTCACTCGCTTGTTTACTTAACTTGACAAATTGTAATGCTAGCGTTCAGCACAACTGCAATGGCAGACATAATCTGCTCTTTAGTGTCTTGATTTGATTGGATTTCATGTCTTTTCCTCTTTGGATTGGATAGACAAGATGCCACTTTAGTCTCTCTCTTTTTTTTTTTTTTTTAAACAAATGGTGGTCACAAATTTTAGCTGCCCTTTTTTGTTTTTTCTCTGTACAAATGGAGAATGGGCTCAAAATAAGGCAGTAGCTCCCAACCGGCCCTCAAAATGCTTTTCTAGTAAAGGAGTAAAAAGTCTTTAAGCCTGGGTTGTTTCCAAGAGTGTAATCCATCATCTGGCCATTAGCAGAGCGAGACCTGCTCTTTAAACACATTTTTGTTCACTAGTCAAATTTCTATGACAGGAGCACTGTTCTCATAGGTAATATCAAGTTTTTGTCATAAAGTCAGTTGCTCCAGACATTTCATAAAAAAATTGATAAATGCGAATGTAGCATGATGCCAGCCTACTTTGCAAATGAATTATGTTAAAGAAATCCATGTGTTTCTGTTAGACCTTCTGTGCTCTGATCTTTTGTTAAACCTTTCTCTCACTGTAACATTTGGTGCCTGCAGCTTTGTCCCTCCTGCTTCTTTCAATGACACCCCAACCCCCACACGGTGGTGCAGAGCTCTGCAGTGGCTCAGTGCGAACCTACTGTAACTTGTTGGAGAGAAACAGGGGAATGGCGTGGTCCATATACAACAAATAGGTTGATGTCTCTGCATCGGTATTGTTTCAAGGTGAAATTGTATGATTTTTAGGCACTTTTCATTAAAGATATTTTGACAGTCTAAAGATCACAGATTTAAATAACAAAATTAATGATACTGAATTTATGGCTGCAACATGCTGCATTTTTTTCAATGTATACTAATGAACAAACCATTTCATTTAATAATAGTTTGATCTGTAAGATGTCATCATATAATTGACATGTATCTTGATTGCACACAACCCAAGGTGTCATGTTTGGGGTATAATGTCTGGTCAACACTTAAAACCCCAAAGTTATTGAGATTACTGAGATACATTAAAGGAATAGCAGCAAATCCCCTAATCTGCTAAGTATAAAAAAAAAAATAAAATCCTGACTAAAACATTAATAGGTCTGATTTTTGTTGTTCAATTATTAGCAGACATCTTTTCAGGTGAAGCTAAGCTCCAGGTTTCAGCTTGATATTCTCTTTCATTGTGCCTGCTGGCATCTAAGCACTAAGAATGTTATTAGTATCTATGCTTTTTGTTGCTAAAAAGATGGCCACTGTGAGAAAGGTCTACTGAGGTTTCTTGTTGACTTCTAAGCATAGTTGTTTCAACAATTGAAGTATTAAAGTAATAGTAGTAATCTGCTGCTGAAGCGCATGTGACCGTCAAAGATCACAGCAGTGTTTAGGTTCTGAAAAGGGGTATGTTACGATTGTTCAGCATCAGATTATTTTTGGCTCATTTTCAGTTTTGATATAGAGTATTGCTCTGGATACACTCATTTCTTCTATTCTCTGAGTTGTCGAACATCACTGAATTTAACTGTCACAAGACAGTAATTAACATGCTCTTATGTTATGCTGCTGTTATTGTATCAGACACAGTTGCTACATTTGATATCCAGCTTGTGTCTCGAAACCCCAATGTGGTGGTGGTTTCTTTGCCCACAACATTTCACTCATACTGTGGGGGCACAGCCAAAAAAAGCAAAGCCTGAATGTGAAGTACATTGATACTATGTTATTTGTTCCCCCTTGGGTCTCCAGCTGTGGGTTTGTCGATCCCTTAATCCCTTAAATGAGAAAATCTCATCTGGACATCTGGACACATCCATTGACCCCATGGTTGATCAGGGAGGTCCAGTTATTAATTGCAGACTGGACAGGGTTATCATCCCATAAAATTCTCAGTGTCAAGTAGATAATGAGATTTATACACAGGACTTGGGTCAGTAATTAAATTTTACAGTGATGTTTAAGTGCTTTTATCACCAGTTTGTCATTGAGAAGTAATGAAAGAGCCATCTGGTGTTGAGCTTCCCAAAGAAAATTGGTCGGTAGCCACCCCTGCTTTTTTCTCCTTCCCTTTGTCCAAACAGAGCAGTTAAATTTTAATGTAGGTCAAACCAATGCATTTAGAATGCTCTGATTCGATGATAAAATGATTATCGATGCGTCTTGTTGTATCAGATTTTTAAATGTATTTTTAATCTGCTACACCAACCTGCTAAGGGACTACAAACAGAAACTAGCTGTGGCTCTGACATGTTTCAGTATTCATCAACATATGCTGTCCTCTCTTGCTAATAAAATGAAAATGCAATAGTTTTCTTTTGATCCTTGACTTATTTTTTCATTCTGTGAATATTGTGTATATTTGTGATTACCCATAGTTAAAATAAACATGAATTTACTTCCATTATCATTTTTTTTTTTATTTTATATTAATAACACCTGGAGTATTGTCACTTTGTGCTACACTTGGTGACCTACTTGCCAGGACCTGGAAGCTCTTGTCCACGTCCCTTTTCCCTTCGACTTCATAGAAGCCAAAATGTTTCCTAACTGAGGAAGAGCCAGTCGGATTGTATTCATCAGAGCAGCTCATAATTAGCCCTATGCCTATGCCGAGCTTAGAATGTACATCTAAATGCACGTTTTCCATCTACGATGCTTTAGTAACCAATTGGTACAACTGTAAGGCTGATCTTACAAAGTTTTCATTGACAAGAATTGAGTTTTAAAATTTTCAAAAAATCAAAAATTACAGAAAGAATGATGCATCCAAGAATTTATTTACCCTCAACCCCTGCAATCGTGCTCTGCTGTAGTCTGCCAGTAGGTTTAACCTTTGCTCATGAACTTAATAACTGTTCTCTCTGTTTTTCTGTTACAGATCTTGAATGAGTAGTGAATACTCCTAAAGACAGCTATGCAGACCATAAAGTGTGTTGTAGTTGGGGATGGTGCTGTGGGTAAAACCTGCCTGCTCATCTCTTACACCACAAACAAGTTTCCCTCTGAATATGTACCTACGGTAGGTCTGCCAGTGGCTGTTTTTGACAGACAGATCAATGTTTTAGTCACTACTTGAATTGTATGCCCAAACACTGGCAACATGGACAGCCATGCCTATCCTACAGATCACCATTATGTAAAACTGGAACTCTAGTTTGTATAACTAAATACTTGGAGCATAATTATTTTTGGTAAACCCTATGATCCAAATTGAGTCTTAACCTGATTATGCGCTCTGTGTGGCCATCATTTGGTCAGGTTAGTCCATCCTTTTTAAGTAAAGTCACTAATTGTGAACATTAACAAGTCAGTCAGCCCACTGTTATGGAACGTTTTGTTTCTTCAAAATATTTTCCAAGAAATAATCTTTTGAACAATGGAAAACAAATAAGTTTGGATCACTAAAGGTTGATTATCATTATTGAGCATCAGCCAGAATATAATAAAAAATATCATTAATTTATAGCAACTAACTATTGTCCATCTCTGTATTCTAGGTGTTTGATAACTATGCTGTAACTGTAATGATTGGAGGCGAGCCCTACACTCTGGGCTTGTTTGATACAGCAGGTATGCCTTTTCCCAACATATATGCTGTATACATGCTGTTTGTCCAGGGCTGAGGTTTTGTAGCTACTACCTAACAAGACCTTGTAATTATATATACGTTTAGTACTTGTTCAAGTGCAGCATTTTAATGAAGTAAAATAGAAATAAAAATTATCTTCCTGACATTGTGTCAGCAAATTAACATTTCTTGCATGTAGAATGTGTTAACAGCCATTTTATTTAAAAACTGTGGGTGCCCTCGGGTTTTGGTGCTCTGTCAACTGATTACTGACTGAGATGTTGCATTCTGGATGTTCAGACTGTTTGCATTAAACATGTGAATGCGATTTCCCCAGGTCAGGAAGACTACGACAGGTTACGACCTTTGAGTTATCCTCAGACAGATGTCTTCCTGGTCTGTTTCTCTGTTGTGTCCCCCTCTTCCTTTGAAAACGTTAAAGAAAAGGCAAGTGTAGCCCTCCTTTTTTCCCTCTCAGCAGTGAATTATCGATGCTTTGTTTTTGTTAATATTCTGAAATGTTTATTATTAAGAGTAATATTTAAAACCTCCCATAACAATATTTTAACACATTAATCATGGTTTTAGGTAAATGTGAATTTTTAATTTGTTGAGTTGGTCAATGGCCAGTCAATCCTATCTTTTGACCTAATTGCACTTCAGGATGACTTTGAGAAGTAAAAAAAAAATTATTGAATTACCATTGTAGACAGACAGTAATATTGATCTAAATTCTTGTGTATCAATTCTAGTTTAGATTCTGTTCTACTTGTCTTAGATGGTCAATGTTTTCTTCTATTAGTGTGTTGTTGTTATTGGTCTTTGCAAGAAGCTGAAACAATATAATTAGATTTTCTGCCCAAATTCCAAGATTAATGGCTTTCTTCTTCTGTACTGTAGCCAACTCTGTCACTAAGCAAGATGAATTAGTTACAGTTACAGCCATTCCAGACAGTATTCAGACTCCTTTAATATTTGCAATTTGTTTTGTATTTAAGTGAATGAATTAAATTGCTGTATTTGCTGATCAGTCTATAGTTACAGTAATAACCTAAAATGCTAAAGTGAAAACATGTCAGGACCAAATACAAGCCATGAAGACCAAGGAACCCTGTGTACACATCCACAAAAAAAAAAAACAAAACTGGGTCACAAATTAGGACAGGTGTATGAAACCAATTCCAAAGTTTTTTTTCTTGCGTGGTCCTTCACTGGGCATGAAGGACCTTGGTTGGGGTTGTGAATTAGATTCACAAGGACACACTGATCTTGAAGAGACCTGCTAGCATCAGCCGGATGGAAGACCATCTCACGAGCTGTCCAACAGTTGGGCCTGGAGGGCAGAGTGGATAGACAGAGGCTACTTTGTGTAAAAGTTATACGGCATCCTGCTTAGAATTTACCCAATGGCACTTGAAGGAAACAAAGATTTTATTTTTTTTTCTTGGTAAAGAATCTTTGAGCATACACAAAAGCACTCTAAGGGTTCAGTATATTATTGTTATTCATTTATTTGTTATTTAATTAAATGTAATGTAAATGTAAGAAGTAAATGGAGAGAATGTGACCTGAAATTAGGGATACATCACTGTTTTCAGGAAAACAGTGACTGGAATTGTACAGCAGTCTTTGACTGTGGCCCAGCTTAAGACCAGACCAGAGACATCTGTGGAGAGATCTGAAGAGGGCAGTTCTGACACGGCTATCCAATCTGATGGAAGCTGAGGGAATGTACCACAAATAATAAAACAACCTGCCCAAATCTAGGTTTCTAAAACATATTGTAACCCACCCAAGAAGACTTGAAGCTGTAGTTGCTGTGTAATGGTTTTGAGAAAGATTTAAGAGCCTAATTATATTTGTATAGGGTATTTAGATTTATGACTTTTGATATCCCCCAGAGTCCAAGCTTTGGACATGATTAGATCATCATGAAAGTGATTTTTCACAAAAAGAGTGACTTTCTCAATACAGTACTTTACACACATTAATAATCAAATATAGACATAAGGGGGATTTCTCTGAATAAAATAAATTGTATGACAGGAGCAACAGGACATCAGATCTTGGAGAGAGGATGAAACCTGATCATCTCTGCTTTTTGTATACAGTGGGTTCCAGAGATCACCCATCACTGTCCAAAGACCCCGTTCCTCCTAGTTGGGACTCAGATTGACTTGCGGGATGACCCTTCAACTATAGAGAAGCTGGCCAAGAACAAGCAAAAGCCTATCACTCCAGAGACAGCTGAGAAACTGGCGAGAGATCTCAAGGCTGTGAAATATGTGGAATGCTCAGCCCTCACGCAGGTAATATAGAAAACATACATAATTTGCAGTCTCTCTCTCTCTCTCTCTCTCATACCCACACATGGTTCCCACCTTTATGACAAGAATTAAGAAAGTGAAGGAAAGGGTGACACATCTATATTTCCCCCTGACCTGTGTTTTGCTGTGCTTGAGTCTGTGCATGTTGGTTCGGGAGGCCTGCCTAACTGTTAAACTTGGTGATCTTCTAAGTTAGAAAACATGAGATATTTTCTCAGTGTTGTAAAACCTAGCTGTGGATCACAGTCTGTCCTGTTTACAGTGACATATCTGCATTTAGGAGAAGGAAGAAAAGGGTTCCTCAGCAAAGCATCAATAATTCCCTAACAGATGGCTTCAAAATTACTTTGGGGAGGTTAAATGTCTTGTGACATAAACATGTAGCTTTGGCTGCTATCCTCTAATGCAGCATGATTGGTTTTATTTCCTTCTTGCTAATCTAGTTTTAAATTTTTAATGAAAACTGTAATGGTCAGTGTGTAATTACATCTAATAAATGACATGCTCTTCCTGGGAAAGTTATGGGCCATAAACAAAACAGCACAGATGGCGAATGTTGGATTGCCTGATTAGAGATTCAGTCCCCACCTTTATGAATTGCTCTGCTTGAGCACTGCTGGTGTTGATGCATTGCTGTTACAAAACTCAAAGAACACGAGACAGAAGAGAAGTCATGAGTTAGACTTCACTCAGACAGAGAACAATAGTGTTGATGGAGCTGAGGTGTAGCCCTCAGACTCCCCGTTTAGCTCTTTCCTTCCTCCCTCCCCTTTCTCTCCTTGGTGCTACAGTTGCATCGTTCTTGATGTCATTTCCTGCTTCCTGTCGGGGAACTGAGCACTCAGTCCACACCTCACTTCCGGTACTCTATTGAATGCCTGCTCTCTCATTGCTGTAGAGTTCATCTCAACATTGCGTTTCACTCTTTGTCTTTGTACAGTCTCACAGTCATCCACTAGCTGTTGCACCTTCTCTGTATTTCACATACTTTTTATCTTGTTCTGCCATGTTTCTCTTATCCTCCTCTACCATCTGTCCCTTCCTGTGTTTGCTGTGCTAACTGTGCTGTTCTCTTCCCTCTCCTGTTATTATAGCGAGGGCTGAAGAATGTATTTGACGAAGCTATCCTAGCTGCCCTAGAGCCACCTGAGATGCAGAGAAAGAGGAAATGCTGTATATTTTAAACACTATCCACTCAACTCTTCCTCCTCTTATTGCCATGATACTCTGCATTTTTCATTTCTTTACCTGTTTCTTTCCTTTGCTGCTTCTCCCATACTTCTCTCATCGTTTAACATGTGCTGCTTTTTAAATCTAGACCAGTCTCAATCTCAGCCATCCAACTAACCAGGCCATCGTTCTGACACTGGTTTAAAGTCTCTGTAGTGAGAGTGCACTTCAACTAATCTTTGTTCAGGTCTAAGTTACTAAAGACCTTTCTGCCATTCAAGACTTGTTGCCTTCTCCAACAGAGAATACTTACTATATTTTCAGAGTGGTTTATGTCCACTCAGTTCTTCGTCAACTATTTTTGATGTCATTGCATATTTTGTTTTCCTGCTTCGGCCCAGTTCTCATTAACATGGCCAACAGTAGAGCTGCAGCTTACAGAGGATGTAGGATTTAATTTAAGGTTCAGCTATTGCTTTCCCCTCAGTCTGTAGTAGTGGTTTATGTAGTTAAGGTTTGAACTACAACAAGGCTGGTGGCTGTATGTGGCTTCACATTGAAACTGACCTCAACACTAAACAGAGCTTCCATTTCTAACACTGATGTAATTTTGTACTACTGTTTCATTAAACAGGAGAGTGTGACTGTGGTTAATGTAGTTATATATGTAGCGCATTCTAAAGTGTAGAGACCCTTTTATGATTAGGATTATGATGCCAATAATAAGAACATTTTACTATATCCTTCTCTCAGTAGGATAATAATCTACTCTCAGTGCCCTATAACAAAATGAAAGTTAAGCAACATTTTAGAAACTCCTTCAACAACGCTACTATTCAGCTAGGGCACCCATTTGTCTTGCTCATCTTTGAGATGTTTAAATGCCTTACTTGGAGGTGAATGTGTGGTAAATTTTAAATATACATGCCTGTCTATGTAAGATCTTGCATCTTACGATCTTAGGATCTCTAAAAATGAGAAATCAGACCAAAACCCTAGACATAAGGATGAAGGAGCAGCCTGCAGAGCTGAGACGAGATTGTGTTCAGGCTCAAATCTCCAAAGATTTTGTGTGAAGGTAGGGGATATTTCCAGAAGGAAAAGCATCACTGTGGCAATTCTTCTATTCTCAATAAAAACCTGGACCAGAGTACTCAGGGAAAAAAACAGAAATTATTTTATCACAAGGCTGCAATGTTAAAAAAAAAAGAAGAAAAAATAAAAAAAAAAGTGAAGGGTCTGAACACTTTGTGCATCTAGGACTTTTAAATACTAACATCATATATAGAGAGTGTTTGGCCATTTTGTCTATGTAAGCATTCGATAAAGGTTTTCCTGTTTTGAGTGTATGATCACTGAGAATCAGAGGGAATGTCCATTGATTTGTCTTACTGATAAGAACTACTTTACATTTGAAAAATGCTTTGACTATTTTGGCCCCACCTTCCCTATATATGATACCAAAGTGCTCTGTGCAACTGTGGTACATATTTCTGAAGTCCAGAAAATTAAACTGCTATAATTGTGTGAAATGACGTGTGAAATTAATTAATAAAAGAGAAATGAACTTGCTCTCCTCTGTGGCTCACTTCTTTTTCCAGTGCGTTGTCAGAGATGAATTCCAAGGGGATGAGATGGCTGGGTTAAGAAATGCTGAGGGGCTTATTGCTTTACTGCATAGAACAGCTCTGTGTCCAAGCAGCTTTGGTTACTTCACATGATCAAACTTATGGTGTAAGCAGTTCTGCTTAGGGGCAAATACAAACCTCAAACTGAGCATGGTGATAATAGTTGCTTTTAAAATGTCTTTTCTGTGTTCAACCTGAATAGAATTGGTCAGCAGTTTTAATCTGAGCAGTAGTGCCAAAGGTGTTGCTAAAAAAAAAAAAAAAGGCTCTTTCCACTTTTGTTTTGTACTGTACCATTAGAGCTGTGCTGTGTTTCCTCCACTTGCTTGTTTGACTTGCCTTTGATTTAAGCTGCACTTAAAACATGCATGTGATTTATGAATTGACTCTTTATTAGCTCACACAACTAATTTAAACAACAATAGCCACAGACAAGCACAATATACTCGAGTTATGTCGGATCTGTTATTTGAAATAATTTGAAATTTTAGTTTTTTTGTCCCTCATAGCACTCATGTTCTGTTCAATACCCCCACTAAATGATGTTAAAAACTGCTTCTTGTATCAGTTATTTTTTTTCTACTGTTAAAGCTGATTTTAACTTCCCTCTCAACCGTTTTTTTTTTATTTGTCCCTGTGTGTATGTTTGCAATGCCCCTTGATTGAGCCTGTGTGTTTGTGTTTGTGTTCACAGAAAGGCCTAAAGAATGTGTTTGATGAGGCGATATTGGCTGCATTGGAGCCCCCAGAGCCCAAGAAGAAACGCAAATGTGTGCTGCTATGAGAGGCTTGTACCTTTTTCAAAGCACGCACACATAACACACCCACACATTTAAATACATTCACACACACCCCCTTACATCCGCCCTGACTCTCCATCCCTTTCCCTTGCTCTGCTAAGGCTGGTTGACAACGTTGTCTTCCACGGGGAAGACTAGAAGGAAAAACAGCCGTTTCAGATATTTCTCTGCAATAATAAGAAGCTCCTCCCCCCAAGTCTGAGTTTGGGACCGAAGATAAATCTAACCTGGCTTTCAGGGTGCTGCGGCCTCTGGGCAGATGGGGATCAGACACCAAGCTTACATACAAGTAGCACCTGAGTGGTGGCTGTTTATGCTGCTGGCCCCGCCCCCTTTGCCAGTGACCCCATTTATCACCTGAATCCCCAGAGTAGTGTTTGCCAAACCCGCCTTTTCCCTCAAAACACATGAGTCTGAGATATTTATTCCATGTTCCGGATAGCTGCACTCTCAACCACTAAGGAAACTCTGTTGGTCTGACAGGACTTGGTAAATCAGGGCAACAAGGTTAAAAACCCACACAGGTCACTCTTTAAGAAATTGAACTGGTAAATATTGCCATCCAGTTCTCCAAGTGCGGCCCTTCACAGTGCAGAGTTGCAGTCAATTTGGAGTGAAGTAATCACTTGAAGAGCTAAAGGCATCCAATAGAAATGGGTCTGCTAGTCAACCACAGGAATTGGCCTTTTTAGATGCAGGGAACTTAAACAGTGTTAGCAGAACAAGCTGTGTATTCTTCATGCGTTGCCAGGGACCAAGGGCGAGTATAGCAGGATACTGTTCAAACATTGTCACCACCTTACACTTGGAGCAGGTACACCAGAGACATCCATGTAAAACTAACGTTTCTTGGCTGGTGTTACGCATTTCCAATTTCCACCAGATTTCTGTGCCAGGTCAGAATTTGGTGCCTTCCTAGTGTGTTGTGTCCAGGCTGTACGCCTGAGGTGTGAAGGGCTGTCCACTCTGTTGTACCCGTTCAAATTGTGTGGTGCTGCGTGTAGCTGAACCTTGGTCTCTGTTCTAAATGATAGGTTTAACAGATGTAATTATAATGTAAGCTGGCACACAATGTTGATGTAGGCTCCAGGTGTTTTTACCAAAATCTTTTTTTTTTTTCTTCATTATTTCTCTTCGTGCTGGTTTGTTTTTGTTTTGTTTTTTGTTTATATATATATATATATATATATATATATATATATATATATATAAAAAGGTTACTTTCACTCCTTTTACATTTAGAGGTCGGAACTCATCTGAACTCTTGCTCGCCAGTTTATACCAAGAAAACTGATTGGCTTAGTTGAAGAAAAACCTCCAGTGGCAGACAGACTGTTTGGTAAAGATTATTTGTGATTGTTTGGTTCTTGTTTTTCTTCTTCTTTCTACTGGTGGCATAGAGTTGGGTTGACGTCCAACCCAATCAGTATAATTATAACCTGTTGTTGTTTTGGTGATAAACCAAATGCTTTGTTTAAAGTCTTTGTTCTTTGTATATGCATTCTTTTCAAAAATATTAAACTTATACCTTAATTGCCTTTAACACTTTTCCTTGCCATTCTTTTTTTTTTTTGTGACTGAACCCAAGAATAACCCACTCAACAATTGTGTTCATGACCAAAAGGTTCTCTTTTCTCTCTGTCTGCTCACTCTCTTCTCATGTGTCAATGGTGTCGATGGACAGGACATTTTTTCCTTCTAGGAGCCACTAATTCAAAACAACTAATTTACAATGGGTACGTCCACATTTATTTTTCTATTTGAGATACTCCACTCCCCACGTTGGGGAGGATATCACTCGGCTGGATGATGTCATGGCATGTTCGACCAGTAGGAGGTGCTGCTCACCTAAGCATCACTACAGTTTTTGGCACCACTGTGATGCTGACACATAGGAATATAGAGTCTGAAGATAAAATCATATAAAAACATAGATGTCATAGAATTTGCTTAGTGTGCAAAATAAATAAATAACTATTCATGTACTCATGTTTTCAAGGCCTATTGATCATGATAACTTCATCTAGATTTAACACATCAACACTTAAGCTGCAGTCAGTAAACCAGGTGAGAGTAATGGTGATTCATTGAACTTGATATCAACATGTAACTATGATTTATTTAAGCCACTTAAGCAATAAGATCCTGGTCCGGACAATAAAATAAGGCTTTGTGAAGTAGTAACAATACAACACTTAAAATGAAAGTCTCTTCATATGCATCTGATCTGTTAATCACAAGAACTATTCAGCTGTGAAAACAGTCCACAGTACCAGTATTCACAAAGCTATAATTGCACTTGTTCCTTAGTATGGGTATCCCATTGATTATCCATGTGGATCATCTGGTCCTTATATAAAACAGGAGAAAACGTTTTTATAGAGGCATGTAGGGAGTTCACGAAAGAATGGTTTGAAAGATAAAAATAGTACCTTTAAATCTTTCTAAATCTATATACAATTTATGCAGAAATTTCAGTGGCAAGTTAGTGAACCAACATTCAACATCAAATGGATTCTTTTGGCAATTTATAAGATGCGCCAAAAGTCCGGTGGGCAAGGGCTTTTCTTGCAGAGGGAAAGCTATTCTTAAAACAAGCTTAAAAACTTTATTAGGTATAAATAATACAGTATAAATGATAATCAAAAGCCGTCGTGGAATATGGACAGTTAATTCCTCATTCAGCCATTGAGTTGCTTGCATGTCATCTACATTTGGTTGGAGTAAAAATAGAAAAATCCATATATTTAGTAAAGTGAGTTTTTGTGCATTCAGTATAGATTTTAATCACTGAATGGATGAATGTAATTTGTGAAAATGCGAAAATTCACTTAAACGTAATGAAAACTAACAGAATCAAAAATCTTTTTTTTTTTTTTTTTACTTTGTATGCTGAGCCAGGCTAGCTGTTTCTCCCTTGTTGTTAGTCATTATGATAAAGTAAGATTATAATCTAATAGCTGCAATAAGGTGTAAAATATAACCCAGGTTAAGAGCCATTACATACAGATGAGCCACACATCTGCATGCATTAAATTAAAAAAAAATTAAAAACTTGTCGTTTAACACTATTCATAAGCTATTGGTCCTTTTAATATATAAAAAATCAACATATCACAGGCATCTTAAAACTTGCAACAGTTCCTACTGCATACTTCCATTATGCTCTCCTCAAGGCCCAAAGCCTGATGTGTTTGCAATTAAGTCTTGTGGTTATTGTGACCATAGTGTCTGTAAAAGTGGATGTGGACCCTTGGTCTGAAAAGTAAAGTTTCAAACATTAATTCCAGCTAGCGACCATCAGGGGGCGACTTCCCTGCTTGTAAGAAGAAGTCAGTGAAGTCGATGGAAAATAGTCTGCTTCCCACTAGATTTATTAGCACTAATCATTTTCCTGAGTTTATGGTCATAGTCTCTAGTTTCAAGTCTTCTTCAATACATGATGTACATTTTTTTAAATGATGGTTTTAGTGGAAAACTACGATCAACAAAGATGGCTGATGGACAGATGACTAACTGTTTCAGAATGGCTGCTGACAAAGCAGTGGGTTTACACCTGACTGACGCGTTTCACAACCAGAAAACACTTAAATTCTCTTTGGTAGATTGAACAACTTTCCACTGCCTATTTAATGTGATTATAGGCCACATCAAAAACAAATTTCTCGCTTTAAAATGAAAGATAGCAAAATGCTAATACATTATATGAACATTATTTAAAAGAACAGATAACATAACACAACACAATCCTGGAAATTGGTTCTGTCTTTAGAGGAAGAACTCATTTGTCCGAAATATGCCATTCAAGCTACGCTTATCACCTGTCGTTCACACACTCACACATGATGTTGGTGCTGAGAGATCAGTATCACTTTCACACAACCTACACAGATGTCCAGGAATTCCTCACACAGTAGCAAATGAGGGTGATATCCCAGGTTTAGTGACCTGGATCATCTGCTACAGACGTTTGGGAGGGATATTGGCTCCCTCCACCACCCTCATCCACCCCTGTGAGGCGTTCACACATTCTCTGCCTGTCTGGAGTGCTGTCTGTCAGCACCTTCTTCTGCTAAAGAGATGCTGACAGCCATTAATTATCACACAGGCTGAACCAAGGGCATTCCTCTCTGCTGAAATATTGGTTTACATACACACTCACGCATACAGATGCTCCTTAGCCCGATATATCCACACACATGCAAGAGAGGCAACACCTGGCCTCCATTGGTCTTCATCATGTTTGACAAATGAGTCTAAATGTTTTTTCCTTTGGGGTCATCCAATCACTGTGGTCGAACGTCTCTTCTGGGTGGAGCGAGCAGGAGGAGGTGGTAATGTAATGACCAGACATCACACCGGGACGCTCAAGAAACCTGAAATACAAAGACACATGGACACATACACACATGCACACATACTTGCACACGTACTGACACACAACGCTGGCTTAGACCTCCCTGTATGTGTGTTGCACCCATTTTTATGAGATGATTTTATGATTGTCTGCACACATACTGACTTGTGATGAAAAGCACACTGAGGATTTTAGCAGTTTATCAGAGCTCAGCTGTAAATCAGTGCGCAGACATCTCTGCTATATACAGTGTGAGGGCATGAGACTAAATCATTGCTGGCTGGAGCAAGGACACAGCCTGCTTAGCTGTGCCGGTACTGAACCTTTGACAGTCTCGTATGGAACACAATGTGGTTTTCATGTCGATGTTGGCTGTGGTGTAGGTGTGGCCTCTCCCTGGTCTAAATGCTCTCCAGCAGGTAGGAGGACGGGTCAGAGACAGATAGACGAGATAGACGCCATCTTTGTTTTTAACCAACTCTAAACTCTAAATCATACTTAAAGTAAGCACAATGTTAACTTAAATTAAAGTCCATGAAGAACTTCAATTTGCTAGAATATGGCAGTGACAACAGTGATCATTTCTAAAAAAGTATGATTTTTGTGGGGATCAGGAAGTGTGTGATTTTTATAATTATGTAAAAGTAAAAATATACAGCATAATGTTTTAAATGTTAAAACTCAGTACCGTTTAAAAGGATTTATTAATTTAACAAATTTATATATTTATGGGGTCAGAGGCGATATTCCCCATCATGTCAGAGGGATTGATGAATAGATGAATTGTAGCTGAATGAGAAACGTTCAGTCCGCTAAGTAAAACGAATACATTAATGAATATGTCAACAAATCACCTTCATATGTCTGTTTATTGCAGTTAGTTATTATTTTACATGCAAGGCAAATATGTCTGAGATCTTCTGCAAATTGCATTACATATTGTCCATGTTTCGCAGCATTGTGAAAAATATCATCTCAAGTGCTGGTGAACGGGTTCACTTTGTTGTGAGGGACTGAATCCTGGCTTCCATCAACATCTGTACTTAAAAATTCAATGTTACTAATAACTACACAGTACTGACAGTGAGCATGTCATCATGTTGTGTGAGTATAAAACCTCAAAGGTACTGAAAATCAATTACAATAAAAACAATATATACTAGTAACATGGAGGAAACTGAGCTGGCTATTCGTGTACTCTGTCAATGTGTTATTTTGAGGAAGTCCTTTTCAGCAGCACACTACAGGCAGTCTGATAGAGTGGCGCTATGAATGGGCAGTTAGCCTGACAGGTGAAGAGATATTTATATTATATTATATATTATATATATTATATTTAATTTATCTGTTGTTCCACAGTTTTCACACAAAGGTAGATTTTCATGTCTGCTTTCGTGATAGAGCAGCCTCTGATTCTGCATAGCCCTGCAATGTGCCCAGTGTAACCCCTTTGAACCCACTGTCCATACCACAGTTTGTTTTTTTTATCTTTGCATTAACCTATCATTCTGTGTCTGTGCTAGCAAACTACAGAACACAGAGGTGTTGAGAGAACACAGCCCAATCATGGTCGCCAGGGATCATTGCACACCTTTTATGCCATTTTGACCCAACTTTGAGCATCTGTTTGGTTCACCTTTGTCACTTTTGTGCATCTTGCAAAGGGGGAGTTTTACCAAACCACAGTCATAGGCTACATTGTGCTTTAATTACAAGAGAATAGCAAGGGAGAAGAGAGAGGAATTATACTGAGATGGTTTTTTTGAACTTTGAAACAAAGAGGTTGTCCTCTTATGTAAATCCACGCTTCAAATGAAACACTGTCAAATGTAAAACACCTTTAAATGTTACTTTATGTAATTGTTGCATTGTGTTGCTGTAGGTATAAAGAGTTTTGTCTTGAAAGAAGCAACCCTACACATATGATGAGATTTTCCATTTTGTAAATGAGCTGTGCGTGTGAGTGTGTATCCCAAGATAACTTGTGCTTGTGTGTGTGTGTGCACACGTGCATGCATGCGTCTGACAATGCCAGTGGTTACCCAATGATTATTTTGAGACGGCAGATCTGCTGTTGCCCCATAGATACATGAAACACATGTGGTCCAACCCCTTTCACCCACATAGGCACACACACACACACACACACACACACACACACACACACACACACACGCACATGAAAACAAGATCATGTATAGAGGTGTTAAAGCGAAGTTCTCTGTTCAAATAAAATCTCCCTCCTGACAGACACATGGCTCTACGCACCAGTAGAGAGCTTGTGTTAGTGTGATTGTGCATTTGGAGGGGTAAACTCACAGTGATCTTCCACACCAGCATCCGGATAGAAACTGTGACAGCTATAGCCCCCATCAACAGCCTGATTCACCATCTGTGTGTGTGTCTCTCTGTGTGTAAGAAGTTGTCACTTTCACTCCCTCCTGAATGTTCCTCCACTCTCTGATCCATCTTTATCTGATCTGTCGACGGTGGGAGAAAATGTCACCTGAGTATCATTCACTTCAATCAGAAGCTTCACTCTATGCCCAGATGTGAACGTCACACCTGGAATAATTTCACTCTGTATGTGTAAACTGTCCCTGATTTAACCTAGAGCTTTTTTTCCTTGTTTTTTTTTTTTTTTTCAATCCATAATGTAGTATCAGGAAGACATCTGTGCATTTTTCTACAGCAGTAGTCATTATTATTATTCCCATTGTATCAGATGGAGCCTGACCAGGATTAAAAAGATGTTGCACCTGAAGTGAAGTAATTCACCATTTCACAACAGTCCGGCTTCCTCCTGCCATCCAAAGACATCATGTTTGGGTTAACTGGTGACTCTAAACTGTCTGTAGGTCTGAGTGTGAGTGTGAGTGGTTGTCGGTCTCTGTCTGTCTCTGTGTGTTGGCCCTGTGGTGGACTGGTGACCTGTCCAGGGTGACCCCGCCCTCAGCCAGAGTGAGCTGGGATTGGCTCCAGCATCCCCCACCACCTGGAAATGGGTAAGCAGTGGAAGATGAGAGAGAGTCATCATTTATGACTTTTCTGCTGTCGCAGCCTGACCGCATATATACCATCTCAAACTAAAATATTACATTTATGCAAAAAGGGGAGAATAACGAATAACTGGTCAGCACCAGGAATAATTAAGGGGAAAGGGAGTCAAGACGCAGAATTGACAAGTGAGTGCTTGTCTGCCAGACCAAGAAGCTTTAGTGTGCATTTTATTTAGTCTCTGTGTTTTTAACAGGACAGCAAGGTGGACCAGGAGGCGCCCAGGGGGTGAATCACTGATCACTGACCACTGTTATCTCAGTACTTCTCATTTTCTTCTTGTCTTATCCTAAAATATTCCTTGATGTTTGGTTTTATATTTTTCAATCTCACTATTTGTTGCTTTGATGATGAAAACAGTCTCAAAATGCCCAAAAGTAAGGAAGAGCTAGTAAGGGAAGTGACAGGGTTCATTTTGGTAATGTCCTAAATTCTCAAAGATTAAGGCTACGGCTACAGTGTCTGAGTTTCAGTCTGTCTGTTACAGTCTGCAGGGTTTACCAGAACCCATTGGAGGAATATTCACATTTAGCTGCTGTGGGCCACGTACATCACTGCAAAATCAACCACCAACCTCCCGATATCTGGCTCCAACTCATATTTGCTGATAAGCTGTCTTTACCTCCTCTGGGCCAACCACTGGCCAACAACCTGGCCTGTTCTCCTGCTCTCAGTCCTTCATGAATATATATGAGGCCAGTTCTAAGTCATATGACAACAAACCATTTGTCTCTCACTAATTCTGTTTATATGCGGCTAATCAATGTGAGCAAGTCACCTTTGCAGCTGCAGTGCAGGAAATTGTGTCATTTGTATCGTGAAACAGAAGGTAGGGTGTGGAGGTTAATGGTTTGTGTCTCTCCTTTTACTTGTAATTGGTGCTGACAACGTATTTTCATAATGCAAAATAGCAGCAGTAGAGAGTGGTCCATGGTCCGCAGCTGCCTACGAAGAGATGGGAAACAACATGAAGGAACTCCACATTACACCTACTGCAGGCCAAAGTTCATCCGCCTTAATGTTGCTTCAATTCACACTTGTACTCGCAAGGTCATCACACCTCTAGCCAGTAGAAAGGCAAGATGCAGTAGGTTTCTAGTATATGTGGACCACGTAAGAATTGAAGCCTGGTATCCATGTGTTGATGCCCGAAGCCCGACTCCCTCACCCGCTCCGCTCATTTTGCGCAACGTGGCTGTTTTAAGGCAAAAAATAGCAAAGACACCAGAGGAAAGCTGAGAGGGAAGAAGAGGGGAGGAGGGCCAGGGGAGAAAGAATTGCAACTGTCATCACAAACAAGAACCATCTGTCTCATTTGTGTAACTTGTTTTCTTTTAATATGAGAAGTATGCTGAAGAGATCTGGGAGTTTGAGAGAGAGGCCTGGGAGGGCTGGGCCTTGGGCTAAAGCCAGCCTTCTCCTGGGCTCTTTGAGTGTGAGTGGCATTAATATCCAGCCAACCTGGACTGTTAACCCTTCACACTCACAACACACTGCGAGAGACACAGAGAGAGAGAGAGAGCGCCTATCAGAGAACCTTTAACCTGAGGTATGCAGAGGTACCTGAGGTGTAATTTGAACTATTGGCTGCCTGTCTGGGAGATCAGTGGGCAGGAAGATTCATTTGAAAGAGTGAAATGACACCACTGTTATCTCAGTGCTTCTCATACCTTCAGGAAGTATTTAGTGAAAAAAACAAAACTGTGCCTATTTTGGTTGTGACACAATAATTGAATATCAAAACAAATTGTAAGTGTGATATTGTTTTATGGGATTTGTGTTATCTGCCATTTTTATGTTAAAATACAAATTCAACTTTTTGTCTTAATTTATATACCTTCATTGATTCTTAGATCACAATTGTGCTATAAAAATATTTAATAATATTTATTCATGATCTTATTCAGGATGTAATTTCTCATAAATCCTAAAGAGTCATATTCGGGGGTCATGGTCAGCTCAGGCATGTCCTTAATAACAGTAGCATGTTTTAGATACCAGTAATTATATTTAGGCTGCACAGTTAGTAGTTAGAGCTGTTGCCTCACAACAAGAAGGTCAGGTGCAGGTTCGGTTCCCAGCCTGGGGTCTTTCTGTGTGGACTTTATATGTTCTCCCCTTGCCTGCATGGGTTCCCTCTGGGTCCTCCGGTTTCCTCCCGCCATCCAAAGACATCATGTTTGGGTTAACTGGTGGCTCTAAATTGTCTGTAGGTCTGAGTGTGAGTGGTTGTTGGTCTCTGTCTGTCTCTGTGTGTTGGCCCTGTGATGGACTGGTGACTTTTCCAGGGTGACCCCGCCCTCAGCCAGAGTGAGCTGGGATTGGCTCCAGAACCCCCGTAACAGGGAAGCGGATAAGCAGCTGAAGATGAATGAATGAATAATTATACTTATAATAATAATTTTTATAACTTTAGAAAATGGATTGCAGGTTGTTAATTTCTTGCATGAGAAAAATTCTTAAATATTAATGAGAGCTGTTTGTTATATGAAGACATTTAAAATAATCTAAAACCATAATGCCAAATGTTTCATCTTCTAATAGTGAGTGCTGTAGCTGATGTTGAAAGTCAAATGACACGCATGCTGACAGCAAAATCGGAATGAGAGGTTCAGGGAGTTACAAACGATAGGGAGGCAGCTGGCAGTTGTTGGCGTTTCACCGCCCCAACACCATGGACGGAGTGCAGTACACTGATAATATGCCTACTCCTGTAGTAAGGCAGTAACTACAGTAGGAAGGCGCAAATTGATTTTGTTTTCCCAGCTGCCAAATGTTTCTTGACAAGAGCAGGTGATGGTGTTTGCGGTTTGGTTAGAGCTGTTTCTTCGTCTTCATCTTCATAATAATAATGCGAAGACAAAGAATAAGAAACTGAAGAGATGTACTGGGGGTAACATCTGTAGAAAGAAAAACACAATTGAAAAAGAACCAAAAAAAGAGAGCTGTTTTCCCAGAGACTGCTAAATAATCAGTTGTTAATGCTAATGCCAATGATAGCTATGCAATGGACGGTGCAAAACTGCAGCAGTATTTCCCTGAAGTGGGACAAGGGGCGGCTACCATGAGCTGTTGGCTATTCAAGCTGGTAGCTGGTTCATCCAAAAATACAAAAGTACTAGTTTTTTTTTTTTTTTTTTTTTTATGTGTCAAAAAGCAAGTCAAAGGAAAAAGTATGGTTAAAAAAATGTTAAAAGTGGCTGGCTAATGTTTGAACATAGCTGCTTCCTCATCCAATGATTGAGCTGTGGGATTTGTGCCTCTGAGAAGACGCTGTGTGTGTTTCAGATACGAACACAAATGAGCTATGATTCCTTTCATTCCTCAAATATTTGCATCATCCTTCATAAAACCATATTTGTTGCATCTTAAATTTAGCACACTCCCACACACACACATGAACTCTAAGTGGTAAAACCTCACTGTCAGCCTCTTGTCTCCGCCATGACCGCAGCAAACCACAAGAGGCATTAGTTCTCTGACTGACTGCCTGCCTGACTGTACACATGGCTGTCTGACAGACTGAGCACACACACATACGAGCCCACAGACATTCCCAATCAGTGTGGCCACCACCTCCCATCTCATCTAGGCATCATGGTAGCTTAATGAAGGACAGATCTCTCGCCACTGTAGACCAAGAGCGGTTAGAGTTACCCTTCCTACAGAGGGGGAGCAGACTGGAACCAGTGTAAGTCAAAAAATATTGTGGGAGAAGGAGCAAGAAAGCCAGAGTTAGGGGTTTATGTGGTGGTGGTGGGGGGTGGCAGTATGCTATTGATAGAGACAGGAGCAGGGAAAAAGCTTGTGCCATGTGGTCTGCATTTCACTGTAATCCCTGCTCTAGCCCGGTGTTCCTGCCTCCGTTCCCTCTTCTGCCCAAACCCAATCAAATGGTTTGCAGAAACCCAAGCAGCAGCTCTGGTTCTTCCTGAAACCAGACTCCCAGGTTTCCAACGCCACGGTAAACATATCCATCTATCTGTCGGTGTTATACTGTATGCAGTGATATATGGTGGATAAATTGTGTTTAGCGGTATCAAGGGTGTAAGGATGGACCTCAGGGTGCAATGTATTGCACACAAACACAGACACAGACATACAAACACATGAAATAATGCTGTGTGCTGTGGCCACATAATAATGCAGCTGAAAGACACGGGAAATGGACGATTTTATTGAAATATGTGTATGTCTGTCAGCAGGGTTATATGTGTGTGTGTGTGTGTGTGTGTGTGTGTGTGTGTGTGTCAGGGCTTGGTGGTGGAATAAGATCTGCTCCCTTTCACTTTCCATCCTTCTGTCCCCTCCGGTTCTTTCTTTCCTTCTGAGGAACACTGTTTTTGTGGCATTCTTTCTTTCTCTCTCCCTGTCACTCACACACACACACACAAATACATACACAGCACGTAGTTTCTTTTGAAAGAATCCACAAGTCATTTTTGACACAGCATATATTCCGTTTTAACATACATTCATAGGCAGTATAGTCTTCTTCAGTGTATAAGTCTTTACAGATCTACAGTATGTCTCTATAATGATAGCACGTTATTATAGGAAAGCTTGGCTTTATTGTTGTGGTACAAGACAATAAGAGTCCTGACAGTGGCATGGCAAACTGTGCGTGTGTGTGTGTGTGTGTGTTGATGTGAATGACACAGAATTGTGGCTGGAAGTTTGTTGTTGTGGGGCGAAGGCTCTATGTGCGCTTGGAGTGAAAGTGCTTCAGTCATCATGCATGGTGAACATGCTCGTCAACCTTCTCCTCTGTGTGTGTCCACATGGCGTGTGTTTACTGACGTATGCATGTGTCTGTGTCTACTTGTGTCTGCGTTAAGCCAACTAGCACGTGCAGTTCAACATTAGGCCAAGATCAACATTAGTTCATTGACATTTTCACAATGAAATGCTCTGAAATGGCAACAAATTGTTTTTTCTATCTGATCTGAAATCAGTTTGAGCACTAGGTTTCTGATTTCCTGTTGCAGGTATGAATGAGTACAGGTATTGTTTTGAAGTACGTTTTACTGCGCCTGTGAATATTTTGTGTATGATGCCCATCACCAGCCGGAGCTACTGGCCGACAGAACAGACAGAAAGGAATTGACAGTGGCTTTCACCTGTTCATCATCATCATCATCATCCTCCCTCTGACAGAGAGGGAGTGAGTTTGTGTGAGTGGATGAGCAGCATCAGGGCATTGAAGGGGGAACGATAAGTGAGCCTCAGCGCAGCACGGCCATGTACACTCAGGAGGTGAATCACAGAGAGTCCATCTGAAACTCATCCCTCTTTGTTGTTTAAGTCCATCCTCTGACGGATCTGGTGTTTCCCCTTTGGACATCCAGCACTCAGAGCGAGTCACCGAAGCAGCAGCAGCAGCAAGGACAGAGGACAGACAGCACTCCTCTTGATCCCACCCACCCATGGGTCCAGTTTGTCCCTTACCTCCACTAGTCTGTCCCCTCCTTCTAGGTCCACCCCCAGGTCAGTCTCCTCAGTCTCAACAAATAAGTTAAACATTACAAAAATAAGAAGCATCAATGACAAACCAAATATGAGAGTGAGGGAGGGAGACAGAAAGTGAAAGAAACAAACTGCCTCTGTAGCTTTGTAGGAAATCCCATGCATAAACTACTGATATCCTCTATGGTGGCATTACATTTTATAGGATGACTTTTGACCTCTCAGCTACTCAGTCTGTTTCCGTTGACCAGTAGTAGGAGGATGGGGTGGTTCAAGCAGGAGAAGAGGGCGCTTCACAAGTCCTCCTCACTCCCTCTTTCGCTTGAGAAAGATTGCGGGGCGTTTGTTTTGTTCATCAGCAGCGCCCACTTCAATGTTCCCACGTCCATCACCGGCAAGTGTGCATCTCCACCATTTTGCGGCACTGTTTGCATTTGACGTAACAGCACCAGTGGAACTTACAGCTGCACCTGTCCACCACCTCCACCTCCTGCGTCTGGAAGCCACGGCCGCAGCACATCAGCTCACAGCCGTCAATGGCCTTGGAGGTTCTGTTACACTGGCGGCCCACTGTGCCCAGCATACCTGGTGTGCGTGGATCATAGTCACAGAAATCTGGACTAGGATCCAGGTAGACCAGGTCTTCGTCCGTGTGAGGTTTGAACTGAGAGTTGCGAGGTACCAGGACTTTGGTGGTGCCCACTTTACGCTGCTCCACCTCTGTGGCGCCGTCAAACTTCTCCTTGATGATGTTGCCAACTTTACGGAAGGGCGGCATGGCTTTCCAGCAGGTCTTTACCTCACAGGAGCCTGACACGCCATGACATTTGCACTCTACACGCATGTGAGACAGGATGGCCTGTAGAGAGGAAACACTCTTTAGCCGACCCCACGACCATAATATCCATAAAGATGAGATGAAAAGCAACTACAACACAACACATTTTGTGTTGCTACCAGCACTACAAACTTGACCCTTGTATTAAACATGCGGTGGTTCCTCTTACTCACCTTTCTGCCAGCCTCATTGTTGTGGAGATTCATGAGAGCCCGGCTGGACGACTGGCCTTTGCTCCGCTCTCTCACATCCACAAAGGACTGAGAAAAGGCCACGCCATAGGCAATGTTGTCACTGCAGCCTGACCACTGGAACCCTACGATACCATCATAAAGATCGGTTTGGGTTGGCTGTATCAGTTCTAATGTACTCAAACCTGACTATTATAATGCACATTTTTTTTTTTATTGGTGTTTTTTTTGTTGTTGTTGTTGTTGTGTTTTTTTTTTAGTAACTCATGAGTTTGTAGAGACGTTGTAAGAGGTCTGGGTATAACCTATTACACCCTAAAAACGAAATAATCCCATGCTACCAATGATAGCTGTCCGGTTCTTTCAAGATAAAGTATGTATTCAAATGTCACATTATTTATACATGTACATACATTGTATGTACAATGTACATACATTTATACTGTACATTCAAATGTACAGGGTCAGTTGTGCTGTGTTTCTTTTGCATGTGTGTGTGTGCGTGTTTGTGTGAAAGTGAGAGAGGGAGAGAGACTTACCCTCTGGACTGACTCCATGTACATTGTGGTCACAGCCACATTTTTCCAGCTCTCCACTGCTGCAGGCCCTTGTGACCGCAAACGCCACACTGGCTGCTGAGATGGCATACACAAAAGCTGCCTCACGGGTGCCTAGCATACACACACACACACACACACACACACACACAGTAATATTGTTTCATTACGCAGCTGAAAGGAGCTTCTCATACTGACTTTAAAAAAAGCAGCTTGTATAAAAGCCTAAAAGTCCAGGCATTAACACTCAGGAGAAGCCAACACAAATGGAAACAAAATAAAAAATAATGAAAAAAATGTCACAGTGTCTGACGTCATGTATCTGACAGTGGACAACCTTACCCTGGGTGACCACTTTGCCAAACACAGGCATTGTCTCGAGAGTGGAGCAGTTCCATCGACGGTTGCGAAATTGAAACTGACACTCATCAATTGCAAGCTGGGCTCCTCGGCGCACTGCATCCATCACCTCCACGCTGCGCTTACAGATCTGAACCTGGAGCAGAGACACAGGAGCTACTTCAGCAACAAAATGCACATAAAAACTGAATTCCTAATGTGTTGTTGTGAATTATGCTGCCTTTCCGGAATGTGTCATGGACAAAGGAGACCAAATGAAGGCCCCAATTCTGGAACTTTGTGATGTCACAACAAAGCAGTCATTGCCCTCAACCACACCCCCAAGCCCAGCCCACCTAGACCCACCACCCAATGTTTACCTGTTTAACTGAAATCTGCTACATGTTTTTTTTTATATATATATATATATATATATAACTTAAAAAAACTGTCATCTCACCAGGCTGTTGTTACTTGAGCTTACGTGCACAACCAATTAAATGAACTAATAAATTAGTCTCTGACCACCAGCCTGACTATAAAACACATAAAAGGGTAAAATATGGGCTCTTCAATATTGAAGATTCCTCAATATTATATTAAAAAAAGCATATTGGTTTCATACAATTATCAGAAGGGTATTTTTCTTCCCCAACCTTTCAGAAGTAATTTCCTGCAGAAATCACTTTATAATTATCCATTACTTAAACCATTTATGTACTAAAGCTACTGAAATATACCGCTAAGGGTGCCAGTGACTAAGTGAATGGCCTTCCAGTTATGAATAAACAATATAGAGGACCAAGTGAGGGGTGGGAGCTCGCAGCTGTCAGTCGATATGAAAACACAGTTCTGATCTATTGCGTGTCACAAAGAAGCTTCAAGACAGTGTTAGCTGCCGAAATAAAGGGGTGGCTTTGGCTGACTGATTGAGCTGCAAGCTTCTGATTTCTGCATTAGCTACCGTCAGCATACGTGATAAGGGTGGAGGCAAAGGCATGGATAAGGCGCAGCAGAGCAGTGCTACTCCCATCAACGTGCTAGTTTGATTTCCACAATTTGCATTCTGTAGCTTTAATGTGTTTATTTTTTATGTGGAAACCTAAGAGAGGAACCAAAGCTACATGTTCTCAGAGGTTGGTGGCAGTTAAGCTTCCATGTACATCACATCAAAGCTCAACTTTGCCGCATGCTGCTCTTTGGCTGATACTGTATTTAAAACTAAACGGCACCTCGCAGCAACTATTACAACACTGTGGTTGAGCAGGCATTTCAGAAAGAAACTAACATGGGGGCAATTTGTTATTGAATACATGCAGAACCACAAACCACAAAGATCAGGGCAGCAGAACTGTGGCAACTTTCATACACAATACCAACAAAATACAGGAAGAAGCAAAACTGTAAACAGGTGCTTCTCCTTACGTGAGTCAAGCCTCTACAGGTTGTGAAAAGAGCCCCGCTGTGTTATGTTTAAATGTGATAGTACACACGTTCACAGTGTTAGAATAATTTTTTTGTCAGCTGTTATAGAGGTGTGAACCTGTCTCTGGATGAGGCCTCGTAACCTCTCGCACGTCTCCTCATCTCTGATGCTTCCCACTGATGACAGTTTGGCCAAATACCTGAAAGAGAAAAATCACAATGTAAGAGTACAGTTTTACAGTTTCCAAAAGGTAAAGCAAAGTGTTGACGGGTTGACAGGTGACCTGAAGGAAGAAAAATGTGACATATGGACATGATAGATGTTCACTTTAAATTAGATGATAGCATTCAGATGAAGCAGGGATGGCCTACAGTTAGTTCCCATGACGTTGTGGGAATGTTTTGGATAAATGTCTGGTAGTGAGGACACTGAGAGGAGAGAGAGTGGCTTATCACACACACCACCTCCAGGCCAGACAGGTCAGGGAGATATCCACCATACACACAAACATAATCTGGGAAAACGGCATTGGTCTGGATGGCATGACCCTCACACATCCACCTCGTGTCACTTCAGTCTCATATCTCCCTGCCCAGCTGCACCTTACAGAAATAGGCCCACTTTCTTATAAGTGAGCCTCTCTTTCAGGGAGCAGCCCTGGAAATGTGCTGCTGCTTCAAGTGTCTTCAGGCGTCATTCACACATATGTTGAGTATAAAAGTATAAAACCCAGAAGGACACACCATATCTGGAAACACAGTCACACAAAGGAAATGCTTATTTACACCGTAAAGATGTTCAGATTCATGTTTTTTTTCTGTGTTTGTAGGCTCAGATTAGCAATACCGAAATGTGTTGAGATACTATTACACATAACAACAATCACTATAGGCCATTGAAGGAACAGAGACCAGTGAAATGACTGTGATAACCCAGCTAAGATAATGTGAAGGTTTGAATTCAGCGTGGTCCTCCACACAATGGGCAGAGTCTGAATATCAGGATATCTTAAAAAAAGCCAAAATCCAGCAAAATGAACTTTGCGGCTGTTTTTCTGTACATGCAGACATGTTTTTCCCCGAGGTTTCTCAAGCTTGTTTTCTGAGTCTCGGGTTATGAGTTCCCAAGACCACACATACCTCTGTAAAGCCCTGTTTGCCCGTCTCAATCGAACACTGGCAGGGATCCAGAGAGCAAAGAATTCTCCTGTCAGATTATTGAAAAAGCTGTAACGGACATCGAGTTCTGCGACTATTCAATCCCGTCCAGTTGAACCTGATCATTTGTTCCACAACATCCCTCCTCTCTAAACTCTACTGTACTAAAAGAAATGGAAAGTAGTGGCCATTTAATGCTTTCTTTTTAATACTATTTGTGAATACAGTGGTATATAATTAGTGTATCAGAGGTCAAACTGCTCCTCCTCTCTATTCACCCTTTAATCTCCTCCTCTCAACAGACTAGATAATCTCTCTTTCTTTCTTTCCTCTTTGATGGCCGACGTCTTCACCTCCCATCCAGACAGTGTCAGTATTTAGCACTCATCACGCCGATAACCCTGCTCTCTTCCACTCCACCACATCTCAGCCACATCCGCTCGTATGCCCCATCTGGGGTGACCTTACTTTCTCATAAGGTCGAAGGCTCCTAAAGCCAGAGACACCCCGCATTTTTTTTTTTAGAGCTGCACTAATCATATGATGTGTCAGGGATTATTGCAGTTACCCCAAGCTCTATAAAGTATTTGTACGTTTGAGTCATTGCAAAAGATTTCTGATCAAGCCGGTCTGTCCACCACAGCAGATGTAGTGCTAGTCATTGAACAGAGTGGATGGTAGAGCCCAAAAACAGAGATGAAAAGATCCCACCAAGATTGAAGTGAATACTGCTCTTGTTCAATGTTTGCTACTTGTATACATGTTTGTTAACACACACTCCAATTTAAGGTTTTTATGGATTATATATGTGCTATGTTTTCACCCTTTTCCATTGCTCAGACGTCATCAAAAAAAAACCAAAACAACAACAACAACAAAAAAATCTTACAGTGCAGCTTTGAGTGTAATGTCACGGCTATTCATAAATCTGAATAGAAATAACTGCACACAATCTTACAAACAGTTTCAAATGCTGATTTAACTCAGTGAGTTTTTATGTCCAGGAAAAGAGATGCCTGTCTAAATGCAGACAGACTCAACATAAGCAGCAGGTATCACACTGCCTCTAACACTCTCGGGTTACAATCAGTCACAGCTAAACAGAAGATAATAAAAATTTATTAACACCAAAGGTCAAGTCACAACAATTCCACTAAGAATATGTGTAGCATGTTTTGGGAAATGAGTTGTTCGGGGGAACCCTGGACAGATCTTAGCTCCCTTCCTCTCTCCAAGTGTGGATCCAATCCAAGTCAACTCTGATTTGCTGCAATACAGTTGCAAGGTTTTCATCAAAGCCATGTGCAGCATTTGATCCCTCTTTGTTGTGTGGCGTCGCCCTGGGCATTTAGGCTGAGGCTTCCAGCTGGGAAAGCATCACACGGAAAATACACAACAACCACCGAAAGCTTCAGCACAGCGCACACAAAGACACAAACAGCTGGATGACATCCCATTGGCCTGGCTTTCACCCTGGAAACATTTAATAAACATTGGATAAGCTGTTATTCAGGTGATTTTCTGTATACGTGCATCAGTGTGTGTGTGTGTACAGAACATGCGTGGGAAAACTTCAGTGCGGGCCTTGGGTGAGTGTTTGTGAGCATTTTCAGCCTCATCTCTCTTTATCTGTTCATTCTACTGCGTGTACCTTCACTTCCAAGAGACGAGGTTAACAAAACACCTCAACAAGGAGAAAGTGGAGTCAACCGGTAGAAAGCCAGACACACACACAGAGGTACATGCACATGCACATGCACATACACACACGCGCATCCCACATCTCATCTTCATTCCTTTCCTGTTCTCTCTCCGGCCTCTGATGGTTGCGTGCTTAAATCCCAGGGGCCTAAGCCCAGTGGAGCCAGTGATCTTGTGAAGGCTGCAACTTGTAATGCAACACAAACACACAGCGGCCTGCGAATGCACTATTGTCCAGGTGGAATGCTCGATACCTCCCACCCAGAGCCCCCCACTGCCTCATGGGAGGCTGAAACTGAAAATAAGAGATAAATCTAAACAGAGGAGACTCTTTTGACGCATGTTGTTATGCAGACAGGAAATAAAGGATTGCAAAAAAAAAAAAGATGAAAACCATACAAAATCAAACAAAGTGAATTAATAAAATAAAAAGTAGTTGTTATCGAACTATGTATTTCATTGACAGGTTTGTAGATTGTTTGATCAGCATGAACCAAACTGCTTCAACAATTTAATAATGAAAGAACAAGTCATTCAGTCATATGGAACAAAACAATCTAAGCTCTGTGGTCTAACTCTAACCCCTGGAACATCAGTCTGAATGAAGACCATGTGTTGCTGCTGTGAGCTCCGAAGGTAGTAAGTGGACCTGTGAGATTAGTTTAGGTCTGTCTTGCTGATACATTGTGCTATCGCGGAAATGTATTTGCAATGGTTTAAGGGAATAGTATCGCATTTTTTAGAAAACCATTACACGAGAAGATCAGTATCAACAACGCGAAGCTCAGCTGGTAGTTTAGCATAAACTCTGGAAACAGGAAAAAAAAAACAACAACAACAACATAAAAAAAAAAACAAAAAAACGCTGGCCTGACTTTACACAAAGATTACAGAATTCACCTGCCAAACTCGCTTACGGTCTTCAATTAACAGGTTATGTCTTGTTTGTTTAATCTGTTCACAACTGACGTGTAAAAACAGGTTTCTGTTTCACTGGAGCAGACACATGAAAGTGGCATTCATCTTCTGAAAATATAAATATATATGCTTCTTTCGCTTTCATGTTTTGTACGATATTAAATGGACCATCTTTAGATCATTGTGACACAAAGCAAGCATTTATAGATTCATGGTTCATTCCGTTGACTGAAATCTGGGCCAGTGAGTTTTGCTAACATGACGATAAGATGCTAAGACTCTGCCCTAATGCAGCTGGTCCAGCTCAGCTCCAGGTCATCACTGATGTATGCAACAGTGAGCATACTGGCTAGAATCATTTCTATTAACCATACAGGAACAGACATTGAGGCTAATAGAGATGAAGAAAAGCTGCAGAGAGAGGGGGATATAGAGGCTGGACACATCTGCATGACAGTAATGTGCTTCAGTAAACTAGCACGCATACACACACACACACACACACACACGCCTCCATCATCTCTAATGTGTATTTATATGAAAATATCCTCATGTTTACTTTTCCAGAACTGGGCTCACAGCGGAGGTACACAGTGACAGGTAAATATAGAGTGGATGGGAAATGGAGGAGGAAAGCAGGAAGAAATGTCCTCTCTACTGAGCCACAGTCACACGTCTTAAATGAGCCAACAGACCTGCAAGCAACACTGCAACAAGAAGTGACAATATTTTCCTTTAGCTCCAGAGCATTAAGCAGCCCAGAGGAGAATGAAACTTAAATGAAACCACAGCTTTGTCACACAAGCGCACAAGAATAAGTCCTCACATTCAGTGATGCTGATGGAGAGCCACCAGGCAGCAGAGGCTGTACTTGTAAAGAGCAGTGCGACTGAGGTATGACCTGAGCTAACCCTCCCTGACCTCTCCTCAGTGGACACCTATGGCATGTAAAACACAATGAGGCCTCTAGAGAGCACTGTTCTCCCAGTTTATCTTCAGATGTCTCGGAGGCGGAAACAATTTTAGATGCTTGGTGTCCAGGCAGAGATGGTGTCCTCACCAGCGGATCTATTCCTGAAAAGACACCTTTGTCTGTTCAGTGCATGTCAATCTGAATAAGGCCTTGCCCGGGTTCATGAAATGCAGATAGATGAAAAAAGGAAAATAAGTAAAACTTTTGACAGTCTGGTCTGAAGGGAGGGTGAAATTCTTTAATCCAGAGATTCAGTGCTGCTGTTTGCCTCTCTAGAAAGCAGTGGGAGAACTGGGAAGTATAAACTCCTTTGCTTCATCTCTGTGTATTTAAAGTCCAGATCACATATTATTTTAGGACCAAATATGAGGACGTCCCTCACAGTGAGCAACAACATCCTCTTACCAACCTCATAGCGGCCTCTGAACCTGTCTCCAGTCCAATGTCAGTGATTCAACAACTGTTTCACCCAGTCATCGATTTGCCTTCATTTGTTAAAGATTTTGAGGATTCTCTCCCACAAAATATATAGTCATCAAAACTAAGTGATTCAGACCCCACTGAGTCAATCAAGAATTGTCCTGTATCTCAATCATGTTGCTGATGTCATGTTCAGGATAGTGGGAGTATTTTAAGTGTATTGATTAGACATCAATTTAAAGGAAAAGATTATTTATTTTAAATATATAAAATATATGTAATACATGTAAAAATATGGGTTTAAAGGTGCCATAAAGGTGCCATTTCACATAAATCAGGTCTAGGTTTGATGTTAATACTACATATTAATTCTATACTATACTATACAATTAATAATGTGGAAGTAGGTCTTAGTCCAAAGAGAAGTGCTTACACTGTGTTTTCAGATATTGGACCTTGAAATCAGCTGTCTGAATTTCTGGGCCTTGTGATGTCACAACTTGGCATTTACTGTCATCATTCAAATGGTAAATCTGTCACTGAGGAATGTCAAATGTTTATGAACCAAAATATCAAAATGGAAAACAACTCCAATAATTTCAGTGACAGTTAAATAAAAGTAAGAGGGAGACGGTACCTCCAATGGAAAGAATGAAAGATAAGACAGAGGGAGGATGTGAGAGGATGGAAAATGGAAAAAGCAGAGAGGAATTCATTCAATGTCAGCGAAGGGAAGAAAAGTGAAGTGATGAGATAGGAAGAAGTCAATGAAAACTACCTGATGAGCTCAATTAACACTTGGACTGAGCAGCTCACACTACAGAGCATTTTCTGTGTGCGTGTGTGTGTGTGTGTGTGTGTGTGTGTGTGTGTGTGTGTGTGCGCTTCCACACAAGTGTCTGGGTGTATTTTTATGCTGCTGGCTCACTAGAGCTCATTTCCCCCTAAAAATAACACTCTCTGCCAACACCACAACCCTCACACACACACACACACACACACTCAAAAACACACTTTCACACACATTAGGGAAAGAGGCAGTAAAAGGCATGAAATTAACCGCCTGCCTGGTGTTAGTGCTGCTGCCCCCAAAGGCTACGAACCAGTGAGCGTGTGCGTATCCGCAGGTGTGTGCCAGTGTAATGTTCATGGACTCATCCATCCCCAGTGTTTGTCCTGCTTTCTATCATATTTCCGGTGATGTTACAGACGCTGCGGCGGTCATGTTAGAAGTCTCTAGCTCTCGGGGAAACAATAGCTGTGAACAGCTGATTGTTTCTAAAAGCAGGACCTGGCTGCAGCTGATTCCTGAGCTCTGTACCTGTCACCATTTCTGTCTTTAGTGTAAGTCGGCTTGTTAGCAAGCTAAACATAGCCTCGCTAAAGCAACTTGCAAATGTATCATACCCCCAAAGTGATTTGTGTTGTTGGGCTTGGTTGAACAAAGATGACAGGCTTTTATGACTATATCAGTATTTGAACAAGTCTCCACATCTCTGTAAAGCATCATCCACCCTTCTCAGTCTATTTTCCTTTGCAGCACTCTTTTGAAATGTCCACCCATACAGCCAGAAGCAGAACTGCCCCAAACTAAACACCTGACTAAGGCTCATTTGATCTGGATTTTGACTTTCCTCACCAAGTACCAGTTGACTTCAGGTACACTCAATTTGTCTCAGCTTGTTTGCTGCCCATGCTGTTACATACATGAGAATGGAGACCATCAATCACAGCCTCTGTGGGCTGAATGACTACACGTTCAAAGGGGCTAAAACTGCAGAGGGCTGCAATGTCATGTTATGTTGTAATTGTATCATGGAGAGAATTAGATTAGACATATCCCTAAAGTGATAATATATTGTAAGAGTGGTTTTTAATTATTGCCTATTTAAAACCAATGGGTTGATTATAGGTATGTGTCCCCAGGGTAAATTTGGTGGCATAGGCACAATATGTAATTCGAAATTTGGATGAGCTGACAATATTAGATTTTTTTTGTGACACAGAAAGTGAGTGTACACAGCAAAGTTCCCAATCTTAGCTCTCTCATGTGATACAAAATGTACAAACTAATACACTGAAAAGAATTTGATTTTGTTTTCTACAGAGTCAAGGTTTCTTTCTGTTACATAGATGACAAGATAAGATGGCTTGTAAAGTTGAAATTAGTTATGCACACTGGGCAGGTTTGGACGTGCACCGTTTACGGCTCCTTCGTGCTGTTTACACTGTTAACACGTGTGCAAACTGTGTGTTGTACACAAGTTTATATGTATAAAGAGCTCTCTGTGTGCAAGGTTAGGATTTATTTTAACTGCTTCTCTCTCTTTTGGTTTCTCGTCATCACTACTGAAAGGAATCCCTTAATTTCACGTTTTTTGATTTTTTTCTACAAACCAAAGTAAAAGTCCAAACTTTACCTTAAACATTCTAAAATGTTCCTAATGGTCTGTAGTTTGATATTCCATTAATAATTAAGGGGCATAACCTGGGCATGGATTTATGTCAAAGAGCCTCATTTATAAGTGAGATGTTCAAAGTCTTGATTTAACTTGATATGATTTTATTATGTAAATTGTGACAACTGGGTCTCAAGCCAATTAAAGGAAGTTAACTGCGTTCATAAACTTGGCAAGAGTTGCAGCCATTATAGCGTTTTTACAGTACAAGAGGTTGTAACGCAACATCTGAGCAGCCGTCCATCCTCAGAGCAGATCGGAAGTGTCATCAGGTCATTTCAATTTGTGATACAAGTAGTTTTGCAAGCAGCTTTTATTTATTATCATTAGTAAGTGACTACAGATTTCTATTTGTTGATTTAATTTTTGATGTGGCCCACATGAATATTTATGGTAGACTGGAATTGCACAAATATTTTCCTGCACATAAGCTTACTAGCTACTTTGTGCAGGTTTATGCGTTGCTGGAGCCTAGATATTTCGTCTCCTGTGCATTTCCTTGCATGCTTTCATTTGTTGTGCAACTACTGCATAATGTCATGATAATCTTGCATTTTAGCTTTTAGTGATGCTGCCTTTAAACAACAATTCAAACTTTTTATTTATTTTTTTTTTGATAAAGTTCCAATGTGCAGGAAGCAAAGTGATGAAATGAGGATCAGACAGCACAGAAAATCAGTCTGTGCAAAACTATCCCAATGAACACACACACATATATATTACTGTACAACAAAAAGTGTACATGGTGGGAAATACCCTGATGTGTAATATAATTGAGTGTTGGTCCAAGCCTGCACCCTGCACTGTGATGCATTGGTTGCCTGGCAGCCGTCAGGTAAAACAACTCACCACTACACGGCAAATATAATTCCAGTCAACAGTATGACTTCTGCAACAAGGTCTGTTTATCACATCCACACTATCAGCAAAGCCTCATGTTTTTTTACTTCGCTCTCATTGGTAAAGGTCAAGTGGCCATTGTTTCTTTCTTTGGTAACTGTCCATTGTCTCAGTCTGAGAAACAGGCTCAAGAGAGGAGAAGCTGAACCTTTGTCTTTCCCACATTATTCGTGGATAAAAAAATATATTGGGAATTAAAAGTCCAATGCCATACTTTTGTGCTATCAGACAAGATAAACGTTCAAAGCAGATGGAGTAGAGTGAACATATAATACATACTTTGATGGTTAACACCCTTTAACATTCCTCAAAATACATTGTTGTGTATATAGGAAGAGTCGCCATGTGTCTTGATGATGCAATGTTAAAGGGTGATGGCATATTTTAAATGTTTGTGATCAACCGGGAGAGTATTGAGTATTGTCTTTACAAAAACGTATACTTCAAAGGTCACCTCTGCTTTGAAATAAGCAGTTTAGCAGCATGCATCTGAACTTCATGCACGAATCTTTGAAACGATGAATATCTCACTGAGGAGCAAAACTTGTTCACGCATCAAACATCTCAATGAGAAGGCCCTGATGACGCAGCCATTGGTTCAGAGGCTGCTGGTAATAATGGGTAGGCGTGTGTGGATCTTACTCTGAATCATAATAGTGGAAGTAGCCTTACTCTTCAGTACTCAGTGACAGTGAGGGAGACACTATCTCTAATGGAAAGAATGAAAGATAAGAAGGAGGGAGGATGTGAAGGGAAAGAAAATGGAAAAAGGAGAAACACATTTAATCCCATTTCATGTCAGCGAAGGGGAGAAAAGTGAAGTGATGAGATAGGAAGAAGTCAATGAGAACTACCTGATGAGCTCAATTAACAGCTCACACTACAGAGCATTTTCTGTGTGTGTGTGTGTGTGTGTGTGTGTGTGTGCGCGTCCACACAAGTGTCTGGGTGTATTTTTATGCTGCTGGCTCCACTAGAGCTCATTTCCCCCTAAAAATAACACTCTCTGCCAACACCACAACCCTCATACACACACACACACACACACACACACACTCAAAAACACACTTTCACACACATTAGGGAAAGAGGCAGTAAAAGGCATGAAATTAACCGCCTGCCTGGTGTTAGTGCTGCTGCCCCCAAAGGCTACGAACCAGTGAGCGTGTGCGTATCCGCAGGTGTGTGCCAGTGTAATGTTCATGGACTCATCCATCCCCAGTGTTTGTCCTGCTTTCTATCATATTTCCGGTGATGTGACAGACGCTGCGGCGGTCATGTTAGAAGTCTCTAGCTCTCGGGGAAACAATAGCTGTGAACAGCTGATTGTTTCTAAAAGCAGGACCTGGCTGCAGCTGATTCCTGAGCTCTGTACCTGTCAAAATTTCTTCAAAGATGTTTTTCAGCGCCAAAAACAAAAAAAAAAACAACAACACACCTTTCACATGTAAAAAGAATTGCTGTCCTCAGGCAATATATTGTGCAGTTATACTACATTAAGCAATCATGGTCTCTCACGACCAAGCTTATTATTGATTGTATCAGCTAGCTAACTTGCTAACAGTCTCTCTTTTCTTTTTGCTAACATCAATTTAATCCTTCCAATGTCAGACGATACACATCCGATAGAATCTTCCTCAATTTCTATTCATCTTGTGAAAAAGTGAAAAAACAAAAACACATCATTAAGTTTTTCCGTCGTGAACCACCAACAGATGATGTTTGGATTCATATTTGAACCCCGCAGGTTAAGTTAAATTAAGTTTTTTATGTTGCATAATAGTAGTTCAACAGTTCATTTGTCACATGCAATGTAAAGGATAATGTTTTTTGTCAATCAAATGACTGAATATCAGCCTAGTGAAGAAATCCTAAAAATGTCCAGATGAATCTAAACATGAAACTGTGTTCTGCTTCAATGTCGGCTAAACTGATTTTGTTGTCACCGTGAGCTGTGCGTCACGGCCGTCACTGTGGGAGCTGCTGGACATGTTAATATACATGCAGCACACACCTGAGCCCGTTTTACCTAACACATTTCCTTTGCCTCGTGTCTCTTCCTGCACCCTCCCCCTCTTTTTTAAGGAAAGCCCCTGTTCCCACCTTGGTTAAATCACCAGCATCCAAGAGAGGCTGACGTGTACATTCAGAAATGCAATCAGCTGTTCCAGTTCCAGCTCCAAAATTGCTGCCAGGGAGTGTGCTATGACTCCCCAAAAACTTCTGTGCACCTATCTGTGGATCTTCCAAGTCTGTTCCCCGTCTTTCAGCGATCCTGGTGTTTCCTCGTGCTGTCCTGGCTATAATCTGGTCAACTGAGTGACTCCCTGTGGCTCCAAAGTGTGTCAGGATGATTGCGCACACGCTGGTAACAGAGAGGTCTCGAAATAACATGCTGCAGCTTTACCACAACTGTGTGTGTGTGTGAGTGTGTGACAGAGAAAGAGAGAGTGTGTGTAACTAAAGTGTGAGGCGCCAGCATGTACTGTGTACCCAAGGCCTTTGCTTTCTCTGGTTACCCATCAGCTGCCATCTCTTTAGCACCTGGTTGTCCGGGCCATATGTATACATGTTCACACACATACACAGAGCAAGAGCGCGACTGATGGGTAGAACAGAAAGAAGGTAGTTGCTCTCCTGTAGGTAGTTTGTTGGCAGCTTTGACCGGTTTGCTCAAACCTCAGCTGGGCCTCTCTCTCTCTCTCTTTTCCTAAATTACCTAAACTTTAAACACACTACTGACTTCTGCCTTGTTTCCACACCTCACAGTTCTGTTAGATTAATAAAAGGCTTTTTCGACTCTAATTCTGTGGCCTCTTTGTTGGCAGAATTGACACGGCAATGATTTAAAAAATCACAGCTTCTAGTGACGACCCGCCGCTAATTCTTTTGCCTCACGTTGACAGTAGCTCATGGCATCCAAACCTGAACCCACTGTTCTCTACTGAAAGTAAAGTGTTTAAAAAGCAAATACTCAAATCTTTCTAGGTTTTAAAGGAGACAAGCTTTCCCAAGCAAATAAATGAGGATTGTAATCCTCTCTGCAGAGCAGATTCATGACAGTTTAACTAAACAAATAAATGAAACTGAGCAGGGCCTCTTGTTTTTTGTCTTTTCTTTAGTCGCATGCCAGATGTAATCCTTCTGTTGCCATAGTCTGGTAAGAGTAAGTTAACTGCGATCACATGTTCTCAGGCCAGAGCTTGACATTTTTTTTTTTTTTTTACATTTTAGGTAACTTTGGAAAACATTTTGATACAAGGAAAACAACAAGCTGTGATCCATATCTTACCCGAATGCTACAGTCAGCAAGCCAATATAGTCTCAGACACTTGCTCAAGTGTTGATGCTTACCAAGTCTTATTTTCACCATCTTTGTTCAATAGCTCATGCTATTTGCTCATTGGCAACACGAGAGGAGCTGTGACTGAATGTCATTAGTCTTAAAAGAATTAAATAAATGGAAATTTCAACATGATGTCCCTCCTGACATGAAAAGGTATCCAGCATTATTTCAACTCGTCCTCTGAGAACCATGAATGTCTGAATCAAATCCATCAAATATTTGTCAGGAGAAATTGTAATACAATACATACAATACATGATATTCTAAAAATTCATCATGACTTTCATCCAGCACCGATTTGACTTTTACAGTTTAGTTTTTGAGTGAAATATCTTGACAACTATTGGATGGATGGTCATGTGAGGGCTTCATGTGCCTCCAGCAGAAGAGACGGACAAACACTGACATGTTTTTTTTTTTTTGTTTTTTTTTTCCTGAGCTTTGGCTGAGGATTAGTAACTTATGGCCAGAGTTTAGCCTTTAACCCTTAGTGACAGAGTCTGGAAAAATTATGTTTTTGTTTTTTTTTTTTGGTTTATGACAGATAATTGTAAAAGTAATGCTATACAGCCTCGGTGTTGTGTTGGAGAGAAAAGGCTTGGTAATCAGGCTTGAACTGATTTGAATCACTCAAAAACCAATTAATCGTGAGGCTCCCTTACAGTATGCAATGGAAGCCTTGAGTGTCAGTTAGAAATAACTCTCACTCACCTTAAGCTTATTCTGTTAAGAAGAGGCAGACTGTCAAACACATCTGATGCACATGTGTCAGCCATCCACATCATCAGCTTGGCAGTCGCAGACTATGTTATTTTAATGAGGAAGTGTAAGAATTGGAGGCATCAAAAGTGTGATTTAGTGGAAATTGAATCCCCAACACATTGCCTGCATTGAGATAAGACTCGGGAAAGACGAAGTATAATTGTATCCTTCACCTGAAGACATGATTACAAGGAAACCTCACTGAGAATTTTCCCCAACTGGAATATCGAGAGCTACATGATGTAGAGAAGCTAAAAAAACACACCAGTGTTGGATATTCAATTCAGTGTCATGCTTCCTCTCAAAATGGCCATGGATGTGACCTCTGACCCCAGTTCATATAGTTTCTGTACCAATAGTTTTTAGCAGCAGCCTGGAATGAGTAAGGGAACGTATAAACGATGCACCATTGTGGGTCCTGTTAAAAAGGACCAACTAATTTTAACGATATGGAGATCACATAATAAGCTCTGACACACTGGTCCTTTAATACTGTTAACTTTGACTTCTAAACTCACACAGACACATAACTGTCTTCAGCTGTGCATGCCTATGTGTGTGAGCTGCAGCGTGTGTGGGTCCTCTGGAGTCAGTGTAGTCATTACTGAGTGGGTGCCACTGTTGAGGGAGATGCCAACTTACACACTCCATCACAAAAAAAAAAAATCACACACACAGAGAGCAGACCTTGGGCAGCGTGCAGGTGCAGCAGAACCAGTCAGTGCAGGGTAAGAGGAGGGAGAGGAGGAAGAGGGTGATGACGGACAAACTAATGAAAAGTAGCATTGAGATCCCTGATCAGCAGCTGGACAGTAAACATGACTCAGCGGCAAAGTGATCACATCCTGGTTGGTTGGTTAAAGGTGGCAGTGACAGTGGGAGCTGCAGGACATGTGGCGTGAACAAACAGCCCTGTTCGGCCCTGTTTGAGGTGAGTAGCTTTAGCTTTGTGATTCATTGCTGAATCACAACACAACTGGTTAAATAAATGCTTGTCATATTTCTCCGCTACAGTTTGTGAACAGATCAAGGGCTATGACTATCATCTTCACCAAGGAAATTCTGTTTATCTAAAAGAGTAATTACATCTAGCGTGGCCTATATTCAGGAAGTATGTCTTGGATATCTGCTGCTTTAACTTAACCATCTCTAAGAATTGGCCACTTATTTAAAAATCACCGCGCTGCCTCTAAACTGTGTGTTCGGCCTTTTTCTTTTTTTTTTAAATTTCCGGTTTTGTCTCTTCACGTCTTATTGCTCGTACTCTCGATAAAAAGCACAAATCAAAAGTTTCAGCTTGCCATACATTTCTCAAAACTGGGACTGCACATCCACATGTATAACAGTGGAGGTCATACAACCTGTTGTGTTAAACCGCCCTGTGTGCAAAGCGCACATCAGAGTGAGCTGCCACCACTTGTTAACAGCAGTCGTCTAATTGCTTCCCATCCTTTTAACCCTGAGCGTACCTGCTGTTGCTGTGCCGGGGGCTGAGACTGAGGAGTAAGTGTTTGTGGGGTTGCTGAGGAATCACATACAGTCCCACACACAGCTTTTCCTCAACAGTATAATCCCACAGAGCAGACTGGCAGCTCGGCAGCTTGCCTGTACATGCCTGCTCTGTGCTGCTGTCACCACACCTTCAGCCACAAACAGCACAATTACCCTGCACTCAGCAGGGGCAGGCAGCGCTGTTTGGCATGGCCTTAATTTGACTCATTCTGATGAATCTGTCAACAACAACAGTTAGGCCGTCTGCAACACTACCCTGATGTAAACATAGTCAACCGTAGTGTTGCTATTATGACTCATATGAATGTGTAAATACAAAAATATGAGGTGAAATTAAAAAAAAAAACAGAAGTTTGAAAGTGAACATGCATTCACTATTTGGCCAAAGCAACCACTCTTGGGGCTCCTCTAGGAGGTTCACAGTGTATAAGTCAAAAATAAATGTCTCATCATCATAGCTCACATTATCCAAGTCTCAGCTCTGCGGAAGAGCAAAAGAAGGTCCTCCTTAAATGATGAGCGCTTGCTCGTAAATCTGCTGAGGCTGAGAGGTATGAATGGCAGCAGAAAATGGAGCAGAGCCTGCGGAGGAATGCAGAAACCCACCTAACCACCTCCCACAGGCTGCTGGGAGAGCAGGCACACACATGCGACCCGACCGACCGGCCCCAGGAAGAGGTGGCACTCTGCGCTTCAGCTGCAGGCTTGCGCCGTGCAAGACAGGGGGAGTTTAACTAGACCCCCGTGGTCTGACATCAGCTGTCATGAGCAGTGCAATATTCCTCCAGCTTTTACTGACCCTGTTGAACCTTTTTCCATTATTCCTGGTCTCCGCAGATATCTCTATAACGCTGCTATTACGCCCATGCTCAACTGCAGAATGTCAAAAGAACAGCTGTATTGCGCCTAAACTGTATATTTTGTGGATAATTTGGCTGTGATCTATCTGTATCTGATTTTTTTAAGGAGAAGGTCAATGCAGATAAAAAAAAAAGTATGAAAACGGGAGAGCTGTGATGTGTTCACAGACCAAATATAAAATTGTTTGTTTTCACTTTTTCACAGAATATTGGCACACTAAAGTTGCACAGTTTCACTACAGTGAAAAATCCCCCGTGTCTCTGCTCCATCACCTACGGTTGAGGTTGACCAGTACAGCGGCTCTCACCTGAGGCTGTGTCACGTTGATAAAATACATTTTTAAAAGGCCAAATTCATGACGTTTTTTTTTTTTTTCTTTAGATCGCACGGGGACAATATTGTCATTATTGTATTTGCTATTATATTACTTTCATCCTTAAAGTTTTTTTTTTTTTTTTTTTTTTTTTAATTGAAAATGAAAATGTAATTTCACCAACGCAACGGAAGCCTTGCTGTAGCCAACAGAACATGTCCTTTTTCATTTCTTTTTCACTTTTTTCCCCCCACTTTTTTTGAGGAAGGAGGTTCTGTTTCGGGGTCGGTGAGTTATTAAGTCTGGGGGAAGAGCAAGAGAGAGGGAGACACGGAGAGGCAGAGAGAGTGCAGGTGGTTAACAATTAACCTGAGCGGCCGCAGAGCAGGCGAGGAAGAGGAGGACGTGAAGATGATAAGGAGAAAGAGAGCAGGTGAGTGCTACGGCATGAGTGGAGATGGAGAAGAGTGGGGGATGTGACCACGACTTTGGAGCCAGATTCATAGTTAGATACGTGAAATCCAACTTACAGCCAGTTACTCGCGTTGGCGGAGAGGAGCGCACAGCAGAGCATCAGGACGCACCGCAAAACATATTCCTCGGTCATCTCGAGAGGGAGGGAGAGGGCGGGTGTCGGTGAGAGTTGAAATAATCCCGAGATGGACAGTAGGGTGAGGGTGAAAAAAAGGGGAGGGGGAAAGGGGGGGTGGCAAGGTCCCGAGAAGGCTGTTAATCCATCATCATCATCCCGCATCCAGTGGATCAGCCACCGGGGAGACCCGCGTTCCGTCCGCCCGGTACTCCCGTCCCTCCCTCTGCACTTAGAAGGGAAGGGGGGACGGGTTGGAGAGGGAAAGGGGGAGAGAGGAGGGATGCTAAAAATACGGTCAAAACTCTGGTGCCGCTCAGGCTGAATCGGACCCTTCTTCTTAATCAACGTCTTTGCTTTCCTTCTCAGCTGCGCGTTGACGGAGCCGGGACAGCGCGTGGAGAGACAGGCAAATAAAAGCCGAATGAACGAGCTCTCAGGCGGTTCTTCTTCCTCTCCCTCCTGCTCCTCTTCCTCCCTGCAGGCTGTATCACCACTTGCCGGGTCCCGCTCTCAGACAAGCCGGGCTGTCCGGTGTGCGCCGCGGGATCCACGACTCTTCCCCCGGACACATGCACACACGCTCGGAGCGTAAATACGCGCGGCTCCTCCTCAGACAGCACAGTCTCTCGGTGAGTCTGTCAGCGCGCTGAGTGTGTGCTGACTTTAACTGAGGGGCGGTGCGAGGATATAGAGGTATGGCAGTGAGATGGGAGTTTTCTGGGGATGAAGGAGGCGGGTTCAGTGAGCTGCGAAGGTACTGTGTGTGTGTGTGTGTGTGTGTGTGTGTGTGTGTGTGTGTGTAGACGACGGGACTTGTGTGTGTTTTAGAGGTCTCCTGGGAGGATGCAATAGCACAGCCATTCACTAATGCCCTCCCCAGTCACCCTGCACTCCTCTCCAGCACACACATAAACACGCTCTATTTCACACACACACACACTTCTTGGCAGCACCTCATTCTCTCTGTCACACGCTCAACCAAATATTCTGCGGTCAACAGACTATTTAAAGCTTGGCTGCAAAACGTTTGCATTTGAAACCAGCAAATCCCAATAATATGACAAATGTCAGCTACACACTATTGATGGATGAAAAAGTTGTAGGAAGATAATAAGGTGAGGCGGCTCAACATGACTCACCTGATCCTGGCCGGAGTGGCGGGCTGGGGGCTGAAAGATGATATCTAAAAATTATTTACATATCAAAAGAATCTCGACGAGGGAAAAGGCCCCACACATGTGGTTACTTATTGAAACGGGAACAACGCTGCCTGAGGCCGGATGAGTTCTCTTCAGACCAGCAGGACGTCACGTTATAACCGCAGCGAGGATCCCAAAGTTTCCAAATGCGAACATGCCACACTGAATAATGGACAAAGGTGTATTGATGCATAACCGTGCAGGCTTATTTTTCATTTCACAAGATGAATGCTCATTCGAAGCAACAGTGGTTTTGAATGAAAAGAAAAGGGGATATTACACAGATGCTGCACAGATGGGACATATTTCAGACAGATAGAGCACCTTCAAGAGCAGCTTAAGAGTAAAACCAGAAGTTACCAAGCAGTATAAACAGTAAATGGAGATCAGATACGACGTGATAAATTGCAGGTGTACAAAACACAAAGGAAGGGACGGAAGACCAGCTACATTTAAAATAAAATTAAAACAAATGTAATGAACAGTAAACCTTACGTGTCTGCCCATTTAGCACTTGATCCCAAATATAAACATGGCAAGCAACAATTTCTAACAGTGATAAAGAGAAATGAATGTGGATGGTGCCGGCTGCTGCGTGCGCCTGTGTGTGACCGGCAAGGGCAGTAATATTAAATGCCTTCATAGGAGAAGCTGTAATTGTCAGCAAACACTGGAAATTCATAAAACTTTACAAATGTCCTTGGACCTGCTGGCGACGCCTTTATAATGTGTTATAAATCATTTAAACATTCCCGTTGCGCTTATAATTAAACATACAAAGGGGACACTAGTGTAGCAGTAGCATAATGGAGCGTCACATTTCAATTCTATTAAATTCTGTTAGATTAGATTATGTAAAGATACCTAGTGTTTATAATTGTATTTCATTTTCAGAAAAAAATCAATCATACTAACCAACATTGTACAATGCGATATGATATACAATTAATATAGTACTATGTGAAAAGTACATATAATTAACCATGCATTTACGCCATTATGATCTAACCACAACTTGGACAAAAACATGTATACACACGTATATATAGAATTATATATAGTATTTTTTTTAGAAATATGTATTCTAAATATCAAGTGAAGAGAAAAACAATATCAGAACGAAACATGCCGCCCTTTCTGTTGGGCTGACCGAGCTGACTTGCTGGAGGGCGAGTCAGTAAAAAGGCCAGGTTGAAACATTTCTCTCGGCGTGAGGATCACACAGCCTCATTGGGAATGCACAGCACCTCACACAGTCCAACCTAGAGGCTGTTTCAGGGCCAAATAAAGAGGAAAAGACGGACATATGTCAGCATCAGAGCTGCTCTCAGTCACATCACACAGATGTGGAAAGACTCCAGGGAAGCCTCACAGACAGGAGACTGCAGCAGCAGCAGCCACGCTTCACACATGGCCTCGGTTTCAAGCTCATGTGTGTGTGTGTGTGTTTATGTGTGGGTAGTGGTGGTTCAGGTTTGGGTTATGTGTATGTGTTGTCTAATCTCATTCACTTATTGGGTTTTAGGGAGCTAAGAATACACCCTGCTGGGAGAGGTGCTGCAGCCACGCCACCAGCTGTGTGCAGTGTGGCCTCTGGCTGCCAAAAGCAAACACACACACACACATACACACGGTTGTGTTGAGTAAGAAAAGTCATCTGTCTAATTTTGGATACTCAAAGATAAGATAAATGCATATTGATCCCTGGGGGGATATTGTTCTACGGCAGCCAAACTAAATGAAATAAGCAGTGGAAAAAGCAGAGCCTGAGCCCCATAACAGTGTCAGCTAAATGCTGGAAAACAGTAACTAACAAGGCGCTCGAAATTTTTCTGTTCCTTCAGAGGAAGCCGTAGAGTAGAAGCTCCTGGATGTCAGAGTGTGGCTGGTGTGTTGACCTACATTCTGTTCTTGTCAGTTTCTTCCAAACTTCTACTCTCGTTTCCGCGCCACAGTGAGACTGATGGCACCTGCACTGAGCTATAGGGGAGTTTCGTGAAACTCACAGCACGTGGCAGAGTGAGTGTTTTTAGCTGCTGCAGCAAAGGCATCAGGGCCAGGTGGCGAGGTGAAATGACATCTCAGAAGAGCGTCCAAGTTCTTCCCCAGAGGTCACCTGCATAGGCTCTGCTGCTGATTGGCCAACAGAGGGAGGAAGTGAGTTGAGGAGTTTGTTAAAGGTCAGCAAAGGATCCCAAATTCAGTGACAGCTCTTACATAACTGAACTGCACCTCATTAACATACCACCATGTCACAGAGCAGAGGCTGAGACATCCACATCTGTGAGGGAGAGAGAAGTCATTTTCACGAGGGAGGAAAAAAGATATTTTTAAATACATAATTTTTCTTTATAGTTCCTTTGGGAACTATAAAGAAAAATTGATTAAGAAAGAAGATTATTTTATCATCAGTATAAATCTACGGAAAAGCTTCTCTGTGAAAGGGAAAAATGTCTTTTTTATAACTGTCATTAAAACATTTAACATCAACATGACGCAATTTGAAATATTTAAAATGATGTAACAAGCAATAAAATTCTAAATGATCATGATCATGTTTTAGTCTGTAGAGATTGGGCCATTTGACAGAGAACTATAACGTCTGAACGGAGAATTTTTGTTTTGTGTTTTCTGAGCTGTCTGGATACACTCGAACTAAATATTTATTGCAAATAAATATTAGCAGTTTTGCCCTGGATTTACTGACAGAAACATTCCTATAAATGCACCCCTCCAAAAAAGCATTTTTTTAATTTCAACAGATGTGAAATTAAATAATGTTTCATTAGTTATACTGATTGTTAAAAAAAATTTACATTCACTTTGTCTTAAAAAAATACCAGAACCTTCTAATTTTCAATAAGATATACTGTATGATCTGTGGGTTTTTGGAAATGCATTAATTCATCTTTTAAAAGAAGATCAGATCAGATTTTTTGAAAATAAATTAAATGCAAAATGAATTGAACCATAATGATTCTACAAGTCTGATGTTGGCATCCATAACATTGTCTGAAAGCATCTAATTCAGATCATTGAAATTTTTTAGACTAAAAACACCTCAGAATATGCTCAACCAACACAACAGCAAGAAGTTTGCTAACTGTGAGTTTAATACTGCTAAACAAGCAAAAACGTGTTTCATGAAATACAAATGATGGAGGAATCATTTGGTACCAAACACTGAAAAACATTCGGAGGCCTACACTGACATCTCAGTGGATACAACACAACATAAACTAATCGCCAAACTGTGATCAATTTAAATTACACAAAACCATGCACACACACACACACACACACACACACACACACACACACACATACACAAATCTACTAGTCTTTGATTAAAACTCGTTAATGATTTTCAACATTGCTGAAGATGTATTTGCATTTTATGACATATTTTCTATACTACAATATCATTATTGCGACTGTACTAATCAGATGAGTTTATGTTGATGATGAGGAAATAACATGCTGACAATGATGAATCAGTTCTTTGAGGATAAATGAATTTTAAGCTCCTTCTTTATTGGAGAATACAAAACCATATATATATATATAAACGTTTTCATTCAGCTAATATTAAATATGGGTCATCACCATTTACATGAAAGTTTGTTAATTTTTAGAATGTGTTTCTGCTGAGTTTGAATGAATGTTAAAAAAAAAAGACATTTGTTCTCCTCAGTTGAGTGGTGCTGATAACAAATATTTCCAAATCAACCAGGACTGACATCTTAAGGATGATGACTAGGAAACTTTCTTGGTGTTTTCCTTTGTGCACACAAGCACAGTGTGTGTGTGTGTGTGTGAGTGTATAAGATGCTAGAAGCTGTCGGTACACAGTGTTTGATTTGCTCCTCAATTTGATGCTCTTGCCGTGTCTTCAAATCTCCCAATCAGCATCAAATCTGATTTGCATGAAACACACCAGCATGTCAGCACCCGTGCCAACACTCAGCAGCTCAAGCTCATTGCTTCTCAAATGCTGTGTGCGTCTGTGTGTTTGTGTTGTAACTAAACTGCCATTGAGTTTGCTGAAGTGAGACTGCTGCAAGCATGTGCCATGACTGAGCACACACACACTCATTTTAAGAATCTAAGACTCCCTCTCTCTCTCAGACACACACACACACACATTATTGCCTCTGAATGAAACCATTATCCCCCATGGAGCCCCAGACATCTGGGCTTGCTATACACAGCATGCTGGCAGCCCACACACACACTCACACACAAATTTGTATATGACTGTGTGTGTGCGACTGATAAAGACAGTGAGAGAGACAGAGAGACAGAAAGGACTGGACAGAGTCTGTAATCGTGTGTGTGTGTCCTCTCTTATCCCATGAAACACAGCCAAAGGGGGTCATGAGAGAAAAGGTCTGAGTCAGGACGTGTTACCCTAACAACCCCCTTGCCCCTCCAGCCCCCACCAGCCCTCCAGTCCCCATGGCAACATGAGCTGGCACACATGCCCGGCACAAAGGCATTCTGGGAAAGCACAGGTTTTATATTGCCCCTGGCTTTACACGCCTATGCCATCACCCCGGTAACACTAATGCTGCTCGGCCCTCTAACATTTACTCTTAGGCGACACACAGTCGTGCACAAACGAACTAACACACACACACACACACACACAAAAAACACACAGAAAGAGTGTGACCTCTGGAAGAGTTACGACATGTCTGACAAGTGTCTTCCTCTTTCTGCATTTCTCACTCTTTCCTAATCTCTCTCTCTCTCTTTGTCTGATGATCCAAATATATCCTGGTTAAGGACGAGGGAAAGGGCAAAATGTATGAATATCATATTAAAACGTGCTGTCAGCTTGAGAAGATTTTATCAGAATTGGATTGGATTATTACTATTTTCAGAAACTTGGTAGGATTAAACAATTATATATCTTATTCTCCATCCATTTGTCTTCCACAGGATTTTAGTGGCGGTTGGTTAATCTGATGAATGACTTCATTCAGGTCAACTCCTGAAGAGACGATACAGTTCAGTTCAGTGAGAAATTAAAGTCAGCACATCCTCAACCACATATGGCTGGAACTCAGTTCAGCTTCAGCATTTTGGTCCATTTGGTTCAGGTTCTTTTAGTTGGCTGTGGAAGCTGTAAGTGAAACAACAAAATCTAGACCACCAGTTGGGGGAACAAAGGTTTCTCTGAGGATTTCAAATCAACAATTTTGGATTCAGGAAGAAACCTACAAAATAGCTCTTCTAAACCTTGTTTCGAATTACTCTGCCTGTTGCATCAAGATCCTTATGTAGCAGTGTGTTCATCGTGATTTAGATTTAGTTGGTAAAGCATAACATCAGAGCCACAATTAATTACTGTACATACTGTGAATGGGACTTTGATGATGACACCACAGTGTAGTAAATCTTAACTTGTTGGCATCAACAAAGAACATGACAGATGTCAGTCATGACATGCCTACACTTTGTTTTATTGTAAGTATTGTTGGATGGAAACAAGGCAGTGACATGCATAAAAAAACACCACACAGCACAGTAAATAATAAAATAAATCACAACTAGATATTGTAGATATTGCACTTGGCTGCATTTTTTTTCAATTTATTTATTGAAATTTTTTTGGATTAATTGTGCGGCTCTGGCTAAAAGTTGCATGTGTACTTTACTCTGTTCGTGTTGGAGAGGAGGACAAACTGCTGTGTCTGTCCTCTGTCTGCTGCACCTCTGGCTGGAGATGCCACGTCGGAGTATCACGACAAGCTGTGTCTGATGAATCGATGCCTTTCCTCAATATTCACAGTGAGCATTCTCATAATTCAAGAATGAATTCCAAACTAGGTATACATGCAACTTGATACTATTTTGCATTAGTTGATTTGCTCACTTAATTTGAAGGTCAAATCTGAATCAGGTTTATTTTTAAAACATTTTGATTTGGGGTTTTGGTTTGGCAAAAGAAGAAAGAAATAAATCAAAAGCAAGTCAGTAGTCAAAACTGACACCTGACTTGACATGACAGATTGGTTTTGTCTGTCGGGTGTCTGGCCTCAGCGTTGGAGGAAAGGTGAGACGAGTGGAATCGCACATCCCTAAGACCAGTTGTGGTGGTTGGGGCATCTGGTTAGATGGCCGCACTTCCCTTTGGAGATTTCCCTGGCGTGTCCGACTGCATGAGGTAGACCCAGAACGCACTGGATGGATTTCAAATCTCATCTGGCCTGGGAACGCCCTGGGAGGTTCTGGAGAGTGTTGCAGAAACTTCAGTGAAACAATAATGTGTATCTGCAGCATCATATTTAGACTACAGAGCGTGGAAACACTCAGAGCTCAGACACACACACATGGGTTTGATGTCCTTGCTCTTCAAACACAAGTGAGATCAATGTTGTTCAATATTGACTGTAGAAATCAATGCTGATATCGTGCTGCACCCTGGCTCTCTGAGCCATTTATCAAACTGATGAATCATCTGATTTCCCAGAAGAACTCATTGAAATGATCCATGCACTTCAATGAATTGACCAATAAGGAGCAGCAGGGATGAGACTGATTTCAAACGTGTTGCTTCTGTTCTTTTTCAGGGTAAGTCACTAAATCAGTACTTACTGCATTTTCACTGCCACACTGACTGAATGGCCTTCGAGGCTTTGTGATTTGTTTGAAATATTCTTATGTAAATGCTGCCTTGCCACTTGGATTATTTCCTGTCACGCAGATATACCTGATTTAGATTGAATTGAATTTTGTTGTTCCATTGCTCGCGCTCTCTCTTCCTCTCTTGGGCTCTCTCTACTTTCGTGTTGTATCTAGAGAGTAAGTTACTGATTACCACGGGTTGTTGTGTCCTCTGACCCCCCAGTGCCCCAGCCATAACAGAGGTCATAGGTCAAACGCCCTTTGGCCTTTTCCCCCCTCTCCCTTGCTTTGTTACCCTTCCTTCTCATCCTCCCTTTCATTTCGTCGTCTTTTCTGATACTGCTTAGAAGGAAGATTTCCAAAGGGTGGATGTTGATTTGTGTTCTGGTTAAAGAAGTAGATGGATGCGGTGAAGCAGACAAGGGTGATGCCGTGGCTAAGTGTGTTTGTGTGTGTGGGTGTATGTGCGTGTGTTAGGTGTCATGAGGGCTGTCAGGGGTTAGGCCAGTAAATGAACAGCTGAGAGCGGTGATTTAGTCTGTATAAAAGGAGCCCAACTGTCATAACAAAGACACTCTGACAGCAGGCCAACCAGAGACAAAGAGGAGTCATCGGCCCCCAGGAGGCCTCCAAAGACCCCTTTGGACACACATATACACAGCACACACACCCTTACACAGACAATGGGGACTCAGCAGCAGGCTCCCATGGGCCTTGCAAGGGCCCAGAGTCCAGACTGAGCTTGGCTGAAAGGAACTGAGAGGCGTCCACTACAAAGCCCGGCAGGCGTCACAGGAGCACAGCAGTCACTTGGTCACCCAAGGGCCCCCTCCCTGCCACCCTCAATCCAGAGGTTGAAGCTACATCAGAAAATATTTCAAAAGTTACTAATACAACCCAGAGATGTAAGGCTGTAGAGCATTATGGCTGATGTAGCATTGCGCCGTTAGTTTCAATGGAAAAGCAACAGAGATCTGCTGGATTCCAGATTGCTCACCTTTTTACAATGATTGTCTCCAACCTCACATGATGATAACGCAAGACTTCATATGTAGCAGTGCTCCCAAGACTGGAATATGTAAAAAAGGTGGAATAAGGGCAAAGACAACTGTGACGTTGTACCACCTCAAACCTCTAAAGTGATGCTTCAGGCCTAAAGGAAAGTTTTATTTTATATTTCCCTTTAACAATAAGGGCTCTATGTGAGGTAAAGTTTACTATCCGTTGATGTATGCATGGGTGCGCAGGTCTGAGCTCCACAGACCATCGCCACATCTTTCTGCTCAGGATTTACAGTCTCTCAAGAAACTGCTGTTTTCACTTTTGTAGCCTCAACAAGAAGCTGTTTTCAGTGAAAATTCTTTCAAATTCAAACCACTAATGCTGCTGTCAAACTACTGAGTCTGCACCATCTACTTGAACTCTGTTATAAACTTTATGCTTCTTCTCAGAGGTCTGTAATCTGGCCTTGTCATTCCTGCAAACAAGGTCCACAGTCCAGACTGTTCTAGTCAAAGTGGGATCAGGAAACAAGCTGCTGAAGTCTGTGGGCAGGGGGGCTCCCCCCTTTCTAGTGAATAATCTCCTTCTTCACCTGCTCTCCTTGCACTTATCACACAGATGTAGTAGTCGCCCTGATGTCCTTCACTTTGGACAAAAGCTTCTGCAGAATGAGTCAAATACATGTGAATGTTTACAGACAATATTCATGCCTCCTCTTTTTTTAGGCTATTATCATGTCAGAGATCTGTTTGCAGGTTATTTTGCTGCTCTCAAGTGGCCACAAAGTAAATAAACCCTGCTTATGTCAAAAGCAGGGTTTATTTTTAAGTTGAGTTGAGCTGAACTGAACTTCTTCTGACTTCTCTTTTGCTCAATTTGGTCAAAGAAGCAGAGAAATGTTATTTGTTTCATCAAATTATTACTTGAAATGAATTGGCTATGGAAGGATACAGTTCACCATCAGGCCTATATTCGGGACACATTGTCAAAGTGTTGTTGTTTCTCTCCACACTTTCTCCTCTGCTGTTCTGTCAGTCAGCCGGTGTCCTGCCAGCCCATCCAGCCTGAGTAAAAGGACAAGTGTGGCGCCTCCATCCTATTAGGCTCCGATTAATCAGCCTTTTCTTCGGGGCTGAGGAGCTTGATGAGGAGAGGCATTGAGCCCCCTGTAACCCCCTGCCCCCCACCTATCCCCTGTGCTGCTACCCATCCACCTGCTGTGGCTTTGTCTGTGGCTTTGGAAGAGCTTTGGCTTTCAGCAAAAAGCCAACACTGACCACACACTTCAACATGACGGGCACAAACACTCAAGCCGGTGTAAAGGCTGGAAAAAAACCGTCCGCCACAGACTGCTCCTCTTCTCCAGGTGAATATGCCAGCAGAACACGGTGGTGACCAAGAAGGGACGCTTCAACCCTCATCTGAAACTCATACTGCTAAAATTTTCTCAGTTATGATTGCAGACAGGGCAGGGCAACTTTCCCTGCAGGTTTTATAGACTTTAGACAGAAATTCTCCCACACCACAGTGGAATGATGTCTCTGCTCAAGAGATCTCCTACAAAAATAAACAACGTTGAGCTCTGCATAGTTGGCTGGTGGAATCTGATCAAATTATAATTAGACCTTGAAAATGACTTTGTCTCTATGAGATTAGCAGACATGAAAAAGGCCTGCAGACCATCTTGTCAGAAAGTGTGTTGTAATGAGAACTTCAGCCTTTTTAGTGGATTTCAGCACAGAAACAGCACTCTCTCATACGCCCTGCTAGCCATCCAACATAGCTCATCATCAATTAAACTAGATAATTACATTCACTATTGTTAGACTTTTAGAAAACAAAGATTCCAATTGGCTTAATTTCAGTCATAATATTAATGAGAAGAGGCCTCATTCGTGACACTGTATTAGCAGTAGTGAAGTTGCACAATAGGCAAAATATCTTGTCAAGATGCTACTGAGCTGATCCCCCTTAAGAAGCCTAGATTCTCCGGAGAATCCCACATGAACCTTCTCTGAGCTAAGAAGATTTAATTCAGAGGATAAACCCAGAGGCCGGGGTTGGATGCAGCAGCTCTGTTACTCAGCAGCGGATTATGTTCCTACTTCTGGAATTGTTCTCTAGCATTTTGTTTTCTGTGCCCAAAAATTTTAGAAAATAAATCCCCCGTTTGGCACCTACCTAAAGAAGACAAAAGAAATTCTTTTGCCTTTTTTAGTTACACGTTTACAAACTAATTTAATCCAGTGCAAGTATTATTCCATGAAAACTACTCTTATGGTGTTTTTGCACCCGATTCATTATTCATGCCACATATTGCACTGCGGGGGGCTAGAGTCAAGCCAAGCTAACACTGCATGAGAGGTGGGTTTCAAATTAGACAGGTCTGACATATAGAGACAAACAACCATTCATACTCATGTATAGGTAATTTGCACTCACAAATCAACCTCATATTCATGCCCTGTAGCTGTAGTACCTGCACAAAAGCACAGAGAGAACATACAAACCCCACACAGAAAGACCCTGGTGTTCAATTAAAATATTTCTAGCTAACTACTGCATCACCATGCCTCCGTTCATAGATATGAATGGACAAAAAAATTAGGAACACTCTGACATAATGTCGTCCACAACATTTACTTAATCACCCAGTGATGAACACAGTCAGGGAATTTATAGATTCCTTTCAAAGTAACCAGAAATGGGACATTTTGAGCTTTTTTCAAGACCTGTACCTACTAAAATCGCCGCTGTGCGCACCAGCTGATAACATCACATGAGACAGAAACCTTCTGGACCATTGGAGTGCGTGCAGGAACACATACTGCCACACAAACTCACACCTTAACTCTCTGACCCTGTATCCCTTCACTTCTGTCTCTGCTGCGTCACACACTGCGGTTATTGAAACTCAGAAGTGGGTGGACCCTCCAGGCGTTAACTACATAGGTGCTGGCTTCAGTGGTGGTTGGCCCTCTTTTTCCCCCACATTTATTGGCTGTGACTTCCTCTGTTTTCAGTGTCAGGAGCCACAACTATGTACGTGTTTATTCCTCAGCGTCTCTCAGCCCTGAACAGTTTCCTCAACAGCAGGACAAAAGTGGGAGAAACTATTGTGTCTGTGTCTGTGCTTGTGTGAAACCTTTAAATGTCAGCACAAACGTCAACATGACTGCTCTACGCCATGCCATCGTTGAGTCGACAAGGACTACATCGCAGCGCGTTAAGTGTGTGAGTCAATGGGTTGAGAGGCCTGGGTCCTCTGGGTACGTTCACCCACCTTATCAGAGTCACTTCTGCAGCGGACAGGAAATCGGATTGTTGCCTTCAGCTGTAAAGGTTTGTTCAAGTATTCCAGGCATTAACCACAGGACCAGTGTGAAAACAACAACAGCCGACAGCTCCAGCCTGTCGGGCCTCGCTCTCACCGTGGGTTTCCCTTCCCCATCCAGCCCTGTGTCATTTTTGCCCACACATAAACACGCAAGCTCACAGCTGAATTTAATTTGGTTCATTCCTCTGTTTTCCGAGGGCGTTGAACTTCAGCACCTCTCATTGTCACCACAACTCAGCCGCCAGGGATTTACCATTGATGTGCTGGGCCTGCAATGTGCACGCAAATACACACTCATGCAGTTCACATCCACATACCAAGTTAAATGTGTTTCTGTCTGCACTACAGTCTTTGAGTCTGCAAAGATATTCACCAAATTAAAGACGTCAGACACATTTATACTAATGTGGAAAACACTATAAATGAATAATTCTGTGTGCCCTCTACGCATCTAATGACACATTAAGAATTAAGGCTTAAATTTGTGTATAATGCAACATCACTGAATAGTAATTTTAATTTTTTTTATATAAATGTAATTTGTATATGTAAATGTATTCTGGGGTAGCATGGCAGCATAGTGCTTGGTGCTGTTGCCCCACAACAAGGAGGTTGGGGGGATTGATTCCCGGGGCTGGGGTTTTTCTGTGTTCTGAGTTTGCGTGTTCTTCCTGTGCCTGTGTGGGTTTCCTCCAGGTACTCTGGTTTCCTCCCACCATCCAAAGACATCATGCTTGTGACTCTAAATTGTCTGCGAGTGGTTGTTGATCTCTGTTTGTCTCTCTGTTTGTGTTGGCCCTGTGACGGACTGGTGGGTTAGGGTTAGGGTTGAGGGTGTACCCCGCCCTCACCCAGTGGGATCTTGGATTGGCTTCATCCCACCCAAACACAGAAACTGTTAAGCGGTAAAAGATGAAAGAAAAGGTTGAGACTTTTCTGTTCTCACAAGGGTGAAATTTCAAACTTTTCTGAATACATTTTTTTTTCAAGGGTCTGCTGGCCATCATTTACTAGTGTGTGCTTTCAACTCTCTGCCCTTGAGGGGGCAGTAATGAGCATACTACTACTACTACTACTACTACTACTACTACTACTACTACTACTACTACTACTACTACTACTACTACTACTACTACTACTACAGTTTAGCGCACATGAAACTGAGCCTCAAAAGTTTAGAGCAGAAATTCCCGACTACTCCAGTTCAATTTTCAGAGAGTCTTTGGGATATGATACTGAACCCCGTAACGGAGGCTGATATGTCAGGTGTGAAATTTGCGGCGATTGTAAAGTTGATAAGTTCAGAAAAGTTCAATTTAAGTGCAGTCTATTTTTTGGTGCTGAAGTTTATGTTTGATTCAGTATATTAACATTTTGCATGATCTAAGACTAGAATGGTGCACATTCATTCAGAGTTGGCACCAATCATCACCCCCCTCTGTACACCTCTGTGTGTCTGTGTTGGACTATCAGATGGCAGACAGGGATTTAGGGTTTGGGATCTTTGCTGTGTGAGGTCAAAGCTCTGGTATTTCCAGTTGGAATCACAGTTCCACAGAAAACCACAACGTCAACTCCACGTTCCCCAATTACTAGTGCGCACACAGACGCACATGCACACGCACACACACACACACACACAAAGCCCTGCCACCAATGGGCTGCACTGGGAATGCTAGGTTCCATCTTTGTGGACAATATGAAGACAAACAGACAAGTGCAGTATAGACAGAACAGGGAATACATTTTTGGTTTTAGGTTAGAGGGGCAATAACAGCTGGGAATGAGATGTGAATGGTAGCCAGGATATAATATTCTTTGCAAAAGTGAAATTGCTTGTGAGGATCAGCGTAATTAGGCAGGTCACAAATCACCACTTCTTGCAACTTTAATGGTGCTCGTTATCTCACGTCTAAATTCCTGCTAAGCATCAGCATAGTTCTTATAAGCATATTAACAGTAATGTGAAGACTTACTGTGCCAGAAAACACTTACAGAACTCCTAAAGACTTGTTTTTTAGTGCCGATGTGGTGCTTTGTGCAAGCGCTGTCTCCAGTCGTGGAACGCGCGGAAGTAAAAAAAAAAAAAAAAAAAGCAACTTGGTTTTATCAGTAAGATTTCAAAAGGCTGTGGCTTGAAAGTGGTTAAAGATAAGGGTGACCGTAAATGCAGAAAAGATTTAGTATGAATGAAAGTTTATGAGGGGAGGCGCTTCACTCATCCAAACATTGGATAATTTGAATTATTGAACTCTCAGTAATTACCAAACCGAGGTGTATAAACTGGCCAAAAGTTTGCTCAGTAATCTTCTTTCCCTAACTGTTCCACTGAGCCCAAACGTAAATGCAGTGACTGGGAGGCTGACATTGAGCAAAGGGTCGAAAGAAACACTGTGTGCTTCATGGACACTGTCACTGTGCATTAGCAGCACCACAGCCATGTAATGTTGCTAGTTGATTCTGTTCTGATTCCAGATAAATGGCCCCAAAATATTGAAAAAGAAAACAAAAAGAAAAACTGATATATTGACATGTTAATATATTTTTTATATTTCAAGAACCTCGGCATAAAAACTGTCACCTATAAATCCATATAGATTCCCCTTAATTTGAAACACGAACATAACAATCTAACTGCAGTCTACGATCTGCCCCAAAGATGAAGTGCTACTCAGAGGACACACTGTCATACTTTTTGTTGTTATAACACAATGGTTAAAGCCCTTGTACAATACCAATTACCGCTATTCCAGCATGAAAGCTGATTCTGTGGCAGAAAAATAATGTTCTCAGAGCCCTTTTTATTTTCATGGAAATCGCCTCCAACCATATGAGCATATGAGATGAGCTGAAAGAAGGGTAGCTAATTTTTGTTTTGTTCTCCCTTTCAGTCTGTTACACAGAAGTGGAAAGTGGTCTAAATTTCAGCAACACCAGCCAGTCTATCGCAGGGCTTCTCTGATTTTGGATTTTGGAGATCTAAAAAAATTTCATCGCGATGATTCAGGTATAGGCTCAAACACACATAAGAAATTACAGCAGTGACACAACATCTTATTCTGGAGCCACAATTGTCTTTGGACACACACACAAAGTGATGAATCTGCTTCCCCATTCTCTGATAACTCATCTACTTTTTACGATTGAGAAATTGATACCAGGAAATGAAGATGACAAATACCTTCAAATACATACACACACACACAGCACCATGGACACATACATGCATAACAGACACACAATCTCTGCTCAGCCACAAAAACCACTGGGCTCCAGAGACAATGGCCTTGTCATGCTCTGGTGGGGTGCTGTCACTAATCCACACAGCTTTAGGGGTTGCAGACAGCAGACACACGCACACAAACACACACACAGTGCAGCTCCATGTGAAAGAGAAATTTGACACACACATTGCCTGGATTTGTGGATACATACTTGTGCATGCTCACTCTCTTGCTCTCTCTTACACACACACATAGACTTTGGCGTTGTGTAGCCGGCCGGCTGGGTGTTAAGGCCGAGCAGAGCTACTGGCGACAGGTTGGAGAGAGGAGATGGCTCACTAAGCCTAATCACACAGGGGAATGCTGTGTGGGGCACCTGACCGCCAGACCCTTCCCTGTCTGTTTGTGTATATGCTGCCTCACTTCAATGTAGTTTAACATGTGCGTGAACTCCAGATGAAAGCGTTCATAATTGGGGCTTATCACCCTGAACAGGGCAGAAAGAGAGGTGCCAGAGCAGGACTGGGGGCGTCTGACTGGAGCTGCAGTTGGATGGGAGTGGGGTAGGGAGAGGGGGGCGGGGGGTAGGTTGTAATGAGTCATCCAGATTCTTACAGGCAAAGCCTCACACAGCCGGAGAACATATTCCATACACTGAACGAAGTCCATCCCATAAAACTCAGCATCAATTACTTTAATCCGCAGATCAAAGATAGCACAAAATGTTTGATGTTCATCTGTTCAGTTCATCTGTTCTTGTTCTCTGGAACCTGCAGGGTACAGACTGGCTCCCAATGACGTGTCTGGTTTGCTCTTAGTAGATCAAACTGCCAACACATTGGAATGAGAGTTAGTTCTATCAGCAAACAAGATACTGCTCCACCTGACCCCACCACGTCCAAGCCAACTCATCTAAGGGCATCCAGTCAGTGCGAGAGCTGACTAATTTTACTCTTTTGGCTTGGTTTCTTCTTGCACAGAAAAAAACTGAAAGGCTTCATTGCTCAACTGATCGGTTAGATGTTTCTTGGGCAGGAGTAAGAATGTAAACACAGGAACAAAGTAATCTAAATGGAACTGTGTGGGTATGATTGTTTGGCCCAAATGAATTGTCACTTAAATTCATGCCCTAAAGAGGGATATGAACCAGCGTCTGATCCGCAGGTTTGAAAAGTCTGGATGACAAATCCAACTTCTAAGTCTAAATTCAGAACATGACAGTTTATGTGATTATTGTAGTTACTTCATGTATAAGTTTCTTGCAAATGAAGTAAATGACTAACAACTAATTTACTACCAATTTCTATAATTCAATTAAATCCAATCCAATCCAGGAAAGACAGCTTGTCTTCCGTTATTGAAGATATCTCTTCATTTTCAAGAAGTCTCTATCAAAACTACTGTATTTGTCTTCTGACTTTTTCAACCCTAGCAAGCTGTAATCATTCATGATATTTACACCACTTGGGTTGATTTTAATTAACTAATTCAGTAACACACACACACAAAAGAACAGAAACAGAGGGACCATATTGGATCTATGTTTGAAAACCTACTCTGACTTGTTCTCTGCCACAGCTTGTTTTGTCCAAACACACTTTCGCTGGAAACTGAAAATAGTAAGTGTGATCACAGGAGACATGTTTTAATACCTGATGTGCTTAGAACTGTCCACTCATGAAGACATCACCTGAGACAAATGTCTGCATGAGGTCTGAACAAGGCCTTGGTCACAGTTAATACAGGGCAGAGTGTCCACTTTGGTAGCTTGGAGCCGTTTTTAAAAGGGTTAACAGCAAGATTATTACAAGTGTTTCAGAAATTTTGGTTCTTCTGTGTGTGTAAGGACAACTCCACCTGTATTTGGCTACTAGGAGGCTGATAAGAAATGATTTGATGATGGGCAGGTAGGATTCATCAGTGCTCCTGGTGAAAATGAGACTGACCCTCATAATAAACATGTGACCTGTTAAAACAGGTCCCAACAGTTGCATTAAGACAAAAGAAGCTGCAGGTGTAGATGAGGTCGACTCCTTTATAAAATACTAAGTGTCATTAAGGTGACGATCTACCAAGCAAAGCAAGATGCCTGGCAACATGTGGAATATAAGCAGGAATTTTCTTTGCCAATATGTTGGAGATGCCTCATGAAGATGAGTGCTTTTTTTTTTTTTTTTTTTTTTTTTTTTAATGAAACCAAGGAAGAGTATCTGTTGCAGTTTGTCAGTGAATGCAGGGACACATGCATGCATAAGGGGAGGAGGAGAGGTTCTGGAGGAATAGTTGCAATTCACACTCCATCTGTTAAACAAAATCCTTTGAATAAGGGCTGGTGTTGTTATGGATGAAGGTGATGGCTGAAGGAAAACACAATGAAGATAAGAATTTTTAAGAGTGTCCAACATCTGGAGAATTTCACACAAAGAGATATAAGAGACGTTTACTGATTTGATTTGATTTTATTTTTTTAAATTTCTGCATTCCAACAGCTCCTCTTTTTCTCAGTCACGAGAGGTTCTTCATGTCGTAAGCTGAAAAAGGAATTCTGTCGATGAACTTGATCGGCTGAGTTACCCTCGTAACCTACCCATGCAGCATGACTTGTTTCTGAGTTGCGTTTCTGTGCCATTATCATTCATTTCAACTAGATTGGCCTGTCTGTGCATCGGCTGATCATTTCTAAGTATGTGAACACTCCTGGTGGAGTGCCATATTTCTACTGATTATGATTAATGCCCATCCATCTTCTACCGCTTTTTCTGTATCCGGGTCGCAGGGCTGCTGGAGACAATCCCAGCTCACACTGGGCGAGTTGCGGGGTACACCCTGGACAGGTCACCAGTCCATCACAGGGCCAATACGCAAAGACGAACAGAGCATTCACACCTACGGACAATTTAGAGTCACCAGTTAACCCTAACATGATGTCTTTGGACGGTGGGAGGAAACCGGAGTACCCGGCAGAAACCCATGGAAAGAACATGCAAACTTCCCAGGTGCGACAGCATTAACCACGACGCCGCCGTGTTGCCCTGTGATTAATGTAGCATTCACTGTGCTATAACTATGCAATGTATAATTTTTCCATAATAAAATGCTGTAAGGTCTATTAAGTCATCGACTTATATTATTCCAGCACTTTTCAAACTGAAAGAAACGTGAACAATGCAGTTCATTTGGTTACTTGTCAGTGACGTCACAGCTTTCCTGTCAGAATCTCAAATGGATATTTAAGCTACATTTTTAGGATACATTTCTTTCACACTTTTCAACTCTGCATTTACGTGTCTGTGTTTTAAATGATGAGAAAAAAAAGAAAGCAATTTTTATACATCTGTAGGAACCACCATGTTTCCCATGAACTGTGTCAGTGTGAAGATTTTAACCCACTGGGTCTATTGGCTATGGGCAAAAAGACAACTGTGGGTTTAGCACTTTCTCAGTTATCAGATGAGAAATCGAAATAAAGTTTAGCAACAGCCTCAGCCCTCAGCTACTCTCTGACATTACATGTCTGCTGAATGGACTTAGTGAAATGGTCACTTTGGATAACTTTTTTTTATAGTTGTACGATCACCCAGGATATTTGTAGACCTCTGCTGATTATATTACTGAACTGCTACAACTGATGAAATCCAAACCATGAGAAGCTTTAACCTCTTGGGCAGACGTTCTCCACAAGAGAGTAGCCTTGATGAGGAACCCTGGAGGTCCCCAAAAGCTGCTAATCCACCTCAGCTTTCCTGGTACATTTCATGTCTTACTCTTTAACCTTTAGTTCAAACTTCTTGCTCGCCCTTTTTCCTTGGGCCCTCATACTTACAGTGTTATTTACACCCCGAACCCAAAGGAGCAGCCATTATCATGCTGCCCCGTGGTCCAACTCTGTCTTTCCCCCATCCTGCTTCCAATGTGGTTATGATTAATCACACTTACCAGTAATCGGAGTGCCCTTCTTCCCCTCTGTTCCCTCTCTTCTTCCATGGGCTCCAGATGACTGTCTGGTGTCGGGGCATGAGACAATAGGATCCAGATGTGTGATCGATGGAGGACGGAGGATGCTCATAAATGGCGAGGCATTGCGGTTTAGAGTTACAGACATACGGTTCCATCCACTGGCCTCGCCTGCTTTGTGGCTTCATGGGTGATTAATGAGACTTTACTGGCAGCGAATGAGACCTGTTTCCGGTCTGACACAGATATAGAACAATATGTTGCTTACAGCATATTCTGTTGTTAATGTTTGGATTCATTTAGGCACATATGCAGCCGTAGACTCTGGGGGGGGGGGGGGGGGAGTGAACCAGCTCCCATGTTCTACACTCTCAAAATAATGAGATCACGAAGGTCATTGGTGAGTAGCGTTTGGACATAAAGGGCAAATATGATGGAGGAGATACGGCCAGGACTAAAAAGTGATGCCAGAGAGGATGCAGGATGGGTATATGAGTAGTGGATAGGACATTGCGAAACATTGCGTAAGTCACGTGATCATCCGGCAGAGATATCACCGCATAAATCATCATCTGGAAGAAATCACCGAAGCACACGTTCATGCTTGAACAATGCATTTGTGGAGCTAATTCACCACAAATCAATAACTGATGAGCTTCTTCATTCTGTCATGTCTCTACTTCAGTCTCATCCCTTGTGTCATGCATTTCCCTCTCACCCTGATTCACTGTTCTCTGCAGAGGTCGTCTGTCTTTGCCTGCTCCAGCACTCTGTGGCACGGCTGCACTGTCGTATGTTGAGCAGATGTGGTCTTTGTGGAATCTTTGGGTGGCTCTGCATGCAACCTGATGATAAGCAGAGGACATTCGCAGTGCACTCTGGACTTTTGCAATGAAACTGTCTGATTTGTTTTGTAAGCGATATTTTTTATATGACTTACACACAAGTGGCCAACATTGAGAGTTAGCAGTGTGTTTTAGATTATCCATCGCAGAGATTACAGATGTCTGTCCATCTAAAGTAAAAATGTTTTTGGCCCGTACCTTCCTGTATGGAGTTTCAATGGACTTCAGTGAATGCTGGTTTGTGGAAAGCATTTGCCTCCAAATCCTGCAAAGACTCACTACTGGAGCTAGAGCTTAGCGGTCAATAGAAGAACTACAATTTTTGGCATTTCCCTGTGTGGTCTTACATTTTCAGTCTTTTGTTTCAGTATGATGTTGTATTGAAACCATATCGCTACTTCTAATGTGAGGACTGATGAATTAAAAAAAAAAAACAGGTGGTCTCTAAAAGGCTTGATGAGGATAAATATGGTGTGTTGGCTGAGTGACCTCTCTACACTACTCTGTCAATTAAAAATGCAAAATGCCCCAAAAAACTAAAAAAAAAAAAAAAATGACTCACAAGCCTTAACCTTTACCAGATATTAGTGCAGATGACCACCAAACTTTGGACCAGCATGTTAGACAGAGCTTTCACCGCCATCATCAAAGCACCAAATGACGGAACAGCTTAAAGAAGGTGTCCATCCCTTCAGTAGAGTTCGAATCAATGCCAGGTTGTGGAAGCTGAGCGAGAAGAAAGCCCTCTTCATTCAAACCTCCGACCACAGTTCTTTCTGCTTGGTGACAGTATTTCAACCGGGTTCCTTTAGGACATACTTAATAGCGGTCTATTATACATTCAGTAGTCGGTGTTCACATCCCTTCTTATTATGCTCCGTGTCTCCTTTACACACGCCCAAGAAAAACATTACACAAACGTGTGCAGTCAGACACAGCACCACAGCTTATGAAACCGATCATCCTAAACGTTGGGGATTAATAATACAATAGCTTGAATAAACAAGGAGTGATTAAAACCTCACTGCGAGGGAGGCTGAGGTTTAACTCTGTAACCACAGACGCTCCCTGAGGTGAGCTCACAAGAGGTCTCACTGTCCCTTTACAGTGGTTTTCTACAGTTGAGCAACATTTTGGTAAATGTAGACAGAAGTGGTGGCCCTTCGTGGGCTTTACAGACTGTTGTTCTGGGACACTTGCAGAAATGGACATATACTGTGGTGTTGCATATGTATGTGCACCACAACTGTAAAACATGCATGTGATGCATCATCATCTTTGTAGCATGTGCATAAAATTAGTCACATAACAGACACAAGTTTGTTTATCCACTTATTTATTACAATATTTATTGTAATTTACTACTTAGATTCACTGAACTGGAGTGAAGTCAGTGAACCAAATCACCTGAGTCTGCTGTGCTTCCTCTCAGTCCGCCGGCTCTCCTTGTGTACTTAGCAGCAGCCAAGATATGGGTTAGCTGAGACCTCGGACTCGGGAGTCATAATTCAGTACGCAGATTTGAATCATTAATCTGGGTGATTCAGGAACCGGCCAGCTCCAGACCAAATACAATGCGATTCCTGAAGAGAATGCCTTTGTAGTGGGAATATGTGTCTAAACACAGCAGCTCAAATGGTACAAAACAAAAATTGGAGCTTTTTGTATGTGAGTATTTCCAATTATTTCTACTCTACACAAGGCTGCTGCCAAGGCACATTGAGCCCATTGTTCAGATGCACAGCAATATAGAAAATTAGTCCAAAAATCAGGATCTTACGAATTCATGATGCTACACAATTACGGCATTGAAATTGGGATAAAATGTCATACATTTACAACATATATGAAATGTAGTGAAATTCAAAATAGCAAATTAGCCAACATATTATTCGTTTTTTTTGTTAGCTTTTGCGTGCCCATGTGTGCTATCAGTGCTAACAGTAGTTTACAGTATGTTCACCACAGTTACAATACAGCCATGTGCTGTAATCTCAGCTCCACGCACGCTTCAACTTTAATTAGATTTTACAGTTAGGCTAAGTCAGGTAATGCTAAGATGGTGAACACTCTGAACGCTTCAAAACCATTCTTCACAAACGTGTGAAGTCATATGTATATACCTCAGGCTTGAGTGACGGCACGGTGGTTCTGTAGTTATTGCTGTTGTCTGACAGCAGCAAAATCCTGTCCACCCTTGCCCCCCCCACCCCGACCCTGATAGATAAGTGGTATAGATAATGGATGGCTGCATGGATCTCTGGTTGTTTTCTGAATTACCTGTTAAACATGTGCATGACTGGCTGCTTACCTGATGCTACAGGAAGAGAACCATTTAGAAAAGAATTGTTTTTTTTATTTGGCGCCAAGACCTGCAAATAAAGATATGCACACTAAGGTTATTAGATATGAAATGTACAACCAATAAATTAACAAAAAATCGTCAAAATAGGTTGATATAAGGTACCAACATATGAAGAGAGTATACTTCATTTGATTCGATTCATTCAACATCAAATGTTAAAGATTTTGGACTTAGTGTTTTTTATCAGCTGTCATTTGTGAACAATGTTGCCATGCGTTGTAAGCTGTTTGTTGATGAAACATGACAAATGTCAGCATTAACATCATTACAAAATAAATTTGTCGATAAATACACCAAAGCGACAGCTAGCATTCTGGCCGATAGACAGGACTGAGCACCTTCTTCTTCAATGCCGTATCATCATGTCACACTGTTTTTTAAACAAGCACCTGTCGGCTGATTCTTTCAGCATCAACACAAGAACATTAGTCTGTTTTCAGCTAACTTAATTTGCTAAGCCAGGTGACCGCGTTTTATTTTGATCGATTCAGCTTCATGAAATGCACCTATGCAAGTCAATGTGTGTGTGTTGGGGACGCCAGCCAGGGTCGGTGACTGTGTGTGGCTCGGCTAAGTGTGTGTTTTGGCTTGTGTGCGGCCTCGGGCGGGGGGGTCACTGTGTGTTTTGGGGTCACACTGAAGGTCTCAGATGGAATTACCAACCCACTGCGCCATACACACACACACACACACACACACACCCACGCACGCATACACACGTACAAAAGCACATAGAACAGATTTTTACTAGTCCAGTTCAATGCGACTACTATTCTGTTGCTTGAGTTTAATCTATCACCCCGTTCTGACACTGCGCTTCCATCAGCACCCTTATAGTGTGTGTGTGTGTGTGTGTGTGTGTGTGTGTGTGTTTGAGTGAGTGTGTGAGTCTTGCCACCCAGGATGGAGACTATAGTCTAAAGAATCTGCCTCAGGCCTAGTGTGCATGTCTGTGTGTGTTTAGGTTGCTGGTCACAGCATCCTATCACTCGTTGTTAACACCCCCACCATCTCAGCCCCCACTATTCAGATGTGGAATTGTACTGAAGGTGTTTTTGTGTGTGTGTGGGTGGGTCATTGTTGTGATGTTTCTACGGTGTCTGTGTTAAGATGTGCGATTTTATCTTTGCAGTTGTGTATGACTGGTGGTGTGTGTGTGTGTTTACGTGTGTGTGCGCGTGCACGTGTGTGTGTTTTGGGGCTGCGGGGCAGCTTTAGGATGACTGATATGTTGTGAACAGTGCTGAGGGACACCTGAGACAGCAGGCGGATCAGATGGACATCACTCTATCAGTAAGCGTCAGTAAAGCGTATGCACACACACACACACACACACACACACGCACACACGCACACATGCACACACAAACACTAGTCAGAGAGAAGAACAGGAAGCGATGAGATGAAACGGGACAGCAAGCGAGAAGTTGGTGCGAAAGAGGGGAAGAGGCTGAATGTGCGTGTCAGGGCGGAATGTGTGTGTTAGACAGGTGAAAAATGAGGAAGCTGTTTTGTAGACAGAACGAGTGTAATTAGTACCACACACACTCAGACACCTCATGAGTTCTCTGCATATGTTTGGCTTGTGATAATCAGAAAAGCTGCTAAGTTGATCAATTCGTTCACATCTCAACACACTTAAGTAATATGCAAAAGTGCAGTGAGTATTTCAGATCCATGTAACGTATAAGTCTGATTACTGTGCTTTTCTTTTAATACAACAAGTTATTAACAACATTGCATAGCAAGATTTTAAAAACAAACTCTAAAATGTAAGAATGGTGGCATACTGGTTAGTGCTGTTGCCCCACAATAAGGTTGTGGGTTTGAGTCCCGGCCTGGGGCCTTTCTGTGTGGAGTTAACATGTTCTCCCTGTGTCTGCATCCTCCCACCATCCAAAGACATCATGCTTAGGCTAACAGGTGGCTCTAAATTGTGTGAGTGTGAGTGGTTGTTGATGGACTGGCAACCTGTACAGTGTGCACCCCTTAAACAACAGGCTGTAAGGCCCTCGGCATCGATGCTGGTTCAGTTCCAGCCAGCGTCATTTGCCACATGTCATCCCAGACTCTCTTTTCCCCCGTGAAATGCCCTTCGTCTCTGAGCTTACACATCAAGTTGCTGTTTGCATGCTAAGGTTGGTCCAGTTTTTAGATTGTACCACTGTACCTTTACAGTAATTTTCACTTTGTGGTATGGCTAATTTTACTGTGAGTTATACTTACTTCTGCAGATTTGCTGTTAGGCTGATTTTGAAATCCTGATTGTGTACTCTGGCTTCTGGCATTTGCATCATGTCCAGTAAGTTCATACAAAATTTCCTGTCAGTCCTTCATTTTGGGGTACTCAATCTGAACATGAGGACAGTGGAGTCTGCCAGTAACAATGAAAACGGCTATGCAGGGACTGCACTGGAGTGAATCCACTCAGTGCTGAAAGATATTCTGATAATAAACTGTATCTGCTGATGTCGTGTATGTGCAATGTTCACCATGTTTGCCATCTTAGTTTCATATGGGAACTCAAATAATTTGGAGTAGTACAGTGGGCTGGGTTTAGTGCTGTTGAGTGCTATATCAGGGTTTTAAGCTTGTGACTGGGGCTTTCCTGTGTGGACTTTGGATGTTCTTGGCCTTTATGGGTTCCCTCCAGGTTCACCATCCCCTCTAACGGTCCGAAAACATGCTCATTAGGCTAACTGGTGAATTCGCAGTAGTTGTGAATTTGTCTCTGTATGTCTAAATGCCCTTCAATAGACTGGTGACCTGTCCAGTGTGTATCCCATCCTTGACCAGTATAGCTGGGACTGATTGGATGTTGCTCATGTATCCTCATTATTTTTGCAGATATTTATAGACCTTAAGTGAAATTATGAACTGATGTATTTGCTTGATTGAAAATCAGAGGACAAATTGCTATAATTAGATGACCAGATTTCTGAAATGGAAATCTGGGACAAAAATTGAATGTTATCATTGACTGACTGACAAATGACTGACAGGGGCAATAACACGTTCATGTGTTTCAACAATGTGTATTAAAAAAATGAGTAGCCAAGTTTCATAACTGGTAGTCCCAACCTAAATAAGAGTTCTATCCTCTCACAGTCAATTTAGGCTCCCTGCAAAAAAAAAAAAAAAAGGCAACAACCCCTCTATGTAACTGACTCTTTTTGAAATGCACGACATCAGAGGTTCCTAAAGCTTTCAGACCACGTGAGACTCTCTACTGCAGCCATTTTTTTTTTTTTTTTATAAAATAAAGAATAACTGACATACACACCGATTTTACCCACCCCAGCATGTTAGTTTGACTGGCTACTGCAATAACTGGAGTCTGTGCACAACTTTTTTTCCTCCCCCATTCGGATTTTCGGGGACACGTCGCCCAAATTGGGGACTGTCCCTGTAAATTGGGTTCGTATGGCCAACCTATACTTTAATAACTGCGAGATATTTTAGTACGGTCCAAACTAGTGGACCAACCAGCATGCTAACATATCAACATAGTTGACAACATAGTTAAAAAATGTGCATGACTTGACCTGGCTACTATACTTCCTAACAGTGGCTAGAAGTATGCAGGTCATATTAACAGATATTTAGCAAATATCATGAAGGAGAAATCTCTCCTCTCAGTTTAGATGCTAAATGGTCCACAACTTTCACCAGCTGGTTCTTAAAATTCCCTGTCTAAATCTGATGTCAATATCACAATACAACAATTTGATTTGTAAAGAGTTATAATTAATATGAATACTCTCTCCTCCACTGTTCATGGCTTAGAGCATGAGTTTGAGTATGTTTGTGCGTGTGTGCGTGTAGAGATATATGTGTTAGGCTCTGGTATTGTAAAAACAATCCCTTGGCATAGAAACGTCAGACAGACGGAATCAGAGCTGGAGGAGGAGCAGAAGGGAGGGCTACAAATTCTCTACAAATTGGCTCCTGTTCAGGACACAGAAGCCTGCTGATGACAGACACTCAGCCTCACAGGCTAGAGAAGCTGATGTTTAATTATTTTCTCCACACCTTATTCTTCGTCGTCATCATCATCATCATCATCATCATCACCGTCATTATCTTATATATATTATATACATATTCATCTTCTTCTTCTCTCCTCTCCTTCCCCACTTGCTGTGTTCCTCACGTTGGTTTGCTTGCTGCTGCTCTGTTATATTCAAAAACAAAATGCCGTTGTTTCCCATTGCTGCAGCTCCTTCCCTCTCTGCTTCCCAGCCCTGGCGTGGTGACACAGGCCCATTCACAGGCAGACACCTGACACTGAGCTGCAGCTCTCACACAAGGATTAATACTGGCATTCCTCCATCCATCCCTCCCATATATACGATTCCTCCCTCCTGATCCAGTCCACTTCCTACCTCTCCCTTTTTTTATTTCCTCATCTTTTGTTTCCTTAGTTCTCCCCATCTATATTCCTTATTTCCTCTCATTCATTCTTTTTACGTCCCGATTCCCTTTCCTTCTTTTCCATTTTACCTGTTCCTCAAGCTATAATTTTTCATTTGGCCCATTATTTATACCCACAATTAGCTTTCCCTTCCATCCATTTTCCTGTCTTCCCCCCGATCTGTCCTGATTCCCTCTCTTTGCACTTGTATCCACCTGCTTTCCATGTTTCCATGTTTCACTGTCATTTATATATTATCGTATCATTATTTGACTCCAAGCTCTCCTCCTGCTCCATTCCTGTTCTTGTTCTGGCCCTCTCTCCCTTAATCACTTGCTTCCTTCCTTATGTCTCTCCTTGTCCACCTTAGGTTTGTTCTCATCAACCCTCTTTCCTCCACCACTCTCACATTTATTCCCTCACTCAGCTTCCTTATTTCCATCCGTATTCTTTTCCTTGCTCCATTGTTAAGTAATTTCCTTTTCTTTTACATTTTTTTTTAAATCTTGAAATATTAGTTCCCCCTGGTCCCTGCTCTGCTTACTCCCACCATCCTCCTTGTGTGCTCAACATACTATGGTGGAAATGAATCGGTTTATGAGGGGAGTTAAGTTTCATAACCCACCATGTCCCTGACCCTGCTGGTATTAACTGCAACATTTATGTACACACACACATACACGCAAATATGCACACACACTCTAGTGGGTCCAATAAGAGAGGGAAGTGTGCTTGGATGCAGCTCAACAGCAAACCACCCTTAAGTCGTCCCCTGTGTACTTATAAGAAGTTATATCTCACATCCATTTGGAAAATCATTACTCAAAGTCACACATCCGCTTTTCCCATCGACGCACATATGTCTTGACTTGTGTGAGTAAAACTACAGCAAAGAAGACAGACGCTCAACACCAAAAACTGGATTAACTGTGTTTCTCTCATTTTGACAAAACATCATAACCTGTGAACGCTGACATTCATTCTGTTGATGTTGCTGTCAAACCTATCACCAAACGGGAAAGTTCATACTGGATGATTTTATAAATTGAACATTTACAATTAGAAAGACTTTGGGTGTAAACCACAGTTTGCATCAGGGTTAATAAAATGTTTGAAAAGATTGTGGTTCCAGTCCTCGTAGGTCTGTGATTAAACATGAATACTGGTTTCCTGAAAGCTCATTCATTACCCTGTGACCCCAACCTCCACTCAGGGACTCTGGGATGACTATGTACTGAATATGTATGTCTTTAAGCACATCTATGCTGCAGAATATTTAAAAGATTCTTCGCCATTATTGCCATCAGCTTCTCAGGTTGGATTTCAGTGTTAAGATGTTTTTACCAGGAGCTCAACCAACAGACCAGGTGGCTAAAACAAGGAAAAATGCTGAATAAAGCAGTTTAATGTTAAACATCAGTGATTAATCAGCAGTGTCTGATGGACACGTGGTGGATGGGAACTGAATTGCAAAACATTTCCCTGGCTTTGTTTTTGCAACTGTTAATCCACATTTCTGATGACAACAATTCTTCATCTGGCTAAAATCGATCGAATTGAAAAAATAAAACATCTATCTCAGTGTAATTTAAAACTTGGTAAAAAAAAAAACAACAAAAAAAAAAAACAACACCTCCAGCCAACTATAATAGTCACACAGTAACATAGGGGAATAATTAAATGTTTGGAACTATTTTCTGCAGTGGATTAAACAATATTTCATCTATTATTTTTTTCTGGATTTCTGGATGCAAGATGCTGGAAGTTCGTTGAAAAAAAAAAGATGTTTAAAGTAATGAAGAAACACGTCACCTGGTGCAACGGTCTGGTTTCATCATGTGAGTCCTATTGTACAAATGACAAAACAGGCTTTGGATTAATTGATAAAACTTTTGCTAAGCTAATTTTTGGTTGATTTTGAACAGGTTAAGCCAAAGTGGAATGAAATGCCACCATGGACATTCAGAAACGTCAGGGCCTGGAAGTGGGTCAGTGGGAGCACACCTGACAGATGCAGCTACTGGAAATTGGAGAATATAGGTGAGGATTGTCTCCACCAGTCTCATCACCTCTCTGTGTGTCTGTCAGCACACGAACCCTCTGCTGCGATCTTATCTCTCAATTAGTGCACCCAGCACATTCCTGTTAACCACACACATGCATGCATGCACACACGCACCTGCGTATTAAATTCAAAACATCTCAAAATGAAGCACTGCCCCGCTCATGACTGCACTTACTCTCAGTCACGACTTAATGGTTCAAATTTTTCTTTTCTAAAAGTATAGACAACGTTTGCCCACAAGGAAAATGAGCTCTGAAGAAGCTGTAGCCACGTTGCTTTGACAGAGGATGACAAACTGCTTTTGCTGCTTCCCATATTTCATATTCTTCATTAAAATCATTTAAACCATTGCGACACACACCCATCATATTCACACTTGTTTTCTCACACTTGCACCAAACGCTGCGCTGAGCTCTCTGAAGAACAAATGAATCTCAAACACTCATAAAGAGTTTTGAAATTCTTGCTCACTGACTCATGTTAGTCTAAGAAATGTCACAGAGCATGAGGTCCACGAAAACACATGTGTGCACCCAGGGGCCATTTTGACGAGTGAGAGCCCTCAAAACCGTAATAACTCAGCTACTCCCTATGAATCATTAGAATATCCAGAAAAACACAGTGTGTGTGTGTGTGTGTTTGCCTACGGTGTGAGCTGTACATGCCACGGTATGTATCAATCATAAAAGTGGCTGACAGGGATTTCGTGGGAATTGCAAAAGTAGGGTGGACAGCTTTTGCTGGTGAAACTAACCAGCAAATTTGAATGAAAGGAGCATTTGAAAACACAGACACCCACTCACACATACTGTACACTGATCTGAGCTGGCTGGTAATAGGGACTTTGCATACGTTAGATGGCAAAATCAAACTTCTGGCTCAACACAGGCCTGGGTCCTTGGCCTGAGTCTGCTCCATATGCTTCCACATCTGGGTAAAGTCTGGTTGTTATTCTCCACTATTGTCTCAGAATTGGTCCAGATCTAATAGTATCTGTGTGATCTGACAGTCATTCTCGATATGGGCCAGATTTGGGCCAGATCTGGGCCATAAAACTGGGTGTAAGATTGGGGCAGGAGAAAACATGCAGGTGGCTCAAGTTTGGGTCAGATTTATTTTGCTACATGGGAGGGGATGCCTCCCGGAGGCTAAGGCATAATCCTACTCTTCAACACCTTACACTAACACGTAAATCCACACTAAGACTACAAATAGCTATTTTTCTCTATGACGAAATTGCTGCCCCTTTGTAAGACTACACCTGCCTGCAGCTGTGCTTTGAGCTAATTAATGACAAATGAAAACTCCTTTACTTATGTCACAGTGGGGAAACTGCAAGCACTGGATGAGACTATCATGCTAATTTCAAGCAGGAAAAAATTTTAACCACACTGATCATTTAGGTTTGTGCATTTTAGCATTCTGCCGTTTCTTAATAGAAACTGGTAAATAACACACACCTTTAATGCAATATTACTTCAACAATACAATGCACGTTATGAACTGGGGCATCTTATACACGAGTAAAATGCAGCGAGAGGTCAACAATTAATGTACACAGCACACAGGAACGTGTCATTGGATACAGCATACAGTTTCAGACAATCAAGCAGTGTTTGTAAAGGTGCCTTTTTCTTTCAAAAATCTTAGTTGACCCTCTTAGCTTAGGCCTAACTGCCATGTGCTAATATAGCTGAGGTTAAATTAACATATAAAGTATTGTAGGCTTATTAACTTAAAAGTTAATCCTCCACATATCTCATGTACTTTTCCATTTTAAATATGCTTTTTATGCTAACCCTAATTAAAAAAAAAAAACAACAAAACTGAAATTGTTTGGAAAAACTTGTTCAAAAGTTCTTATAAATGAAGAGTTACTGGTATAACGGAATAACATGGCAGAACAGTCCCCAAAGTTTTAATCGCAGGATCAGAGGTCCTGACATCTATTTGTAAAACACAAAATATTGTGGATTTCAAAATTCACATTTTCAGCACAGCGAAAATAAAAATGATTGCACTATTTGATTTACATATTGTTGCATGCTTTGCTACCTAAACCAGTATAAACCAGTATAAAAAATGTCAGTCTAAGTGTTGTTGCCAGCCAGCTGCTAGTCATGGGCCAGTGTTACGGCCTCCCACCTGAAGCAACGTTTTCTTTGTAAAACATTAACAAGCCAGCTGAAGACTGTGTTTTCAACCAGCTACCATCAGCTTGATTATTTCATGACTATTCTTAATTTGAAGAGGGACAACTGATTAAGCATAAAGTTATCATGATGATGCTTTTTTAATTTGCATTTGCATTACAAGGGGGCAAGGAAAAGATAATTCCCATGAGAACTTTGGTACTTCTCATTGTGGCTTTTGATGAATGCTTGGTTGCATTTCATGGGCTCTAGCCATTACAACAGTATATACTGAGCCAACCTGCCAAATACAGCATCAAATTTTCAGGAGCATGCAATGCAAGGTCCAGCTATGCCTGGAACATGCATGTTTGCACAGGAAAATCCGCTGAGGAAGCACCTGAAAAATCAATGCATGAGGGTTGTGCTTTACATGGCATGCATAACATTACATGTGATAATTTTTACACATCTTACACCCCAACATCTCGAATGGCACAAAGCACAGACAGGTAATGCGGCATACCCGAATGTCTAGGATGAGTGGTAATTCTAAATTAACCGTCGGTCTGATTGTGAGCGTGAGTGCTTGTTGGTCTCTGTCTGTCTCTGTGTTTTGGCCCTGTGATGGACTGGCGACCTGTTCAGGGTGTGCCCCGCCCGCGCCCAGAACGCTGGCTGGGATTGGCTCCACGCATTATAAATAATGTTCTGACCAATGTTCTCATGTTCTAACTTTTCTAAATCCTGCAAAAAGTTTGAAAATGTGTTTGTTTTACTTTGGCAAACGTGACTCTGAACATGTCCCCCCCCTGCCCATCACCACCACCACCACCAAAAAATAAAGCCAAAAAAATAAAGAGGGAAAACTCTTTGACCCAGAAAAGAGGAGGGATGAGTGAGACTTTATGGTGACCACAGTTATGTTGCTGAAAGAGTAAATAAAAACAACGGAAATAAGTAAATGAAATGTCATGGTGCTGGAGCCGATCCCAGCTCACTCTGGCTGAGGGTGGGGTCACCCTGGACAGGTCACCAGTCCTTCACACAGAGACGGGCAGAGACCAACAACAACTCGACCTACGGACAGTTTAGAGTCACCAGTTATACCAAACGTCTTTGGATGGTGGGAGGAAACGCTGGGAACCGAACCCACAACCTTCTTGTTGTGAGGCCACAGAGCTAATCACTATGCCGCCGCGCTGACCTAAATTTCATCATCAAGGGTTTATTTATGTATTTAATAAATAAACAAATTGCCTGATACAAAAAAACTTGGTCAATAAATTGAAATTAAGTTATTTTCTGGAGGTAGACATCCTTGGAGTCAGGCCTCTAGGATCATTTGTGTTGTTAAAACTGCATATGCACTTTGTTAGAGAATACAGCTAAAGGTATATCAACGGAGTAAGATGGTGAACTGTCACACTCCCAACTTTTTCTCTTTATTATTTATTCTCCTCACACACACAAGCAAACTACACTAAAACACACACTAATCAGCCTCAAGGTTTTACATGAGAAAATGTCTCTGCCTAACTCTCAATTTCTGACCCTGTGCCCCAAACAAATCCTGAATTAATTAAAAAGGGAAATCCCAATGGTCCACCGACGTGCACAGACACACACACAGATTGGGTGTCTCTCACCCACACGCAATAGTAAGGGATTAGTGGAGCTTGTTCAATGATGGGAGTGTTTCCTGGTTGACAGAGAGTGACAGAGCTCAAGCAGCCTTGGTTTAAACATTTGGAAGAACTCTGCTGACCATTTGGACAGTATCATTGTCTGATGCACACTCACTGTATCAGAAAATCTGACGGAAAAATTAAAGTGATTTAGTCCAGTCACACCAGCGTTTGCAATCTTTGGACTGAATTTGTACATTTCAGTGGAATGGCCACGGTCAGTTACACTCTAATTGAAGCAAACTAAAAGATTGGAATGCTGTTACTGAGTGCTTATTCTTTAGTTGGGTGCAGGAAACAAGCAACTACCCACAAGTGTGATCATTTACTGAAAAAACCTCACACAGATTGATGTGCATTCACAGCAGTTGTGTAACTATGTGAAATGCTTTAATGGTCAGTGAATGTGTTAATATTAGTGCAAACTGCATGCCCTTTTCTTTTGGGTTGGTGGTATTGTTTGTCTTAGTGATCTGGTGTATCACTGTTGCTGTTATTCGAATTTAGTGCCCCAAGTGAGTAAAAATGAATGTGTTGATATTCCTTAGTATTGTTCAGATGGGAAACACATTTTTCATTCCAAATGTGAGCCTTCTTGTTAATATTATGACAGTCAAGATGACATTATTGAAAACCAATAATAATACAGTCAACATGGCATTGCAGAATTTCAAAGCAGGTGACAAAATCTGAATATTTAGTGTCTGTTATATATTTAATGTCATTGTAATATATTTGGTCCCCTGCCTATATGGCTCTTCATCTGCAAGACATCAGTTTGAAGTAGATTTAAACCAGTACACAGTTCTAATGAGGCGCACTAAAAGAGCTGCATCGATCGAGCTTGACTGTTGTGTATTATGCGCTGCTTGTGAAAGTGCTGCAGAGGAAATTGTCTTGCGAACAGGTTAGGCACTGACCTTAGCAGCTATCTAGTTAAAGAAGTACGCTCCTCACATCACAAATAATTATCAAACCAACAATTCATAGTTTTTTAATATATCCAAACTGTGAAAACTGAGAAGATGATTTACCGTCCTATGTTTTTGTGTTAATAGTTATGTAATTTTCAGTCACCATTTTACTAGCCCCAATGCGCTGATTACATTATGATAGTTTACACATTACTGGACAGACCACTTGAGGACGAGTCTGCATTTCCTTATAGTTCCCGTGCTAATTTAGAAAATTGGCCTCTGTGTCCACTCTGCCCTCATTATGAAATGGTTTGTAGCTAAGAGGGTCTGCCTGTCTTGTGGGTCGAACCTGATGATGACGGATGCGGTGGGAGACTGAGCAAGAGTCTGCCTCTTCTTTGTTTTGTCAAGATTAAAATAGCTTTGGCCTCTGATTCTGTTGGTCCCAGATTGGACTTTTCCTCAAGGAGCAATTATGTGGATGAATGTGCTTTGTGGTCTGTATAATGGGATTGTGGTTCTGTTTTGATTACATATATACATTCATCTTTTTCTGACTCTGATTTGGCCAGTTTATAACTTTGTTTTGATCTTTTTTCATATGTTGTGGTCTGAAACTTTGGTGTTTTCTTCCGACCACTTTGACACCACTATTTCTAATATGAATTCATTTCGGGGCAATGACAAACTATGTCAATCAGCAAAAACAAACAAAAACAAAAGCTCATTAATCAGTGATTGGTCGCAGATGAGATGTTTTTTTCCTGAGATATTTTATATGGAAGTTACCACATACTGGGATTATAGGAGCACGCTTGCAATCAACTTCTCATTTTGTCTTGTTTCGAAGCCGGAATGAAACAAAATCACATCTGAAGGAAATCAGGGAGGTGCAGGAACACAACTGGTTGTTGATTAGGAAAACTGTCCTCATCTGACAGGACACAATGTCTGAATCACAGTGCAGTGCTGTGTTGTTGTCCAGTGGCTCCACAGTATAGTCAGATTGTTCAGTCTCTCTACTTTTATCTAGTCGAGTCTTCATAGGGTGCTTCTGCAGTAGCGTCTGTAATTCAAGTCTTTTGTCTTGTTTATTGTGGTTCAGTACCAGCATTTCTTCCCAGAATTCATCATCTCCTGTCAGATTCCAGATTCTGCTATGGTATTCATTTACCTGTTTACTTTTACTTTTGTTTATGTATTTATTTATAGTAAAATATTTTTTCATTGTTAGGATTTTTTGGCAGATACATTCTTGCAGATATTTAGTCCATTCAGTCTCCTGTGTCTGTTTTTGGTTAAATCTTTACTGAAGTTGTGTTGTTGTATTGGTGTTTCACTCTCAGTGGGATAAGTGTGATTATAGTGGATGAAGGAATCAATAAAAAGGGTAATAATAATAACAATTATAATAAAAAAAAACAGGACTACCACTACATTGACCTGCCGTGCCTATCTCCAGCTGTATCTTTGAGTCTCTGTTGCCTGTTGTACTCCACTCAACCTAAAAAAAGTGCAATAAAAAATAATATCTTATCTTGTCAGGAGTTTTTCTTTAACTTGTTTACTCTGGGTAGTGACCAGAAGCTTTACAAAAGGGTAAAAAAAAAAAAAAAAAAGATGAAATGAGTTTCCTCTGCTGTGTGGCAACCCCATCTGGAGGATCTGCTGCTCCTTCACCTTTAAAGGAGCCGGTTTAGGTGGTATTGGATGAAGATGCCTTTTGGTCTTTATCCAGTGATGTCCAAATGGTCAGAAGCCTTGGGGTAGGTTCAGATGCACAATGTTGGGCCAACCTGGAGGCCACCTGATCTCATGAATGGATGTTAGACCTTTACTTTTATGCGCGCAACATTTCAATGCTCTTTTTAGAGTGGAAAGTTATTACAGAAAGTCAAGTCTCTTAGGACACATTAGAATTTCAGCCCTAAAACTTTTTCTCATCATAAAGAATTTGACTTTTTTCTCTCACTATTTGATGGACACCCAAAAAGGTAGCACTTCCTGTGGAGACTGATATTTTTACATGCAGTCGTGGTTTTGAATGACACTTTGAGAAAATAAAACAAATAGTAACACTGTATTCGTAAAGCTATTCCAGGATTTTATGCTGATGATTGGTAAAAATTGCTTTAATCAATATATATGATGCATATCTATTTTCATCATTCTAATTTGAATTTCATCATTTACATTTTCAAATTTTCTAGCTATTTGGCATCCCCATTCTTATTATTTTTGGCCACTTCCAACCAAAAGACTTTCCAGCCATTAAAAACACTCAGTTTCTTAACATGTCACTCTCTTTTTCACTGATTTTTTTGCTTCTACACTCTGCCCTCCTCTCAAAACTCAGAGCACTTGTAATTCATCAACAAAATTTGTATCACCCGAAGGCAGGGTTTGATTTAATACTCAGGGTTTTATTTACTTCCTTAGTAACAGCAAATTAACAGCTTTCTTTTATTACTATTAAAAGAAAGCTTTTTATTACCATTATTATCAAAAAAGGCTAATGTTCCACGATTTACGTGATGATCAGTTGTCAGTCTTTTTTTTTACATTTGTACTATTGAAGGTATTCACTGAAAAATCATGTGTAGTGTCATGTAATGGACCTTAGATGACAACATGCTGTAGAGATACTGTATAGTGATACATGTGGGGATGCATCTTAGGTGCAAACAACACCAGTGCATAATGCATAGATTTTCTAAATGACGAAGTGTGTTTATCTGTTTGCGTGTGTGAGGAAAAGAGAGATTTAAAAAAAAGTGGAGAGAGTAAATCTTAGGGACAATGCAGGCTTGTAATCCCTCATCTATGACTGCTCAGCTTCCATTACAGAGTAAACAGGCTTCTTCTGCAGAAAGCCCACTCACGGGTGGCCATGTCCCAAGCAGTTAACTTCTACGTGCGGATGTGAAAGTGTGTGTGTATGTGCCTGTAAGAAGGCTCCAGTATCTGTGCAAGAGTGTGTACATCTCTGTGTAAATGTGCCGCTTCCAAACAATCCGGGAGGTAATTTACTCTAATGACAGACCTGACGACGCTCCAAAAACCGTGATTAAAAACCATTTCTATTCTGAGAAAGTTGTGTGGGGGCTCGTGTGTGTTTGTGTTGGTCTGAGAACGCTAACAGAAAATCTATCGGCAGCAAGCGGAGGTGTCTGAGTCGGTCAGTTTGTGTGCACAGAAAACCCCACAGCATCAGTGTATGTGTTGAGTGTACGAGTGTATGTTTGTGGCTTGTCTGTATGCATGTGTGTGTTTGCGCCACTGTTTTCTAAATCTAAAAATGGTCCAAATGTTGGAAGCTTCTCATCGAGACAAGCAAGCACCCAACCAAGAAGTTCCCCTTAACTCATCCCCGATCGCTGAGACATATCACAGTGTTGATGTTGGACAGGAGTCTGTGTGTGTGTGTGTGTGTGTGTGTATTTCTGGTTATTTTGAGAGACACATGGCAATAGGCCCGTATAAAACTCTGCTTTATCTCCCCTGAACATACCAAGTGGCTAAAATTCCTCCCGTAGGAAATGAATAACGAAAGACTGTGCTCTGCTGCAAACATACAGATCATCTTCTTTCATCACTCAGTGGCTCCATTGTGTAAACTGTAGTGATTTTACTTTTCAGTGGATTTCCAAAACTTGATCAACTCTAGTTTTGATTTTTTGCAGTTCCCCCCGCAGCTGAGCCTGTTGCAAAAACAACAGCAGGAAAGCGTCACCTTAAGGTGATGACACACAAGCTAGTGTACTAGGCAGTTTCAGGCTATAACACTGCGGCTATTGATGCGGGCCGACACGTTTGACAGCTGTGAAAAGACTGTCAATACATAAAGTTTTCATAGCTAAAAACTACCATAACAGCGTGAAAGTATGACTCCATATAATAACTCAAATATTAAGATTCATGTTGGGTTTTGGGGGCAATTTGATGCTGAAAATAAATGAGTTTGGTGTCCCAGACTGAATTAAAGCTCACTGTATACTCTGTGCTAAATGAGTCCTTCCCTTCACGCTCATTACATTTTTTTCTAAATATTTACCGTTGCTGTGTAACTTTCTCTGATCTTAGCTTATTTGAACCACCTTACATTGTCACCTGGCTTTAGCATCGTTGGATTTATGGAACTGATGCTGCTGTCCTGTCTTGCCATGTCTCCCTTCAAAACGTGGCCGTTAATGTCAGTTGAAGTAAGACATTTAATGAAAGTGCAATTGAAATGTTTGTATTTCTGACAACAGCAGATTCTTGAAGACATGAAAGGTCATTGGACAGTTAATTTCCAACCTGAATATCAAAGCTCATCTGTACGTGTAGCAGGTTGTGTGTCGCTTGTAAATCTAACACAGTGAGGCTAAAGTATCTTCCTGTAGTGAGCGTGCTACTGGAAAGGATTTGAGCAGTCATCACTTTCTGACGCACTCTTCAGTGATTAATGGCTAACTACCAGTTCTAATGATTAAGGGGTTAGCATCAACCAGTCATCACTGATTTATTTAATTTGTACTTACAGTTTCTCTGACAATGACACATGATCAGTGAAATGTGTGTGTTCAATGTGAAAACACTTAGCACCAATAAAGAAGAAAGCTAATATCTTAGTGGCTGTGAAACAACACAATGAGTCAGTCACCACAGCACATGGTGCAGTTCGCCAGTGTCCAGAAGCTCATCGCAGCCCATCAAACTTACAGTTTGGGGTCACAGTCCTGTGTATTGTAGTGTAATGCTCTGAATGTACTGCATGTGTTATCCATGAAAAAATGTAATTTATACCTTTCACTTCTTTCATTTGGTTAGTTTCTTCTCAAGAATTACAAAGGCTTGGTGGGTAGTCCTATTTGGACCAATGACCTTGCTCCATGTCATTATTTTAACTTGCATGACATTTTAACCTTTTAACAGGAAGCACATTCTTCATCAAATGAAGAGTTATGTTATGTTAAACTACATCATCCCAAACATCCTAAAGTTAACTCTGTGTATTCATTCATTTCTATGTATTTATTAAAAAAATAAGAACTTGGAGGGCATCCCAGTGGCCTGAGAGGGCTTCGCATGAAGATGTAGTCCTCAAGTCTGACCTGTGGCTCTTTCCAGCATGCTGTCATTTTGCTCTCTTCCTGACTATTTTGAAAGGCCAAAATAATAATTTTCACTTTTTAAAAAAGTAAAACTAAATAATATAAATGCAAAAAGGAAACAATAATAACTTTTTTTTTTTTTTCATAAGCTCACATTTGAGGAAGTAGATCATTGGTGTGGGGGTTGATTTATCACGTTTATCTCGGGAAAAGCATATAACAAACAGCGAGGCGGGGATCATTATGTTTGACTGAATAATTAAGTATTAGCTCTTCAAACAGCAATAGACAGCGGGCTAAGCAACACGGAGCTGCACCTTCAAAGCTTCCTCCATCTCCGCCGCGGGAATGGTGAGCAAATGTTACTTCAGAAAATAGACCACACAACGCTCTGCTAAAGAAAAGCCCAGTTAGTTTTTAGAGGGAACGAGCCTGAAAATGCAGCTGAGTGGAAAGACATCTGAGGAGGTTCAGCACCAACACTCCCCACCTGCAACTTTTCTCAGGGTCAGCCATGCGTTTAATTCACTTTATGGTGCCAGCCCTGGCTTTTGGGAATATTACTAAATTATGAAATGATGAATGATTTTTGGGTTTGAGTGAGAATAAAAATGTGTGAGAAAGAACGACATGGCATACAAATAGGGTTTTAATATGTTTTGCACAGTGATAGTGTGTTTGTGTGTGTGTATGAATGACTGACTATGCAGCATGAGTTTTCTCAAGTGGCAGTTTGACTCCCTCGCATTTACCCTAAAGTCCCCCCCAGTTGCATATCATATCATATCATATCATATACAAAACCTAATTATAAATACAGATCAGACAAACACACTGTACACTAACGCACACATACTCTCTCTCAATGGTCGTTCACACCATATATTATATAGGCACACATAGCACACCTTTGCATACACAAGTGTGAAAGCACAGGCGAACAGACTGTGATAAGATCCAGCTGTGCAGTGAAGGACAGAACAAGGGAGGAGACATGACACAGCTGCACCTCAGAGTAAGGTCTGACCCTGCTAATGTGTTATCGTAATGTACAACTGAAAAACCCTCCCAGTGGAAAGAAAGAGAGAGAGAGAGAGAGAGAGAGGGTGTGTGTGTGTGTTAGTATGTGCATATTAATCACTTTGTAGGGAAGTAACTATACTTGAACAACTTGACTTGTAAACCATTACAAGACACTAAGACACTAAGACTAAGACACTCTTTTTAAAGAAAGAGTTAGATTCAAGACAGAACTACAATATGTTGCGACTACATAAAAAATGTGTGAAATTAGTGGAAAGAATGAATGACTATTTGAGAGACAATATGAAAAAAAGAAAGAAAGAAAGAAAGGTGGACTTCCTGATGAGCTCTGACATCAGAGTTAGACCTTTTTATTGTCGCCCCACAATAAGAAGGCCGTGGGTTCGGTTCCCATTCCCGTTCCCATTTACTTTAGACATGTCATATTTTCAGATGGGCAACACGGTGGCATAGTGGTTAGTTCTGTATCCTCACACCAAGAATTTGCATGTTCTCCCTGTGCCTGCGTGGGTTTCCTCCCACCGTCCAAAGACATCATGTTCGGGTTATTTGGTGACTCTAAATTGTCTGTAGGTCTGAGTGAGAGTGCTTGTTGGTCTCTGTCTGTCTCTGTGTTTTGGCCCTGTGATGGATTGGCGACCTGTCCAGGTTGTACCTCGCTCCTCGCCTGGAACGTTGGCTGGGATTGGCTCCAGCAACCCTGCGACCCGGAAGCAGAAAAGCAGTAGAAGATGGATGGATGATTTTGTATGTGGCAAACTGCTGCAAAATTGATTTGAATATGTCACTAATACTGATCACATGTCTGTATGGTTGGGACAATTCTGTGCTTTGACTCTTACATAAATAGTGCCTGAGGCAAATGAGCTACGAGCTAAATGATCCTTTCTTTCATTCATTCATTCAACTTCTACCGCTTATCCGTTTCCAGGTTTCAGGGTGTGCTGGAGTCAATCCCAGCTCCCACTCTGGCTGAAGGCAGGGTCCCCCTGGACAGGTCACCAGTCCATCAAAGCTAGATGATCCAAAAACTTGATTTGTCCACTTTCACGTCATATTTTGACAGATTTCTTATCATCCTGGCCTGACATGAAAAAGATTTGATGTGACATCAGCTACTTCAACATTTATCATTAAAAGTCTCATCCATAGCCTACATGATCAGAAACAAGTGTTTTGATCAAATTTTTATATGGCATTTATAATTTTGTATCACAGACATAAAAAATAATGTTGTTGCTTCACCAAACTAAAAAATCTAAAAATCCTTATCATACTAAAACTAGCTTTTAGTACCGATCAGTAACTTAATTCTGAGCTCTTATTAGCAAATTAATAGTAATTGTTCTGATTATCTTGATCAAGAAGTTGTTAACTTTATATTTTATATTTAACTTTTCATGAATTTATTTCTTATTACTCTTGTAGTGTGAACTTCTGATCGGTCTGTGCCTCAGCTTTAAATGTTATGTGTATGCCAAATATAGATAGTTTACATACCCACTTAACAATCACAGCTAATGAAGGCATGGACCAGTTTCTAGGATGCTACTATAGCACAGTTCACATATAGTTCATTTTGTTGTTTTATTGATGTTGCATTTTCGTTGTAAAGTAAAGATGTCATCTCTGAGAAATGTGATGAAGATAAAGGAAGTCAATGTATTGTCATCCTGAGTTACTAAAACAAGTCAATGTGTATGCTCTAGAGTAGGTGTGTTGTAGGCGAGTTTTCAGTAGATTTGTATGATATATACTGTACATTTATATTTAATTTGATAATAGTGACTGCATTTACAGTTAGAAACTTATTTGGTCACCCCTTACACTCTTTGTGACATCCCTTGAAAAAAGACCAATAGCATGAGTTGCATGCCCATGCTCATGTGTTATACGGAGCTTTTTCTGAGCAGCCAACCCTGACAGACAGGAAAACACTCCCTGAGATCAGTTACAGAACTAATATGTACCTGTCAAGGGCCCAAATTACACACACACACGCATGCACGCGCAATGAAACTGTCAGTGCTTCCAGTTCACCCAGCAAATCCCCAGCTGTAAGGCTGTAACTGTCCAGGGACTTATGCTAACTGGTAGCAGCATGCAGCGGTGCAACAATCAGACCAGTGACCAGGACCTGAAGGGAGCCAGCTGGACCAGAACATTCTGGTGTCTTCATTTTTTCAGCCTCCAAATATATGAGACTAAAAATGGTTCATGCTTGCCTTCACATCATAGCACAGTTATAAGTCTATAGCTACATTTCTGTTTGGGCCAGCACTTAGAAACACATAGGCCTGAGTGATATAGTGTGTAGTATGAGTTTAAATGTATTTTAACCTCATACTAAAATGTATTTTAATCTCATACTGGTACAAACTTGTGATCATATGTATTGCAGTAAATTTAAGATTATCTTTGGTCGATGAATCAATTAAGATACTCTAAATGTCTATTATTTACAGCTTGGGCAAAGTCCTTCTCAAACTCATTTCAAGGAGCAATAACTATTTTGGCTGGAAAAATTTAGCTACGTGGGAGAGACGCTTTAAAAGTAATATTGTTACATAAATCAGCTCCGGGATTTAACAGTAGTGCAGCTCAGTGACTAAGGGATTTGCTCTGCTGCCTCACAGTAAGAGTGGTTAGAAACTCTGGCTGTAAGTGTAAATGTGTTTGTATGATTTGTTACCCGGTGATAGAAAAAAAGGAGGTTAACTGAAGTTTGTAAAAGCCAGTGGCACCAGGTTAGTTTGAAAACTTGCATTGTAGTGCGTTCTGTACATCAATTGTGGTTCTAACATTATGACAGCAAACAGCAACGGTCGCTCCTTCATTTGCTGATTAAGATATTTCTTGTGCGAAATCACTAAAAGTCCTATTTCAAATGGATCCGTGTCTCTTTATGTTGACAGGATCAATCACTCAAGGGTAATTTTTAGTAGGCAGATATTTGTTATCCTGCTCTTGCCACAGAAACAATAACAAAATGTTAATATCACTGGGGTTTACAGATAAAGTTTTCTTTGGAGAGATCAGTGGTCAAAATGCTTGAAATGGGGGAGTGTATCCGTCAAGATGCTGCCCATGGGGGTGTGCTGCTGATGTTGCATAACATGGTACCAGCATGCAAAGTATCTAAAAAACATGATAAAATGTACTCCCACACACTGAGTGGTTTCACTTAAAATAAGGACATCTTCCAACCAAAACATGGGAAGCTGAAGTATAATGTATCCTTAAATAAAATGTAAGAAATGAACCAAGATAATATTGATTTAAGATGACTGGAGAGCATAATTGCAGTTTTTGATGGCACTTAACCTCATAAATGTGGCGTGTGGGATTTAGGACCTCTTCAGCGGCTTTTGTATACAGTTTTTAGCCAAAAGTCACTTTATTTTATGCATTTCTTTTTTTTTTTTTTTTTTTTTTTTCCGGGGCGCTCAATTTGATCTGCTGTTTTATCATTGGCTGTGTTCTTTTTTTTTTTTTAATCTACTTCATTGTGAGTAATTTCAAGATTTCTTACTTGATTTTGTCCCTTTTATCTTACCATCCCTCTTTCAAGCTCTTTGTACCGCAGCAACCTTTTATGAAAAGGGCTCTTCAAATTAGGTTTTGTTCGTCAATTGATTGTATTAAACTGCCAAAATAGTTGTCGGAGCATGAAAACCACAAGTGAGTCATTTTAAAAAAGATTACATTTCTGAATAAACTAAATAGGCATGCTATCAATGCTACATTTAACCTCCCGTCTTGGACGGGACAACAACAACTATTGTTTCAGCTTTCCCTGAAGGCTGGTTTTCTGGACTGTTTATTTCAGATCATGTCTTAGACTTTGCTATAGGTTGGGTTTAGATTTTACTGCAGCAATGACCTTGGAGGCTGTTTGAAGGCAGGTGCTGGGTGGAGGCTGCACGTGTGCAGCGGTTTGCAGCTGAATAAGAAGCAGCTGGGGCCACTGACAGCCTGCCCTCCATTCTTTGTCTAGTGCACACTTCAACTCATGTTCAAGAGTTAGCCGCCTCACGCCTGCCCTTTACTTGATGTCATGACAGTTAATGAGGCTGAAACTTGTGTGTTGATTTTAACCCAGCAGGACTGAAGCCTCAGTATTGTATAACATGCTCCAGCATTCAAACCTATCATACAGCAAACACGAGTGGCAAGGAGGTCATGAGGTGCAGTAAAGAGCAATGTTTTCACAGTCAGGACAAGTATTCCCAACCGTGGGCTGTGGAAACAGACTTAAGTATTCTTTACTCTCTGTGCCTCAACTGACTTCGAAAGAACGAGGTACACGTGAAAACAGATGTTTGGTAAATTAAGCTCATATCCAGCTTGATGCATTTCTCAAGGGAATGCTTTCAAGTTCTTTGAAAAACAAAATGCTTTAAAATTTCCCACAAGTTCAGTAGATCTTAGAGCATCTTGTGTTTCTTAATTTTGGCATCGATATCACCTCTCACAGAAGAAAATTTCTTCCACGAAAGATAAACTGTTTGCAGGTGATCATGAGATGGAGGTCAGTGGAACGATGGTACTTCAAAGTTATTGAGCACCTAATACACAAATCAGGAGCTGCCGGATGCATTTCAGTTTGAAAACCAGTATGATGTTGTAGTCTGGAAGGACGCGCAGAAACGGAGACCTTTGCTGTTCCCAGTTTATAGTACTTCGTGCAGCTAATCAGCTGCAGAGCAGACAATCAGCTTCCTGTTTACACCAGTTTCTACATGTTTCTGATACAGAGTAGAGATCGTGTGGACCAATATATATGTACTGTTAAATTAGAGTGAAACTTAAGCTCAAAAACGTAACTATACTCTTTTGGAGTGACTGGAAAGTGGGTTTATAGCAGCTTGTTTGGTGGACACAGCTGCCTTTAGCATACACGTGTGGCAGCGAGAGGAATAAAATAAAATATTACAGGTAAATTAATAACATAAAAATCCCTTGTAAGAGAAGCTTTAAAAAATTGTATTCACAATCTTTGCATTTTTAGTAAATTCAGTTATCCACTGGGAGATAAATAAATTAATATTTCAAATCTTGAAGCATCCCTGCTTCTCTCTTCCCCCCATTCTGCCTTTTTGTCTTTCTCTAATTTCCCTCATCTCCCTCTCCACCTATTTCCACCCCCATGTCCTTCTCCTCCTCTCCTCCCTCCTTTTCTCCCAGTCAGACCCTGTCCCCTACATGTCTAAGCCTGTGCTCGCCGGTGTTTGATGTCAGTTAATTTGCTGCGGTGTTGACAGGCGGATGGCTGCTCAGCACAGCATGTGTGTGCGTGTGCTTATGTATGTGTTTTCATGTGTGTGCTTGCATGTGTATTTAAGTATGAATGCGAGAGAGAAAGGACACAGACCGGGGAGTGAAAGTGAGTTTTTTGGATTTAAGCGTGTGTCCGTTGTCTGTAATTACTTGCAAAGCAAATTAATCTGCACATACAGTGTGTTTGTGTGTGTGTGTATATGTAGGTTCCCAAGCCTTTCCCTGTAGTGTAATTGCTGTGTCTGAATTTGCTGCTCTGGATTACCGCAATTTACTCCCACAGGAGTGCCGAGCACTGTGGGAAAACCGTGAGCAAGAGTGTGTCTGTGCATACGTGTGTATTTGTGTGTGTTTTAGCTCTGTGGGAAAAGCTGGGCAAAGGCACAATGCAGCCTTTTCTCTTCCATGTACATCCATGGAGTCATATTAGACTCACTGACCATAAGCATATAGTGTCCTTTAACATGCAGGGTTAGAGGTCCTACCTCCTACATAGCTGTCTAATGCAACGCTCTCTTAGTTTGATTGGCTACTGGGCAAGAAAGGGTGTGTCACAGCGGTGTTTGGAGCAGATTAGACCAAGGCACACTTATCATTGTTTTTACTGTGTTGGGATGTTGGGTGTGTCAGTGTTTCTCCCAGATTAGGAAAACCCTGGGATGCAATTTTCAGAATGTAATCAGCAGGAAACTGATCTGACAGCACATATGGGCCTCACCTGTGTATGCAAGGACAGCTTACACTGTGCCCCAGGACAAAAGCTGAGCCGTGAAATCCCCACCTCCTTCATATTACTGTAGTTAGTGTAGTCATTATTATCTCATACTTAACATATGTACCTTTTCGTAGAAAACACACTGACAAAACACACATCTGAAATCAGGAAAAATACCTTGAAGGATCAATTCGTCAGGCACTTGACATTCCCAATTTTATGCATATGGAACACATAGAATTTATGGTACATTTTAAGTCCCTAAGTAAATGGGTAGAAGTCGCACATATACTGGGCTAAGACTGTCTCAAACAAAACCTTAAAAAGAAAACATTGCATGTTGGATCACAGAAAAAAAGGTGGTACCGCCTGTAGGTTTCTTCCCTCCCTTTTTTTTTAATGTAACTATTATCGAAACAATCCACTTGCAGTTGTATTACTAATAGGGAATTCTGCATAGTGCCACTTTTCCCAAATTTAAGAAATTTAGGCTAAAATACAAGGCAGCCTGACAGTGCCAGGAGTCCACCCACGGTTTGCTTTATGCAGCCTTACGAAGTTTAGATTGGTCTCTAGCAGCTTCTGTCCACGAAGAAACAGTTTGGTGAGCAAGTGCTGGTGCTTGACTGAAGAACTGACCACATTCCACAACATAATTGATGTGACAGATTGTGTTATCATTCTTCCATTTCGTCTTTTGCTCACCATCTGTAGACATCTGTGGACTTTGTTGATTCATGGCAATGCTATAACCGGAAAAGATGAATTACTTTACAACAGTCTGTATAATTTTCTACAGTTGGTTCAGTGATTCCCAAACAGCCTCATCATTTACGTGAGGCAGCAGCTGACGGTAGCATGTGAATAGTTTGTGGTGGCATGTGTTTTTGTATTCGGTGTTTACCTGACTACCACAGGAAGTCTACTCTACACAATAACATGACAGAGAACTACGGCTTGGGAAACACATACACACAAACATGAGCACATGGACATTTCTGACACAAATGCTTTGCCCAGGGAGATTTGGGAATCTTTCAGAGTTGTATTCACAAAGCAGCAGCAACCTTTATCCTTCTGTGTTTGTCAGGGTCCTTTAAAACAAATCCATTAGGGCAGGAGCCACAAGGTTTGACTGCCCAGCATTGGCACAAAGAGGGCCTGGCCCAGTTCAAGACATACAGACAAACACACACGCACTACTGCACTGATGATCCAGACCCAGCAGGCTGTTTGGACAGGATGACTGCTCAGGGTGGACGAAGGCAGTCAGAGAGGGAAGATCAATGGAGAGGAACTGCCAGAAGAGGAGACTGGCTCATGAGAGGAGAAACACCGCAAGACAGGCTGACTCATTCAACCAACAGAAAATTTAAATTACCACCAGGTCAGGGAAATATTCCAGTTTACATGTAATGTGCTTTTCATAAAACAGCTCTGAAAACAAATCCACTCACTTTGGTAAAATGTAAAGAATCATACAACTAACCTGATACAGTTGGATTCTGGTAAAGTTGTGTGCAAACACTCGTGTTGAAAGCGGAAGAAAAACAATAATTTTTTCACGTTTCATGCCCAGGTACACATTTACATAAGTGATGCATTCAGGAGGCCTTTGTAACAGCTGTCAAGTTCAAATTCAGCAGAATTCAGTGGTTCCCAACTCGGGGCTTTGGATCCTTGAAAAAGTCAAGGCAACAAAGCTAGAGAGTTAAAAGTTGAGTAACTTCACCAGAAATAGGATGATAAACATATTCTGCTCAAATTATGTTCATTCTTTAATATACTTTCTCTAAACTTTGCCTTTTAATGATGAAATACATCAACTTTGTGTTTCTTATACCAGTTCACATGAAAGAGTCTGAGACAATATGCCAAATTGGTCAATAAAAGCATGTCGTTCACATAAGCAGCCAATGACAAGACCAGTGAAGCTTAAAAGCAGATAAAGCTTTAGTTTTAAAAGTTTTCTCAAAGACTAACTGTTCACTCCCAGTCTAAGTGACATATGGCAATGCTGGAGCATGTTCCCATTTCTGATCATCAGAGATAACGACATGCATTTTTACATACACACATGGAGAGAGCTGAGTGAAAACTGTTAAGATGATACATGATAACATGGTACTTTCTAAAGTGATTTCTTTTTTTCTTTTATCTTTTTTTTTTTTTGCATTTCTATAACTTCAAAGTTTAAATAGACCCAGATCTGACTTAAAGTGCCCAGTTCTTATAATACCATACATCCATGAGGGTGTACAGTGACTTCCCATTAATAAGTAGTTGACTACTTTTGATTGAAGAGCACTATAGATGTTATATGCATCATCTATAGCATGCACTACAAAGGTTCTTCTAGAGAGTGAGCCATTAGTGACAATATCTGGGATCCTTGATGATATAGTAGTTGATTATTTTAAAGTATAGTTTCCGTGCTCCCCTTAAACCTCAGAATTATTGATGGAAAATGTACAGAACAGCCAGCATCCTCATTGGTGACCCCTGCTCCGAGGAACAATATTTCATTTCAAAGGGAAACAGACATCAGCTTGACGCTTGAATTGTATGCCATAAAAGGGACATCTGTCCTCATGGCTGCTGAAGCAGGTTACCTGGCTACAGCAGCAAGAATCCTGCGGGACAATAGCAGAATGTGGTTGTGTGTGAGAGCAATGGCTGGTTTAGTGATGGGAAAGCATTTTCAATGGTCTTTAGTGTCCACTCTGCACCAGATTTTTATGACCTTTTCGGGCAGGGTTCAGAACCACTGTCCTTTATATTCACATAAAATTTACTGTGCTAATACAAGATGGGCTTGATGGACGCCTCTACACTGCCCATTCATTAAAAAAAAAAAAAAAAAAACATACATACCAATCAGCCATTGGAGAACATGAGTCAACCATACAAAATTTACTACAATTACAAAAATCATATCATGTGATGTTGAAAATAAACTACAAAGAAAGGTTTTTTTCCTCTCACATTGTAACCAGACCTATAATTATGTTATCAACAACTGAAATTAGACCAAGGCCTTAGAAAGCCTTGTTGGAAGCATGATATTTTATGAGGAGTTTGCCCAATCTGTCAATGCTTTAACCAAAAATGCTTTCACTGCTACACGTACTGAGCCTAAAAGGTACTACTTACTTTTTCAGATTAACTATAGCATTAGCATTACCTGTCAATTCGGCCTGCAGTAGAAAAATGCTGTGATTTCAGTATCAACCGTTTCTACCCTCTAAGAGCTGTCTCCAGTCGTGAAAAGCAACACTAATGAAGTTAACATGCTAACCAGTCCAGCCCCAGTCCAGCTGGCCACTTACTGACAGTGCGGCCTCCAACCGGCCCGGTAGACAAAGCACAAGCAATGATCAAAGATCAAAGAGCAAAGATTTTCAAATTCAAGTCCTTCACATACCAGTGAAACCTTTTAACCTTTATTAAAGTCTCATAGCAAGGTTAAATTCAGATTATGTCCAGGAGAAAAGACAAAGGAGAGATTTGTTTATTTTTTCTTGTCTGTGTCTTCCTCCACCTACGTGAACATGTCTTCGGCAAAGCACAAAGAATATAATCACTTATCCCTGATCGGCTGAAGATGCATTTGGATGAAAAATTGCAGACCATTTAGCCATCGCCGAGTTTTCATTTCCCCTGTCTTTTTGTGTCCTCAGCTTTTCACAGGTTGTGCGCTCTGTTACCTCTCACTTCATTAGTGTTATTCATCATAGCTGGATTCTGCAATCACTCTCTCTGCACACTGACATTCGCCAAGCAACACATTGACAGACGAGTCAAGGCTTCAGAGGGAAGAGCGTGACTACGAGCAAGAGGGAAAGGGTGCTCAAGTATAATGACACTTATGTTTCAGTGACAAGCATTAAACAGTCTACTCCTAATTATGTTGCTTTCAAGGGACTCGTGTTGTCTTCTCTGCTCCAGAAAAATTTGCACTTTCCCTCGACATCAACAAATTATACTTGCAGGGTGCGTATCTCCTTGTGTATGTGAACCTAACCTGAAGTGCCTGTATCTCATTGCACTTGACAGACAACAAATAAGTTATTTGCCAGTTTAGTGCCAACAGAAACATTCCACACAACTTCCACACATCCTCCTGTTACACGATGTTATATGATGTTTTATAGATGATGTGCGTGTGTGTGTGACATACCACGCCACAGTTCATATTTAGTAAATGCTTACAAAGTATGACAAATACTGAAACTTAATAAAAAAAATAAATAGCTCGAAAAATGGGATAATTAGATGCATTCTTCAAATGTGCCTCCTTCTACTAACTAACAGACTGTCCAAATTTACATTTGCGTAAATTTGACGGTATAACATGTGAACTTATAAGAAATGTTCATGTGTGACATATAATTGCATTTACAGTAAAGAAACACCCATCTCTCCGAGGGGGCTGGAGCCAATCCCAGCTGATATTTGGCGAGTACACCCTGGACAGGTCACAAATTAGGGGCTGATATACAGAAACGATCAACCACTCACATCCACACTCAGGGTTCAGGGCAATTTAAGGTGATAGTACCAATCAATTTGTAACCAATATGAATCCGTATGTCATCTTATGTTTTAGATATGTCTTAAATAATGAATTATTCAACCAAAAGCCTGCCAGTATATGTTGATATTATATCCAGAATAGTACAAAAGTATGACACCATTTTAACCAGAATGTGAAGATATCACACACACCCTCATGTTACACTGCTTATCTGTTTCCGGGTCGCAGGGTTGCTGGAGCCAATCCCAGCATATGCTGGGCGAGCACGAGGTACGCCCTGGACAGGTCACCAGTCCATCACAGGGGCAACACACAGAGACAGACAGAGACCAACAACCACTCACACTCACACTCAGACCTACGGACAATTTAGAATCACCAGTTAACCCAAACATGATGTCTTTGGACAGGGAGAACATGCAGACTCCACACAGAAAGGCTCCAGGCCGAACTCATAAAAACTCTTGCTGTGAGGATACAGAACTAACCACTATGCCCCCGTGTTGCCCATCTGAAGATATGACATGTAAAGCCAAATAGAAATCCAAACGTTTTGTTGCTTACCCTTGCATTTTGCATACTGAAACCTGTAATAGCAAACATGAATGCATACAGTACAGGCCAAAAGTTTGGGAACACTTTCCTATTCATTTAAATGAGAAGATGTGTCCAAACTTTTGGCCTGTACTGTATACATTATAATCAACACTGCTCTTTTAACCAAATGTCATGATCTGTACCTGGGTTCACCATTACTAGTACACTTAGAATTAAGTTACATAGATGTCTTTAGAAACCCTGAGAGGTGCATTTAAGGAGTAAAGGTAATTACAGGCCTTTTGCTATGCCAACTGCATTTCAGCGCACTCCTAGTGATATCATCAGTCATGAGAATGGGAACCAATCACTGCTGGAAAGATGGGATACTCCCTACTTCCTGTTTCCTTTTGGGCAGGGTGAACCAAAAGAGGAAAAAAAGATTATTCTTCCATCTCAGTTTTTATTTTTTTTTAACAACTAAGAACCTTTAAAGACAATATCATCGCCATTCTATTATTGCAAATGCTGCTTCAGATTTGCCACCATTAGCTGCATCAGCCATTAGCTCTATGCTGTATTTGATGGTTGATGTTAGACTGCATTTAGGTGAAGATGTTTGGCAGATAAGGTTGTGAGTCTTTATTATAGGTCGGGGATGAAATATTGTCTTGCGCTTATGACAGCTGCTCTTGTGATAATTTCTGTTGTAATCATTTGTGGAATCTGTGCTATTTTTGGAATTAGATGAAGAAACATTGCACGCGGCAAAAACCACAAACCTGCTGGGGAAAATTGTGAATGTTGTTTACTGTGACAGTCAACAGTGCAGTGTGTTGATGTGTTGATGAAAACTATTCTGTACCCCAATTCATATTTAATTTTATTTTATTTTTTTACCTTGAATTTCTACTTGTCAATCACCATTTTTGCGGAATTAGAGTTTTAAGAGACATACCAAGCATTAATGCTCACATTTATCCCTTCAGACAACTCAGTACAGTCACCAACTAACCTGCAAGTCTTTGGAGTTTGCAGGAAAACATGTAATATCGTTACGTTGGCAGGCTTGACAGACACAGTCTTGCTGCGAGGCAAAAGTGTGACCATTGAAATCCGCTAATTGCAGAAGTTCCCCAACAGTTTTAGTTGCTGGATTCATTCCAAGGTATACAAGGCTTGAAGAGATTTTGACTTTGTCTTGTTAACGATGTTCACCTTGTGGAAGATACAAGTGTGTGATACGTGTGGGTAGTTTAGTTTTTGATGATGAGCTCTGGGTGTTTGTCAGTGAGAGCTGTCAGACAACAGTGACGTGGATGTGGAGTGTAACAGACTGAAAACAGGAACCAGGGCATCCCACTGACAAACAACACTGCTTGTCACTGCTTTTTATACAGTGATTGTCCACATGTGGGTGTATGCCTGTGTGTGTGTTTGTGTGCACAATGTCTGCGTATTATCACATGCATGTACATGTGGTGTGCATATGAGCGTCTGTGTTTTTTTTTTGTTTATAAGTCCCCGGGATGTGTACGCATGTCCAGAATTTTGCATCTTCGTGCAATTTTGAGCCCCTTTCATTTGTGTATCATACGGACACGTGTCTTTATTTGGTCAAATGTGAGCGAGTCCATTCTCAGATTAAGCGTGTGGTTTTTTTTGGTGTGTATTTTTTTCTGCATGTGCGTTTATGTGGGACAAAAGGCTGACATTCACATGTGTGAGCGCTGATCAGGACATGATGGCTTCTCTCAGTATTTACGAGCAAGAGTGTGTGTGCGTGTGTGTGACTTGTGTGACTTGGATGGTTGTCCCCCTCCTTTTTTTTTTACTATCTTTATTAGCATGTGACAGGCTAATTGAAGCCATTTGCAGACTATGCTGCCTCTTTAGTGACGTTCCAGAGGGTTTTACAACCTCACAGCTGAATCCTATTGTCTCAGACTGTCAGTGGGGAGAAGAAAGGCAATCGGACAGAGACAAAGGAGGTGAGAGCAGAGAAGGGAAGAGTGAAAGCACTTAAAACTCTCTGGTATCCTCCTTAACCCGCAGCAGGACAACACATACCAGGCAGCATTCTGCTTTTGAAAATTCATGCTGATCTGTTGCTGAAGCAGAATTATGTGCAGAATTTCACACATATGTTGACCCTTGATAAGCAACAGATATGTTATTGTTTAAATCTAGCAAAGCCATATGATTGTTCTCAGCTTGATTTTCTTGTTTAAAACTTCATGTGGCATCTTCGGATGTTTGTTGTTCTGTGAAACTGCAAAACACTTTAACGTTGAAACATGATATCCGTAAACTGTTGCATGCATGGAAACCGCTCTTTAGCCAAATGAATGGTTAGAATATAAAAGGCTGCTAGTCTTTCTGCAGTGTGAATTTGGCAATTATGCTACATAAAACTTTGTAACATTTCAATTTTCTCTGCTCTCCAGGGTTCGAGTGTGAAATAGCCAGTGAAATAACATACCATGTGATGATGTCACACATGAATAAGCTTGACATAAGATTGTTACAATGTGAGAGTAGTAGGGCGAGAGGCCTCCGCCTAACAAGTCCAGATAGACATTTGTAGAAATCCAGGATCTTTGGTGTCATGGCAACGATGATGAACACACAGTTAAGGTTATGCGTCAGTCATGGTTCAGTTAAACTGCATCACTAAATTACGAAAATACTATGGATTGGGTTAAAATAAGTGCTTCCTTAAGATTGGAGGGCCCTTGTTGTCATGATAACAGCAATAAACATGCAGTTTAGCTCATGGCTGAAATAAATGCTGATGTTCCATTGGTTTCCCACACGAGATACACAAAGGTCTTCCATGTTTTGTTAACTCAAGTAAGCTTGTCACCCTCCGGATCGTACTAAACTGTATAATGCTGTACACATTGGATGGACACTAACTCTAAAGAAAAAAAAAAAGTTTCTTCCATGGGAGCTGCACTACTCTTCAGCCTCATTCACCGTCAGCTACTGCTGAACACGAGCGGTTGTTTGTCAGAGTATACTCGATTTTGCCCTACATCAAGGGATGGATTTATTTAGGGTTGTTGAAACATTATTTTATTTGGCTCACAGAATATTAAATCTTGGGACAACTGAAAGGAAAACTATTGTTAAGATGAAGGTGTGCCCGGATGTAGTGGCTGTCCACTACAGTGCACTCTTTGTGCGAGTGTTTGCACAGGCCCACGTGATGTAAATGAATATATGCATTTATAGTGCTCTCTATGGAATTTTAATATCAAGACAATTTACATGCAAAATTTTCAATACAAATGACAAAGTGCTACACAAGTCAAATATATAACATCCAAACCACTGGAAGTGATGCATGTAAATCAAATAAAAATGAAAAAGAAACCGCACAATAAAAATTAGTTTTTATAAAAATGTGTTAGAAGATATTCAGTAAAACGAGAGAATTATTCTGCAATCAGATTTTCCCTCATAGGCTTTTACAGAGTGTCGTGGTCCTAAAAGAGGAGGTAAGGATTTGGGTGCCCGTGGTGGAGAGGGAGCAGTGCACGCCCCATGAACAGGAAACTACAAAGTTCTCATTGGCAACGCCGGTTTGGTTTCAGGCGTTGTCATTTACTGCATCTCATTCCCCGATTTCAGTCACTCTTCAAGCTGTCCTACTGAGAAAGGCCAGGGATCTACATTTGCTGGTCATAAAGCAAATGAGAGCCCTCATGAGAAGAAAAGGCTCAAAGATATTTAACATATTTTACCAAATGATTCTTTCACATAATGCAGAAACTTGTGTCTTTTACCTGAGTTTAGCTAAACATTCACGATAAAGATCTTTACGTTCATCCTTATTCTCTCGCTGAATTGGTTCAAGTAAACACTCCTTTTCTTATGGAATGATTTACACTTCACACACACACACGTGAGTTGCTATTGTCCTGTTGTCACTAATCTCAAGCCTTGTTCTTGTCATGAATTAGAGGATGCCACAAAATGCCTTACGACGTAGTTGTCCATGGTGATGGAATTCTGATTGTCTGTGTTTGTGTGTGTCTGTTACTCAATTGTGTACCTTCCCATAGCAGGAGATAATGAATCCTTCAGAATCTTAAATGTCAATGTGAACTCCTGCCTGACTTTTTCACCTATGCTCACATTCACCTGACACTGTTAGGGAATCGTCCTGTTTGTCTTCTCCTGAATTTGGTGAATAACTATTATAATCTGTGATGGAATGGACTTGCATGAGTCTTCTAGTTCCTACATGCTCTAAACTACTGACAGCATTTCAGGAATTTTGGACTCAGTTCATTCTACCTGCATTCTTCCATCGCTTCCCAATTTCTCTCCTACTTTAACTCCTTCACTCCTTCACCATGAACTGGGAGCAGGCTTGGTGTAAAGAGCCTGTGTGACTACTGGGTGTGTAAAGCCCCTAACTTGTTGTGACTAACAATGTACTGTTCTATGTTTTTTTTTTTTTTTTCTGTAAGCAAAATTTCACACTGATTTACAGATAACAGAGGCTTGGTTCTCAGTAACTGACACCCTGCTGCAGGAATGCACAGATTCTGATGGAAAGCCCTCTGAGGTCACTCACTGTCTGTTGAACATGTCATTTCCTTCAAGGGAAGCCACTCCAGCAGGTACTCCACCATAAAACACACACATTGACGGAGACACACACATATATTACTTTCAATACAGTGATTAATATTTTGGCCCACCGCAGGGAAATGACCAGGCAGAACCTTGAGGAGGTACTCCCTCACAGCAGAGATAACAGCAGCGTGTGTGTGTGTGTGTGTAACATTCATGCCTCACAATCGTACACTGCCTAATTTATTGTTCAAACACTCATACTTTCCAAAAACCTTAAAACTTTCTGAACCTCCAGCAGATGCAGACTGAATGATTTCCACCCAGATAGTGTTGACTGTTTTACAGTATATGCACTACACTGTAATAGTTTCCCATAGAAGCCAGTGTCTGAGTGTGTGTGTGTGTGTTATCATTGAGCTGGGTGGCTCTGGGTGTTGCCTCTGAAACACTGTGAGGCTATTTTTGCAGCCTGTCAGTCCCATTCCCAGGCTCTGAGGACATGCTGGTTATTGAATTTTCATGTACGTATGAGCCAGTGAAGATACAGGCAGTGTGACACTGGGTTGTGTGAGCGACTTATCTGTAGCCTGTGTGTTGCCGACAGTAGATTTGGATCAATGTGGAGAAGCAGCCTAGCGCAACGTTCATCCGCTAACTTGTGTTTGCCACTTTAGCTGCCTACAAAAAAGAATATCAGTTAAACTTTTGCTCCGATCCGAATAATCTCATCTCTTCATCAAGCAAGGAAAAACATCATGTACGTACATCATGTGCATCATGTATATGATCAGGAGCCAGTATGTGATCTTTAAAGTCATTCTGCATTTTCTCGTCAGGGGACGACTTCACTGGTGGTTGTCAAAAGAGGTCAGATTGTATTGAACTCTATGGGATATTGGTTGCTTTCTGACTACCATCTCTTCTGTCTAACCCACTTGTCAAGTAAACTGTTTCAGATAGTGTGTTGAGCCTGTTGAGTGCATATCCCTGCACCCACCCCGACTGTTGCATGTTTGTGATGCACTCATGGATGCACCGACAGCTGTCACTACAGTCTCTGATTTTGATGAAATGATGATATCTCAGGCAAGTTCTTCAGTCATTATGATTACCGTTTTAAAATAAGGATGCTGCCGGTGAAATACGCGTTGAAAGGATCCCAGGGGAGACTGCCGCTAAAAACACTGTTGCTCCTGCTTGTGCTCCTTTTGACAATGTTTGGAGGTGGACCAAAGCAGAAACCCAACCAGTTACCAACTTGGTGCACGTCTTTGTCATCTCAGCCGGTATATTTGCATTGCTCAGGTTGAAAAACTATGAAGCAATCTTTTAAGTGGAGCTGTTGTCTTGTGAACCTAACGTAGAGACAAATTACAGGCATGATCAATCCCAATTTTAATGGACAGGACAAAGTGGCATGGTGTTCATATGTTAGTGAGGGAACATCATAATCTCAAATTCATGATTATTGAGCTTTGGTATCTGTGATGTCAAGATTTAGAAGTAATTCCAGCGTGTCCATGTCAACAGCAGACCAACACAAGCAAGTAATGAAGTGATGATATCACTGTCTGCATGACTATCATTGGCTTGACAGATAGCAAGGATCGCACATTAAAAATAACTACACACACAAACATTTATGAACAGTTTGCTGTGATTTTAGCAGCACACATTCCTGCTTAAATGTTTCAAGACAGTGCATAAAACTCAGCTATAAACCCATATGTTTATAAGAGGAGCTAATCGCATGTAGTGTGCTATTTGTCTGCAGCTTCATGTTTGCTTTAATGTGTCTGCTATGCCTCAAGCCCTATCAAGAAAAGAGCTTTTAAAAACAAAGGCCTGGTGTACTTGGATAAAGGTTACTGACATGACTAAATCATATTCAAACAGTGAACATTTTTGTTCTATAACAAATTACATGCTGTAAAGTGAGCTCTGAAAACCAGAAATTGCAGCATCTGGCTGAGAAATAGAGCACATAGAGTAGTAGATACACTGTAGCCATCCTCTGGTATAAACTCTATATGTGTAAAACTTGGGAAGTTTTATTCTTTTCCCTTCATTTGACTGAGGAAAGTGGCTTGAGGCATGGAGAGGAAGAGAGGAGAGAATGAATGCAAAGAGGCCTGTATTTAAGGCTGCTGTTTCCCCTGGCTTTATTTCACCTCAGAGTTAGGGGATATGATGAGAATATAATGATTCCATATATTTTCTTATGGCAACAAAGTCTACATAAACCGACAATTAAATACAGCAATTAATGTATTATTGTCCATAGGCCACTAAAGATAAATCAGTAAGCCACATGCAGCTTATAATTATAGTGTTCTCGTAATGTCATTGTTACAAATAAGTTTCCCTTGTTGGAATAAAATCAAGAGCTTCCTGGAGTTACAATCCCATCAGCTTAATTGTTTGGTCTAAGATCTTTATCCCACCTATGACTATTTTTTTCCATTTTGACATTCCCACAGAATTTAGCTTTTAGTTGTGGGACGAACAAATATTGGCATTTAATGATGTTTTCTATGCCAGAAAATAGGAAATAAACTAGTTGTTACAAAGAGATGAGCCTTTTATTCAAAATGGATTGAAGGCTGAGCAGGTAAATGAACCACTGGACAAATAAAGTGGTTTAATTACTATAATGTACTTTATTTGTCAATCTAGTTTTACCAGATGATAAAAGCAATCATCTTTGATATATCCTAGTTGAAAATGTTGTGCCCATTAAATTTCACAAAATATTCATAGATACTAGGGATGGAAAGATTTGCTGATGTGTATTGATACACGGACATCAGCGGGCGCGATGTGAGTGCATTTGTATATTAGCCAATAATCCAGCCAATAATTTATATTCAAGACTATGCCTCCTACATTACCTTTCCTTATTTTAGACAACAGACCCCAGTATTTCACTTTAACTGGTGACAGTGTTTTGTTTTTTTTTGTTGGCATTAGTTACACAAGGATCTCACACACACTCATTTTGACCATCCGAAAAGCCCTTAAGGATTGTATCAGGCTTGTCATGAAAGTGACGAAGCTGGTCAGCTTCTTTCTCAAAAGCGGCAAAAGCAACTGAAGTTCTACATGTAGGTCCAGTTGCACCTGCCCATGATGTTTTCACCGGATGCAGCAGTTCCTTTGCAATGTAGGAGCACTTTTTGGAACAGCAGCTTGCTGTGCTGAACACCCTGCTTTTCTTTTTTCGTGTTCTTTCTTTTTCTTTTTAAACTGTGAAGCACTTTGTGTTGCTCACCTCCATGAAAAGTGCTATACAAATGAAGTTTGATTTGATTTGATTTGATAAAAGCGTTCTTCTGGTAATTTCCCCAATGACGGAGCAATTCAGACAGGACCTGGATGGTCGCTATACAGCTCTCTAAGACGTTGTCCACTACACCGCAGCTCAAAGACCTGGCTACCAATCCTTGGTGTCGTTTTCATATTCATTAAAATAGCAACAGATAGATGGTAAAGATGAATGGAGAGGTAAGTTACCACCACAGATGATTGCATTTTTCTTTCCACCTTCTAGTATTAATTTGCTTGTATGTGCAATTGTGCGTGCATTTTTTGATTAGTTATATTTGTTACTTAGACTAAATAAATAAATAAGATAATATAATGTGAATGCAACGCTAAGTAAAATAAAGAATGAAATAACTTTCAATCTCACCCTCACTATTACTTACTTGTGTCTCACTGAAATTTGTTTAGTTTAAGGAAATCTAATGGCTAATCTCTGCATTATAGTGATTGTTGCCAGGAAGGAGGCAGTGACACAGATGCACCGAATAAGGACAAGGCAGCTGACACAGAAGGTGATAGAGGTCCCTTCAAAACAGAAGCGACAGGTTGGTTCTGATGGGGACAGAAATGCCCCAAAATGATAAAAGTACGCTGATTTGGGGATGTGCGTCCTATTTTATTGCATGCATGTATTGTTATGTATGTCCTCATTTACTTTCATAGGAGTGAAAGTAAATCTTTATCATTGATTAGGATCCCTATTAGCAGTTCTCCCTATGTAACAGTTATTCTAGTTACATTGTAGTAGCATTGACTGACAATTATTCCACCGCAACTTATGAGCCTCTCTTTTCCTCTGTCCCACTCAACAGAAAAACTCCACCAGGGAGAGAGTTAAGAATGAAATCAGAAAATATAGGGAGATGCTTTGAGCTTTGGCAAAGAGCTACCTGCCCATACCAGCAAGAAGTGTTGCCTCTAAATGAGTTTTTCGCAGTACTAGTGTCATAGTTACGGCACAGTGCAGTTTTCTCAACCCTGATCACATGGACCGACTGATACTCCTGAAGAACAACCTTAAAGTAAGACATGTGACACATGAATACAGTGTGAACTAAAAGTAACTGACCTGTGTGCTGTTGTATGTGCACTATTTTAATGGGGCACAAAGTATCTTGACATAATTTTCTTTTGAGTAATTGAATCTTTTTTTTTTTATTTTCAGTTTCTCTCCTGCTACTGTACTACAATAACTAAATATTATGATAGTGTCACAATAAGAGTTCACATTTTTTCCATTTGGTCAGTTATGAAAGACCACTTTGTGAAAGGTTCAGCTATTTTTTTTTATTGTTCTTAATATAGATACTGAAAGAGTGTCAAGCACATCTGATGCCTGGCAGTAGTTTCTTTTCTTGCACCGTGATTCATTGCTGTTCATCTTTGCTCATCCTTAATTTAATTGTGACTCATTGTCATGCCTTTGCATTGTCATATCCCATTATATGGTACTGAATCGCACTGTGTTGGACCAAATGGTATTGAATCGGACTCCGTCACGATTTTGATGTGAATCACATCATATCACATTAGATTGTTGCTGCCTATGTTGCTTTGATGTATCGGGTTTATGGTAGTCTATCAAGATTGGTATAGTATCGGTGGCAGACCAGAGATGAACAATTCTAACATATATATTAACAAAAGACTAGCTGCTGGATTTATTCATTCATTCATCTTCTACCACTTATCTGTTTCCGGGGTTACAGCCTGGACAGGTCACCGGCCTATCCCAGGGCCTGCTGGATTGAATGGATTTAATATTAGAAAAGGATATTGGAATTTGTTAATAAATACATTATTTTAACAAGATATCCCATTTCGAAAGAAAAAGGCCAAGATTGCAGCCTTACAAAGTGAAGGGATATGACCATACAGCACGGTGGTTAGGGCTCCATGGCACATACATTTACCTAATTTTAAGTAAACTTTTAGGTCACTTTCTAGAGAGTCCATGTCCAAGGTGCATAAGAAGAAAGTGTTTTTTTCCCCCAATATCTGTGCAAACTTCTAGTCAATTGAAAAGCAACCAGATGAGTGGGTGAGAACTGCCCAAGCTGAGGCAGGAAGACAAACAGAGGTAAGCCAGATTTTTATCCAGCATCACTTTGTGGATAGAAATACACTGGTTGCCATGGAATACACAGCACAGGCCCTGGATGTAACCAATGTCAGCTCATCGGATAGTTATCCCCAGTTTTCCAGGTCCTGGTATCTCTGGAAACAATAATATAATCTCTGTGATTATCTTTAGAGAAGAGACTAATATCTCCTGTCTGGGTGAGAGCCGTACTCCTGCTAATAAGCCTTAGTGCAAGCAGTGTTTAAACAGTGGGAGAGTGATCGCTTTCTGGCACTGCTCCCTATGATTTATTACCTTTTTAATGAGTCTCTCTCCCCTCTGTGTGTGTGTGTCTTATCACCAGCATATATGTGATTTTGCTGAAGAACCTCCTTGAGTTTCGCCTCTTTTCTCTGGCTGACACTAGCAGTAACGCTTACGGGGGGGCCAATTCACTGTTAGCTCCTCAGTGTCCACAGTAAAATGCTATAATAAGTGTTATTTTCAGAATAACGCAGCCAAAGAAATACTTGTCAGAATGAAGGCGCATTCCATTAAAGGTGAAAGTGCAACACACAGTACAGATATAGGACACAGAAAATGTCCAACAAGAGTGAGTGAGTGATCAGAATAGCATGTAGAAAGAGAATTGTGATTGAAGTGAATGATGCAAAGCAATGCCAGGGTTCAGCATCAACAGCAAAACAAGTTTTGAATGGCGGAGAACTTAGCAACAAGACAGATGGACAGACAAGCAGAGTAATGAGAAAGAGCAAGGTGAAGGGAACAGCTGAGCTGGGCAGCGTCAAAGAGCGAGAATCCAACACCCACAGATTGAGGAGAAATCAAAATAAAGTCTAAATTAAGACTTGGAGCAATGTGTGTGTGTGTGTCTGATGGCGGAGTATAGGGCTGTTTAGATTGGCTGCAGCCACTCTATGCAGCGCAGCAGCCAAGCAAGACGGCAAGGCCGACCTCACAACCACACAGGCTGAATGTGCAGCGGCTGAGTCTTCATGCCGTGCTGCTGAGTGGCCCTAAAACCTCCCAGAGCCAAAGCAGCGACCTGGCTTACCCCGCACTCTTTGCCCTTTCTTTTGCATAATCTTTTCCCTGTTGTCAAAAAAGAAAAAAGAAAAGAAAAGGATTCGTCATTCCATCACTGTATCTCTTTATTTCACCATAATTACACAGCAATGAGGGAATTAGATGATGAACTGTGACGAATAGAAATGTTTTTTTGTTTTTTTTTGTGCGGTAGGGCCGCCACTATCTTTCTTCTGTTGATCAGCAAATGCAGATTTCTTATAAAAGCATGACGTCATATGTTTTTGTTTTTTTTGTTTTTTTTTTTCCAGACCAATGTTGTCTTTTGTGCAGTGGGAATGAAAACCGCTTATGCTGCTACCTGAGAAGCTTTACTGCTGTTATCAGTAGCTTGGCAAAAAGCCCTGTTTTGTCTAAGATTAGCTTTTGAACAGACTACGCCATCTAGCCTCATGCACCGGAGCTGCAACTTGGGGTCAATAGAGCATGCGGGGTTACTGGGCATAATACATATTCATATCTGCGTATGTAAAGCTTTAGTTACCACCATTCCTGCAAAGACCTGTGCACTTTTTTTTATCCCCTCATCAGGTTGATTTATAGAGCGGCTGTGCTCATGTAGAGATGGATCTGTTTGAAGAGAAATCTAAGGTATGCAACTCAAGTCCTCTGTCATAAATTCTCCATGTGGCTTGGTGATTTTCAGGACCTCACACTAAGGAGGGTGAGAAGAAAGGAGAGAGAGCGAGAGCAGGAGAGAGAAATCTGGATATCCATAAAATAGATGCCATGTATTTTGCCAAGCCATAATCTAGAGATAAATTATTTGATCACAGCTTTTGGTTGCTCTGGGAGGAGCTAGTATATGTCTATTGGTACGGTGTCGTTGATATTAAGTTAAGATAGTCATGCTTTCCACATTGTTCTCCAATATGCTGGCACTCACAAATCAAAATAAGCCTCAACCAGTTTTCAAGATAGACATGTTTACTTCAAGATTTGGAATAGCAAAAGCAATGCAGTCATTTGTCTTTCATTCGTTTCAAAGGGGAATGAAGCAACTGTAAATTTATGCTTTAATGTATCTTATTCTTACATTAATGCAGCCATGTATAATATTCCTCTTACAGCTGTTCCATTTTCCATCCCAACCTCTGTTCATTGGAGTTTTAATGAACCATTCTCAAAAACAATCAGACACCCTGTCAGGAGCTGAAAGCCTATTTTATTTTGATTGTAACTTTTCACTCATATGTTATCTCACCCTGTTTGTTTTTTTTTTTATTTCCATTGATATAATTGATCATGTATCATCTGTTTGTTGAATTTCATTGTCATCCATTATTTTTATTGTAACGCCGGGAGCATTTTGTTAGTATTATGACTGAGAATTAAGAAAGACTTTCTTATTTTAATTTGCTATGATCTCGTGATGTGGATTTGGGCCTGTCTAACACCTGAAAGATTTACAACTCTAAAAGTGGACTTAACAATGTTATCCATACATATATGTCTCTAGTCTTGCAGTAGACTGGCGACCAGTCCAGGATAAATGTTGGCTGGGATTGGTTCTGACATATAAGCAGTAGAAAATGAGTGAGAGTGATACACATCCATTCGATACATACACAGCTTGTCGGTCCAGGTTGGAGCCAATCCCAGCTGACATTAGGTGAGGGGACAGGTATATCACAGGAGTGATATACCTGATACAGTTTCAAGCCGTCAATTAAATTTAACCTCCATGTCTTTGGACTGTTGAAGGAACCAACACAGAGCAAACAAATTCCATACTCCATACAAAACTCCATACAGAAAAGGTGCAGACCCAGGAATCTAACCTCGATCCCCCTCTTGGTGTGAGGCGAGAGTCCTAACCACTGCCCAGTGACTGATATGTTCATGTCTGTTTGCTTCATGAATAACAAAACAGCAGAATATATCAGATACCGTCTTCATGCTCCCTGTTGGCTTCTGGGCTAACGATAGATATCGTCACGCATTAACTGACAAAAAGCCTGCTGTTCAGCTATGTTTGTCTGACTCAAGCTCTATTCAGCTAAAGTCACGGGCCTGGGAACTATCCACAGTCAATCAACACTTTTTGAAAATACAAATGAGACACAAAATGGCATTTCTCTCTCCGGTAAACTCTTAATTTCATGGCTGAGGATACAGATCTGCAACAATGGCAAAAATGTGTCAGTCTGGCCAACTCACAAAATAAACTTGGACACAGCTTATGAAACACAAATGGAAATGCTTCCATTGTTCTTGTCCTAGATTTCATGAAGGACAAGAAGAAAGAAATTGTGTTTATACTGGATGTTTTAAGGAACTCGTTATATGAAGAATTTGTTACCTCTTCAGTCAGCCAAGCTAGCCGTTTCCCCATTGGCTGTCTGTCTGCTAAGCTAACCGGCTACCAGCATTAGCTTTTCACGGCAGAGATATGGGAACAGTGTCTTCTTCTCGTCTAACGCTTGACTCAACTGTGACTATGCACATTTTTTAAGTCCAGCTTTCACTTCAAATGACGAACAGTGCTTGATGGTTTTAATTAATTTTTTGTTGTCCTTTTCTGTGACTAACGCAGGCTGTTGGTATCAAATGGTGTCTGGGGTGTTTTCCCAGCATTACAGCCCAGATTCCCAGCATCTGACCCTGACCCAGGGGAGCCTCTGACAACCTAAACAAACTGTTACTACCCACTTAGACTTAAACCCTGTCTGACTTCTCCCCATGTGCTGTAACACTGTGTTCTTCTCTGTTTTCTTCTCAATGCTTGCATCTCTCTTAACTATTTTCCTCCTCTTATCAGCCGGCACCTTCATTGCCTCATTCTAAAATAAACTAACTGACCTCACTTGTGAAATTCAATCCTTGACGGCACAACACCAATGGAAGTACACCTCATAAAAGGGATGGGGGCGTTTGTGCACTTCAAACCGAGGCAGGGATTAAAAGGCCATGTCTGTTTACTTACAACCCTCTCTGCAGCTCTTTAGATTCCCACCACTTCCTAATTCAATTACCGAGACAAGGCTGAATCTTCAAGAAACACTGACGTGGAATTTCCCTCCGTCCTACTGGCTCATTTTACAGAGTCTTTGGTGGTATTCGGAGGGAGTCGTGAAAGTCTGTGATGGAAAAATGTGGCCTAGGTGTGCCTGAGCTCAATTCTGGTTTTATTACACAGATAAATTTAGCAAATAACTAGAATTAAAGTGATGACTTTTTTCTTCATTTCTTTTTTTGGATTCATGAAGCTTTGTGTGTTTTCTCCTCCAAACACCTGGTGTCTGGTATGTCTGTCCAAGAAATAATCATGTTGTACAGTGTAAATGATTTGTCCTACATCCTTTGTTTACATTGGAACCACAGAAAAAGAACTGGACACTTCATGACCACTGACAGATGCGATAACTGAAGAGAGAAAGACCACCACACACAGAAGGAGCTGGAAACAGAAAATCCACAGGGAAGATGTCACAGACAATTGAACCACGGTCACATTTGTTTAGATCATCATAAATTTTGGATGATGTGCATAGACTTTCACAGACATGGAAAGATGATGAAATTTATGTTCCGCAGACTCTCGCCACCACATATGCCAAAAAGTGGAAATTGAGTTAATGCCATGTTCACATCATCACTGACTCCTGATAGATTACTGTGACTTGCCAACGTTTGGATACTTCAAGACACTAATTGGCAATTCAACCTTTTTTAAATGAACTCTAACGCTATATAAATTAAATGTGACCTTGAATGGGAGACTGACTGACGTATTTATTCATGTTTGACCCCATTTACACTTGGTTGCTGTCTGAACTCAACCAAAAAGCCAACGCAATCTATTACACCTTCGATATTGGATCACTCATCATGATCACTGTTGTCTGACTTTCTAAATGCATTATTTGTCTGTCTCCTCTGTCCTTGGACAGAGGACCACTAAAATTACATTTTAAAAAAATATATTGAAATTAGCTGTTGTTCTCTGGCTCAGTAAAGCAATAAGGAAAATGAATCCAGCTATTTTGAACGTTTCCGATAAAATGCAAGACACACCGAGTCTTTAAGAGTCTGTTTGAGTATGGGAGGGCATTCAAGGAAGAAGGCGATTCATTTATATGATTCAGTTAGTTTATCATTTGGATAAGCACTTCTCACCTACCTGCTGAGGAGTAGAAGTTATTCTCCAACTGAGGACACATAACCAATCTCCAATTGAATTTGCCCAAAGTTAATGAAAACCTTATCAATTAGATTTAAGGTCTGGCCAAAATCCATGTTCATTTCTGCGGTAAAATTTTGTTAAATCTCATCTGAATATCTTCCAAATATGACATACTTTGCGATGATTGAACACATCGTTTCTTTCAACTTGGCTGTACTGAGTTTCCAGGTTGTAATAACACTTGCTGACATGAGGAATTAATTATTTAATGAGAGATGCTCTCTAGGTTTTGCCATTACTACTTAATGTATTTCTTTTTCTTTTTTTCTTTTTTTTTTATAATAAGTGGAACACATACATTTATCAAACCTTAACTTTATATTAAATGTTTTCAACTAAACACTTGGAGAGAGAGGAGGAGAGAGAATCCGGCCTGCCTATTCCAGTTGCCCTTTGTCACACAGCAACAGAGCAATATTCAGTGGTGGCATTAGGTGGTAGCTTTCAGAACCACAACAGCTGAGAAAACACAGCTCATATGTAGCTCAGTAGGATGCTCGTATGGATGATATTAGCAAAGCTGTTGTTTACTCTGCACTGCTATGGAGCCAACCACAGGAAAACACACACACATTACACAGCAACGCTGCTGTGGATCCACTGTTCAACAACATTAGAGCCAAACCCAAAGGATTTGGCCTTGCATGCAAGTGAGACCGCAGGCTGTTAACCTCTGGACACACACACATAAACATACGCACACACACAGCTGCATCGTTGAGGTTGATCAGCAGCTCAGCAATGGGGAACATGGTGGAGCTGTGAGACAGTGCTGTTCATGTCAGCAGTAAAATCTTTGATGCGTGATCAAACTACCGGCCGATGCTCAGCTCACTGAGGACTGCTGGTTAGCTGCAGATGATTTAACTTCCAGTTAAAGGAAAAATACACACAAAAACAATTTAACTTGTATTCCTACATCTACTTCCCTGTTTGTTGTTTCAGCTGGATGTAAATGTGTGAGGAGGGGGAGTATGAATCATCAATAGTAAACACAGAACACATTTTTGGGTGCTTTCAGAAGGGAATATTTTTGGTCATGGTGTTTTCTAAAAAACGACCAGCTGACCAACAGAGAAGTTGCTCAAATCAACCAACCAAACGTGATCCAAGGAAGTAAAACCAGTGACAGGATCTGTGTGGGGAATACAGAAGAGCTACCGCAGCTGAAACTGTGGGAAATGTTAATGCAGGTTTACATATATACGTATGTGTGTGCCGAGAGTAACACGGTAATCCATATTAATCCATTTGCAGGATTAATTTGATTTTGAAAAAATCTCAAAGTCTCAACATCCTGAAAAAAACCTTTCTGCCGATGCAGCAATGGCGGCTGGTGGTAAAGAGCAAAGCCGAGCATTAGAAAGAGTGATTTATTTTTATACATTTTTTTATATTGCAATCTGGACACCACATCTGCTCTTTAGTTTAAATAAACACATTTTAAATATTTATATGTTGGCTTCTTTAATGCGTTTTATTGGTCACACAATAATGAATGAATATTAATCCATACGTATGTCTCTAGTCTATCTGATTAATCTAAATGAATCCACAGTGGCCATGAGATTAATCTGTTTAAAAATTTCAAATGTTTCACAACCGTAATACAAATGGGTTTAGCAGAATCACAATTTCTGTGGAATGAAAAGTTTCAACTAATTGTAATAGTGAAATATGTGTTCATCTGGTGGCTTACACCAGTGAGGCACATAAACCCTGAGAGAGATGACAGAGACAGTTTTATGAATCAATCAATCAAACACAATTTGCACTACTCCATGAGTGAGACTGAGTGAGTCAGGTTAGCTGGGACACCTGTGTCAGCAGAATATACAGTAATTTCCTATTTGAAGAGTCTCATCCAAACCACATATTTGTGGATCATCTGCGAAACAAATCATATAATCTTTTTAGTGTTTTTTTTTTTTTTTTTTGGTTTGTTTTTTTGGCTTAGTGCAGTGTCAATGAAGCCAATGCTAACCTATTTGGCTGTCCCTACTGTTAACAGACGGTAAAATAGAGAGAATTGATAACTTTGTAATGTAGCAGGCATATGGACAGACTCCATAAGGATCTATACCAGAAGACAGGCCTCAGCTGACGCCTATCACGGCCCAAGCCAACTAAACAGACAGTCATAGATTTGTATTAAAACTCCAAAAGAAAAGGAAAAGGATGCTAATTGAAACTTGTTCCTAGGCTGCATGCATGTGAGAGGGAGAGGGAGAGAGAGAGAGAGAGAAGAAAGTGAGACAACATGGAGTGATTTTCAGTAGCTCAGCGTTAATTTGACTGATGCTGTTCTGACAATGTGGTACTTGTGGTCAGTGTGTGTGTGTGTGTGTGTATGTCAGTGGTGGTGGTGAATATCCTCAGTCCAAAATGCAAAAATCAACTCTCATTGGAAATCTACTTACATGCACTTAAATCATCATTTTGGTCTGTGAATGATGCTAAAACAACAGACACAGTCACGTACAAAAACACACATACACACTTCGGTTATACTCTGTCTTCTGTGAGAGCATAGCCATTCAGTTTCAATGCATTTTCAATTATGTGTGTAGCTGGGTGTTTGTGTGTGATCCTCTGTGTTCCACTGCTGGTTAACTGTAATTTCATGTTGGTTTTAATCCTGGTGTGTCAGTCTTCATTCCTGGATAATTCCGACTGGAAACACATAAAGTCAGCACATAGCTCCTTCAGTAATCACCTTCACAGTGCATGTGTGTGTCTGTGTGTGTGTGTGTGTGTGTGTGTGTGTGTTTGAGGTTGTAAACAGCAACATTTTCAAAGCAGTAAAACATTTCACTGATTTCGTGTCATAAATGATTTCTATTTGACCACCAACCTCGCTGTCCACCGTGGGCAGCGAAATTGGCCGTAATAAAACAATGACATAATTCTTAATCATAGTAAACCTCTCACTCTAAACTCTTTGTTTGTAATGTAATGATTTATTCCACAATGCACTGGCAGTATTACAACTGACCAATTAAAAGACAAACTAATACTGCTAAAATCTCTACAGGGGAAAAGAGATGAAAGCAAAAACTCAAACAGTAATAAAAAGTGAATAAATCGTGGTGCATTGTTTCATCTGAGGGTCGTATTCGTACGTGCATCAAGAGCCCTTAAGATGAAAATATTTTTAACCTTGTCAACATGTCCACATGATGCTTCATGAACAAAATATGCAGTCAAAGCCATGGCTGCATATTTCCACCTTGGAACCAGCGAGAGTCTCATAAAAACTGATCCAGACAGCCGGGGCGTCATACTTCATATAACCTACAGTGCTTCTCAAACTTTTTTCACATCAAGGACCCCTTAACTGACAAAAATAAGACCACGGACAACCATCTTTAGACACTTTATTACAGACAGTCTTTGATGTAATGATTCTCACTGAGGGGGAGAGTGTAGATGTGTTTCAGACCAAGTTTTTGACTTTTTTATGTGTGAAAACCTTGTAAAGTAAATCATTAATCATAGAAGAGTATTTTTATGTAGTTTAAAACACATCTGGAGAGAAACTTATATCTTTATATGCACTTGTTGAAATGAAATCCCAGCTCCACACATGCCCAATTGTCATATTTGGGACATAGCTGGGAGTTACGCAGATTCAGGCACTGCAAAGATGGCAACAAGGGCTGTGTCCGAAACCACCCCCTCACTCCCTAATCCCTACTCCCCATTCAGGGAGATGTATGTAGTGGACATTCACCAAATCTCTTTCGGACACTACTTTTGGCGCCGTTAATTGCGTCATTTATATATTTATTTATTTTTATAACATACCCAACTCACGGCTAAACCTTTCTGTTTATCACTGCATTGCGTTAAATGCTTTTGATAATCTTGCACTGCACTGTAATTTTTATTCTCGTATTTGGTCTTCTTTTATTAGATTTAATTTTTTATTTATATATTTTATATTAATTATAGTCTCTGTGGGATTTTAAATTTTTGCCACCAGCGCAATGCATTGTGGGATACTTTCAGTGCACTACATTTTGTTGCAAAAGATTTTCGGACACCACTAGAAAACGCCAAGCTCCCCATATAGTGCACTCATTAGGGATTAGGGAGCAGTTTCAGACACAGCCAAGGAGGCAGCTCACTCTGAGCTTCATAACTTCTTCTCAGAAACTGATGTTTGTGTGCAGTCTTTACTGCACCTGTTCTGGAGGGCCAAGTCCCAAACTCAATATTCTCCAGTTCACCCCCATTGATGAAGCTCAGAATTATAATAGATTTTCACCTCCAAAATCTCCAAAACTAAGGTGCGTCATGTATACGATTGGAACTGCCTGCAGGCTTTGCGTTCAAAAATGTAACCTTGTATCCTGACATTTCAAGCCCTGCTACACTTGTGTGTGTGTGTGTGTGTGCGTGCGTGTGTGTACTTCATCTTGATAGTTCTGGTCTGAGTGCAACTTAACAAGTTAACTGTTGTTCACTTATGTATTTCATGTACTGAGTACTGATTAATCGCAAATTATTAACAGGAGTCTTTTTCTTAAAATTAAAGAGCGACAGTGAAATCCGTCCATCTAATACCACTTATCCGTTTCACAGGAGGTGCTGAAGCCAATCCCAGCTCACTGTGGGCCACCCATCACACAGGGACAGACAGAGACCAGCAACCACTCACACTCAGACCTACAGACAATTTAGAGTCAGCAGTTAACCCAAACATGATGTCTTTGGACGGTGGGAGGAAACTGGAGTACCTGGAGGAAACCCACGCAGGCACGGGGAGAACGTGCAAACTCTTCATAGAGAGGCTTCAGGCTGGGAACCGAACCCGCAACCTTCTTATTGTGGGGCAACAGCACTAACCACTGCTGCTGCTGTGCTGCCCACCATAGTGAAATGACTTCCTAAAAGTCATTGCACATATCTTCTCAAGATCCCAGACAGCAACTTGCTCAATTTATATTTACACTTTCTTTTATTGCGTTAGCCGCTATTACATTATGCATGTATTGTGTTATTTTGGCTGCTCGCTGCACTTCCTGTCCGTAACTCATAATGAATGGAAGGTCACTTGCAAGTAAAAATTGGCAGCAAGGAGTGATTTACTCTTCTCATTTCAGGATTGCTATTGGCTTGTGTGTGTATTTGTCTGTTTACATCCTGAGCCTGTCTTGCTTATTTTCTGACTCGCTGAGACAAATGGCCTGACGTCATACCGGACTTCTGAGGTCTCATTCTTTTGCCCTTGTTCGACAAGGTGAAGATGGAGGCTCTACTTTATGAGAAATTGTTCCCTTTCCTAATGGTAGTCACTACCATTAGGAAGTCATAAAGTTAATTTAGTGTGAGCAGAAAATGCTGTATTTATCTTTCTAAGGAAAAATATTCAAACTAGACAGGGAGATTCTGGGTCCCATCTGCTGTCTGGGCTCATCTTGTATCTGCATTTACTCATTTGGCAGACACTTTGTGACTTTACTCATTTTTAAATGTTTTTGTGCCAATTACCTACAAAATCTGAAGAAACAAGGGCAGGGTCAGAAGGGTTCGGCATGGGTACGTGTAGGCCCCCAGCCAGAAACTGAATTGTAGACATTGCAGTCATGTGGTGTCCATTAGGCCACCAATCGCCCGCTGATAAGGACATTTACAACACGTTTTTGCTTGATTGCTAACTTTTAGGATAGTCACTCTTCATATAAGTTTCTTCTCATCTATGTCACTTTTCGAACTAAACACACAAAAAACACAACATTGTTGCCTCACAGCAAGAATGTGCTAGATTTGATTTCCTGGGTATGGGCCCTTTCTCTTTAGTGACTCTAAACTGCTTGTAGGCCTGACTGTGATGAATGAGTGATATACACCACGGATGGATAAGCTTGCTTACACCTGTTCAAACTGAGGTGCTGCCATTTTTTTTTTCCTTTTTTTTCATGATAATTATCTTAATATAACTTGCTGGTTAATGTTTCAGCACACTGTCATTATGGGAAATCTTGTCAGAATATAAAGAATATGCATATCAGGGTTCTTTCTAACCAAGGAAAGAAAACACTATCCAAGAAAAAAGCATTTTCAGTTCTCTTACATTAAAATGAAATACACCATGCAAATAAAAGTGTTTGAATCAATGTTTTGATGTTTACATTTAAACATGCTCGCCAGGCAGTTAGTGCAGTAGGAAAAGATAAAAGTGACTAACATGGAGCTGAATGGAGTCAGTCTACGGCCTCAAAGGAATGTTTTGCTGAACATGAGGTGGCGCAATGGAATCTCATTTGCAGCATTCAGCGTAAATACCTCAGCATACCACATTGTTTGTTTGGCAGTGGGACCAGTTTTGGGGAGATGTATGCTATGTTTAAATAAACAACTTAACAGCTTTGATTATGCATCCATGTATGAGTTCATATCAAGGATGTCAAATTTTTGCCGATAGCACAGCAAGTGCGAATCTCACTTTGCAGACTATATGCAACTTAAACTAGCGTAGTTTCCTCAAAACACACACACCGAATCAGCCTGGAGGGAGAGCTGAGTGGTTCATTCATGAGGAGGTCCTGGGGGAGTGAGTTTACACCCGACTTATAAAGGAGGGTTTATAGAGTGACCTGCAGACTGTCTCACTCTCCTCAGACAGCTCATGACCTGTCTTCCATGTTGTGTCTTTCTCTGTGCCGTGACTTGAAATGCTGTTTTTGCAGAATGCCCTAAAGAAAACTCAAAACCTCAAACTTAACTATCTTAGACTGCTGACAGTTAGTGTTAACTCCAAACACGAGAGTGTTGACACATTTTTAAGTGATATACAACAGTGAGAAGGAGACAATGGAACTTAGAGAATAATTCACATCAGCCCACTTTGTTTTCTCCTCTTTTAACTAATCAGGACAGAACAAGTGACAGGAAACTAATATCACAAGCAAGCCTGATGAAGCTCCACTGTGGCAGTAGAATAATAGGGTGAAGAAGTTATTAAAGTAGCTCAACAACAATTTGAGGGAAGGGCATCAAGCTGAGGGCATTGCATACAGGTACAATGAGCTCTTGTCTCAGCACTGAGTCATGTTGATCACGACTAAAAGCTTTGCAGTGATGGGGCCAACTTCTTGTTTGTGTCACGACTGCCAACATCCAGGCTGCCAAATGTTCTGCAATAACTTTTTATAAGTGTTTCTGACAGAACTGCAGCGACATTAAAACTCTTTGGCCTCTGCTATACTATGACTGATAAGGCTCTTTACTGTAAATGCCTTATACTGTGACTCATAAGCAGGTCAATTAGTCTACATGATGCGTGCTCTAACCTGTTTCTATAATTAAAGGTGTATATATATATATGTACATATATATATATATATATATGTGTGTGTGTGTGTGTGTTTGTAAGTCTGTGTATTTTACACATCTCAAGGCTTATTGTGCTTGTTTGAAACACTGATCCTCGTTCATAATATCACAATAGAAGACTTTGCATCATTAATAATCTTTAATATGGTTAAATGCTTTATTTTGAATATGTTGGACATTCAATCAACTTCAACTGTCCAGTTTCAGGAAATCAAGGCCAGAGAAGAACGTCATTAGCGCTGCAGATGTTTGAGATCACCAGACTTATTACAATTCATTCTGAAGAGAACATGATTGTTTGGACCAAATTCCACCACAAACCACAAATGTGATATTATGACCGATGATTGTTTTGAGACTTTAAGTTGAGTTCGACAGGGTTGAGCTGGACATAGAAACAGCATTTTACAACCAGCTCACTTGTTCTCAAGTGTCCACCCACCATGACGTCACCCACTGATTTGCTAACCCTAACCCTGCAGTGGTACCAAGCACACGGCCTAGTTCTTGTTACAGGCATTTTTCTATTATTGTTTCTCTTCTATGGATTTGTGTGTCTCAGCATCCAAAGACAAACCAAAGACTTCGTTCACCGTAGCCACTGTCCAGCTACCCGCATCCTCCACTACTCTCCATCATCCTTTATCATCATTCTAGATCGGCTCCTCAATAACTAGATGCTATGCCATGCCGTAACACCTCCATCATCTTGTCTTGCCCTGTTTCATTGTTACCAGATCACCATCCCCATTTTCCCAAAATCCCTCTTTTAATTGAAATTGAAGAAAAAGACGAAAACACAGATGCACGCTAACAGGATGGTGCTTGGGCTATAGAGAAAAAATTATTTTGTACTGCAAGCAGCAGCCATTACAGCCTACTTATCAAAGTTATTCAGTCATTTTCAGTGAGCAGAGACATGGTGACTGATCAGCACATGTTTGCATCTACATCAGTGTCTGAGTAATCAGGTAAAAGAGGTTACTGTGACCGGGACATATTCATTATGGTATGATCAGACTTTGTGTGTGTGTGTGTGTGTGTGTGTGTGTGTGTGTGTGTGTGTGCGTGTGTGTGTGTGTGATGCGGGGTCAGTGGGTCATGGTCTGAGTCCTGTCTCAACAACACAGTGCCTGTGTCCTCCACCTTCAATAAATAGAGACAGTCATTCATACATACCACCCATCCATCAGGACTCTCAGCGTATTGCCAGAAAGAGAGAGCGAGAGATGGCTTGTTATTGAACCAGACTGTGACAAGTGAATGAAAAAAAAAAAAAAAATGTGGTGAAACTTGTGTAACCAAAGGTTACTTTGATGCAAAAGAGATATTGTCAGACAGAGATGTTAAAGAGAACGTAAATGTAAGTGTGTTACACTTGTGTTACAACTATATGGCAAATACACTTCTAGTTAGGTTGTTTTTTTAGCATAAAGTCCCATAAAAAAAAACCCATATTTTATCAACTCAGACTGTCTGTGACTGTCTGGATTTTGGCAGCTGGACGGTGAAATCAGACAATGTTGAAAGAAATACTGCCGAGGAAATCGAAAGAAACCGAAAATAAAACCAAAAAAATTACTGCTCACATTGTTTCCATTGTTCCTCCCTAAATATGTAATTGACATTTGTAACCAGCTCGCCATGCACACAGATTTTTCATGGCTCTGAGAGCAATCTGAGATGGATTTAAAGTAGTCAATCTGCCGCTCAATTGTCTTTGCAGCTAGAACACTCTGAGCTCTTTCATGTCTCATCTTCTCAACCTGTTCCGACGACTAAGCTCAAACAGCCTGAGAGGGAAACTTATTTGGGCTGACAAGGAGCCACAAGGAGCATTGGGAAAGGGACAATGTTAAATGTTAAATGACAATGTTAATGTACATTTAAATGAATATAGTGTCTCAGACTGACACCTGGTTTAAATCTGATAATACGATCGTTGCTGGCTTCCCATTGGTCACTTGGGCTTGCTCATGGACACAACACTCAGTCAGTGTGTGGCGTGTACATGGCCAAGGGGTGTGGGGAAAACGGACAGTTGAATCAAGTGAGAGAACTAAAATGGAAAGGACTTGGAGCAGAGAGGGAGCGCAGTAAAAAGGCGAAATGTGGCAAAAGCAGAATAGAAGGGTCCAGATTATATGCACAGAGAGATGCAAGTGTATTCAGTTTACTATATTATTGCATTTATGAACCTACATGGTGAAAATGAATGACATTGAATCTAGACCAAGAACTTGGCTGTGCTTGAATATTTTGAATATATTATATAATATATATAATGAAATACCTTTTGATTGTAGTTCTAAAAGCCAAAGAATACATGAGGATATGTGAATATGACCTGGATTGATCTTACATTCCCAGTGTCAGTAACTATCCCGGTCCAGCCTTGATGTTGGACAGCAGCTGAATCATGAAGCTCATCGCCTGGCTTGTTGTTTTCTCTCCACAAAAGCCAAGTCTAATACCCATATTGCTGAACATGCTACACTGATTCATCTGCCAGCTTTGCACAGCATCTTGGCTTCACCAAAAAAACACCTTGACATATCTGAACTTCTTTGATTTGGGATAGACAATCATTCCCAGCCGCTGTCTTCCAGCAGAGGAGGATGGCCTCAAACGTGGAAGTGGAGGCACAGTGTCGCTTGACTAATAGTGTTGCCAACACTGAGACTACACATTAGAAACTCCCATGAGCGCAGTTTAACAATGTATTTTCAAACAAATTATGTGAAAACTCTCACTTTGATTAAAATAAGGGTAGGTTTAAATAATCGAACCCTTTTATTACCACGCTCTATTACTGCCTGAGTAACCTTGATAAAAATTTGTCAATCACTAAGGCATTGTTTCCTTTACCTATTCCAGGACATGTGCTGCCACCTCCCCCTTCCCAAACTTTTTATTTTATCCACTGTGTCTCTGCCAGGCACAATTCTGGTTCACTCCAATCACCCAAGTACACAACATACCATCTGACTCACTGACTTTAATTAATTTTACAGGAGTTAACAAGGTCGGTGAGCTGCTCACAAACCACACACTGTGTATATCTTCAACAAACAGTGATGATAACGATGAATCCTTTATTACCTTGGATGAGGTCAGCGTAATATCCTGGGTCGTAATATGTCAGGTTATCACATTAGCAAGGCCATAAGACACTGTGATCAGGATCCTATCGTGCTGCCTGTAAATCATTTGACGGGAGGGAAGGGAGTAGTTGGAGAGGAGAAATGGATTGAATCAACCCCAAGGACAATTAAAATTGGGAGAATGAGGGCAATATCAAATATTTTTGTGAATGTCTGTGTGTAAAAAGTATTCACCTCCCTTTAACATCTGGCCCATGTTTAGTATCTTTGTGGATTAGCTTGGTCTTGGCAAAGAAGTTCTTTTCCCACGCAGATAGAAACGCAAGGATGATGTGAATGATTTTATAGCTCAGCAAAATGTGCAAAGAGTCAAATGAGGGGTTGGTTCAGAAATACAGTACGGGCCAAAAGTTTGGACACACCTTCTCATTCAAATGAATAGGAAAGTGTGTCCAAACTTTTGGCCCGTACTGTATCTGCATTGGTTTTGATTCACGATGTTAGTTTCTCATTCAAGTCTCATCTATTGAGCATCAGATTTTCAAAAGAATTCATCCTGTTTTACTACGCTCAGTGGTCCTCTTCTTCTGTCACCCTCAGGCGGTAGAGCAGGTTATCTTACGACCAAAGGTTGGTCTTTTGATCCCCATTTTAACAAAGTGTCCTTTGGCAAGATACTGAACGCCAAATTACCCTCTCTGTCACAGAGGTGTACTAGAAAAGTGCTGGATGAATGTGTGTGAATACTTTGCACAGCGAGCACCTCTACGAGACCCTTAAGTCAGCCAGAGGAAGATTTATTTAGGGTCATACTATGGGGAAAATGAAAGCATGTAGCAAATTTCGCAACAATCCAATCAAGTTCTTCAGTTCTTGGTAAATTTCACTACAAAGCATAATTGAGCGAACCTTATAGCGGCCCTAGACCAGCATGGCTATACAAAATAATGGTGAAGTGAGCAACAAATCAAGAACACTGCTTCCCCTCAAGTCATGCTGCTCATTTAGAGAAACTTCAATTCCATGGAAAAATCTGACCCTTAAAAGATGTAAAAAGACAGATGACTCGTTTTTATTTCATAAAATCAATCTTCTGACTGAATTTAGCTTAAAGTAGTTGTGTGTTTACTACTTACCATTTCCATCCTATGAGGTCATGTCTTGTGTTTAAGTGGTTCAATTTGTGCTGCTGCAGCTCACTCTGTAGTCCTGATCATCATTTAACCAGTGCCACATGCATCCACCACATCATACCAATTTTAAGTTTTTGTTTTTTTTTTCTTTCTGGTGAATACAGAATCCAGCACAGATTTACGTCATGTCAAATGATGCTGTCTAACATCACTTGGCAAGGCCATTCACTTCTGTTCACTCAACTTTATATTACAAGGTAGGCAGGGGCATGGCTTACCTGGAACAGGTTGCTGGTCCATGGCAGAGTCATTATCTAGGAACACACAAGCATTCACACTGACCTCTTTTCTGGACCACTCTCCTTTGCACACCTAAATGAACACAAAGTGGCTTTGACTTTAAACCTGGTTCTCAAGGAAAATTTTTACAAATTTCACACATGCAAGAGATGTTTTGTTTTTTTTTTTATTCAGTTCGATTCAATATTCAGTGGGTTTTAATAGAATTTTAGATATGCCAGGCTCATTATGCTCAGTTTGAGCTCTGAGTTTCTTAATAGACAGTCTCTGTAATTTCTACTAACACCCCTACTGCTGCCCCTAACATGAAACTCAAAACTTGTATCTTGCAAGTCAAAACGTAATAGCCTTATGCTTGTCATGGCTGTCTGTTCAGCTTGGACATACACAGACCTAATCCCCTTCAGATGCAACAGCAGAGTTACACACACTCACACACCCGGACATTCACATCCTCACACACATTCAAAACTTAGCAGAGATGGCATGGCAACTCAAAACAGATGATTTGAAATGATCCTCATAAATACCTCAGTGTTCTTCCCTGCATACACACACCCAGGGGCTGACAAGATGAAAGTTATTGCAAGTGAAGGAGAGTGCGAGGGATGGAGAAAGAGAGAGAGCGAGCAAAAGAGGGAGAGTGAGCTAGATGTTTAAAGATGTGCGTGTGTGTGTGCGTGTGTCTGTAACTTCTCCAGGGGTCCTACTTTGAATCTGGCCTTATTAAAACAGCCTCATTTCAGCCACATTCAACCACTGCTACACTCCCAGGTTATCCCAATAACAATAAATCCCATTTACTTTCTGGCTCCACTGCCTGCTCTGTGTGCATGTGTGCATGTGTGCGCGTGTGTGCGCATCATACATTGTCAGACTTTGGAAACTCATTAGGAGTCGTCCAAATGTTGTCCACTTTAAGGAGGTGACTGGGGTTTCAACAGCAACAGGTCATTTAGAAGCTGGAAGCGGTTAACTCTCCCACTGAGACACTATGACCTCCTCCCTCTGTGCATGTGTGTTTGTGTTTGGTATTGATTTTCTGCTTTCAGACGTCCACTGGGCCTCATAAGAGTGACAAGCTGCCATGAGGCGAACTAATGCTGTAAGTACACAGACAGCTGAATGATTTGTAGATTACACTCTTGGTCTGTTGGTGGCCTACTTTAGTATCATTATATGTTCGTGCAAAGCAGTCACACACTTGTCTTATGATATAAAAGAAGTAAAAAGAAGAGAATGGAAAAAACTGATAATCCTATGGTTGTTTTTCAAGAGCTTGTCAAAATTTTTGCTCACATTGAATAAAGATGCTTTGATCCTGGTGCTCATAATATTGAAAATATGGACAAAAATACAGCCACGCTACCTGGTTATGTTTAAGTGAAGGGGGCACTTGGAGTTATATGCTAATATCACCGTGCTAATATATGCACAGTTGCAGTGGTAACATGCCAGTGTCTTGACATTTTCACCATCTTGGCAACATCCATACAAGCTGATCAACAGTAAACATAAGGTCCAGGAAATAAACCACAACACTGGTCCTGAATAACAAGTAGTGTCATCTTCCAGGTAAATAGTAATTAAAGTGTCAAAACTTGGCAGTAACAAAATGCCTCAGAGGTGAGTCAGCTGGATACACTGCCGTGATATCATGACTGTATGTACTGGATTTCATTTTGGAAATTAGTTATTGATATATTTCAGTCTGGAACAACGAAGGTGAAACAACAAAGCCGTATTTCCATTCTCAGCTAACATGCTGGATGGCCAGAAATAGTCATAGCATACATGGCTGTCTACTTGTATAATAAAGATGACACATTTATTTTGGTTTCATACACATCTGACAATCTGAAACATTTGGAATCTGATGACCCAGCACCACTGACTAACTGAACTAACACTGACTTACAGAGGTCATACTGTCTGTTCCCGATTGTCCAGGTCTCAAGTCATTTGTCTTTTCACCACAATCAAAATAATAATATTTTATTTGTTATACTCGCTTTCAGAACTTACATTAGCAGTTATGTATTGAATTCAATAGTGTGCGTTGAGGAATGAATCACTGTTTTCAATGCTGTTGCTAGTCTATAGTGGTATCGAGTCGTAGCAGTGACTGGGCACTCTTTCTGACAGAACATGTCATGCTGAAGAGAAAGTGATCCATGATTAATGAATATTGCCTGGAAAACTGTTGATAATTTTGACAGTAATTTTATTTGAAAAAGCACATACGTGTGCCCCTAAGAGTTAACTAACTGACTGACTGCAGCTGAGTCTTTCACCTAGTGCAGCTTTTTGAGTCATTGTGAAATTTATTCTGTGGATTTTCCACATTGCCTTTAACAATTATGTTAACAGTTTGCATACAGTGTCTCATAAAAACCAATTGTGTGTATCGAAGTCCTCCGGTTATGGTGAAGGTCCCCCCCCCCAAGACATTGGCCAAGAAGTTTTAAAAATATTTTTTTCCATATTTTTCTTCTCTTGTGTATATGTTTACCACCTGTTGGTAAGTTCCTGTTATAACTATATGGAAATCTTTGAGCAGCTCCAGAAACAGCACTGAGATGTTGGAAGGAAGCGCATCAAGACTTTCCTCTCTTGTCAGAGTGCTACAGCTGTGAATGCACAGCACTTAAAAGAAATGGGAGGAGCTGATTTGATTAGAAATGAGTGATGACCGGAACACACCCCCCAATAATGTATTCTGCCTGATTTATTCCCTTTCCAAGCTGCACCTCTGCTGTGCCAATACCTTTTTTCACTACTTACAAGAAGTCTGCTGGACATTGTGCATTCTTTTGTTGACAAAGTGTAGCTTGGAACGGGAAAATAATCAAAAAAATACAAGTTTTGATGATTTGACATTTTTGCAAGGAAACCTCCCTGCAAATCCTAACATTATATCGATAATGTTTGTACAAAACTAAAGTGTTGTTTATTACATTTAATGCATGCAAGCTCCGCACAGAAAGGCCCCAGGCCCGGGAACTGAATCCCATGATCTTCTTATTGTGAGGCAACAGCGTTCACCACTGTGCCGCCCTGCTGCTGATGACAGTCGTTGAGCAGGAACATGGAGCAGTGATGATGCAACACGTGCAAAATGAGGACAGGGAGGGAGAGGACACAAGACTATGGGAAGCAAAATTAGTGACATGTAATAATGTGATATGGATAACTGTCAGAGCAGAGAGAGAGAGAGAGGGAGGGAGGAAGGGAGAAAGAAGGCGAGGTGTTCACTGCATCCTCGAGCAGTCTACGCTTATAGCAGCATAACTACAGAGTAATTACGCTTTAACTTTTAGCTATATGCTTTATCAAAAGGAATGTTTGAGGCCTGATCTTGAAAGTTGAGGGCAAGTTTGCCCCTCAACCGATATTCGATCTCATTCCTGTAACGTATGTATTATATTTAATTTTAAATATGTGATAAATGGGTTTGTGTTACTGTTTAAGAAAATAATGTGTGAAGTCCATGTATACAGAACATATATAGATGTGACACGTGCGTGTGCATGTGTGCGCGTGCGTTGGGTCAGTGGAGGCCCTCATATCTATTTTCAGCATCAGCATTCATTTTTCTGTCTGGAGCCAATTAGATAACCTGAATGCAGCAAAGACACAATGTTTTGATACAGTGAAGCTTTGTCCTTTTGGTGTCAATGATGAGATTCCTGAAGAATGTTCGCACAAAAACACGCACACACACACACAAAGAAAAGCCACATGATTACAAATTCCTCATAACTCTGTCGCTAAATCACACTATCATTTAGTCACGCATCAGCCCTCTTTGCCTCTTTGTCCTGTTCCACCCATCCACTCACACACACACGCACATGTAAATGCTCTGTTGGCGAAGGTACTGGTGATGTTATTTGACAGAGTTCTGATCTGTGTCTGCCACACGCAAACGTCTGTGGTCCAAATCAAGTAATCTATCAAACATGTGTCCTTTCACAATGCAGAGCAGAGAACAAGACACTTCACGCACAAACTCAGACACACATACACGCGCGCACACACACCAAAGACCTCAGTATCGACAATATCAATCACTTCATTGGCATTGTACATTGTAACACACTCTCCCACAGTAAAACATTATGTGTGGCTGACCACAGAGTCTGTGGGCCAGAGGAATGTGTCAGTATCCCAGAGAAATACATTCAGGCCTGAAACACATCGCCAGACCAAAACTAGTTAACACTTCTGTTACACTGTGTGTCAGTGTGATCCATCGCTGCTTCATCGAAAACCATGATTGCTCTCTTTCTTACCTGACTTGTAAGTTTCACTTTAAAAGTCATTGTGCACGGAATGAGTTATTGACGTTTGTGATTTTGTGGGCAGTTTGATGCAGATCCCATGTTGTCTTCAAATAGCTGAACAGACACACAATCAAAATGTGTCTTTTATGTAAATTGTGGGTGTGACTGGTTTTGTTGTGCTGGCTTTTTTTTTTTTTTTTTTTTTTTGGATTGGCTGGTCAGAGTATAAATTTCATTTCCCACCATTTTCAGTCTTGCAAAACATGTTTACTCAAGGCAGAAGCTAAAAAGGCTGGACATGCTTTTACACAAATGTCTGGGGTGCATCCATTTGTATGTTTATCAGTTAAATATGCCTCTGTGTACATGCAGGTGCACACAATCTTCAGTTTCACTCAAATGAAAAGGGAAACAAATTAAACATGGCTTTACTGCCATTACATTATCATTTATAGACGCTATGTGTAAATTCTATTATTGCTACATACAGTGTTAGCACGTTAGTATTTTAGTTTACTTGCCACCAAGCAGCTTTGTTAATTCAAGACATGAAATAATACCCTCTGAGCAGAGCAAACCGCTCATGACAGACTGGAGACCAAACTGGATATAGACAATTAGACACCTACGTCACGCTTATGCATGCACAAACACACAAAACTGCAACAACGTCAGAGGTGTTTATGCTGGCATGAATAGTGCCCACAGAGCCGCAGGCCCTTGCTGCTCTTTCTCCACCCAATAAAACACAAATCTGTTGACGTGGATTATGACTTAAGTGCCCCAACGGAATGTATATAGACATGTCATATATACAGTACTGTATGTATACCTATGGAGCTCATAGAGTAGCTTCTACTGTAAACTTAGTGCTGCATGAGAACAAGTAAAAGAGACTTATCTTCAGTTGAATATTGTTTGTGCAAGCGTGTTGTTGACTCGTCATTTTGGTTACTGTGATTTGGTTCAACAAATGCAAAAGTAAGCAACTGATAAGTGAGCAGTACAGTATATCTACAGTCCGGAGCAGAAAGGCTTTGAGCACGAACAGTTTCCATCGTAGGCAGTGGGGATTTTGGACACAAACCACTTGTACAGAAGGGAAGAATAGCTGTTGGTGCAATGATTTCATTCATTGTTATGCCATTCAGACATTATGTCACAGCAGCCAAGAAGGTAATCTATAAAAAAAATTAAAATAAAAATTTGTTGTCCCAATTCAGTGGCTGCATCTCTCAGTGGCCAGCAGACGGAGGGAGTACGTGTTACCAGTTAGAGGGTTGCTTCGCATGTGACTGATAAATGGCTTCTCTTGCTTCAGAGGAAATATTCTGGTTAGTAGTTGCCATGGGCAGTAAGAGCTTCATCAGCATGTTATCTCCTCTGGTATCCAAGTGACACACCAACTTTTGCAGCTACATACAACCAGCAGGTCAACCAGGTCATTCTGAGGAGGCTCTGATGGCCACTGGCCTCTGCTGGTTTCCCAGGGTTCAGTGTTTTTACGAGCAACTGGAAGCCATTATGGAGATGAGGGTGCTGAGCAGAGCAGAGCAGTCCTCTCCCAGTGATGACAAGTCTCTCAGTCGGGGTCCCCTTCCCTCCCAGCATAAATTAAATACAAATGGCCTCTGTCCTCCGACACACAGGCACGCACACACACACACATTGTCTACACATACAGTAATTAGGACCTATATTCTCAAAAAAACTTGTCCAGTACCACACAATCATGGAAACACTCCATCTACATGTACCATGAGAAGATTGGCTGCGTCCAAGTATGCTTCACACATGACTAAACAAATAGTTCGGTGTAATGTATGCTGCATAAATGAGTTTCCTGGTTCACAACAGCATAAAATGTGAACGCACATATCTGATTCTTTCTTTCCCAGTTCTCCAGGTCTGGCCTTAATCATGAAAGCATCCAGCTATGATTCCCAGTAGAGGACAAAGTCTTTATGATCGTCAGTGTGAAGATGATCGGAAACACTTTGTGTATGTGTGTGTTTGTGCTGGAACGTTGATGACTTCGCATATCTCTGAACTGATCACATGGATATTTTTGGGGGAGGGGGGTTTCCACCAAGCCTTTGTTTGTCTGAAGATGAACATGGACACAAACTTTTTCAAAGGGGGCATAATAATAAGTACCATAAAACCAGAATCTCTCTGCTGTAGCATTAAAATAGGTGTCTCACACAGACACTCAACAAAGCACCATTCCAGGGATGAGACACCGCAGATCTGTTTTAACAGTCTGACCATCAGCTAACAGCTCACATTTTAAATGCGTGTGTGTGTGCGTGTACTCTGAGAGTTGATATCACTCCCTGTATTTGTGTTTCATCTCAGGCTGGTGTGCAAGGCCTTAAAGGCCTTTATAAGTGTGTAAGCCAATATTTGAGTTATGTTGCCTGAAGAAAAGTTAACCAAAGTATTAACTCAAACCAAAATTGATGCAGTTTATACTGGCAGGGAACATCAATTAGTAGTTTTTGTCACTCTAAACCACAAAGAACCGTGAAGATGATACTGAAAGATTTAGGGGATTACTGCAATAAATTAGGATTGATTAGGATCCATTCTCTGGGAGTCATGAGGCTCTGGATCAACGAGTGGACAGACAGAGTGACAGACAAATAGGCAAACATGCAGAAAGACAAACAAACTCAAATCGGCATTAGCATCCACTGAGCTATGGTGTGGCTAAAATATGAAGTGAACATTTAATCTTTTATGTACAAACAGCGAATGGAGAACAAGGCAGAATGGCAGCATAGTGGCTCGTGCTTTTGCCTCAAAGCAAGAAGGTTGTGGGTCCAGTTCCTGGGCCAGGGTCCTCTCTGTGTGGCGTTTGCATGATTTCCCTGTGCTTGACCAAACATTTGCTGTGTGATCTCTTTGTATTTTGGCCCTATGATGGACAGGCAACCTGTCCAAGGTGTACCCCGCCCTCGCCCGGAATTTTGGCTGGGATTGGCTCCAGCACCCTCACAGATACACAGATGAGAGGTACAAAATGAGTGAGTGAGTGAATGAAGAACAGAAGAAATCACCTGGATGAAAACAAAACTGTTCTCATCAAGAGGTATGATATTTTCAGAGCAAATCCTGATGGAAAAACTTTCCAATTTACTCCTCTGGGGTTGCTGGACAGTTTGCTTTTTTTGACATTTTTTTACTTTCACAACCAAAAACTATCATTTAGGCCATTTCATTGGCCTCTCATCTGTGGGTGGGATGGTCCCACTGCTGACCTCATCATGTCCTCTATATACTTGGAATACATTATACATTCCCAGTGTCCAAAAGGCACTCCTTTTAACTGTGATGGGTGCCTTGGTTGTAGTGATGCCCCACAGAGCTGGAGAGAAGAAAACAGCCCACAGCCAAACTCTCCCTGTGTTTCTTTAGCCATCTATAATTATCAGAATATATCAGAGGACAAGCTGAAGTAAGTTTGGCAGCCGAAGATGGTTAGAGCACTACATACAGCGCTGGCAAGTGGTTTATACGCTACATGCATGCCAAACTGATACATGATATATGGACCATATGGGCAAAAGCTGAACATATGCAAGGTTTGAATTTTTATCGCACATTATCTTTTTTGGTTGAGTTAATTGCCTCATCAAGGTATTAAAAGCTCATTGCTTTACTTTTCAAATGAGCCAAAAGTTGAAGCAACGCAATTAAAATGGAAATGAAATGGACAAAATATTGAATGTCACGTAACCTAACTGGCCTGTTTTTATATAGCACATAAGTCTGTTTATTCGTTCAAAGAATTCTACTGATGCTTTTTAGAGCTGCAGCTGCTGATATTTGTTATATATTATGTTAAGTTATTACTATTGTTGCCATTAAATCACCACAAATGTCTTATTGTTCCAAACTGTACTGTGTTTCCGTCCATCCAATCATACAGAGGAGAGGAGAGGAGAATGAAAAATGAGGAAAGAACAGTACTATAGAATTGGGGACAGGACAGTAGGAAGAGAGGAGCAGAGAGGAAGGAGATGAAGGGATGTGATAATAAAAGAGGAGAGGACAATAGGAGACTAGACAAGACCAGACAAGACAGGAGTGGGACAGGACTGGAGAGGGTACATGTCAGGAGTAGATGGGAAGAAACAACAGAGCAACATAGGAGAAGGGATGTAAGGAGAGAATAAAAAGGGGAGGAACAAGAGATGGACAATAAGGGGTAGAAGAGAAAAATAAGTGATTGAGAAAGAAGAGGAGAATTAGTCTATTTAAAGAAACCTTCCAAACACAAGGTGAAGCTGTGCTCGCTGCTCTCCATCAGCCATTGTTCAAACAAACACCATCTCGACTGCTACCTCCACCAGTCCTGCCGCGCTAATATGTCCTGAGGTGTTCCAGACCTCGGTAATATCCTGGCCTAAAGATGCAATGGGCACCACGCCACGCACACACACACACACACGCAGTTTTATTTGCACTGTGTATATGGGAGATAAGGAATTCCAGGCTGAAGAGCAGGAGTGAGGGGAGTTAGGGAGATTACATTGCATGCTAATAAAGATGTTTGGGAGCAGAAAGCGCTCGTGTCTTGTGATGGATTATGCAGGAATGTGCAGCTATTCTGGTACAAATCGAAGCTGCGCCATGATTAATAATCAGCACACAGACATCAGATTCTCCCTCCAAACCACCTCATCTATGTTGCAGCTGTCCTCATTTTGAGTTCAGGGCATGAGTAAAGAGGTGCTTCTCTCTCTTAAGGGTTTCAATACAAAAGCAAATGATTAAATTTTTGCAAATGGTACAGCCACACAGAAACTTGAGCAGCCTGCAGACCCACACCAAATTATTCTTCTTTCTAGCTGCTTTTATACGTAGCTACCTGCCAGCACCAAACAGCACCATGGTGAAACATCATGACCTTGGTGTTATGGGGTGGCCGGTACAGTTGCTCTCTCTGTGGAACCAATTGTGTATAAATAGCCTTTTAAATAACACTTTTTCGAGGTTAACATGTGGAACTTGCTTACATTAGGGTGTAAAGGCAAACATCACTGTGCCTCCGAGTACTTTACAGGCACTGAGGAGCAAAAAGGAAGCAAGAAGGAAAGAAAATGAGACTAAAGAAAGGATGAAAAGCAAGTGATGAAAGGATAGATGGTGGACGGTGTCATGAAAGAGACTGTGTGCGTGTCGCGGTCCCAAAGCGTGGTAAATTTAACCAAGCAGGGAAACCAAACACTGGCTTCAGTTTGTCTGTGATGTGTCAGAGCCAGATGTTGCATAATAAATGTCAAGTTAGAGACAAAAACAGACCACTGAGCTCTGAGGGTTGTACCTAGGTAAGCGTATGTGCGTGTGTGCATGTTTAAAAGGTCTGAAAGGCCACCTCACACACATATTGCTTGTTGTGAGCAATGCTATCTATGTTTCTCAGTCTGTGGTGCATGTGTGTGACTTTCAGATCCCATTAAGCCTGTCATCACATCCCATTCCTTTTTTTTGCATCCATGTGATTCTTCCTCTCCACAGCGTGACCTGCTGTCACCACGAATGAAGCTGCGTGATTGGACGGAGACCAGGAAGTTCTCTGTAAGGCCATTAGCATAACAATGTTCATGGGAACGTTTTTAAATGAGCGTGGTGTCGTGAGATCGGCAAAACCTCACTGGAACCGCAATCTCCTCAGCCGCATGAGTGTTCCCAGTTAGCCTCTGTGATGTGTTATTCATCCTGGGTCTCTGCTGCCTTTGGTGATGACAAGGGAAGCCACAGTCAGTATAAATAATCCCAGACATCTAGAACTGCTTTTACACACAAAATGACATACACACGCGCACACATGCACGCATACGTAGACACTAAATCCTCGCCTTTATTGGGCACGCACACAGCTCAACAGGAAACAACAATTCATTTTAGTAGAAACCATGGAGTGTTAATATAATGATTCCATTGCAAACATATCTCAGTGTGATAAACACCAAACAGAAAAACTCACAAAAACTGGAGAACTGCAGAGACAGAAGGCTTTAGAGCTGCATCAATAAACACTTTATATTGAAGTATATTAATGTTGCTCTGTAATTAGTTTTAATGTCTTTATAGTAACACTGGAACAAATGGGTATGTCGTGAAACGGTCACACAATGTGTACATCCGCAGAAATGTATCACCTGCATGCAATTGGGGAGTGGTTTCGAAGCTCAGACTGCACTAATCTGTGATCACAGCTGACTCGGTCTAACTCTAAGATCATCCAAAAACTGCCAAAGAAGTGTATAAAGCATGAAGAGTGAAGACTTCACTGCATCCCTGTTTGTGTCAAAGTATCTTCCCTCACCTGGCGCTCAAAGCACCAACATCCTCATTGATGCATGTATATATGTAATGTAAGCAGGCCAGTCACATAAACATTCAGCCTGTACAGTCATCATGAAGGAGGAAATTAGCTCAAATTAGATCAAAACGTTTTGGGTTTTTTTTGTTGTTGGTATTTGTTTGTTTGTTTTTTTGTTTTTTTTTGCTGCAAACTTGTTGATGGGGACTGACTGACTATTGGAGATAGACCCTTGGGGCCATTTTAGAAGCTATAAGCTTTGGATCAGTCGTACTAATTGTTCTTGTCCAGCACTAGCAGACACACAAAACAAATAATTAGCAATCCAGATAATGGTAGGAAAGGCCGAAACAGCTAAAGACAGAATACAACAGTACAAATGGATCGAAACATGAACCATGAACATGAACCAAAATGTGTAGATGTGTAAATAGCTTTTTAGTCCAAGTAGTTAATAAGTCCAAGTAGCTGCTTGTCGCACTTATTTCTAAACAGCAAGTCTTTCATGTGTGTTCATAAAGACAAAGACACAGAAGCGCCAGTGCCTCTACAGTTTGAGATATCACTCTGAGGAGTGATGATGGGATGTGGTAGCACAGTTAGGGTGTTGTTAGCCATTGAACTGCATGAATATAAAAATATCTGCAATAAGAGAGATAATTTACAATCAAACACACAGGTAACAAATGAAGCAGTTTAAAGAGATCTCAAAGCATCCCAACTCCTTTCAGGGGCTCTTCCACCTCCTGCCTTCCACAGTAAATAAGGTCAGGAGAGTTCTGCTGAACCATGCAAAAGAAGGTCAACCCTCAACAGGAGGAGAAAATAAGCTTAACACGCATGCAGCCGATTTACAGTAAGGCCGAGCAGTAATTTCATAACGTCAATTCATGTCACATCTGATTTAGGTTTTAACCCGTGTGCTGTCTTCACCTTCTCTATACACCCCGTGTCCTCAGTGTCAAAAATGACCGCATCTACTAAACCCCAAAAATACAGCAGCTTCAATGAATATTAAGTTTTAAATTTATTATGCATGATGAAACAACCTGTCATTCACCACAAACGTTGTGACTATCTGGGTTTTGCCTCTTCACACTGCTGTCACAATAAGTAGAGGTTAATTATTATTAGTAGCATTCTTGCTAAAGGCACAGTACTGCATAGGTGTAAACATTCATTTTGCAGCAAGAGATGGCACTTATATGCCTAGTTATTCTATTTATTCTTATGTTATTGTAATTTTTTACAACAAAAATTTGGCAAAAAGAAATATGATTTTATCTTTGTAAGCAATTAGAAATGTTTGTTGGAAAATTAGAGAATTTCAAGAAATGTTTGTTTTGTCTGAAATTGGTTTGTTTTGTCTGTGAACTTGAGTCATGTGTGGGGTCATTGGAGGGGAGATGCTGCACATGCGCAAGAAAATTCTAGTTTTGTCTGAGTTCAGTCAGTAGCACACTTATTCTCAGCTTCTCATTGTGTGTATATGTGGATGTGTGCGTGTGTGTGCGCTTTTGCGTTTTCTTGTGGTCTGTAAATGATTGTAGAACTGCTGGGTCAAAAATTACCCTCAGGACACTTTTTCTCATGTTTGGGTCACTGGAGAAAAAATTTCAAGATGAAAAATGATGATTGGGGGCTTTTCTGTGCTGTTTAACGTGGTCATTTTTGACCCCTAAAACAGCAACAGGGTTAAAACAAGACAACACAGTTTTGTAAATAAACATATTCAAATGAGCTGCAGGATCTGCTTTCCTCCTGCAGACCTGCGCTGTCATAGAGCAGATATGTGGAGTCTGCTGCAGCTAATTGTATTACAGGAGCAGATGAGCCGCAGGATGATGATCTAGTCCAGTGCCTGGTCTCACAGCGCTGCTTTTAATGATCCCGGCCCAGCTGTGTAGGTAAGGGCTGTTTTATAAACTAATAATCCTCTTATCTGGGTCATCTCCTCTGCTGCTATGCTCCCTTCATGCTACACTACACCTGAGACACACACGCATACACACACCTCACCTGTGTATAACCATGCATGCTCCAGCACCTTTGTTATCAGATTGTGCTGTGCCGTGCTGTCACTGGAGACACAGGTGGTGAAGACTCCTGGTATGTGAGCATGTGTGCTTCCCATACCTGAGCCCATATGGACAAACTTGACCAATACAATACTTTCCTATCATTAAGGACTTTTTACACACAAAACCTTATCATCTTATAAACTATTTGCTGTAAATTACCCAGCATTGGTCTAATCTTCTCAATGTGTGACAAGAAATTGTGTCTTGAATATCAATGTGTTAGTAACTGGTCAACAGAGATTGTAATTAAATAATAAAGCCCAATGTTTAATTTCAACATTTTAAGAATAGTTTTCTTATAAAACTCTTTTAGTAAGTTAGTAAGGGTTTTAGTAAGATTGTGAATGCACCAGTTAACTGGACCTGATTTTACAGTCTGGTGTTGCCACTTTTTTTTAGGTTTATTTTGTTATATTAACCCGTATGAAAATATATACATTTAAATTAAAATGCAGAAGTGAGCCATTCTTTTTGATTTCTCTCTTTTAGCTTCTTCTCTATTTGGTGTCACCACAGCAAGTCAGCACTGTGACTTGCATGATTGATTTGGCTACAGTTTTTACACCAGATGCCCTTCCTGCCACAACCATTCCATTTATCTGGGTTTGGGACCGGCACAAGCCTACCACTGGTTTGCCTTGTGGCTGTGGTTTGAACCCGGGGCGTCTACGCTCATGCGGTCTACCATTGGGCCGTTTCCCCCGGGTAGAAATGAACCATTAATGCAATTCAAAATTTTCATTGTACATTTGTATGCGCCACTGACATTCAGTGCCTTCTTAAGTCAACACACTCACCCCTAAAGACACCCCTAAAGAAAATTAAAATGTTAACCTTGCCAGCATGGTGTTTATTATTATTATTATTATAACTAATCCTGTTGACTTGTGGGGATGAGGAGCATGACAAAATGAAAGAGAAACACTCAAGTGTAAAGACAGGCTGAGTTTAAACAAGCACAACCACTAATACTCTGTCAGGCACTGACGGTTACAAGCTAACAGACAACATAAACACATAAAAGATGCTGACTAAGGAGGATTGATGCTGAAAGAGGGCAGACTTTATTCAGAAGAACTCAGAAAAATGAAAAACATAATGGGATAAAGCAGATGTTTACCTTGGTCTCAGAAGTTCACTGTCCTTGTTAAGTCATGAGGACGTCATTGTCTTACCTGAATGTGATGAATGTGTGAGTGTAAGGTGGCTGGTGAAAGGGGATGCGCCCTGCAGCTTTGTGCATTAAGGCACTTATCAGATGCTCTCTGATTTGTTGTGGAGCAGCACATGGGGAAGCCCTCATGTTGAATATCACCTTACTGTAAACTTCATGATAAAGGCTCAGTAGTGCAGAGGGGAGCAGGGGCTGCACCACTTTATTCACAACTGGTGGCCATGCGTGCCAAAGAGTGATGGGCTTACACTAACACGCATACTCTCACACAAATTCACACATCAAAATATGTAAATAGCAGGTATAATATGATTGTCAGCCTCTTTCTGTCTTATAAGATGCCATGTCTTTTTCTCAATCCAGCAATGTCCGCTGGAGCCAATCCCAGCTCACTCTGGGTGAGGGTGGGGTCACCCTGGACAGGTCGCCAGTCCACCACAGGGCCAACACACAGAGACAGACAGAGACCAACAACCACTCACGCTCACACTCAGACCTACAGACAACTTAGAGTCACCAATTAACCTAAACATGATGTCTTTGGACGGTGGAGGAAACCCATGCTGGCACAGGGAGAACACAGAAAGGTGCCAAACCCATGACCCTCTTATTGTGCGGCAACAATCCTAACAACTATGCCACTGTGCTGCCTATTAGCATGAAATACAAAGTAAAAATAATTGGAATAATTGGAATCCTGCAGGTAAAGCAACACGAAACGACATATTGACCAAATTTAAATTTGGCTAACTGACACTGCAACGTTAAGCTAACACTAGGTTTTGCTCCCAAAGAGGTCTTCTGTATATCAAGGTAGCGTTGGCATAAATGTCAGACTTAAGTTACTGATAAATTGTATTGTCAGGGTTCAATGTCCAATTCATTGTGGGTTACCTGTAACCCACAACAGTAACACTGGTTACCAGTTGCAAGCCTGCAGGGATGTTACAGCTAGCTAACCAAAGTTATTCCTCAGGTTATCACACTTGACCATGTTTTCTCCAAAATCAATTTGGTAACACAAACCAGGAGCGTAGAATGGTAATTCGCAAGGTGATACATTTTTCTGAGTTCATTGGATGCTCTTCTCAAAATGGTACATGCAAAAGCAGCAGTTTGTCAAAAATAATATGCCAAATAATGGTCAACTCCGAACTGCAAGAGTTGCTACTCATGGGTTGAGGCAGTACTCTTCTGTGCTGTTATTTGTTTCTTGGTCCTATATTTTTGTGTGGTAAAGTATGCTTGTTAAACTACTGATTAAGTGACTGACATCCCCCACTGTGAGAACACAGTAGCCATGCTCCCATGTTGCAATAATCTGTGGTTTTTGGAGCTCTGAGAACTCTTATCTCTTGTAGTTAGAGCATGACACAAGGGGCTGAGGGCACATCTTCATGCCAAAGCACTTTCTATTTTCCCACTTCTCTGAGCCTGTATGAGTTTGCGTATGTTTGTGAAGTTCAGATTCAATGAGTGGCATGCCTGTCTCGCACGAAGGACTTCTGAGTGCCAGTTTCACGCTAAAGGCCATTCCAACGTCAATCCACTTTGTCAGTTAATTTGCTTAATGGACCTCCTCACCTTTCATGTTGAGCTGTTTATTGGCGGTTGCCCAGCCAACTCTGTTCTTCCATGGCCTGGATAGTCAGGCTGTCACAAGGAAATGGTACATTTAACAGCTTGGAAAAGCTCTGAAAATAAAGAGATGAGAGCGCCTACATTTGTTACCTATTGGGACATTTTCGACTTTTGACATTTTCATATTTGGATTTGTAAATATACCTTAAATGACTACCAGGTCATTGCAATAGGCCATTTCACAGCATGAATTCAAACCATTATTGTGCTGTTCCCTCATAGCTGAAATAAGGTAATATGTGCAAAGACCATCAGCTTTGTGAATTCATGTCCAAAGCCTTGATATCCGGCTGCCGTTCTGAGCGTCCAATCAGGTCTCTGATCCAGGCTGAAGCCAGGCCAAGAGTAACTCTCTGTGGCTACTCTGAATGAGCCAGGCCGTGACTAACATGAACCACCGTCACCATCACTGAGCTGCCAGCCAGGAAATAAATACAGCTGGAGAAGACTGTGGACTAATGCGCCTTTCACTTATGTTTGATCCCAGGTGAACCTTCACAGAACAGGGAATTACTGGATCAGCATACAAACTCGTGGCAGGCTTTGAGGGAAGGTGACAAGACCTCAAAATTATGTCACTCAGCAACTTCATGTTCACACAAGTGTAAAAATAACAGTTTTGAAAAGATAAATGGAGGCATAAATTCACATGATTTGACTATTTAATAAACTGGAACTGTAGAGACATGTCACTTCACACAGCCAGTCAAATCACAAGTGCTGACTAAACTGAAATGCTGACCCAACTGCTTCAATATCATTGTCATATCATTCTATCCCATAATAATTTACTGTCAATACATAGACACAACACAGAATTTGCACAGGAAGTCACCTCTTGAATACTTCTATACAATGTCTCTCATGGTTTGAAGGAGCTTTTCAAAGCTTGACAAGCTGGCCATGGGATTGTTGTTGAGCTGTTTATCTCATCATGCCTAATGTTTTTGCTGATTTAGAAGTGAAGTCGTTAAGCAGTATGTTTCATTCTGTTTTTTCTCTTTGACATAGATCGAAGCCATACCAACAGTAGCTCACTGCAATGACGGAATGATAATGAAAACAGCAAATCCCGTGATCTCACTAGTGCCACCTCCTCCCCTCAGAGGTTTGTATCTAACCTTATTAAATAAGAACTTTTGTGCATTTCTTCTGTCAAATTTGCTGCATTTTTTTGAAAAAGAAAATGCATTTCCTTTATGACTGTAATGGAAACATTAGGAGATGAGCAAACAGTTTCTGGGCACAAATTCTTCAGTTCAATAAAACCTGAAGTGAATATAATACAAGATAATAATATCAATGTAGAGAATAAGTTGATTGACTATACTACTGAAACTCACTAACCATCATGAAAAACACTTCTGCATAAATCCTGTATATTTAGTAAAGCCAGAAAAAAATTGTAAAGTTAAGGACAGATGTAAATGTTTTGCAGGACATTTACAATATACAATCCATGGCAACTTCTGTTGCCAAGTCGGCAACAAGCTTCTCTGATCCACGGCCCATTTGAACTGCCTGGTGGAACCGTGCTGCCCAGGCCTGTGTAACTCTAGTGTTGGTGTGACCCGTTCTCTGAGGGCTGAGCAGAGGCATTCCAGCAGCTGTCACGCTCCCATCCTTAAGTAAACCCTTCTGTCGTAATCATCTGAGGGAAACAGCCAGAGGAGTTGCTGAAACACTGGAATCACGCACTCACTTAACAGTGCCCGCATTGAATGAGGCTCAGCAAGCGAGGCGGCCCAGAGCAGATCTGCAACACCTGCAGCACCTGCCCTGTTTAAGGTGGCGTTGGCATGATGTGGGAGACACAGCAGATATGAGACTGCTGCTTTAAGATGTGGTTCATGTCAGATTTTAGCCAAAAAAATCCCTTTGAACTCATGTCTCCATTTGTAACTATAGCAAGGTGGACTTGATGCTTTGGTCTGTCTTCTCTGAGTTTACATATTTTAAAATAAGTTTTGAAAAGGAAATCATGTGCGTAATATAAATAATAATAAAAAATAGATTGCTCTCCAAACGTGTGATGACTTGTATTTACAAGTGAGCTGATGAAGTTACCAAAGTACATGTATTCCTGCATGTTGTGTGAAGAGATCACATGCTACCTTCAAGGGTCAGGTCAGCATATAATTGGTGTGCATAACTGCAGGGTTAAACATATATAAACTCTTAGCGATGTTCTGGATCTATCCCTGGGTCCCATACCAGTTGGATGTGCAGGAAGAACCACCAATTGGAAAATGTCACGGAGACGTCATACATGCTGTACAGGGCTACACTTCCCTTTTGAAGCGACAAGTCAGTCAGTAGTCACTCACTGTACATTCACACAATCCTCTGAAGTGTGTAAATATCTGGCTTTCATTACTTTTGAGTAATAGAGCACCATGAAATTATTGCATGATTATCAAATCCTTTCAAAAATAATTCTGTCAGGCAGTGACAGAGAGCAGTGAAGACATACGCTTCATTTGGCTACTAGACAGCAGAAAATTGTCAAGAAAAGGCCAGAAAGGCCTCTGAAATATCCCATGCTATTTACCACAGCAAGCCTACTGTGTTTTTGTCGTTCCATATGGTCTTGCCTAAATCACACTTTCTCTCTCCAACACACACACAAAAACTGACACACAGTCACACACACACACGCACACACACAGAAGAGGGCCTGTAGCGTCCCTCTCAATTAGGCGTGTTTAGCTTTAACAGTGCGCCAGCGTCGGCTAAGCCACAGCTCCCTTGAGACCAAGCCGCCAATCTCACTGAGTCAACACATGTATACATACAGTACCCTGACTGCTCCACAGAGTGAGACAGAGACGCACACACAATCTTGCACACAATTTGTTGACAACTGTAATAGGGCTACCAAATAGTTTTCGATTTCAACACTGACAGCGCCCCTTCAGGAGGCCTGGCTGCATGCGCACAACACAAGTTTGTGTATATGTATTTGTGTGTGTGTGTGTGTGTGTGTGTGTGTGTGTGCGTGAGTGGGATACACTACACTCATTCATACAAAGACATCTGGTTGTCTTGGAGAGCATGTTGCTTTCTGTGTATGTGTGTGCTTATGTCTGCGTGTGTTTTGACAGCTGGCTCAAAGTAGGCAGCACAGTGTCCTCAGACGTCCCACAGAAACCATAACCTTTTGACCTGGCACCTCAGTTGCCACCACACGCCACCAGCTACGCAAGTCAGCTGCAGAGTGAGATTCAGCCAGCCCTGTAGTCAGTTAACAAGTAAACGTGAACAGGAGTCAAGGAGCGTGGGTGACCATATTTGATCAAGTATCAAGTTACTGGGGATAGTACACTTATTTATTTTAGAATGTGAATTTTGAATTCCAGCAAAATGTTTGTTGATTTGACGAACATGTCATATGTTTTCTCTCTCAATCTCATGCTCTCAAACTGCCCCAACAGTTCTCACACCAAAGCGATGGCGTTATACTTGCGCCACCGTTAGTGAGACTCATCTTTGCCACGAACAGCATGCAGTGTGCTCACTCAGAGTGTCTCTGTTCACTCAGCACTTCATGTATGCTCAGTTCGGTCGGCACAGCGGCTCAACTTGGCACCGTGTATGTAAATGAATCGCAATGCCAGCCAAATGGGAGGAGAGGAAGCAGCCTGGTTGGCTGTTTAGTATTCAGTCTTAGTAGTCAGGACAAATTTTCAAATCCTTAAGTGTGTAACAGCAGGGACACTTTAGCTCAGACAAGCTGTACTGTTGCAGTCAACAACAAAACATTTGTCACTGTTGCGGAAATCAATTAATCCAAACTAAATCAATCAAAACTGCAGAACATACAGTAATAACTAGCTATAGTTTGCTCATTGTTCAACTTACCTTTAGCTTTATCTTACCATTAGTTCGTTTTAATGTTTGTTTCCTTGTTTTTTTAGAATACTGTGTGTCATTGTCACAGGAAGTTTTCCTTTGCCACTGTCCCCACGTGCTTGCTCATCGGGGGATCTGTTGGGTCTCTTTAAATAATTTTCTAAAGAGTTGGGTCTAGACCTGCTCGATATGTAAAGTGCCTTGATGTAACTTTGTTATGATTTGGCGCTATACAAATAAATTTGATTTGACTTGATTTGTCCACCTTTACCATTAGATTTCATTTGCAAAGGATGATATATTACAGCTGAGAAGCTCAGAGTCATTTTCATTTGAGTCAGAGTATGTGTGAAACACGTAAATATACAGGTGTGTAACTGTGTTTAGTATAACTGAGTATGTACCAACACCCTTTGACTGTTGAATTAACAAACAAATTTTCCACTTCAAAGACTTTCAGAATCCAAAATAACTCAGTGCACCTGCAACTCCATAGGCTCTACATCAATTTCAAATATATATGAGTTGGCAAGAGGGTCAATCCAAAAAAAGAAAGAAAAAGACAAAAAAGTAATCATTATTATAATAAAAATAATAATAAAACACCCATTAAGTAAATATACTACTCATATATGACTTGCTGTTTTATTCTCATAAATCTGAGCAGTTTTGTTAAAGGATCACTGAACAAACTATACAAAGAGCTTCTGTTCTATATTTGGTATTAGCCTCTTTCACCCAGTTGATATTTTGACATGATTCTTATTAATGTCAAGTTGTGAATGTTCCTATATGCTTGACTTGCAATAATGTAATTTTTTGGCCAAAAGTGTGCTTTTTTCAGGCTTTAGCGTTTCATGAGGGTTTCCCGTTTTTTCCAAAGAAAAGAGTGACTGTTGGTTGTAATTCAACATCTCTCTGTTACATTGCAACCACAGGGCTGCAGTCTGCCTGGACCCTGTTGGGAAACACTCTTGAGCTCTGGAGAATGCTCACTGAATCATTTGTGTGTTCACAGTCCCGTTGTGTATGCCTTTGTGTGTGGGAGAAAGACCATGGAGTTTAAACCTCTGTAAAGTCAGTTTTATAACTGCTGGAGGCCGTGGTCAAATCAATCTGTATGTGTGCTTACATATGTGTCGCACTGCATGTATGACTGCACGTGCATGTATCTGCCAGATCCTAAGAATGTGTGTATTGTTTATCACACTGTTGGTGTGTGTTGGGAAACAGAGAAACCTAAACTTAACAGGGCTGTACGCTCACTGCTCTCCACAACCCGTCAACAGGCTGTCCCAGACAGAAAATTGGGAGGGTTGGGGTCCAAATTACACTTGGTGAGAGAAGAGAACGCTGCATTTGTTTCCTTCACTGTGTGTTCACCATGTGTACAGTGATGGGAGTGTGTGTCGTGTGGTGAAATGGCTGTGTGGCATATGTTTTTCTCTGGCTTGGCCAACTGTGGGTAAGAGCAGCCTCACTGTGACAGGCTCTTTAAGGGGAATTATCGATTATATCTAAACTAAACGGTGTCAGTGTTCAGTAGAGTAAACACACAAAACACTAGCCCTGTGTGTGTTTGTGTGTGTGTCCCTGTGAGCAAAATCCACAATGCTCACCATCATTCCCCTGGACAGATGTGTAGAATATGGATTAAATATAACACAAACCCACTGAATACCTGAGTCATTACTGGCTAACGACAATTACGTGTGCATTTACAGTTTTGGATAATTCAGCTTTCATCAGAAGGATGATTAATGCGACAGTTAATGTAAGCTTATTTTTAAAAAAAATCTGCAAATAAAATCAACTTTAAATCAATCAGCGACACTTGAGAGCTGATACACCTCCTCCGTGATCTTGCTTTAAGAATGTAACGTCTTTTGTGTCTCTTTGTTCTCTTTACATAATGAATAATAGAAATAAGGATAATGGTGCACACTTCGGAACTGCCTCTCCTCAAAGGCTTTCGTTGTGTGTCTTTTGGCTGCACTCACAAAACAAAAGCCCAGAGCTTGCAGAAGACATTTTACACTGACTACTTGTCACCTTTTCATACCCGGCCAGCTCCTGTGGGAAGCTGAGTGTGTTTGTGCAATTGTCAGCTAATGTTATACAATTTCTTGGATGCTGACCTCATGCCTTTAACATTGAAGAGGTGTGTGGGATGGGAGCTGCAGATACTGTTAGACAACCCGACAGGCACTATATTTAAAGGGGTTAGTGGCTCAGAGACAGTGCAAGATACAAACCTGTCTAATAATTATTAAAATTAGTCCCCATGAATTCAAAATGTCTGAAATTCAATCTTACACGGGTTGGATCTTCACTTGTCAGTCAGGACTTTGTTTTGTCACCTGTAGAGTATATTTTAACAGAAACTCAGGATAATGGCATTTCTGTCCTGAAGTCTTTTTTTTTTTTGTTGTTGTTGTTGTTTTTGTTTTTAATAACTTTTTTCCCAAGGTGGACAATTTATCTGATATCTGGACCCCCTCAGAGGCAGGGAGGTGCCACAGTCTGGTACACAATGCTGTGGATATTAATGTAATATATATCTGCTCTTGGTTAATGAGAAATGAAATTAATATTTTAATCCAAGAGACTTGAATCTATCCAATGACATGTGATATGTGATATTGACAAAAATTTAAGCATTTGCTTTCTCATAACCAAATACAGCCTTCTTTTTCTTGTGTTTTAATAATGCGGCATATAGACAAAGTATTGCCATTTCTCCTAATCTATGTATGGAATATCAGCTCATGTCATCAGTGCTTCTGGAAGACAAACCTCTGTAAGTAGCATATTATGACGGTATCATAATTTGAAGACTGTAATTCACCATCTGTCTAAGCTTTTGCTAATTTCTGCTTAATGCACTTAAGTTACAAACATAATACTGCTGAAAAGTGACAAATACTCTCTGTGTTTCTAAAATGTGGTGATAAGCTGGTTTTGTCTGGTTTTGTACGATTTTAAATTCAACACTTTTGGGTGTGATCTTCTGATTGGATTAAAAGCTTTACCAAGTTTTACCAACAAAAATTTGAATATAGATTTAAAAAATATGAATATAAGGTGAATGTATACTCATTGTATAGGCATAAACTGTACACTTAACATAGCCCTTTGCAAAGAATATTTACGGTGTAATTTTAATATACAATCAATCTGTGACTTGAATAGTAATTGTCATGGGAATGTAAAGTTATTATGGGGGCTGAAATCGGGTAAATTATTAATTCCTGGTGTACATTTTGAAGTTCACCACATATTGAGCTTGGTTGGATATGTGTACAGGGGGTGTGCGTCCACGCTTGGCAAAATAAACACAGTGGTGTGTTCGGCTGATCGCTGGCGTTTAGAGGCTCTACTAAGTGGCACCTGGTTAGTGCCAAAACAAACAAAACTCTGTGTGTATGTGCATGTGTGCATTTGTGTGTGTGTGTGTGTGTGTGTGTGGCTGTGTGTATATGAGGTGCGTGTATGTCTACACGCACACACACATGGGCAAGTGTGTTGCTGCTAAGTGCCACTATGTGTCGGCCAAAACAAACAGGCTTAATGAGAAACAGCTCTTGGGACAGGGAGAGAGAAAGTGAGAAAGAAAGAGAGAGGGAGTATGAGAGAGTGAGAGAGAGACAGGGAGAGAGAGAGAGAGAGAGAGTGCAATGGAGAACCAGCCAGGCGAAACACACTGACCCCGCTGTTTCTCTCACTCGGACTTAAAGGATACACTGTTCTCCTCCGCCCTCCATATATAGCACGGCCATCACCTTCATTAGCCTCACCCCTCTCTCTGCTCCTCGTTCCTTCCTGTCCCCCACTTCTCACCCTTCTATTCACCGCCGAGGTGTGAGGGTGAGGGAGGGTGATAGCAGAAGTGTCTGGGGTGTATACGGTGAGCGAATGCAGTTAGAAGTTGATTTGTTACTGTGTGTGGGAAACACAGGGTGAACAAGGCTGCCTGCAGATGCTCTGGTTCAGCAGCTGACTGCATGAGAGGAGCTGAACAAATCGTCCCTATTTTAATACACACATCACATTTGAAGTTTTGTAAATATAGATGTAAAATATATGGTATATTGATAGAGGAATATGGGGAAGGTGATGTATTATATTCCAGGCTAGGTGGATTCTGGGTGTTAGGAAATGAATAGCCATAACATTATGACCACCACCAGTGAAGTGAATAACTCCACTGTGGTTACCATGGCACCTGTCAACAGGTGGTATAAATGAGGCAACAGGTGAACATTTAGTCCTGGAGTTGATGTGGTGGAAGCAGAAAAAAAGGGGCAAGCTTAAGAATGTGAGCAACTTTAGCATGAGCCAAACCATGATGACTGGATCAGGGCATCTCCTACACTGTTGCTCAGTGGGATGTTCCCAGTTAGGACCTACCAAAAGGCACTAAAAGGAAGGAAAACTACAAGGCCAGAGATCGAGCACAAAGGCTCACTGATGTGTTTGGACTAATGGGCGGATCATGTGGTCTGATCCCACAGAAGAGCTACTGGTTTAGTGTTTATATAACCAGATGTTGCTTCAAAGATTCTCAAGTGAAGCCAGTGTTGAAGAGCACTAATTATTCTGTCTAATGATCATCAGGGGTCAACTCTACTGATTGTCATGAGAAGTCAGATTGCATTGAAGTTGATGGGAAAATTATCCTACCCCTTAGTTAATTTATAAGCTCATAAAGGGTTTTCCTCCTGACTTCAAGATCTCAGTCTCTAGCATCAAGTCTTCTTCAATCCAATCCCAGCGCACATTGGACAAGAGGCGGGGTACACCTTGGACAGGTCGCCAGTCCATCACAGGGCCAACACACAGAGACAAACCGAGACGAACAACCACTCGCACTCACACTCAGACCTACAGACAGTTTAGAATCACCAAACATGATGTCTTTGAACGGTGGGAGGAAACCCACGCAGGCATAGGGAAAACATGCAAACTCTGCCCCAGGCCAGGAACTGAACCTGTGACCTTCTTAAATTAAAAATCTAAAAATGTAATATTGATTATAGATCCAATTAATTTCAATTTCACTGGGGTTAGGTTTCACAGCCTTAGAGTTTTTCCATCTTTCCCTATGTCTAAACAGGATCTTAGATTTAGGTTAATTAATTAAAAATTTTATTCATTTCATCAGTAAAAATATCCAATTTCCTGTTTTAAATGTTATGAATACAATATCATGAGTTATAGTTTAATCAGTGGACCAATTTTGTGTGTGTGTGCACGCGTCTCTGTTTGTGTTTCTTCAGGGGACAAAAAAAATGCTTGTATGGGGACAGAAGTGGCATCCTCAAAAGGGAAACGCTGTGAAATGAGAGCTGGGGTTGTGCAAATGCGTGTTAATATGATGTGAAGGTTTGGCCCAAATGTCAACTCGTCTCCAAAAACTGCGTTGGGTATGTGTTCACACTGTATTGCACTCGCTCCTGCACATGCGCTTGAATTCCAAATATGGTCAGTCCTGGCCCGTCCCTGCTACTAATGATTATGACTGGCAGCTGTTTTCATCAGTGTGTAATCACGGTCAGCGCCATGTGCGGATGGAAGCTAATGAGATACCTGAGAAGCACACAAAACCAAAAGGTGAGCATCTTTTGTATGACTTGTATGAATAAGTCTCTAACATGAACAATTCAGCATGTTTTCATCTCAGGAATATTGCCAAGATCCATCCAATGTTTTCTTAATATTATCTTAACATCACTGACCAGGTGTCACGTATGAAAATGGCAACTACGCTGGGGTAAGATATTATACATGCATCATCTGCACTTTGTAATGGCTATTCACGGGACATGGTGTACTTGCATGAAGTCCATTCCTCAAAGGGGATTTTGTGGCCGAATGCTGGGGAGATTTTCAAACGATGCTGAAGTTGAGATAAGAAAACAATTTTACTACGCATTTTGTGGCCATTTTTGTTTGAGAGGATAAAACATGGTGGTAAGAAATTGAAGTTATATCTTAACTGATGATACTGATTTACACAAAATTATACATTTAAAATGATAGTTTTAGGTTTCTGAAGTTATTGTTTTGCCCATTTGGTCTTGTTTTTGTACAATAAGTATTAAAGCTTCAAGAGATGAGGAATCATTCAGCCGATTGGTGAATGGTGAGCATAGACAGCCCAACTGTAAGATGAAGATAATTTATGTAAATGGAAGGCCCCATCTGTGTCTCTTCACCCACATGGCCATGGAGGCCAATGGAGGAAGATATGTCACTCAACAGTGGTTGAAAATCACATCATTTGAAAGTAGTGTAATTGAAGTTAGAACAAATGAAACAATCAAAATTTTATAGGACGTGCAGGACAGATGACCCTGGAGATAATTTACGTTTCATCAAGATTAAAGTGTGCTGGATGTTCATCGTGCTACGTCATAATAGCTTATGATTTTAGCTCATTGAGAACCTAAACGACCAGAGACTGAATGGTCTTGAACCACAGCTTGTGCAAAATATCCCAAAATATCCCCGGTAAGCATGTCAGTGTGTCCATATACAAGAAATATTCTATGGGAATTTTGTTCATTTTCACTATGCTGTCTTTTTGAGACAGCTCTGTGCCAAAAGTATAATTTTGCTGCAGTACAATGTAGTAATTTATACTAAGTAATACAGATGAGCCCAACATGTAGGATGTGCAACCTGCAGAAGGCTCCCATGCTGCTGCTTGCTCAGAAACAGAAATGGTTGAAGGTGCATGTTCCCACAACCGTCCACCGGAGGTACACTTCTGTTCAGAACTTCATATATTGTACTGATACTTTCTGTTTCATAGTTTTGAAGTAGTTCAGTGAATGGAGTCAGCATATTATGAGGTAAACTGTTGTGAATCAGAACTGTAGAGCACTTTGATGTGATGCACCAGTACAGATTAGAACCTGAACATTTTTTTTTACTTCTTTTTTTTTTTTTTGTAATATGATTGTTGGACAGTTACAGTGTCCCCATAATTCACTTTAGGCTACTGAATCCAATATTGGTGTGAATCAGTTGAAGAACCAGAGATGACGAAGTCCCCATAAGGGACAACAGCTTGTTGTATGAAATGTCCCCGATAAGCATGTTTGTGTTAGTATGTGGGAATCATCTACATATCTAATTAATACTGTACTTGTTGACTTCTAGATAGAAGATGGTTTTGAAGATGCTGACTCTTTAGACTCAGTAAGTGAGAAGTATGTTCCAGACACATTCTCCCATAGAGAAGATAGTGACGAAAGCCTCAAAACACAAAACCCCTATAATGCTGTACTGGAAGACACAGACTCCTCAGTGTGTGACACCACTACCCCTGGTTTTGAGTCCGCTGAAGAGAAGACACAGGAAGAATCCTGTTCACATCCCTGTAATGATGTAATTATTGGGCATTCAAAAAATACATAAATAAATAAAAAATACATGGGGAAAAAGTGTATGTCAAACATTACTGCTTACATTGCAGTAAACTCCAAGAGTGCAAGACATGTTGGAAGTGCACACCATGATAAATCTGGTGTGGCTAAAGCTGTGAGCCTTCCAAAGGTTTCCAAAGAGAGAAAACAGCTGCTAAATTATATTAAAAACAAAGAAAATTTTGCCCACAATGCTTCTGTTCTGGAATCAGTAAAGGGAAAACTCATTCCATTCAAACGACCACCGAAACAAGTGCAGGGAACTGATTTTATGCATTGCGCATACTGCCAAGGACTCTTTGCCAGGAAGGTCCCGTGGCCACATCTACACAATTGCCCTCTGAAAACAGATTCACATGTCAATAAACCAGGACAAAGCAGAGCTCAGTCTGTGTGCCTACACAACGTCTGTGCCTTCACAGATCAACAGACTCCTCTGGAAAATAATAAGTTCCGTGAATCCCTTTTACAGACCCCTCTATTATCGATCTTGGGGAGCATATTTTAAACAAAGGTGGGATGACAGCAAAAAACCAACTGTTTTTATGGGACAAGCTGTGAGAACTGGGAAGACTGGTTGATAATGCCAGAAAAGTTACCAGACTGAAAATGATGGTGGAATTTATAAATCCCCAAAAATATTTGGAAGTGATCAAAGCCTTGAAGATGACTGCAATAACAACAAATTTAGAATTCCTTCACTGGCAAATAAAATTGGTCTGGTTTTTTGTCGAGGGATGTTTCTGATCATCATAAGGATTTGGACTGGACACTCTCTGAGGTTGAAAAGAGACTTTGCAGACACTTCACAAGAATCATCATAAGCGAGATGGACTCGTTCCTATTCTTTAAACCTTCAGAAATTCTTGCAAAGCAGAGAGCGGCTTGTGGGATGCATATGGGGAGCCTTCAGGATTCTGTTCCATTATACCTTACTCTAGGGGTAAGATGTGATCTGAAGTACAAAGCACCTCAACATTTGCTCCTCTTAAAAACTTAAAAAAAAAGAAAATGCAAACATTATTTCACTGAAAGACACAGAGACAAAGAGTCAAAAATGGACTAACTCGTAAAAGTCAGCAATCTTGAAAGTGTAATATGTCTTATTGACATTTCGTCTATTTTCATCATGCCATCAGCAAAGGAGACCATTTGATCTTGATGATGGTGACAACTTGTTACCAACACATAAGAGACGCAGATCAGGTCCAGCAGAGCTTCGGGAGTCCTCAGGAGTCTGTTTGGTTTCGGCCTCTTCAAAATGTCTATTATCACCTAGTTTAAAGTTCACAGAAGCCAGCTAAACACTTTATAATGTAATTACAAAAAATGTACGTGCTTTAGTTAGGGTTAGGCTCTTATCTCAGGAATTGACAAGGCAATACTAAACTATAGCTACGTGATGGATGAATAGTGAGAACCAGGATTTATAGTACTTGTTATGTAAAAGAAACTCTGCTTATATTAAATCTCTCCAGTGGGTATCATAATTTTAGTATCAATTCACGTTATGTTTGAGAATCCATAATGAAAAATTGGTACTTGGGTTTGCTAATCTTGATAAGCTTAAAAAAATTCTATTTGCTTGTAACAAGTAAGTTTATTCAAAGAGGAACACCATAGCTGCAATCAGAGGCTGATGCCGTGGAGAGGCACATGAGTGGATCCATCCATTCTTCATTGTGCCAGCCTGACAAACTATGAGAGATACTTGAAGGCTGAACCAGAAGCTCGCAAGAACCGGACTGGCAGAAAGTGAAATTCTTTGTTTACAACCGCATTATAGCCTACAAAAAGAAAGTGCTGAGCAAATAATAAAAAGCAAAGCAAAAGACTTTTCCTATAGGTGTACCTAAAAGCCCAGGTTTGAACCAATTTCCCAGATCAATAGGTATTGATGTTCAGTTGGCAATTTAAAGTGTTCAACTTCTTTGTCCTCATAAAACTCATATCAAAGATCTAAATGAAACTGATCTTTTGACATGATTAGGTGTTTTATGAGTAGAGCTGTCACAATTCCAAATGTTGCTACACAACTAATTCTCTCGATTAACAATTATAATTGTCTTGAAACTACTTTTCTCATTATCCAAGTCCTATAGTCATCACTATTTGTAAAGAAAGCTATGTGTCAAAACAGTCATCACCAATTCTTGACTTGCATTTTTTTCCCAAATGTATCTCCCTTGTCATTTTAGTTGATATGAACATGTATGACTCTGCTATGCCCAGCTGCCTCGAGGGGGCATCCACTGATGCAAGGGCACTGATCGATTTGTTAAATTGTGCAAACTGTGAGGGATGGTGATTTCTGAGATGCTGTCTTCAATTGGTTGTGCTAGCAATTTTTTACCGTGACTGTTTTCTTACATAGCCGGCATATCACCTCTTCCAGATTTGCGGGCTCTCCCCTCTGTTTTGGCTTGAAACCAAAATAATCCCACAACGGAGAAGTTGTACTACATTTAGAAATAATCTCCATCTTGCATCTCGCTTTCCAAATTCAGTGTCAAAATGGTGCTATAGCTGAAAGCAGGATGACAGTCTAGTCCCTTCCCGAATGACCGATCATCCAGTCATAATTTATCTGAAACCATTTGGGCTTGCAGATTCCTTACAATATGACAGAACCAGCGGGAGAGTGTCAAGTGACGCTTTTTCTTTCTTTTATTCCCAACACTAAACGAAAACGCCAGTGAAAACCAAACATGTACCAGCTTAATGTTATGGGCATTTCTCAATACCGCTTCTCACAAAACTACCTTGGACTGTTCACATTAGAAAGCCGATTTGACTTCTTGACAGTTACTGTTCTGTCATGCTGAAGGATGCACACAAACACTGGAAACGTGTTTGATGGATGCAAACAAAAGTGCTACGATGCTTTGACTCATCTCATGAAAATAAACCCCACCACCCCCCCAAAATTGCTTTGATTGTGGTTAAACAAAGAAACCGCAACGGCAAAAAAATCACGGTTAGACAATTATTAAATAACAGTTACAGGCCTGTTTATGAGTACAATTTTCTGATGTTTTGAAGATATCATGCTAGATGAAATATAAGTATAGAAAAATGCTTCATAGAAGGTAGTTCAAAGGTTACGTTGAGTCAGGCACAACTAACAAGAATCTTTACACTACATAAATCAAACATGCCTGTGCGTGTTACGTGCGTTTTCAGCTGTTGGTCTTGTCTTAGGTGCTCTGAAACCTTATATTGCTCAAATTCTCCATACATAAGTGATAAGTGCAATAATCTGAGCATTTAAATTTCCCTGCAGTCAAATGGAGAACTTTGTGAATCATGCAAATTATATGTAAACTCCTGTCCCCTTGACACATATTTAATGGCTTTTCCCAAAGTCCCCAGTAAGTATGTCCAAAACATTTGACCTCAGAAAATTTGGCAAATTTACCAAATTTTTTTTTTTCTCCAAACCTTTAGCACCTCCAGAAAGGATTGTCCCCAATAGTCATGGTCAAAAAGGTTGTCCCAACAATTGCCAAAAACCTGTATGTGTGTGGGTGCATCAGCACACTGAGTCTGTTTTGATATGGGAGAGACTGGAGGAGGAGACAGGAGATTAAGGTTTAAAGTCCCTCAGTCTCCATCCTGATGCAGTAGAGTCAGTTGGTTACACAGATGTTTAGGGATTTTGGCATTGTCAGGATGTCTTCTCAACTTTTGCGGGAATCTTTTGCATTTCTGTTTGTCTCTTTGACACTTTTGACTTGGCACGCTGAAATTCTTAAAAAAAAATAAATTAGCTTTTGCTTAAATCCACTACTTTTAGCTCATTAGGTAGGTTAAATTAAGGTTAAATTAAGGTTAAATTACTCAAGGTTTAATTAACGTAACATCCCATGATGATGCTCACAACCATCTTCGAGATGTCTTGTCATTTCAGTCATTTCGGTATAACAGGACAGGCTGAGAGCTGAAATTTGACATGGCATCACTTAAAGTCACAAGATGAGGACTAGAGAGTGGCTCCCTGAAGACTAAAACTGATTTCTGACTTAAAAGCTATTTTTCACCTGGCAGAACTTGACCCTGAAAATCCCCCTGAGAACTTGAAACTTGAGATTTACTCTGGCAAACCTGAGACATGGCTTCAGGGACTAGAAACTTGATTTGAGTATTAGCACTAGGTCTCATGGACTTAACTAGATGTGACCTGGATTTTCCCCAGAACAGCTGTGAATGTCACAGTCCATGAAATAGATGGTGGGACATTTTCTCTTATCCTCTTTCTTTTACTCCATCTCTACTTCACCCAGTAAAATTTAAAGTTTGATTTCCCCTTTTCTTCCATCTCCTCGGCAGATAGCGTTGATGTGCCCTTTAGCAAGTTACTTGTCTCTTTGTTGCCAGCTAACAAGTGATGAAGACATAAACTCTGAAAACCTTTCCTGCATAGAAACAGGAACTCCAAAGACATCCTGAAAGGGTTCATCTGTGTGTGTGTGTGTGTGTGTGTGTGCGTGTATTGCTTCACTCACACTGACCCCAGCTTGTCAGGTCATATCCTGTTCATATGTGCCGGTTGCTGTTTGCTCTGGCGGCTGCAGGTCTGTTGGGGTTCAGGTGTGAAGAAAGCCGCAGCGTGTGTTTGCATGTTCGTGTCTGAGTGTGTGTGTGCATGCCTGAAGGCCTTTGTGTGCGCACATACAGTAAGTATATGTTTGTAGATGTGTGTGTGTGTCCCGTTATTTTAGGCACAGTCACCATGGTTGTTTATTTTTAGTCCTGAAAGACTTTGTGTGTATGAGTGTGTACATATCTATGGGGATTTGTACACAACTTCCTTGTGTGTGTGTGTGTGTGTGCTGGGTATGTGCATGTGTGTGTTTTTTGGCAGTGGACTGGCGAGCTGGATTAGGAGGTTGTGGTGAGTTTGTGTGTTCAGGGCCGCTGGTGTGAAAGAGCAGTCAGAGCTGTGCTTCCCCCTGAAGAGAGAGAGTTTAATTTAGAAGAACAAGGCTCCTAACACACTTGTGCCTCTGCCGTTTCCCTGGCCCGTCTGTCCACACCCCTTATCCATCCCCTCTCCAGCCCTCTCTTTATGCCACTGTATAAAACGTTAACCATCTCTCTATCTTCTCCTCCCTTACTGCTCAACTTCTTCATCTTATCTTTTCGTCCTTCCTCTCCCACACTCATCTGCTCTGCTGGGGTCTGACTGACGGTCCTCTTCAAAATCAGCCAGTTGTCAACTGTGAACAGTTGTCACATTGTGATTTCAAGAAGTGTCAGATGATGGAATACCAGTTTGATGCATGTCGGATTGTGTGATGTCTGAACAGTGAATCACCCACTGGGTTGTGAACTGCTGTTTTGAAGCCGCCAGTTTGTAGTTGTAGTCATCACCATGTTATTTTAAAACCAGAAGAAACCATAATAGGATGAGAACATGGAGCTGAGGAGGAGTGAGGGCTAGGCATTATTGGAAGGCAGGTTGCCATGGTCCAGTCACTTTAATTTGAAAAATTAATATCATGTTCTCTATTAACAACACCACTACTCCGGCCAGATATGATCTTGATGTCCATGACGAGCAGGCAGGTGGTGCTACTTGAGCTAACTGTCCCCTGGGAAGACTGAATGGAGGAAGCTCAAAAAAGGGAAAAGGGCCAAGTACGGAGATCTGGTAGCTGAGTGTCAGAGGAATGGGTTGAAGGCCCGCTGTCAAGTCACAGCCTAGTCCAGCCTAGAAGTAACAAATGCATGGGCTAGTTTTTTCTGCATTCTCTTGAGACAGGATGATTCTGATTTTCCTAATGCTTTGCAGGTGAAAGAAAGTTGCCCTACAGACATTTTGTGTGAGGGACAAAGGACCTGTCCAGGTCAAAAGTTACTCCAAGGTTTCTTTATAGTGGAGCTGGAAGCCAAAGTAATGCCATCTAGACTAATTGGATGATTAGATAGGGTTTCCCTGAGGTGCTTAGGGCCGAGTACAACAACTTCAGTTTTGTCAGAGTAGGTCTTCAAGACACAAAAGTCTTTTGTCTTCTGCAGTCTATCTGACTAGCTTCACTTGGCGTCATTGATAAATACAGCTGAGTGTCATCTGCATAAAAGTGGAAATTGATGCCGTGTTTCCTGATAATGTTGCCTACAGGAAGCAGATATAGAGTGAAAAAAATTGGTCCAAGTACTGAACCCTGTGAGACTCCATAATTGGCTATAGTGCGTGAGGAGGAGCTTTTGTTAACATGAACAAACTGATGTCTATCTGATAAATAGGATTTGAACCACCTTAGTGCAGTTCCTTTAATCCAAATTTCATGTTCCAGTCTCTGTAGTAAAATATTATGATCTATGGTGTCAAATGCAGCAATAAGATCTAAGAGGAGAAGTATGGAGGCTGATCCATTGTCTGAAGCCATTAAAATATTATTGGAGACTTTAACCAGCGCTGTTTCTGTGCCGTGATGAACTCAAAGCTACATCGAAAAGCAACTGGTTTTTCAATGTTTTTAGAAATGAACAGAAGGTTTGATATGGGTCTATAATTGGCCAAAACATCTGAATCATTATTATTATTTTTTTAAGTTGGGGTTTGATGACTGTGGTCTTAAGACTCCGGGGTACATGACCCAAACAGTAGGTCAAATTAATCAGATCAAGAATGAAGGGCTCAATTACGTAGGAAATCACTTTAAAGAGGCTAGTTGGCACTGGGTCCAAGACGGGTTCATGGTTTAGAAGCCTGCAGGGGCTTTGCAGGCCAGTTCCACCGGAGATGGAGGAGGACCCTGGCCCAGACACAGTGCCCAGAGCCTCCAAGCACCACAATCTACACTGCACAGCAAAACATAATTTTTTTTTAGGTTTTTTGGCCTGCTGCTAACAAAGATTGAGAGTTTGAAGATGTTGATGCAGTCCTTGAAGTAACAGCCAAGGGAGGAGTGAATGATGAGCAAGTTTATAATCGGCATCACGTCAGTGCGAATTCCAAACCAACGAGAAGTCAAGATTACCCAACTCAGGCAAGAGCTGCAGTTACTCAGGAGCCAGTACAGGAAAGCAAGTGAGGAAGAGAAGGCACTCATGGCAGAGCTAAGAGGTACGGAAGGGAAAGGCTAATTACCCTTCGGCTTGCTGAGTGGTACAGGAAGAGGGGCAAGTGCAGTGCCCCTCTCCCTTCTTAGTGTTGAGTGCAAGACCTTCTTCAAGATTGTTGCCAATCGCCTCACAAGATTTCTCCTGAAGAACGCCTATATAGACAAGGGAGTCCCAGGTCACAAATCCCAGGGGTCCCAAGATGTATTGAACACAAAGGTGATGTAACCCAACTGATCTGAGAGGTACGAGAGAGCAAGGGCTACTTGGCAGTGCTGTGGCTAGGCCTTGCTAATGCAAGATGGTGTAATTGGCCCTGAGCAGATACCACTGGCAGAGGAGTTCAAGGTCACCCAAGCCGGAGAAGTCCTGCACTGTGGCTAGGCTTGGTAGCTATCTGAAACCGTGCTACAGCAAAGCCAGTGGAAAGTAGAAGTGAAAGCTGTTCCAGGAGGAGGTATGTGCTGAAGTGGAGGAAGCTCCCTTCAGCAGAATGGTGGGCATGTCCAAGCAGGGGGAGACCAAGCGGGGGCATACAGCTGGCCGTAAGATCACCTGGGCAGAATTCTTGAAGGTGGAGTCATTTTAAGTTCTTGGTCCAGTCAGTCTATGACGTCTTCCCAAGCCCTGCAAACCTGTTCACCTGGGGCCTGGTGGACTTGCCAATTCATTGGAACATATCCTCAGCTGCTACTCAAAAGCCCTGGGATATAGTTGGTATTGTTAGCACCATGACAAGTTTCTGTGGGCAGTAGCATCTGTATTGTCATCAACTACAGCAACAAGGCAACACTCTTCCCAGTACAGCATCACCTTTATTTGAGTAAGCGTGAAGCCCAGCCCCCCCAAAAAATCCAAGGGGGCCTACTTGCCAAAGATTTGTTAATCCTTAACCTCCAGGGATTTGCAGACCGCAGAGGTAAAGAGCCATCAAGAACATCTTGGGAGCTGCTTAGAAAGCTTCACATTGGCTCTGGTCGAGGAAGGGGTATACGTGGTGCAGTTAGTTAGCTGGGCACAAGTCGGGGCCTGATCAACTCCAGCTGAGTCACCGGGTTAGGGTGTCCGATGACCTGAACCGCCCTGTGACCCAGGTTGCATCCCTGAAATTTGCCCAGGTTGCACCACAAGGTGTATTTCAGTACCTTAAAACTGACTTGAACCTACTGAGATCATAAAGTCCGTAACCATAACATTGTGAACAAAAATGTTTCATAAGTAAATAAATCAGGTGAGAAGCAGGGACATTTTCACATATATTACAAAATAATCTGACTAATTTTTATACCCCTTGAGTCACACCTGTCCTGCAATGGACTGGTGACTTGTCCAGGGTGTACGCCCTCACCCAGTGGCAGCTGGTATTGGCTCCAGCTCCGCCATGATATTGCATGGATAAGTGGTATAGATTATGGATAGTTGGTGTCACCTATCAATAGTCAGTGGTAGAATGCAGGTTAAATGCTCTTCAGAATTGGCTTCACTTTACAGATCCAGAGTTTACATCCATTAGTCTATCTATGGCTGTCTATGGTACCATAGAAAATAGTAGCTAATAGCTGACGATCCAATAATTTAACTTGTATTGCTCCTATGTTTTGAAATTGAAACAACAAAATCTGCAAAAGCTTTGTCGCCCTACATTTCCACACACAATGCTGCAAAAAATTGTTTTGCTCCCAGGCTTTCCTCACTGGTTTGAATTAAGCAGGAATCATTTAATGAAAAAAGCTGAAGATCAGCTCAAACCCGACAAATAGCGTTGTAGGTTTTTATCTCTTCTCTTCGCAAGGATAGTCAATCAACAGTTTAAAAAATAAAAAAATTAATTTTAAACCATCTGTACTTTTCTTTTAGTTGTGACTGATAACAGCCCCATATTTTATTCCTCCCTGTTTGTTTAAAGTCACTGAACCAGATTTAAAAAAAAAAAAAAAAAAGAAAGAAAGAAAGAAACATACACACATATAGAGTCAGTATTAACTCTCCTCCCCTTCAAATCATCTTCAAAATATTAACATCTCAGCTGCGTGGTCAGGGGGCTATGTATTTAGTAATTGTTCCTGTGCCGCCCTCTTCGTGTGATTTGTTGCTAAGTTTGGTTCTGTCATCACTCTAGCTGTTTGTGCCTCTTCCCAGAAAGCTCTTGTCATTCAGACAGCGCGGTCACCTCTGACGTCTTTCACCTTGGATTTTTCTGTGGGTGGCACATTTCTCTGACAGCCCCACTTTGTCTACTTTTTAATTCAAATAAATGTTTCCCAACCCTGGGGGCTTAGGACAGCTCATATAAAAAGGTTTCACAAGCTATATTTGGTCAAAATAACCTTTGGGACATATAAATCAGAAAGTCAGACCTAGAATTTTCAGATTATAACAAACACACCTGGAAACACGCAGATAGTGTTTTCAACCAAAAGGACTGATGTGGGAGTTGATGCCAGGCTTTATATAAGTGTGTTTTTCCTTTATGCTGCTGTGCATATGGAGCGGCAGGTCTGGCTGTTGTCTGCAGTGTTCAGCAGAAGTTGTTCTTGGCAGGATATTATTCCAAGTCAGAGCGTTCTCCTGTAGTTGGGAGGATAAATCCAGGTAAACCATTGGTATGCTGCACGATAAATCTCTGTGGCGTAGCGCTGCCAGAGGGCACACATGTATACATTCAGCACTCAAGCTCGCAACAACACCAGAGAATTTCAGCATTGTCAGGTAGTTTGGTCTGAGAGGATGATTTTCCTCACTTCATATGTGAGAATGTTTAGTTTTTCTGCCCCTTTCTTAATGACTGTTTTTGTTTCTGAGGTGATAGATGTGTTCTGGATCACCCTTCAGCTGGTGTCAGGCTCCCTCCTCACTCACCTGATTTATTCACACAAGAGGTACCCTGAGGGAAGTCTGAGTGTGTCCGTGTGTGTCTGTGTGTGCCCGTATGGCCTGAGAAATGATTATCAGTTAACTGTTAAATCAAAAGTGAAAATGCAAGAAAAGCAATTGGAAGACTGACTGACTGTCCTACCTGTCCCATAAGCAGGTGTCAGGGGTCATGATCAGTGACACTAAAGACCTGTGTAGGTTTAGTTCATCAAGCGCTTTCCTTTTAAACCAATTTCTTCTTTCTTTCAATGTATCTGATACACCTATCAGATTCAAATTAAATCAAAATCATGTCACATGCCCAAAATATCTTAATGCAAACCTATTTGTTTCACTATAAAGGACTATAACTAAACTGTGATGCAAGGGCGACATCTTGTGGTCAGCTCCAGTCTAGAGTTATCAAACTATTATTTTCAGAGGTTTATGTCTGGGGAAATGGGTTTGGAATCCCTAAACAGTGAGCTGGCTGGCTGACTGACACCATCACACTTTCCATGCAACATCAGCTTACTTCAGTGGACAAGCAGTGTTTTTCCTGCTGAGTTTCCCCCTAGTTGAGCCTGAGCTTTAGTTGGTGCCACGTCACAAAACTACAAAATCAAATTATTAATTTCAAAACGAGCAACATTGGCTCATAGAGTTCAGTTTAGTCGTAACTCTAACCCTAAATCACATAACATGAAATGCGCAAAAAATAATTAATAAATTAATGAATAATAAAAAAGCAACACCAGGAATAATATTAATCCTCTAAAGTCCTTTTGTGAATTTAGTCTAGTATTTTATTTATTTGATAGTAGAGACACAGTGTACAGTGGCAAGAAAAATTATGTAAGCCTTTTGGACTTTCATGGTTTTCTGAGTAAATTTTCATGTCTCATTGTGCTTGTGGAAAAAGTATGTGAACCCTTTATTCACATAAAGCTGGCAAGGGTTACAAAGTGCTTTAGATACTCACCAGTCTACAATCAGGCAAGCAATCTACAAATGGAGACACTTTGGGACTGTTGTTACTCTACCAAGAAGTGGACACCCAGTCAAAATGACACCAAGCGCACAACAAAGAGTCATCAGTGAGGTAAAGAAACAATCCTGAAAGACAGCCAAAGATTTGAATATATCATTGGAACTGGAACAGGAACATCTCTGTTCATGGGTCTACAATACCTAAAACATAAGGAAGCCACTGCTTACTAAAGAGAACACTACTGCACGCCTGAAGTTTGCAAAACAGCACATTGACACTCCACAGTAGTACTGGCAAAACCCCCAGCACTACATCTGGCATAGAAAGGGCATAGCATATCGTCATGAAAACATGATCCAAACTGTAAAGTATGGAGGAGGAAACCTTGATTTGGGCCAGCTTGCTGTCATTGAGGGGAAGATGAATGCCCAAGTTTATCAGAGAATTCTACAGGATAATCTGAGAATGTCTGTATATCAGATTAAATTCTCTAGAAGGTGGGTGACAACAACCCAAAACACCAGAGCAAGTCCATAACAATGGTTCCAGGAAAACAAAATCTGCCTTTTGGAGTGGCTGAGTCAGAGCCCAGACCTGTTGCGATTGACTTGAAGAGAGCCATACATATGAGACATCCAAAGAATATGGCAGAGTTTAGGCAGTTCTGCCATGAAGAAGGGGCGAAAATTCCTCCAACAATGTGCAGTTCTGATCCAGAGCTACAGGAAGCACCTGGTTGAGGTTATTGCTGCTAAGGGGGTGCAGGGTCAACCGTTATTAATTCTAAGGGGTTCACTTTTCCCACTGCCATTTTGAATGTTGAATGAGTGTGTTCAATAAAGATGTGAAAGATCTGATTTTTTTTCTTATTATTTTAGACACATTTGTCAATACCGTTGACTTAGATGATCACATTTTATGACAAATTTATTCAGAAAACCTTGGCATTCCAAAAGGCCACTGCATTTTTTGGACAGACTCCATCAGCCCTTCAGATCACTGGGTGTCAGTAAGGCGCTGCTCAGCTGCTAGTTAACCGCCTTTAGAGGCTGAAGAAGAAACGGAACACTGGTACAAAGGGCTGGTGGTTCAGCTCGGATTTGTTTACTTGTGACACATTAAGAGTAGTTGCTAAATCGGCTAGTTGCTAGCTGCTTAGCGAACTTAACGGTGAATTCGTTGTGATAGCCCCGCCTGTTATATATTTTCGAGGTAGGTTAGCATTCATTACCTGGACTAACGTTGCTGTTGGTTTAAATGTCGTTTTAGGAAAACTAAACGACAGCTAACCGATATTATTTAACATGAGCTAACTAACATGCCAGTCTCTCACTAATTCATTCCTGACGTTTAAAACTGGGTTGAGCAGAGGCAGGACTTCTGTAGCTCTGTAGAGTGGCTACTGGAAGCGCCTATTAGCATTGTAGCAGCTAAAAGATTTAGCATTTATGTGATTTTCTGTCTGTGCCTCAGTGACAACGGGATGTTTGCTCCAACCGATCAATGAATCAAAGCTACATTGCCAAGTTGTTAAGACGATGTAATAACAAAATAACGTTATGACTGAGGCATTGTAGCGAGCCTATAGTATTCCCCACATATAAGGGAAGACTCTTGTTTGGAAGGGTCACATGATTGTTATCATTTTTCCCCCAGTCATCATCTTCCATTAAACATTGATCAGTATCTGTGAAATGTAAGTAGTATGTTTTATGCGCTCGTTCAGCCCTGTTCTAGGGTAAACATGAAATGGTCAAAGATGTCGAGTATCTCCTGTGAAGGTTTCCAGGCTGAGTGAGGACTGCCACCATGGAGCCTGCCTGCCGTAAAGACAAGCCAAAGCTGAACTCCACCCCGACCAGAGGAGACAGAGGCAAGCAGAAATCTGCACAGCAGGAGCTCAAACAGAGACAGAGAGCAGAGGTGATCAAGTCCATCATTACGCCTTATTCATTGTTAAACCTGACACACACGCTGTGCTAGGTGTATTTTGTTTGATTTTGTTACTCAGTTCTGCATAATCAGCTGTGACTGCTTTTGCTGGTTCTTTGTTCACAGATTTATGCTCTGAACAAGGTGATGACAGAGTTGGAACAGCAGCAGTTTGAAGCCTTTTGTAAACAGATGCAGTCACAGGGAGAATAACAGTCCCACCTGCCCTGCCTTCCTGCTTCATCAGGATCAGGACCTGTCACTCCAACAGCACCATGTACATACACACTCTCTCTCTCTCACACACACACACACACACACACACACACACACACACACACACACGTATTTATGCTGACAGTTGGATAGAATTGTGCGGCCTGACTACTCTCCCCTGCCTTCCTTGTCGAATCAAACAAGGCCTTGATGAGTTTGCACCCCTGAAACCCTGTCTTTGTTCTGTGTTATGGTTGTTCTGGTTCTTTTGTCACATACATGTTTCGCTTTGTCCTGGTCAAATCAACTCACAGTGTGGAAGAATGGGCCATTTTGCCAGACATCTTCCTGCTGATGAAATAATTAAAGCTGCATTCAGTGGACCTTGACCACTGTCAGACAGAAACCCTCAGGCAAAGAGTCTTGAAATGTGACATCAATCCATGACAGTGCAATCATTGACGTTTTTATCACAGTGGATTAAGTTGCTTAAATGAACACGCACAACATGAGCTTCACATTTAAGTTCTTATTCATATTGGTTTGTCTCTGACTAAGAACACTTTAGCAAATTGCCTGAAATGAGCACGTTGATGCATTGTTGTGCTCAACCTTCTTCACATATGAAATCACTTCTGTTTTTGCTTTAATATCAGAGAGCTCCAGAGGAGTTGTAACCTGGAGTTATCATGAAGCGGCAGAAGAAAGAATGTTTGAATGATAATCAGCTTGTTATGACTAAAACTGAGTTAACGTTATAACCGGCTTGAGAAATGCAGAGGAAAAAACGGTTTTCCTTATAAATGACAATTCTGTCAGTACAGACAATTTTGGAATTTCTATCAACTGAATCCAACATATCATAAAACTAATGCACAGTGAGAGCAGACTAAAACAGTTGCTCCCTTGTTTGGATGTTACTCGTTTGTCAATATTCATATTCTTGCTACCTAATCACAATAGCTAGAATATATATATTTTTAGGAGGCTTTTTAATGTTATTCATTCATTCACCCAAAATTACATTGCAATGTGCTTTGTACATTGACAATTTTCAGCAGTATTACTGCTTGTACAATATATACTAAACATGCACGGCAATACTCCTGCAGGAATTTTAACGGATCATTAATATTTGAATTTGCATTTATGCTTGTACACACATTATTTTACTTCAATGTAAATAAATATGAAATCTGGTGAATATTAGGAAATTGGCCAATAAATTTATTTTAGTATCATACTTTTACAAGTATACCTAATAGATGAACCTGAAAGTTGTATTTTCTGCTTTTCAGTGTTCAAACTGCTCCACTACTACAAACTGTCATATGTAGGCCACACCCATTTCTGCTTTTAAAAGCATCACAAGCACACACAGGAGAAGCAGCAGACTTTGTCTTCAGTCCCGTAACTCTTACTTGATGTGGAAACGATTGTGTAGTTTGTAGAGCTAATTCTGATGACTAAGAAGAAAGTAAACTCTGTGTGCAAAGAGGCTAAGTCATAAAAAGCACATTTTTTTATGCTGTTATTTTGTCATGTCAGAAAGTTTCTTGGAAAAGAAATCCACTCATGAAGATAACTGTTTTTATCTTTCGCTTCCATAATTGCCCAATGGTGTTTACATTTGGTCATCGTCTGTTTTTTGAGCTGCAGTTTGTGATTATAATACTAACAGCACCACAGCTAAATTGCATTTTTGTTGCCTCTATCGGCTCACTAACACACTAACGCATAAGACAAATACGGCACTAAACTGCGAGATAGAAAGGCTGCAGATCAACAGAACAAGCACTGGATGGATTGACTGAATAAAAGGTAGTTCAGTGAATCATTAAAATTGTCATGTAGCTTTAATCAAAACTGTGCCCTTTAGTGTTAATGGTGCTCACTTTGATCAATTTCTTGTCAGTGACGTGATGCCAACTGACTTGTATATGATATTTTTATTGCATTTTGCTGTGACAGTCAAGTTTGCGATCAAATGTTTATCAATGGCTGATGCTAACATAATATTTATATTGTTTAACACCGTAAATCAGCCATCCTCATTTGAGTTATACAATTTGGATTTAATGAAAATAAAACAAGTTTTTTAAAAATGTTGTTCCTTCTTGTTGTTTGTTTGGTATATGTAAAACATTCAATCTGGATCTCTGAACGCAACTTGAGAATTTATTGTTTAATATTGGATATAGCTGTCATGATGAGTTACACAGCGCTTAGCTGTTATAGAATTACTAACTAGAGGAAATTAGGTCATATGTGATATATTTTAGTAAACTTTAAGTGTGTTTAGAGACTTTAATTCTATTCTGTGAGTTTTTCTGGCCGAGCACACGTTTTATTTTAGAAATAGGTTATGTTTGTATCTGTCAGATGGTTCGTTGTCATCCAGTTTATTATACAAACTACACCTTCAGATTCAAGCTTTATGACTCATTCATTATGAGAGCTGCAGCTCTGACCACTTCCTACTCACAACAATTATGTTCATACTGAGCTGTTCCTCCTTTTAATCTAAAAGTGCCTCCGTTTTTTTGGCTTTGGTCCTACGAGATGTTTCACATGAATTCTGCCAATCTCCCATTATAAAATCGCTGTTTCAGGATCCACATCTGGTGACCGGGATGTCCCTGAAGTTCACTCACCGTCAAGATCAAGGAATCACTGTGAGATAATTTTTGCTTTGTCCGCCACAAAGTTCACAACTTAAGGTCATCAGTGGAAGAGTGATCATCTTTGGGATTAAAGGTCACATTGGATATCTGGTTGATTAGATCTTCACATTTAAGTTGGATGTGACAAACTTTAATACATCATGCTTTATTTCATCGCTTTAATTCAAATATGAATGATGAACTATTTGATTGCCAACAATGACCCCGCCCACCAAACAGGGCATACAGTTAATCCCTGGTCTATATACAGAGGTAGTAGTTAATAAGTCATGATTGTTGCAAGCTGGAATTTGGAAGTTAGTAAAGCCAAGCTGCATCCAACTATCAAAGTGTGTTTGTGGTGTGACAAATTAGGAACTGCAGTCATCCTAGCACTGCAATTCAACCGCATCTATAGCAATATGCATAATGAACTGTACAGTGGGCTCCCAGTATCCAGGCCCCTTCAGGTTCTGCACATTATTTTGCTGTAATTGTAAACGGATCAAATCTGCCAACACTCAATAACCCATCAAGGCAATAAATGTTCAATAAAATCATGTGAAATCTTTTGGCAGCTTTGAATCTTCCTAGGTCTTCTTCACAAGCTCTGCACTTCTGGATTGTGGTTGTCTATCACGTTCTTAGCGGATCCTCTCAGCCTTGAATGGATACAATAGAAATTTCAGCCCTGCCATCTTCAAGACTCTCTGCAGATGTTCTGCAGGGTTTATAAGTCGGGCCTTGGCAGCACTACTCAAGGGGAATCCAAGCCTTGTGCTGAAGTTTTTCATAAATGAGTTGTCTTTAATTGACTGCATTTGTCCTCCCTTCGGTTATTTGTCCTTCCTTTAGTTCTAACCATTCTCCTAATGCCACCAGCACTATATTCTCTCTTTTAGGTCACAATTGCTGAGGCCGAGAAGTGGGAACACTCAAAGCTGAGCCACAGTTTTATCATAAGTCTTCAATAGAGTGCATCGCTGGGCCTTTGCTTGAATTACTTTATATACATGTCTGTTCAATTCAGTTTACCATGAGTGGACTCCACTTCCAGACACATCTCAAAGATAGGTAAAGCCAATAGGATACACCTTGAAGCTAGTTTTTGACTTAGAGTGCCACAGCGAAGTGTCTGAATACTTCTGTAAATAAGAGATCTCATTTTTTTATTTGAAATGTATTGGTAAAACTCTTAAAACATGTTTTCTCTTTGTCATTAATGGTTATTGGTTGAATGGCAATATTAAAAACTTTATCCTGTTAGAGTAAAATCTCCAACAATAAAAAAAAAAAAAAAGCAAAAAAGCGAAGGGGTCTGAATACTGTCTACATCCACTCCACAGAGGTGTAAGCAACACTGGGCGCCATAAGGCAAAGCTGGCCCTGTTAAAAACCTGAACCCTACTCTGTCACTGCAGTGCACCTATATTTCACCTGCTCCCTCTTTCCTCCTTCCCCTCTTAATCTCCCCTCACTCCACCTCAATCACACATCAACAGTAACAGAACTCCCGGTGACTCTCACTCCGAACCAACCCTCCCAGTATTTGGTGTCCTGTCCTCCATGTTCAAAGGAGATGAAACGCATCCCAGGTCCATAATTAGAAAATATGTGGCTGACCTGGAGATCATACACAGAGAGAAAACCACCGTTAACATTGCTATGCTGTTCCATGTTGGCTATGTATGCTTTGGTCATATGTGTTGTTTTATCACTGCATAATGGGTGATCAGCCCACTTGTGGGACAAAGTTTATCAAATCAAGAAACTATCGAGTCAGGTGTGGACCCTGCAGCGTGTCCTCACATGTGTACAGGGCAATCTCCCTCTTGTTTACCTGTTTCCATGAACAGCCATCCTCAGAGTCGGGGTCAAGAGTCACCAACTCTGGCTTGAATTCCTGTAACACCTCCTGATTCTCATCCAGCAGATACACGGCCATTTGATAAGTGCAGCCGCAATCTGTCCTCCCACAGTACCTGCAGGATGAGCAGCACATGAGCTAGTGACACTTACAGAGGGTGTCTACATGCATGTCCGTCCACCCTGGCCTTACCAGTCTTCCACTGTGACAGCCGGTTCAGCATCCAACTGTTCAGCGGTGTAACCTTCTGCCAGCAAGTCAATCACCTGTCTCTTCAGACACAGCCTAGGACATACGTACATTTATAATCCATATCAAACACAAATGATAAACAATGCACTGAGCTGAACAATGATCGCTTATCCCTTTCTGGGTCACCGGTGGTGCTGAAGCCAATCCCAGCTCACACTGGGTGAGGGTGGGGTCACCCTGGACAGGTCAGCAGTCCATCACAGGGCCAACACACAGAGACAGACAGAGACCAACAAACACTCACACTCACACTCAGACCTACAGACAATTTAGAGTCACCACTTAACCCAAACATGATGTCTTTGGACGGTGGAGTGCCTGGGGGAAACCCAGGCCAGGAACTGGATTCCTCAGCACCTAATACACATTAATGTCTTTCTTTTTTTTTCTTTTCTTTTTACAGCTGGAATAAATCTCTTTTTTTTTTTTTTTTTACTCTACTGTATTTTTTCTGTTAAATGCAATTTGCTCTACATTTGAAATATTCCCTCAATCTCCAAAATCTTAACAAAAATCCCATCTCCCCCATATTTTAACTCATTATTATTGACTAATTAAATTTAGGGTTAGGGTTAGGGTTAGGCTCGGGGATGTAGCTAGGTGGGTTCAAACCACAGACCCAAACCAGCTTCCACCAGACCCAAGCCTGGAAAAATGGTAAGAAACAGGAAGGGCATCAGGTGTAAAACTGTCACCAAATAAATCATGCAAGTCACAGAGTTAGTGTGCTGAGGCGACCCCTGCAGTCTGACCCACATCCTTTGGGTGTTTTTTTGTTGTTGTTGTTGTTGTTTTAGCTTTTGATAAGATAAGATAAGATAAGATAGACTTTATTAATCCCTTGGGAGGTCTCCGTCAGGGAAATTGTTGATTTATTGTTTGTTCAATAAATTCCTTAATTGGATAATTTACTCCTATCTTCTTATTATGGCCTGCAGCTAGGCCCTTCATTGGCATTTCCTTGCTGGAAGTTTTTCTTTCCCTGCATTGTAAATAAAATATATATTTTATAATCTTCAAGAACTTAATTCGACACAAACTGCGATCTTTTCCTGTACCTAGACAAGTAGTTTCGATGCCTAAACCAAACTGGAGCTGTATCAATTTATTTAGCTTTCAAATTTTGTTATGAAACAACATTTACAGTGATAAATACTCACTCAAATGAGGTTGCAAAGTACTTTGTCACACCATCGTTGCAGAAGTCGTGGCCACAATCTCCTGGCATGTCCTCCACAATCCAGTGGCTCCCGCCATCCTCCTTCAACTCCCAGAATTCCAGCTGCTCTGGGAGGGAAATGTACAGTCGATAGCTTCTAATGACTCTATATTCTATGTTCTATATCATCTACATCAGTTCCAAAAGCAGTTATAGGAAATTTGAAGAGTAAAAAAAGGGACCAGAGTCCACTTACACAGTTGCATCTTACCTTCCCCATTGGGGTTTTTCAGCAGGTTTCTGGCCATGACTACAGCTTATGCAGAGCAAGCAGGATCTGTACAGAGCAACAATCAATACATCTCTCCACTGCAGTTTTATATCAGGTTGGCAAATAAAGTCACAGCTTTAAATCACTGAGTCTAATGATGGACACACTGCTGGGTCCAGCAGGGGTGAAGAGCTTAAGAATTTACAAGGCAATTTAGAAATCTAACCAAACCATGCCAGGTCATCTCCCCAGAGTCCAGTCCTAAACACTTTAATACCCCGTCTGCTGACTCACTGCACAGCAGATGAGGCAAATGCCTCACCCTGTCCATTCTGAATAGGTGGAATCACAGAGGATCAGCCACCGACAGTCAGCCAGCATGAAAACATTCTAGAGCGGTGCATTGCTGCAGACATATTTGTTTTGATGGGCTAGTTACATCTCACATTCCTAATTCAGGATTGTAAAGATTTGTCTGCAGTTATGCTGCATGTCTTCACACACGAAAAGATTATTCAGTATTCCATTTGTTTTGTTTCAATATGCTGGACATCTGTGCGGGCTTGGTCTGACACCCTGATCTACTTTTTACTGGAGGCACAGACGAAAGTGTTGATGAAATATCACTTAGCTGCTTTATATTCTGTATTTTACTGCTGCTTTAAAGGCCCAGAAACAACCAGCTGAGTCATCTGCCCCTACCGACTCTTAAAGATGCAGCACATGTACATTTAATGTCAATAACCTGCTGGAAATAATACTCTCATCTAAGCACTGAAAGTAGAATGTGTTACTCACAGCGTATCGAAAGCAAGCGCACTCTTCCCCTTCTTCGCTGTGCTTGTCAGACTGAAACTTGAGTTGCTCTGTCGGGTAGCACCCACACGACATTTGCTTTTATAGCCAGGAAACACACACACACACACACACACGTTCAGTAAAAGAGAGAGCAAGCAGGGGAGAAAAGTGAAGAGACAGAGAGCTAACCCTATCCCTAACCCTGGCTGAGAAATTATTTAAGAAATGCAGAACTCTAAAGAAAATAGTTCATGTTGATGTGATGATTCCAACTGACCAGTTTGAAGATGTTTGATCTACAGTTAGTGTGTTTAATTTATCCTGCAAGATGACAAATGGCCAAATTAACCAACAGGATGGTTCAAAACACTCACTCACACTGGAGCCAATCCCAGCCAATATCCTGAGCTAGGCCAGTCTATTTTACAGCCAACGAAGAGAGACAGACAGATGAACAAACTGCATCACAACAGGGTTAGGGTTAGATTATATGCAGATTATATGCCCCAGTGTTCAGGTTAAAGGGACCTTCCTTAATTTCCTTCAGTAAGCGTACCAGTTCAAATCCCAGTCAGCCAGCACAAACACACAAAACATCCAGAGCATTTCTTTTTTTAATCGTTTAACCCTGTCCATTTTCCTCTTCACTGGCTCCGAAAGCCATTCCTGTGACCGTGACCATGTCTCAGTAACTTGATGCCAAATAATGTTTGGTGTCTTTTACCCCTGTTTGCTCACAGTTCGCGCATCAATCAACATTTTGGATGGGTATACAAAATTAGGTTTTATTCTGGGCCACAACACCAACAAGTCATAACACAAAGAATGCATCACACACATTGCAACACACAAAATACCTCCCAATATGGGAGAGGAATACTTCAAGTTAAACATTGCAGTTTCACCAGGATTGTCCTGCAGACAGTACAGTACAACATTCAACAATCAACAGGAAAACACTGTGCCATAAATAACGAGTGGTGTATAGATCATACAAAAGCAGGAATTTCAAAAGGTATTAAACATTGGGACTGCAAACATGGTTTACAATAGACCTTTTAGGGGTAAAGAAATGCTGTTACATGAGTGCCTTTGTTGAAGATGCATTTGTTTTCCTGTATTGTGTACTGTCCATGGAGTATTTTCCAAAAGCGTTTTTTTTTTTTTTTTTTTCACGGGGAGGCGAATCTTTGTGTTTCTTTTTCTGTAAAAGCAAGTCTTGCTCTGAATGGAGATCCAAAAGAGAAATGCACATATACAGTACATATACACTGACCAGGCATAACATTATGACTGCCTGCCTAATATTGTGTTGGTAAAAGCAGGCCTGACCTGTCGAGGCACAGATTCCCTGAAGGTGTGCTGTGGTATCTGGTACCAAGATGTTAGCAGCAGATCCTTTAAGTCCTGTAAGTTTTGAGTTGGGGCCTCTGTGGATCAGACTAATTTTTCCAGCAGAGCCATGCTCAATTGGAAGGAAATCTGGGGAATCTTGAAGCCAAGTCAACACCTCAAACTTCTTGTTGTGCTTCTCAAACCATTCCTGAACCATTTTTGTTTTGTGGCACGGCACATTATTCTGCTGAAAGAGGCCACAGACATCAGAGAATACTGTTTCCATGAAAGGATGTAGCTGGCCTACAACAATGCTTCTGTAGGTGGAACGTGTCGGAGTAACATCCACACAGAGGTTTCCCATCACACTGCCTCTGCTGGCTTCTTCCCATAATGCATCCTGGTGCCATGTGTTCCCCAGGTAAGCAACACACACCTTCTTTGCCATCCACGTGATGTTAAAGAAAACATGATTCATCAGACCAGGTCTCCTTCTTCCATTACTGCAGTAGTTCTTCTGTTGGATCGGACCATGTGGTCGATCCCCATGTGCATCAGTGAGCCTTGGCCCCCAATGACCCTGTCGCCGGTTCACCTCTGTTCCTTCCTTGAACCACTTTTGATGGATAGTGACCACTGCAGATTGGGAAAACCCCACAGGGGCTCCAGTTTCGGAGATGCTCTGATCATCACTTTGGCCATCACCGTTTGACCCTTATCAAACTCGCTCCAATGCTTAAGCTTGTTTTTTTCTGCTTCTAACGCATGAACTTTGAGAACAAAATGTCCACTTGCTCCTTAACAGGTGCCATGATGAAGAGACAATTAGAGTTATTCACTTCACATCTCAGTGGTCATAATGTTATACCTGATCGGAGTACATGCACAACTTTCGAAGTCATCTTTCCTGCTTTGGCATTTTAGTGCAGCACCAGATATTTTGTATTCCAGTGATACAGCACCCATAATTATCCATTCATAAATGGGTTGCCTAGCTATCCTAAGCAAGTTTCCTTCTGTGTATGGGAATCTAAGGATCATTCCAGTTCCTTGGAAAAGCTCTGTCCTTGAGCTAAGCTTCAGAAGATGCCTGGGGTTTGAGCTGGGCCTTCTCCATGGTCGTACCGTATGGATCTGACCTTTTAAAGAAGCCCATCTACAGGGAAACAGACAGAGAGAAAGTTTAGAAGCAAACATGATCAACTCTAGACTTAAAAAAAAGGAACATTCTTAGTTTTTCTAATAAGTGCTCTAGTATTCACCCTTAACACGTGATAGAATGAGAGGAGCCTCTCAGTGGTAATGGTAAGGGCCATTTTCGCTTTGGGTTTTGTTTGAGTGCACCTTCCCCCACGTGAGGCAGTACCCATGTTGTCACTGAGTTATTCACTGGTGTGGCTGATTAGTGTGTGGAAATGTCTTGGTAGAAGCAAGCAGTTTTTTTTAACATGAAAATATGAAGTTAATATAAGACACAGATAATTTTTTCTGTAGTGAAATTTGATTATGGCTTCAATTGGAGAACTGTAATAAATCACCATATAATCAGGAAAACGTGGACACCTTATTGGATGAAAACCTACTACTCAAAACTGAATTAAACTTTTTTCCATACCAGTGGCCCTTTTTGGAATGGCAGTGGGGCCATGCAAAGGTAATTCACCAGCTCAGTACCTTGTACAGTAGATATATGAGCAGGGCGAGTAACAGCAGCCCAGCTAGAACAGCCAGGATGATGATCCACACTGGGACAGAGAACAGACTGTCCGGCTTGTTCCACATCACAGCAAACACCACCTGAGCGACAGGAAACCACAGCCATCAAATGAGCCTCTGTGGCTTTCTAATAGCTTATAAAGTTGTGAAATTGTGAAATCCAATAAAAGAATTAGATGACGTTACCTTTTTGGATCCCATTGGTTTGAATTTCGGAGGAATAGAGTAAGGCATTTTGTTCACTTGGAACTGGACAGAGCACTCGAGGACATGCTGTTTGTAGGCCTTCTGTGTAAAGGCAAAGCAAAGCAGGGTTTAGGGTTTATGTTTTTATTTATCCCCCAGTTATTGTTTAACACAGCTAATTATGTGCTGGTGGATATTCTGCAAATAATTTGCAAGTATTAAAAAAACTATAACTTTACAGTATTCTCCAGCAGAGGGCAGTATAAGAACAGAGATCTGACTTCATGTTGGTATCCTCACCAGTCCGGAGCGTTCTGCATTAACCGTGTACATAAGACCAATGGCAGAGAGCAGCAATGACCTGTGGTCTCACCTCAATGAAGGTTTCAGCCCAGATCCTGGAGCGAACAGCCAGGATGACACTGGCTCCTCTCTCCAACAGCCCGACACTACACTGCAGCTGCCAGCACTCCGCTGTAGAGCAGGTCTGAGGAGGGAAACAATGAGCGTGGCATTCAACACACTTTCTTTTAACTAATAAATTCTCCTGCGAGGCAAATCATTTCCATTCATTAGAGCCTGTTGTTACAGTGACAGGCAGCATCTCAGGCTGCTTTGTGTCCCACTGCATCACCTGTATTTAGTTTTTTTTTTTTTTGTTTGTTTGTTTGTTTCACTTTTTCGTTTAAATTTTCTTATTAAGGATGTGTGCAGTGACATCTGATGATGTCCCCCTATAAGCGCATTACACTCTTTTAAAGACGCAAAGCTGCATAACAGACTTTGGATGTTTAGCTTCTAAAGTACAGTAGACTTGAACGCAGACTCAGTATACGATACGCTGTAACCTTGCATGTTGTTAGTGATTCATACATAAATGAACAACCGATTTCCAGACAGTGAAGAGTGAATGTTTGGAAATGTTCTTATGGGGTTGGATCCTCTAATTTAAAGTTGGATCATTTGAATAGCATTAGAGATGAGCCGTCAGTGGCATTACGGCCAGTGACGCAAGCTGCACCAAAGTAAACCAGGCCTGTATCATAAACCTAATTAATCTCATCCCAGAAACAATTTCAGCAAGCAACCGGAGATGTTGACCAGGGCTCATTATATCTATTCCCATTTCCTCCGGTCAAAGAGGTAATCTCATTATGATTCAATTTTTTTTTTCAAGTTCAGGGGCGAGAGCTGCTTCTTCATACAATCACATTGGACTACTTCAGTTTAAATACACAACGTAAGCATGCAAACCCACTCAACAAAAACCCACACACACACAGTCAGAAAAGAAACCCGGTGGGATTGAACACTCAACACAAGAGCCATTGACTTTATTTAAGAGCCTCTGTTGTGGTGTGCTTGGACTGAATAGCTGAACAGACTCACGTCAGTGCGATCCCACTCCTACATGCTGACTCAAGGAGGAAAGAGAAGGAGAAAAACAAACACCTCCTGGGGTCCTTATGAAACACATGGACTCAACAATTCTATCCTGATGAGTAACAAATGTGCTCAGGAGGTTTGGAGTGAAAGGATACATTAAACGCAATAATGTCTGGGCTCATTGGTGTCCAGCTCTGAGGAAATTAAGTTTTATGCGATACTCTCAGCATTTCTTCTGGGCTGGTAAGTAAACTGCTCGAAATGTAGCAATAGCAGCACTTCAAAATAAGATTCTTTAATGCCAGTTTAAGGATTCCAGCGGTAAAAATTTCCATAGTCTGCTTATACAGTCAAGGGAACATATCAAGTATTTAAAGTAATGGCTGTTCACATTGGCTGCCACGAACATAACAGCCAAATACATCAGAAATCCGTGAGCATTGTGGGTAATCTTGGTGGATTGATGGACTTGATATTAATCCTGAGCACAACATTGCTACAAGAATCTGTGAACAGCTCCAATTCCAATTTTTCCCAAATTTCCCATAAATCCTCTTTACAAATTGAATTTCTATTTCTTTCATGGGGTCTCACCAGGTTTCCATGTTCAGCCAGCGGATGTGCTTCCCTCCTCCGGATGTGGTGCTCAGTGTTTGAGTTCAGTGATGTAGGATCATCTGCTGCTGGAGGCTGGAGTTTCATACAAGAAGACATTGACAGAATCATTAACATGGGCAAGTGCAGAACAGGGCTACTGGCCTGACCATACCGACTGAGGTGTGTGTGTGTGTCCTCACCTTGAGTTTCAGTGCATTAAAAGTGGTTTGGGAGGAGCAGCTCAGCGGCCCCTCAGTAACTACTTCCATAGGGTAGAGCAGCTCATGGCTGGGAGTCCTCAGGGGGCATTTTACCTCTAATGTTGACTGGCTGACCACACTTGGACCATTATTCACCAGCTGAAAGAGACAGGCAAATTTTGATCTAAGATGCTGTCTGTTTAAACTTAATGGAATGGAATAAATCTTTATCAGAGACAGATGCACTGCATGTCTGACAAAGGTTAAATGAAGAGAAATGTAATCTCTTGTAGTAAAATGGAAACAAACATGTGCCTTTATTAAATTATCAGGCAACCTTTCGGGTTAGCTAAATATGTAGGTTGGGTTGAGCAACATTAGCATTCATTTGAAAACAAGATTGTGGTTGTGGTTGTGCATAATCACAGTGGCCTTAAGTATACTCTACACTGCACTTAAACTGCACTGTTGTACGTCGATATGTGTTCTGTCCCTATAAGTATTTTTTGTTTTCTGGTCGTACATTTTACTTCGATTTTATTTTTACTGTAGTGTTCTGAGAGACACCAAACATAATTTTGTTGCATGCCTGCAGTGACACCTAACATTTTTTTACACTGATGGAACTTAAAGGGTCTATTTGTACATTATAAAATGTGGCTTCTTGGTGGCAGTATTTAGCCACGCCACAACTTTGCGGCATTTGGACGCTATGGTGGCTGTTGGAAAATTACCAGATGGAGTGGGCTTACCTGGAAAAAAATTACCATTGTCATTGCTTTCCACCTCTGGAGACAACTTTTGAATGACGTTTGATGCTGAACTCATAAAAATGTTAATGTTAATAAATGCAAACGCAAACCTAGCAGGGTTGAGCAGTTGATTTGTCACATATGTGGGAGCAGAGTAGATGGCATCTAATATTAACAGATTCATAATATAACTCAGTTCACCTTAACGTTTTTTATGAAGTCCATTTTCCTGAATAAGAAAAAAAAAGCTTTAATGTCACCTTTTCACCCTCCCTCCAATCATCATCATGGGCCCTCTGACATTGTCTTTCTTATCTCTCCCGTGTGTGTATACCTCATTCATATGCTCTGACTTGAGTCACAATGATTGGCTGAGCGGCATCACATGAGCACAGTTTTGTAAGAAATCCCGGCTTACTTCATAGACATGCTGCAGCTCAGGGCCGACCTCCTGCTCTTCCCTCAGAGTCTGATGAACAGTCCAGTTGGGAGGAGGAAAGATGACTTTGTCTGGCCGGGAAACTCTGCAGTCAGACACAAACACAGAGTTTGGCATCTTTATCACAGTGGTTGGAATGATTATGTGAGACTGACGTAATAATGTAGAACTAGAGGCGGTAATCAAGCGCACCCCTGTAGAATAACATCAGCCATCGCAGCCACCTCCAGCTCATACTGCACCACCTCACTCTCAGAGTTGTTTGCATTTTTACTACAACATAAAAAACAACATAAAGTTAATAGATTTTAATAAAGGATAAGTAATATTGGACTACAGAAATGTTATAATCATTGATTTAACATTGTGAACTTGTAATGTAATCCAAAACTGAATTGAAAGCATTGAAAAAAATAGACAAAAGTATTCTTGCTGTGACCTACCTTCGTATTTGGAGTTCAAACTGTACAGTATTGTGAGTGTCCTTCAGTCTGGGCACGGTGAACCGAAGGCCAGCCCATAACTATTAAATGACCCACAGAAAATGAAAAATCACAACAAGACCTTTTTTTTCAGCGGGTGTCTTTGCCTCTTGTTATTACGCCTTGTTTATTTTTACTTATCAAAATCCACCTGATCATTTCATCCCATTTGTAGGGATGATGAAAGGTTTTCATTCTTCAGAAGTGCCAATAATTTCTCTTAGATAACAGATGGTAAACAGTAAAAAACTCAGCCTAAGTTATTCCCCAGCTGCTGGAAACTGGGAAAAGCCTGAGCAATGTTTTGTATGTTATATCAGATCAATAAGAAAACAGTTCCAGTTTGCTTATGCATCAATTATTCTGCACAAGAATATTATAACTTGACTTAATTGTGATAAGACATAAAAACTAAAAAAGGCCAAAAGCAACATGTTGGTTTTGTCGACTCTTACACTGCTACCAGGCTTCATGGGGTTTCCCAGATCACACAAGAGATAGCGGGTCTGGTTTTCTGCTTCATAGCTGCACGTCAGCTGAGTCAAGCTCTGGAAAAGACACAAAAGCATCAAATAATGTAAAATATTTAGCTTCTTTTTATAACAAGGCACTTGGATACATCTGAGTGAACTAACAGCTTTTATAAAAGCTTGGATTACAGTGTATTCTCTGTTACAAGAATTCTCATGTTTGATTTGTTTTTACGGTCTTTTGCTCTGCTCAGATCTCAGTGGTGATACGTACACATTGTGGGTTTTCCAAACTTGGTACTGTGCTCAAGTTAGAGAATAATAATATTTCAGTGATAAAGAAATTGGCAATGAAAACCATTACTCGTACCCATAAAGAGCCTGAGCTCAGATTCCAGTAACAGTAACACTCGTGCTCACCGCATTGTTGCGAGCTATCCCGCTGTAGTCAGCCTCCGGGGGAAGTACCACATACAGCTCCGCCTCGTACGCCCCTCCCTCTCCCTCGTTCCTGGCATTGAAGGTCAGGCTCAAGGAGTTTTCATCACCGAGGTAAGCCTCTGTCCTGTCGCTGGAGGAGGAGAAGCACAACATCAGCACCACGTTTCTTCTGAATGTTTTACTATGCAATCATAAAAGGGCCATAAATATAAAGGTTTTCCAGCTGAGAGACAACGGTTTAACCATAATAAGACGCACTATTCATTTTGGACAGGAATAAATGGATCTTGACAGATAGATATGTCATGTTTGCAAACTAGCGAGTCCAGAGTGAAATCCCCTGTATGTTATCACATCACTATCCTCACTCTTTTAAATTGAATAGCGCTTTAATTGGTTAGCTATCATCTTTCATCTGTCCAATATTTTGTGACAAAATAGCTGCAAAATTGGTGACATTCCCATAAGACTCAACTTCACATAGTAAGTAAGTAAGTAAGATTGTAACTAGCCAACTTTAATATGTTTGCAGTCACTGTGAATATGTTGATATGCCGATGTTAGAATTTACCTCACCACGCCACAGCATTTACAGAGACAGTGTCACGGCTGCACTTTCTCTTCTTCAAAAGGCACTCTTTCCAAAACCTATTTATCCATGTGGCAAGAAAAATGGCCAAAAGCAGCAGCTATTGTTTACAGCCTCTCAATTCTGGCAGATTAATTTGTGCTATCTCTGCTGCTAAGTCAATTGTAAGTGAGTTGGTGCAGGGCACCACTGAAATGCCCAAGGAGCGATTGCAAAGCATAATGAAAAGCAGGAACATGAAGTTGATCCAGACAATACTTCTCTGTTTGAGGCAGACCCCAAAGGCAATTTTCTCCCGCATATCTGCCCATGACTGACCTGGGAAATGACCCAAATCTGATCACTGTGATTTGTCTCAGGAAACCAACCCCCACTGTATTTAGCACGGTCACGTTGACACCCCCTGTGTGTAAACACACTTTCAGTGTTGTGATAAATCCTCTCAACACCCTCCATCCCCATCCCTCCGCCCAAAACCTATGCTTTGTGGTAGTAAATTCTTGTTTCTATTGAGCAGAAAGGGGGAGAGGAGTCTGGTTCAGGGTCAGAATCGGGGTTCTTTTTTCTCCCTCCCTCCCCCTCTCTTCAGAAAGTTTGGACACAGTGACCCCTTGCTAGGTAAGACAACTGCCATATGATTTTAATTAAGTCAGGGAGGGTTTTGTGAATGCAGAGCAAGCAACGCTGATCCCCAAACACCAACACTGACCAGATGCTGGGGGAGTAGACAGAAGTCTGCAGCATATAGTAGACATTAACTACAGTGTCATTTGTTGGAAAAATGCAGTGAATCATAAAGCTCATAAAAGTGTGACGGAAGCCAAAAGGTTAAAACCAAAACAGCAGTGACAACCCCCTAGGCTGTGAACGCTAGCCGTCCCAACATCCATGAATTCTTGGCCAGCAAGAGAAAAATGCTATGGCTTATATGTTGGAGAGGAGAAGAGAAAATCTGTTCAGTGGATACGCAGGATCATTTGGTTCTGTGGCTGATACAAATGTAGATCTTTGAGTTTTCATGGGAATCTTTTCGCACTCTGCTGCTAAGAGAAATCACATGGCCCTGTAATAAAAAACAGAGCTAGCTGTTTGGGAGGAGAGAGTCTGAGAAAATGTGTATGTGTGTGTGTGTGTGTGTGTGTGTGAATGAACCGAGACACTGCTAAATATCTGGCCAACCTCCATTCACAAATAAGCATACATGATTAACAACATTAGGTGAGTATGCCCGGAGTCAGGGCTTTTTCCTCCATACAATACTTCAGTGTCAGTATCAATGGTTAACTGAGTTCACAGGGTAAACTGACCCTGAGTCAAACACATTTTGCTCGCGACCTCAAGAAGTGTGTGTTATTTTTTATGTGCACAATGTGCAGTATCATTTACTTATGAGCTCTTTAAATCTGCCACTGTTTGAGTCTGGCTTGGGGGAGTTTTGATTCATGTCACAGCCCTCTCTTGCCCCCCTCGCCCCCTCTCTCTCTCCCTCTCTCTCTCTCTTACTCTGTGTCTGTATGTCTCTCTCTCTGTGTCCCTCTTGCTCTGTCTACCTGTCTGTCTCCTCCTGTTATTTATCAAATTAAGGCAAAACATGGATACTCTACTCTGGCTTAAAAAAAAAAACAGCCAACAATTAACCTTCATTTTCCACAGCATTTTCTTCAGCCTGAGCTTTATTTTCCAAGCTGTTCTACATTATGACAGTTAAATCAGATGTTTTCTATTTTACCCATGGCTTAAAGGACAATATGTGAGGTCAAAGGGGCTCACTTGTTGTGAATTACCCACAAAGATTAACAGCAAAATCGACGGTTCCCTTCAGCTCTGGGGAACATTCTCAACTTAGCTCTTTTCGGTTCTTGTTTTGGTTTTGCTGTTTCGGCTCACACACTGCTTTCATCAATCAAGCACTTGTCAGGTAGCTTTTATGAACTTGCTCTGTACTTCCTGTATAAATACATCCCTCGACAGGTGGTGGTAACCAAAGCAAAGATAAAACTAGTGTGGACATTTGATCAACGCTGCAGCCCTTCTCATGTTTTAGTTTTAAAATGCATCATATTTGGTGTTTATTCCTGATGTCAACACCACTCTGCTTCTTTTTGTTTGTTTGTTTGTTTGTGTGCCATTTAGACTTATAACATGCATCATAATTTATAATTAAATTATGATGCATTTACTCACCACTGCTCCCTGATAGGCTTTTAAAAGCATAGAGAACAAGTAGTGAAAGCAACATGGATGAACGACCTACAAGCAAGTGAAGCGATTTCGATGGCTTGAAAAATGACTCTTCATGAATACTAATGTATGTAGAGATTGCTAATGAATATCTAAATACACAAATATGTCAATAGATATCAATTTTATGTCAGTGTTACCATCTGGCAATTATTTTTGCTTCCATCAAGTGGCCAAAAACTCAATTAACATCTTTCCAGTCGTGAAGCCTATGTCACTGCAGCTTTTTTATATGTGGTTCCTATAAGGGTTGTTGTTCACTTTGGTCCAACAAGATGGCAACTGCTGCTCGTGCATGCATGACAAACGACCTACCAGAAACATATTCTGTGGTACGTTAGGGTTGATATTTTGTTTGTTGAATCAGGTAAAGGGATTAAAAGGTGATTTCCTCTCACCCATAAACAGCCAGTTTGAGGTCAGGGACACAGATGTTGTCTTCTCCACAATCAAGTTGAATCTGGGCCTGTAAAAGGGAGGAGAACAGAGATAAATGTAGGAAGAGGGCTATTGGGCCAAGGACGAGCCAGGGCTGGATATGATGGCTGAAAGAGTAAGAGCTATCCAGGGAACAGAGTCTTAAGGTATGGCGAGAATGAAACTTTGTAGGAAGTGGATGTTTACAGAAGCCAGTCCACTAAGTCTCATGATTTAATGAGAGGATACAAGAAGATACAGACTATACATATCCTGTACAACTGTACCAATATTTGTAAAAACCAGATGCCAAGCTGTTGTGCAAAAGCATTGTCCTTTCATGTTTGCAGCAGAGACGTAATGTGTGCTCTACATGTGGGAAAGAAGAAAGGGAAGAACAGAGAAACATGGTGAGGGTTTCGGAGGATAAAAGGACAAAATGAATTCCTTGCAAAGAACTGTGACATTTTTGTGGAAAAGCCTTGAACAGAAAAAGTAAAAGCCTTACATTTAGAGGAGAATAGGGCTTAATCTTGCTCTTTAGTCTCACATGACAGTTGACATGGTCAAACCCACAGTGAAAGATAAATGTGATGTGATTCGATTTGACTGTATTGTCTTTTCCAGCATATCCCTTGAACTTTGCTTTATTCTCTTTCCTCTGTCTCCACCACTTCTCCCATGTAGCTCTGTACTGACAGTGTTGCCGTTGCCCCCATTTCTCAAACATATGGGAAACATTACATTGTAAAAGAATGCTATGGAGAGGATAGAATCAGCCTGGCAGTGGTTAACAGTGTCTCAGTGGAGATTCACCATTCAAGTGTCTGGTTTTAGACTTACCCAGAACTCAAAAGGCTATCAACAACAATCAGTACCACACGCATGCCATTATAGACTTAACATGACACAAGTGATAAGTGCAATCCTGTCTTTCCTGTCCTCACAACTTTTCATGTCTTCATCTTTCCCAAACCTTCATCTATGCGGCCCATGTTGACCCATGTCCGCCACACTATCGCCCTTTTGGCCACCTTTAAGCCATGTAGCACTGAAAACACAAACATCATAATTATATCTGATGTTCCAATGATTCTTTCACATCATGCCAAGACAATGTTGAGGCTCTACCAGATTAGTAATCAGGCATTAGTATCCATCCTATTTATATCATCAAGGGAAAGCAAATATCAGAAACACATGAAGTACAGTATAGTTCAACAGAATTACCAACTACGTGCTCCAGAAAATGTAATAAAATTCTCTCTTAAATACTTTAACACACACTGAACATCAGCTGCTGCTTCTTAATGGTTAGCCCTTAAAGGAAGTTATGATGGTGGTGTTGTCAAATATGAAAAACATTGGAGATCATCACAAAAGGAATATTCTACTGTAACTGGTTCAGAGGTCCTTTTGTGGAAATGATGGTGCATTACTCAACATTCATGGTGAGAAACACTAGAATTCACAGGAAAAGAAGTATTTTTAAATCACAAGAGAATCTTCAAACCAAGAGGGTATGTAATTTGAATCCTGTGTCAATAGAGGAAAGCCACCAGTAACAATAAAAACTAAGTGAAACAATTTCAGAACATTGATGCATGATATGGCTATTAGTGGAAAAGCGTTGATAGTGTGAATAATGGAGTGTGACACAGTAAAAATTTAGAGTAATGCAAGTTTAAGCGATGGTGTGGTCAGAATTGTGGCCTGTTGCACTGTGACCACACCCAGCAATGATCTAACATGAGATAAACTAGAGTCAATTGTCATCACTGCCACAATATAAAATTTTAATAGCTTGATGGCAACACAACCAGGATTTTCTGCTGGTTTCAGCTGGTTTCAGCTGGTTTTAGCTGCAATCCATTTCCCCCCCTGAAACGTTTGACACTCCTCATTTGAAGCCAGTCGAAGACACTTACTGCACCACAAGCTGATCACTATGGCTGCGCTCAACGTAAAGGGTCAACATGAAACCTAGTGTTACTCCACATGTGCGTTAAAATGTTTGCACAAGGTTGAACAAAAGGTGTTCACACTGTGAGGCCCACATGGTAGGCCATAGGAGAGAATGACATGTGAGGCAGAAGGACAGGCAGGAGGCCAGAGTGTATTTAAAGACATATGTGAACAGTATTCCGTGATGAATACAAATTTATTTACAGTCTATGTCTGAGACAAAGATATTGCATGTGATGAAAGTCATAAAAAAGTCATACTTGACTCAGAGTCATAGCTCATCTTAAAACAGGCATGACACACATGTGTTTTGATTCAATGTGACACTTCTCCGATGTCATCTCTCAATGCATGACCATAAATCCACTTGAGGGGAAAAAATACATATACAATGCCAGAATTTGCTTTTCTTTCAGCATCAAAGTAATCCAGTGATGATTCTCTGTATAACTGTGGACCTCTGATAGCTTTGGCAAGCTCTTACTTTTAAATGTGATGCACCGAATCAATGCGGCTCAAGCTGTAGCCCAGTTTTATTGATATCTCATTTCTGCGAGTCTGCAAGTCTGTGAGTGTGCGAGTATGGATGGCAAGTCCTGACTGGTATTGCTAACCCTCTTACGATGCATAGTTGTGCATTTTATAAACATAAAATTACCATTGTGCCACCACCACAACCAAGCTTATGTCACCCACTGGTATTTTGAAGTCCTTAGTTCATGAGGTTAGTGACTTTTTGAATCCAGAAAAAACTATGCCTGGTCGTGAAGCTGGCGACTAGTGGATCTGACCTGTTCTGTGCTTTTGCCTGGTATGTCATCATTTCTGGTTTCTGGTACAGTCTTTCAATCACACAGTAGCCATCCTAATGCGTGCCTGGCTTTATGTTCTTATGGGGCAGTCGTTAGAAATCCAGAAAGGTGAGAGAAAATGGTGAGTAGTTTGCATCCCAATTCTAGACTCGCTGCTCACTACTGAGTAATTGAATCTTGTCCATTACACTTGAAAAAGGTGAATAACACCATTATACTTTACACTTCCTTTTTATGTTCACCAATGCATTAGGAGAAGGTTTCTGGAGTTGTTGTAATCTGTAAATTAAAAAACAACACCCACTTACATGCACACAACACACACACACACACACACATCACACACTCGCTTCACCTTATATCACTCCCATAAACACGTGCACATTTTCAGAACTCTGGCTTTTGCTTTGGTGCAGGAGACCACTGACAACATACATAAACAAACCACAACCAGATGTCTGAGAGCTGAGCGTCGACCCGCCCAGACGGAGCTGTCAGTCCTCCCTCTGTGTTTTTGCAGATCCATGACTCGCCGGTCCTGCATAAACCGTTCCAATCTTCGTAAAGGAAACAAAAAAAGCACCAACGAAGACCAGAGTGCTGTAATCAGCCCTTGGCCTGTCAGGCCTGACCCTCAACCTCTAACCATATGTGAATCAGCATTAGAGAGGGCCCTTACATTTGATGTCAATTTTAAAATGGCGGCCCGTAACCTCCGGCTTTGCCTTTCAAATAAATTTCCTGCGTACAGACTGTAAACACTGGGTTATGTGCTGCGGCAGGACACATAGAGTGCAGAGAACCACTGTGTATAGAAGAACCTCTTGTACATGGTTTTAGATTGTTTGGTAACGTTTGGTCATAATATTCATCTTGCCATCTGTTATGCTCTCTCTCCGTTTGCAATCATTTTGGTGACCATCTGTTTAGTTCATGAAATACAAGGCGTGTGGCCATATAAGTGGTGCGGTCTTGATGTTTGGTGTGGTAATGAAATATATAGATACACGTCATATCCTTGGAGAGCAGAACAAGAGAAGCCCTTGAAGCGTTTCCAGGTTGGGAAATTAGGGACGTTTTCTCAACCTTGATATTTCTGACATGCATTAATTACACATCATGTTCAAGCAGCATAGAGTAAAATGTTTCAAATACAAAAATAAATCCAAGTCAAACTTCAGATGCAGCAACAAGGCCTGCAACAAGCCATCAAACGCATCATTGCTTTTGCATTTACTGTCACATGTATGAAATCCTGGAATATTGTACGTCTTCAAGACGCTTGTTTTATCCAAAACATATCCAGTTTACTCAGGTTTAATGGGTTTCATTTGGCAGAAAAATGCTAAATGCAAAACTCCACATGTGAAAAGCTGGAACCAGAAAGTATCTGGCCTTTTTTCTTTAGGTAATGAAATTTCCACTTGGGATCTTTTCTTTTTCTCCTGGCTTTAAATAATTTAGGAATTTTTTCAGCAGTTGATATGAATGCAAGTATTTTCATCAGACCTTATTACAGTGAGCTCAAGAACTGTGAGCCTGAGAACAAAAAAGGCAACTGCTCCTCGATCTGATTAGTGCAGGTTATTTATGCAGCATGTGATACAATTCAGGGCTGAAAAACACAGTGCTTTGTTTTCCTTAGAGATTCATTTGCTATTAATTACAATCAGTGTTGTCCTGACACTGTCGACCACCAGTCAAAGGCGATTGTTGGATTTCTTCTCTTGTTTTTGGGTTTGACAACAGAAAATATCTCAGCAGGGTTTAGCATGATGTAACTGGGCTTTTTGCGTGTCTCTTACCTTCTGCATTATAAGCTGCTCTGTCTGATAGTTCAGAATCGGTCTGAGGCCATGCTGGGCCACTGGGGCATGAGGATCCAGACTGAAGTTGAGACTGATGTAAATGGGAGAAAGTTTATCCCGAAACTCCTCTTCACCCTGCGACAGAGACACAACTGTGTGAGTTACACAAATCCACATATTGGCCTCACGGGTTGATTAACCTCCACCTGGTGCATTCATGTTTCATGTTTGTTTCAATTGCTGATATGGTTTTGAATTTCTCCTTAGTTTAGATCTTAAGTGTTTCTGTAAAAGATGATTGCGAAACCCTGCAGAAGAAAAACATTGTCAAGAGATCAACAGCGGATATTACACAGCTGAACTGGAGGGTTTATGTGCTAAATTGAAAGAAAGAGCCCACAAAAGAATTGCTGTCCAAACAGGTAAGTCACCACAGGTGAGCGGATGGTTTTGACTGGAACCATCTCTTATCCTGTCAAAGTTCAAAGTGCTCTGATTAATTTGTCCTTACAGTGAACATCTACACATGACCTAAGTGTTTGTGTCAGACTCTGCCTTTGATCAGGCTGCCTCTGAGTGACGAGAAGATTGGTATTGTAGTCGTTTCACTACAAATAGCACTTCAAATGGAAACTTCAGACTGTGTGTATTAGGAAATGACTTTAACCTCTGTCCTGGCAATGAGTTAATAGCAGTCACCAGGTGCTGCAGGTGCAGAACAGTCTTTGATGTGAAGCTCCAACGGAACCCAGTCGGAATCTGGCACCGGCTTAAGAACCAGAACATATTCAAACTGCCTAAAGAGGTGTTAGCCTGAGCCAACTGGTCTGAGGAATAGTTAGTGAACAATACCTTTGTGGTTGTAAAGCACATGATTTCATTTCAGTATGGAATATGACTGAAATAAAAGGGGGACAAAAACTGTGTCATTTACAACCAGAGACTTATCATCAGCGTTTTGGCCATGAATGCTCATGTGCGCATGAATGTACTCATTGCAGTCTTCAGGAAACAGCTGTAATGCAGCCTGGCCTTATAAATGCTCCAATGGTGCCCTTGTGAGTTTTCTTGCAAACAACACTGCTTTACTTACATTGTTTTCACTAGATTTGCTTCTTCTAAAAACATTTGTAATTGTCTTCAAGCTGCTTTTTTTGTGTGTGTTTTTTTGTTTACATCGGATTTGCTAGATAGCTAGCTAGTACAGACATTCATGGTCCCCACAGGATGAACATTTCCCTACCAGTGCAACCATGAGGTTGTTTTTTTTTTTTTTTTTTTAGTTATACTGTGGAGAGATTATGGATTGTCATGACATTTGGTTTGGATATTATGCTCTCCTCTCTCCTTTCTAATGATGATGATGGTCTTGCACAAAGAAACATTTTTAACTCTACAATATTCTGCTTTATGATGACACACCAAGAAATTGGCAATGACAAACATGATACCTCATATAATCGGATAATAGGATTGCCATTATGAGCCTTTTAGCACGCTGATTATAAACATTATTTTCTGTAAGCTTACTTGCAGCATCCAACAGCTTTTGTTTTATAATTATTTAATGCTGTCAAACTCGCATAAACATATTTTCAAAATGAAGCACTTCAAAAATATCAAATTGGTAAGATATACAGCATGAGCACAGCCAGTTTGACTCACCCGCAGATAGATCATGGTGTCATGGCAGGAGCGCTCCCCATTGGAAAGGCTGATGGTCCTCACCAGACTGGGCTCCTGGCTGTCCAGGAACAGAGTTCTCCTTGTAGAATCTTTCTGATTCTGCTTCATACTGTCCAGCTGAACCTCCATCACAAAGCCTTGAATAGAAACATATATGAAGACATACACACAAGGTAAGAAAGTAAGGACACATCTTAACAAATACATATAGAAAGCAATAGTATGCATAGGCACACAAACGCAGGGTTGCACCCATATCCTGTGTATATTGTGGTGGTAAAAATTATCATGGTAATGGGCTTTTATGACCTATTTTGTTCTGCATATACTGTATGGAAATGTACTGAGGGCATTGCTGTGTAAAAAATACAGACAATGCACACTCGCCTACTTAAAATAAACACACACACACTCTTCTAAACTGCTGGAGCCCACCAAGTTACCCTGTATTTACATGATTGTTCTTTTATCTTGATCTTAACTGCCAAATTGACCACACTGAGGTCCAACATACTTGTGGCTACACAAGGAAAGCAAGGTAATGGGGACCATCTGTGTGTGTGAGTGATTTTTTGCGTATGTGCGTGCATGTGTGTGTGTGGGGGTGTGTATATATGCCTCACCTAGATGAGAGGGGAGGTGTTTCCCATTAGCCAGCAGGCAGAAGGTGACGCTGACACTGGAAGATGAACACAAACAAATATGTGAAAAAAAAAACCTACAAACATACAGATAAAAATGATCTTCCGGATCACTGCCAACCATGATGAACGCTTATGGGACTTTTAAGAGTCACAAAATCAGACCCTATTTTTATTATTTCTGCATGTTATAGTGCCTTGATTTACATGTCTACTCACGTTTTCCCAAGTAAACTATAAAATAAAAGTTATCAAGTCTTACTGTTTTTTCAGCTCTAATGTTTACAGTTTATCTCCGCTCCATAATATTATTGGATAATTGCTAATGCTTAAAGGGGCACCTTGCTGCTGCAACTTAAAAACATCACAAAAAGCCACAGGGAACACAGTCCTCTCGTCTCTCCACTTAGTTCTGGCTGCTCACAGTGAATGTAAACATATTCAGCTGTTGCTTTTGTGTCGTATTTCAGAGAGAGTAGAGCTGTTTAAAATGTCTATTGTTATTATGTTAAACCGCAATATCTGTTGCCATGGTAGTTACCATGGGGTCATTGGAGAGGAAAACCTTGAGGATTATGACTTTCAAGTTTTGAATCTTTCAGAAAACTAGGAAATATCCATAAATATGTGTAAGTTTGGTTAGTCCTTTCCAACTGGTATTGCATGCGCTCGTATGAATGTCCAAAAGAGCTGAGGGGAAGCCTCATGCTAATGCCAAACAATATCTGATTCATTTTAAGACAGTTGCAACGCTTTTCCAACCTTTTCCTGGCTAAACGCTCCACTCCCCTTTTCATCTGTCCATTAAGCTGCTCCACCTTTCCCCCACTTCCTCTTCTCCTCTCTCTCACACTCCTTTTTGTTTCCAGGGCAGCAAAAACACCAATAAACACAAAAACAAGACTTACTTGTATCAGCCTACTGGGCAAAATCTGAAACAGCAGCAGCTTTGGCAATGCCTGCCACGGTAGTCTAAAAACGTTCCACATTTAATGCAATGGTAAAAGTGAGTTGGTGGAAAGATCTTGAGAGCCTGGTGAATTTCCCCATTTATTTACTGGATCTAAGAAAACTGAGAGTGTAGTTCAGTGCAGCCTGGACAGGAAACGGTAAGAACATGAAGTCATTTGACATTCTCGGGAGGAAAGCTTTGGAAAGCTACCACTGAACTGAAACGCGTGTTACATAACATTTAAAGACTTTCCATGTTCAGTTATTCTGGGAGAGCTTAACCACTCTTAGGCTTTTTGTTCAGCAGTTATTTCCACTACAGTGACAAATAAGATGCACGTTGGATCCAGCAGTATATAATTTTTCTATTAATGGAGAGGTGGAACTGAACTTTACCAAGACACATCAATGGTTTCATCTCCAGTGATCAGCCCACAGGTCTTCTCCTCCTGGTTGAACATGGTTGGCTGCACTGTGAGAGATGCACTGGCGATCACTATTGGTCGAGCCCTGATTGAAGACGCAAACCATGGAAGAATGAGGATAAATAGAAGGGTCTATTCATGTATCATTATACTCCTGAGGGTGCACACAAACCTGTATAGAACTGCTTTATCTGCCCCGAAAGCTCCAACAATCAAATCTGCCAGAAGAGAAAGTGAATGTCAGTTCCATAAGGACATCACACATGAAGATAAGGTAGAGGTTAGTGGACTGTCAGCTTGAGTACCTGGGTAGCCATTTTGATCCAGATCTTGGTTTCCTCGCAGTGCAAAGCCAAAACTGGCTGGGAAAGAGCCTGAAGCCCACTGACCAGAGAGCATCTGAGTGGGCATGTCCTGCAGTCCTCCAGCATGGCCATTGTAAATGAGAACCAGTCCCTGCTGGTCTTCTCCTCCATAGGGGCAGCCAATGGCCATGTCTGAGCATACACAGCAGTAGCACAATGTTACAACTTTATAACTTTTAAAGAAGGTAAGTGTCACGTAGTCAGTACTCGCTGGGATACATCAGCATGCTGGATATCCCAAAGACCCTCATTAAAGGTTATCAGCTTTGAAAATATTGCAATATTATCCATGCTGCATAGAACAAAGGTACCATTGAATCCATCTTGGTTGAGATCACCCAGTGGAGCCAGTGAATTTCCAAACCGGCTGAAAGCCTGCCGACCAAGGAGGTGGGACTGGCTTGCCTCTAACTGCAATGGGCCCCTCTGGAGGTACACATAAACCTTTCCCAGTTCTTCCAGACGCCCGTTGGACCCCCGGAGCATGAACATTGGAGCTCCCACCACCAGGTCATCCAGACTGGAGACACAAGCAAAGGCAGGAGGGAAAAAATGTGGATAAAGAGCGAAGCAGATCAGATATCTAAACTGTACTTCAAGATCCAGGTGTCTTTATTTAGCATGTCTCCTAAACTGATATTAGCCAATGTCACCATACTGCTGTTTCGGTTGGACAGTGGCTAGCTGGTTAATATTCTAACTTCAGGAGTAAAAAAGAAATGTTAGACATAGAAGAGAAACATTAGTATTGCTTTTCACCTCTGGATTCATCTTCAGGTTGGTAAATTGATTAAAATTTCCTGTACTCGGCAAGTAAATTTCTGTTGATGTACATAGCAATATGAAAACCTGCAAATAGCTGCTAATGCAGTTTTTTTTTTTTAGCTTTATTACTCCCCGGGTTAACAGGTGTTTACTTAGCATGAATTCAGCATCAAATGTCCCTCCCATCACTTTCTGATAGATTAAGATAGGAAAAATAAACAAAAATTCTGTGTCCCTCTCTTAATTGCTCAATCGCCACATGTTAACATATTTAGAACTAATTTGAAGCACTTTAAATCAAACCTAAAAGTGTTTTTGATTGCGTAACTTGAAATTAGTTGACGTAAAGTTGATAAAAAATAATGTAACCATGTATAATTAGTATCTGCATGTAATACAACTGTCCCTTGACTCAATGACAGTAAAATTGATTTGAAAATCCAGTATAATCTAAATTATTGTACTATGATGCATAACTTGTAAAATAGCTCAAAGGGATGACAAATATTTGAAAGGCAAGGAATAAACTTTAAAAGTAAAACCCAAAGAAGTTCTCCCAGTTTGTTTCTACCAGTTTTGGAGAAGTGAAATGAGTGGTGAGGAGGCAGGAGTGCAACATTTTTTAAGAGAAGAGGAAACTTTCATGATTCATCATGAGTCATAAGTGTAGTGAACAAGACTGGGAAACTTGCAGAAAATCCTGATGTCGACTGCTGTTTCAGTGACCTTACTCTTAACTTTTAGTTTCCATATTTCTTCACTTGTCAGACCCTTTATCCCATATTTGACCATCCTCCGTGTTACTGTCACTCCATCTACTCACCCGTCATTGTTGATGTCGGTGGCTGCGACTGCATAGCCAAAGTAGGACCCCATCTGGAAAGTATTACAAACAAGACCCAGTTAGCCTGTAATCACACCATGGTGTATAGATCCCTTCTTTTTTCTTTCATCTTCTTTCTCCTTGTCCTTTTTCCCTTTTGTACCTTTCACAACCACCCCCACAAGCTTTCCTCTTCAATCTCTCAATCCCACAATCCCTTGGGTTCTCCTCCTCTCTCTTTTCATGGAGCTCAGTGTCAGAGCTTCTGTAAGCTCAATGACAGGTAGGGGGTCTGGGGATTGGGGATTGAAACTCCTATAAATACAATTTGGAGAACATGCTCATGGGCTTTAAATTTTTCTGGTTCAATTTCATACATATGATATATTCGGGTTATATCCTTGGGTGACTCTGTTTTCAAAGTGATTTGCAGTCTAGCTACACAGAAGTGAGTTTGGAGACCCCTGTAAAATGCTAATATGAATATTGGCACTCGCTTCCTGAACAGCATCCAATACAGCTCATATCAATAAAAATCAAACTGAGGCTCAGGCCAAAGTTCAATCCACCATGATTGGACCACGTGCATTCACTCTCAGACATGATCAACAACTTGATGATGAGCTGAATGCCCATCTGAGGTGAACTCATAGTGTGATCAGCCATCATTGATTACATTCCTTTGACTCTTCCATTACTTGATTCTTTGATTACCAGCGACACCGTAACAGGAACCAGAACAGCCCTATGGGTGGCATCACAGAGGCTATACTCATCTTTACGTATATACAGTGATCAAGATCAGGATACTTTGTCATTCAGCATACCAAACATGTAAATTAAATGCCACACTCAGTTCTCAGTAGAAGGTCATTTAAGATCTGATATGAAAAGCCAAAACTCCTGAATTTAAATAGCATTTATGAATAAATAACTAAAAAAGCCAATGCAACTAAATTAAAACGAATCAATCAATTAAAACCAAAAACCAATCTAAGAAAAGCGATAATAGGCAATACCAAAGACAGCTGGATTGAGCTGGCAATGTAAGGTGCATCAACTAAAGATTTAGCGCCAAACTTTCATATAAAGTCTGCAATCTGGACACAACAAGGATTGCAAAGACAATTAGATGTGACTGGGTGGAGTAAATATCGCTGCTATCAATGTCTTGAAAAAGCACTTGCTGGCTTAACAAATGAGAAAATGTAAAGTTGTATCCACCAAATGGGGGGTCTGTTGCAAAAAGACCCTCCGGTGTGTTTTTGCAGCTGACTTTGACAGCACAGTCAAAGAACCCACAGAGGGAGCAGCATTCACCCACAGAGAGCAGTGAGAGTTTACCCCAGATCACTCTCACTATGACCTAACAGTTTACTCAGCGCCCTCCAGCCTGACACTGACACCTCTGAACAGTCACTGATGACCTCCCACACTGATCACACCCAGCCACACATGCTTTCCTTTGTGTGAATCGTCACATGCTCTTCCATGTTGCGGTATGAAGCAATTTTTTAAACTACACAAGGAGGTAACAGGCCAACCATCAGCGTTAATAAAAGCGATTAGAGATTTGGGTTAGAAAAACAAAGTGTTGATCCTCCAAAATTACGGTCACATTCATAATTAAGTCCACTATTCTTAAATTTGTTCTTTAAAACCACAAAAATATACACTCATTCTGCTTTTTATGTATGTATTATTTTATTCACGTATTTATTTGGTAATGTATTTACTTTTAAATGTTATTTTACTCTTGGAAATTGTAGGTGGAGGGCATAGTGGTTAGCGCTGTTGCCCCACAACAAGTTGGCTTAACAGGAAACTAAATAGCTGCGAAGGATTTCCCGCAATAAAATATGAGTAATATATATATATATATATATGTATGTGAACTTCCAGTGACATTTTGTCATGTGTGGGTTATATTTTCAGCAACGTGAACGAACGCCAAGGAACTGACAGAGCAAATCCTGCTTGAAAAGTGACAACATGAGCGCTATCCTGGTGCGCTCATGTTGTCTGCTCTTTCTGGGTTTGATTTACAGCTTTCAGAAGCCATGAGCTGTGCATACAGTAAACTTCACCTCTGACCCTGGTATCGGCCTCCTCTCCACAGGGCAAATTCCTTCTGCTACAACACACGCCACTTTAAATGTGTACCCACATATGAAAATAGAGGCCTGGCTGAAGTACAGAAAATCTCCAGCCAGATGTGCACATACCTGCTCCCCTGTGAGGTTGAGCAGAGACTTCAGATTCTTTCCATTTAATATGGACACCTATTTGAGACAAACAGGAGTCATTATTTATTACAAATTATGTTTTACTACAAGTATGTTCATAGGGATATTATTTTACTTTTATGTTTGAAAGACTATTTGGAGGGTAAATTGGTGTGAAATTAAAATGTGGGAACTCCTTACTAAACCATACAGCATGAGTCCTTTGGGAACTCCTGTGATGAAATCTGCAAGTGAAGAAAACAAGAGGCACATAGTTAAGGGGATTTATTTCAAAGCAGGTCTGATAACCAAAATCTACACTGCAATTTAGAATATGGTGTGTTTGACCCACCCTTTTATTTTTCTTATTCGTTTCTAAATGTCCTTGCTTCCTGAAAGCCTTAATAATCCCTTTCCGTTTCTACACAACCACATGTGCCAAGACTGAGCAGTTAACAATTACACTTGAGGGGGGAGTCAACAAACCCAGACATAGCTTTTGGCTCTCAGTACTGTAAATATGACCCTCACCTTCCTCATCGTCCCCACTGAACTCACCGCCAGCCACAGAGTAACCTGCAGGAGAGATGGAGGGTAAAAGCAGAGTAGGAAAAGAGGAAAACATGTTTGGAAATATTAGATATCTGTGATTTGAACAAACCTATAACCTACATTTTGCAAGTTCATTGACAAAATGTAACACTTCATCATTTGACCGATGCTTGTCTGTAAAATGTATACATATATGTATAATACAGACACATGGCATACCATTCATATTAAATCTGGGTATGGTTATAATATCAAGTAACTGTGAATGAAAATTGAAAATAGCCACTGTATCAACAGTGGAAACAATCAGTGGCATATCGAAGATGCTGTGCTAGCCAGCATAGAAGCCTGCTGGTGTTTTGCTGTACACTGGCATAGTCGTAGAGCCATGCTTTGAGTACTGGGTGGCGCATATCTAAACAAAAAAAGCTCTATATGGGTCTGTTACAACACTGTAAATGTCATCTTGAAAGCTCATCTAAATTTGAACTTCAGTGTCTTCACATCGGCGAAGCTAATGGAATCCATGAAATGCTCAAGAAACAACAGTGCATAGAGAACATAAGGCTAGAAACCATCTTGGCAGCTCACACTGCTCGCAATAATCAAAACGAAAGATGAGGTAGGTGAGGTCATAGGACAACTTAAGAAGTCTTTCAATAGTCTGCAGTTTCCTGTGTATACAACCAGGGGTTGGCTAGACATGGGGAGCATGGGCCTGATGCCTGATGAAAGAGATGAAAAAAAAAAAAAACCTGCATGTTTGATTTTGATGTATTCTGTCAAGATGCTGGCTCTTATGGTAAATGGATCACCAAAAACATTTAAATCTTCTGGACTCTTGAACTCTTTCAAGGAGAAATATAAACCTCACGGTGGTCTGGAACAAAGATTCAGGGCATTAACATGGATTGGATTTTTTTTCTGTGGGAACCATGAACATGTAAGTCGGAACTAAAACGTATACTGTAAGTGTTATAAGAAGTAGTAGCATAAGTAGTATGCTGTAAGAAGTATGCAGTAGTACAGTTTTACCCAGGTAACTGTCGTCATAGTCCCCCTGCACCTGATGGGTCTGAATTTGCCCGGCAACTGAGAGCAGAAAGTAAGAAGGGTAGTAGGCCTTAACAATCTCTTCTGTGGTGGCTGAGATCAGCTGACCTGCAGGATTGACAGGTAACAAGGGTTAGAGGTCAGAGGTGAAATTAACTTTTTCCCTCCAGCTCCTGTACTTCATTGACTGACAAAGATGATGATTGATTTTCTGGATCCCTCAAAGGAAAAATCCATTGGAAGATATCTGCAAAAAAGCCACGCTGGCTCACATTCCTGTGAGCTCACCTTGCCAGTAAAAGCTGCCTGGTCCTCCAAGCACAACCCTCCCATCCTGTAACACACACAACAGTAGCCAGAGGTAAGGAATCTGTGTGTCACCAATTTCATCACAAGCTTCAAACAAACTCTGCACATCTGGTCTACACAGTGTAATATCTGCTGCTTACATCAGCCGACACAAAAACCTGTGACTATGTGATTATGAAGAAACCAGCAAAAAACGTTTACAAATATTTTTCTTACCTTCATGAAGTCAGCACTAAACCCCCCCTGACAATAGCCCTGTCCTGCAGGTCCGTGTCTTTCTGCAAAGAATAGCAACAAAACATGGCAAAGTAATTCATTTTCAGTTTGACAATTGTGCAACTGAAAGCAACATAAAGAGTACATATACAATAAATGTTCATTATCAAAGATAAACCAAACGGAAAAACAGAAAAGACACACATACAAACACATCAAGGTATGTAAATGTATAGTCATGGTCAAAATTATTGGAACCCTTACATTTCTGTCAGATAATGCGTCACTTCTGCTAAAAAAAGTCATAGCAAAGCAATTCATGTTTATTCATTTAGTTTGCATTACAACAACTGTTTGCATAGCGCACAGCGTAGCATAGCAGTTAGTGCTGTTGCCCCGCAATAAGGAGGTTGTGGGTTTGGTTCCCGGCCTGGGGCCTTTCTGTGCAGAGTTTGCATGTTCTCCCCATGTCTGTGTGGGTTTCCTCCCACTGTCCAAAGACATCAGGTGTGGGTTAACTGGTGACTCTAAATGGTCCGTAGGTGTGAGTGTGAGTGGTTGTTGGTCTCTGTCTGTCATGGCTGAAATGGATCATTTCCTGTAACCGCGAATAAGTTTCTCATACCTGTTTACCACTCTTCCTTTGAAAACAGATTGAAGGTTTGCCTTCTTACAACTGCTGTTTTGAGATATCAGCCATGGTGTTCCATTGGATTATTGTCTGGACTTAATGCAGGCCATTTCAGACCACTAAAGCACTTTGTCTTTAACCATTTTTTGAAATGTGTTTTTGAAATGCTGTGGGTCATTGTCATGCTGGAAGATCAATGGCCTGTAATGGATGCCCTACATGACCTACTGGCACCCCAGTACTGTTTGACAGTCATCAGACTTCATGATGCCATTCACATGGTCAAGGCATCGGTTGCCAGAGACAACAAAGCAACCTGAAAGCATCTGTGAACCTCCACTGTGTTTAAACATAGGAACCATATTCTCTTCTGGAAGGCCTCATTGTGTTTTCTGTAAACAGCACGATAATATACTTTACCGAAAAGCCAATTATGGTCTCATTTGTCCACAAGGCATTCACTCAGAAGGTCCTCCTTGGTCTCCTTACTTAGCATCCCCATTTCACAAAAGACAAAGTATAAGGGCGCCAATATTTTTGTATATCTTAACCAAGCATTGTATCTGCTTTCTGTAACCGCTCTACTTACGACCTTAACATTACTACAGTTTGGACTATCTGTTTCAGAAAATGTCTCACCTAAATTGCAGCTTTCATAACATATGCAGTTTGCTGTATTCTGAATACGCTCTTACACTTCTTTTGTGACTGCTGGTTATTCTTAGTTTTTCTTAGTTTTTAGCCTTAGTGTTTAGCCAGTTTGAAAGTCATGACGGCTCTATTAAAGATGCTGTAAGTAAGATTTATAGCAATAATGTCAACAGCTATTTCCTATATAAGTATTTTGTGTAGTCCTGAGCTCTGACCTCTTTGTATAGGTATTTTGGGTTTTTACTCTTCAGTATTGTGGTAATTTGTCTTAGAAACTGGGATATCTGTACTTTGAGTCCCTTTTGTTAAATGATTGGCTTCATAGACCCTGTTATTACACTGGAAACATGCTAGCTGACGCAATGGCTGGTGGACCCTCAAAACAGATTCAAACCTGGGATGCTCTAATTAGAGAGCATTTGAGTTAACCATTCAACCACTCTGCACTGCCAAACATCCAAATATTTTTTTTCTGTCATGTTAATGACAGGCCAATGGTCAGTCCCTGTGTCAGCTCCTTCAGTGTCATATGCATGACACAGATAAATCAGATGGTGAATTTCTTTTCCAGTTAAGCTTTATGAGTTTCTCTGTTCACGCCATAACTTACATAATGTCATATGTCAGCTTTCATTAGCGACAGATATTGTAACATTACAAATTACAGCTGACAGTTCGTTCAGCAAATGTCGCTGTCATGAGCTGACCAACTGCTGAGCTGGCTTTATCAGACCTGGGGAATGCAAATTAGTGGTACATTTTGACAATCACAGGTTGAAGGTTTAAAATCTGTAGTTTGCCTCCATGAGTTGTGTGCCACAGATATTGCTTCTGTTCTACCTGTACAGGCACTGCTAAGCTTGCCTTGTTTTTTGTGGATTTAAATATTTTCTTTGTGGGGGCTGTGTATTTCTGCACTTGTGTACCATGAGTGCAGTTTTATATCTGCAGATGTCAGCAGTAGCTCACCTGTTCGACAAGGGGCATATTCCACAAAGGTCTTGAGGCTGTCTACAGAGAGGTAGCAGGTTCCTGTAACGTCAGCGAAGGGTGTGTCATGTTCAGTCCTCCAGTAGTACCTGGGAGCACAAGCCTGGAAGAAGAGACAGCTATGGTAAAAATCCAACTTCCAAATTCTCACGTCTTCTCAACATGCTGTTGCTGACAAATGGGAAACCAAAACATCTCAAAACATCTACAAATTAAAATAAGGATGGATGGATGCTGAACCTTTTGCCCGTGATAATATGTTTGATTTTTATTTCTTTCTGTATTTTGTGGAGTACCTGACCCCAGGAAGAATAACTGTTGCCTGGCAACAGCTAAAGGAAATCCAAAATAGCAATAAATAAACAAACTACATGTTCAAACTCTATTTGAGACAAAATAAAAATACTAAATTTAGTTTAAATTTAAGTTTAATGTGCAATAAAACATATCAGTGTTAAACTTAATGTTTACCAACAAACTCATGGATGCATTCTTACCAGGATGCTGTTGCCATGGGAACGCACAGTAGCGCCAAACCACTGATGAGACTTGAACTCAACCTGAGTGTTCACATCATTAACATAAAAATATCTATCACCTGGAAAAGAAAAAAAAAAAATCATTGTCCATATGTGTAAGCAGCACGCACAAATTCAATAATTTCTGCACACTTCACTTTTCTGGGACTTTGAAGAAACCTAGGTGATATCTGGAGCTGCTATTTTAAGTAAGTCAAAGTGCCTCCTGTCATTTGGGCTTCATTTGAGAGTGTTCGCTATATGTACTTGCATGGATATTTGGGGCAGTCTGGGGCAGCACGGTGGCATAGTGGTTAGCACTGTTGCCCCACAATAAGGTTGTGGGTTCCGTTACTATGTGGAGTTTGCATGTTCTCTCCATGCATGTGTGGGTTTCCTCTCGCCATCCAAAGACATCATGTTTGGGTTAACTGGTGACTCTAAACTGTCTGTAGGTCTGAGTCTGAGTGTGAGTGGTTGTTGGTCTCTGTGTGTCTCTGTGTGTTGCCCCTGTGAAGGACTGGTGACCTGTCCAGGGTGACCCCGCCCTCACCCGGTGTGAGCTGGGATTGGCTCCAGCACCCCCCACCACCCGGAAACGGAAAAGTGGTAGATGAATGAATGAATAAATTTAATAGCCTTGTTCCCAGGTTCTGCAGTCTTAATCCATCCTCCATGCTATGGCAGACATCAAACAGCTAAAAGGCACTTGGATTTTGTTGTTACTGTAACCCAAACAGCTGTACCTCATTGGCAAGATGTGTTAGCAGTATGAAGGCAATGAGCAGTGTGTGTGTGTGTGTGTGTTTGTGTTCTAATTCTAATGTTCTAACTTTGCAACTTTTGCAAAACTACATCTCCATCACTTTTCTTTCATGGCACATGTTAATAATGTTAATAATTAATTTGCAAAAACAAAGCGTTGATATTCCTACTGTGATTACAGCTCCCTCCTGGGCCAGCTCAGCTAAAACCAGCCAGGCTGCTTTTATACCATAGCCTGTAAAAACAAGTTTGACTTGGACTTGGAAAAAGAGTTCATGTCCTTATTCAAGTACTAAATAAAAGTTTGTGATGCTGGGGTTTTAGCTGTCTCTGCTGTAATGTCTTCCACATGTGGTGTTTTTGTCCCACCTATGATGACAAAAATTAATTATCAAAAAAAATTATGGCATGTCAGTTTCTGAGAAGTCACTTATTAGAACATGACACCTTCGGTGTGTCTGAAAGAGAAAGTCTATATTTGATGCTTGTTTTAGCACTAAAGGTAATTTATTACAATTCATCTTCAAGTGTGTCTGTAACTACGCAAGATTATATATATTTTCTGATATATGTGCTTGCCGGCTGTAGGAGAGTGGCTGACATTACACTGTCCTGGCTGCAGCTCAGCGCGCCTGTTTGGTTAATGGAGTCTGGCCTGCGTCCTCAAACACACCATAAGTCCCGAGGCATGGAATGGGAAATACAAGACTACTGAATGTAAAAGCATGTGTGGTGAAGCGAGTATGAGAACACACTGTAAGTATGCCTCTGCAATGAATTACACTTCAGAGGCAGTTTGTGTTTGTAAACACTTTGGTGGTGTGTCTTTATGTAAGCAGGGTTTTGAACAGTCTGGGTAAACCACGACTCAATATCAGCATGTGAAGGCTATGTGGCGATAAGTTTGATCCTGTGATCGTCTAACGGAGGTCCTTATCACTTCCTGCATTTGTGATGTGAGTGATTATTTTCCTGGCATAGCCGGGGGCAGACTCGGCCCTCTGGGGTCCTTGTCCCTGTAATGACTCTGCCCTAATTAAAGACTGCTCACAACAATGGGCCAGAGTCCAACAAAAAAATCAAAGCCCTGTGAAAATACTGCAAACACAGCCTATTGCCCAAAATGGGGACCTCACAGAGGGGTGGAGCGAGGAAAAGCATCAGCCACCATTAAAACCCAGGAAAGACATCAAAGGCTGGTTTCAATCAGCACAGGGAGGCGTTGGATTAGGAGCTGTATGATGGCAGGCAGCTGCACTTCTGACCTCAGGGTCAAGCACAGTGATGATTTACTCAAGATGCTACCTATGCCTTCTCTCAGACACTTTTATGGCTGGTTAGAGATAGCCGACAGTTCACCTCATCGTCTCGACTGTTCAACAGTGCCGTTAGACAGCGGGATGTTTTCAAATCCCAGAACAATGAGAGTTATCGACTTCTGCTGTGATTATGATGTAAGGAAAACCCCCGGCTTTTACATACAGAGCTCAATTCGCAGATCCCATTTTTATCCATGTGGGTAGAAAAGGGATGACTGTCAATGAAGGTTTAACAGGACATCCTACCTTGCTTGTCGAAGTTGATAATGCTGCAGTTATTTTGGCTCCAGGGGCATAAGTACACAGCTCCTCCCTCAGTGATGTCTGGTTGGCTGGTGTTGGCTTTTGGCGCACCAATCAAAACACTGATACTAGATGAGCGAAAAGATAAAGAAGTATCACACACTGTGATCAAGACTGAGTGCAGAAGAATTTTGACATGAAACCAGGAAACATCTGTAAAAAATACAATTGAAAAGCTTTGACAAGGACACAACTGATCGTTATAATATTATAACTGTTCCAAAGGTTAAAGATCTATCAATGATTAATGTTGTAAATTTAAACATAAGCATTGCCTCCTCAGCATGAAGTCAACTTCAAAATGCCTTATTGCCTGCAAATGTCTGAATTTAATATATAGCCAGAGCAGCCTTCTGGAGGAGCCAAAAACTGTGTTGTTTCTGCAGGATGCCACTAGAGAATTATTCCTCAGTATGAAATCCAGAATGCTTCCTCTGTGAAACGAGCTCAGCAGAAGCAAAATCATTTCACATCTTAATTCGTGGGCAACACACATATGACACACACTGTCCCTTTGGCTCTTTGCCTGCCCCCATGGATCAACTCCTGAGGGGAATAGCTGACGTTTCAGCTGGTAAACCTTCTGCTGTGTTCATGTAGTTACTGGGTATGTTCTCATGCTGAGCAGGTAAACGTGCGCTTTAGTTTTTATGTAACTTGTTTGCTGAATACAAAAGCTATAGCCAGAAACAATGCTGATGAAAGTCTTGACAATGAACCCAAACAGTAAATCCACCAGCTCAAAAAATCAAAACAATCAGATAAAACCTTAGTAGAGCAAAGGGGGATTGAAGTAGGGCCATTTCCCCATAAACTTCAGTGCTTCCATCCATCCATCATCATCTGCTTATCCGGGGTCGTGGAACTTCAGTATAATCTGACTTAAAATAATGCAGGTTTAAAACTCTTCAGCATTGGCAACACTTTTTTGACCTAGTGTCAACATCCATTTCAGTAACTTTCAACATCTTTCACACATTGAAATTAGCATGCTGCAAGTCTGCCATAGTGAAAATACAGCAACAGTTAGCTGAGTGATGACATGTCATCCTAGACCTCTATGGACTGATGGTGACATGACAGAAAGCAATTACTGTTGTTGCCTTTGACTTAATGGATGGCAATCACCCTCCCAAATTCTTGTTTGGTGATTTTTTTTTAGTCTTTGTTTAGGTAACACCATCATCAAGAAGTGCTAAGCGGTAATTTTTGTGGACTTACAATTGACAGAGCACACTGGCATGGGTGAAGTGGCCCTGCAGAAGTTTTCAATTCACTATTAAATCTATCACGTTTTTTCTTTTTTTTTTTTTTTAATATGCATATTAAATCTTTGCTGGTTAGCTAGGAAGGTGGTTCTAAGCGTTTCTCCAGATGGTTTCAGAACAAAATGTGTGAGCAAGAGACTAAACAAGAGCTATCTGCTGATACTTCTGCATATTTTCGTGAAAGTGCAGTCTGGAAATTAATGGTGAGCAGAGCAGAAAGAGAGAGAGATAAACTGAAACACATGCAACAGCTAAGCATTATCACTGCACTTATATGTATGTAAGTGGGAATAACATGCATATAGACGTGGGCAAGTATTATGTGGATTTGTAATCGTTTATTACAGAGCAGCTACACTTTTAGAGATTTCAGACAGCCCTGCTAAAATGTCTGGCCCACAGAGAATGGCACAACTGAGGACATTGGTGACTGATGGCATTAGCAGAGATCAGACAGACTCTGTACTCCCCCATCCCCCTAAATGTCTGGAAAGCAGGAGAGGAATATTTACATGGCTGGATAATCTTTCCTTATAAACCACGCACTCCACAGCCCCTCAGCCGACAGGGTGCAGGCTTTCAGAGGCTTTCTCTTCCAAAGGTACACAATTTTTAACCACCCGCCTCCCTCTGTGATCTCTACAGATGTGGAGTTGTAATATATACTTTAAGTCAATTAAAAGCAATTGTAATGAAAACTTAACATCGAACAATCGCCCCCTTAACAATATAGTTGTATCAGTGGGATGATTAATGCTTCAGAAGAGACCTGAAATGGCGCTCTCTTCCTCTAATTTACATTCAACATGAACATCTGTAAAAAGAGGAATGGCTTATAGACACAGTGAGGTCAAAGCTGCAACATGTCTTTTTTACTGAAAGTTGTTTGAGCTTCACTGGATGTATTTACATGACTACAGTATTCTAAAACAAGTCATACCCTTATGGTAGGTCAGTGTTTTTTGTTGTTTTTTTTTTTACCTTTCATATGCATCACAACCTATTCAATGCTTTTCTTCTGAAGAAAATGATGTTGTCGTATGCAGACTTCCTCATTTTCTCGATTATACTCAGTCACTATTAAGATTTAAGAGGACCATTGGTTTGGATTTGCAATGGGCCGGGGGGTCTAATCAAATTTCAGAACATGAATGCAGTTCATGATTGTGTTGGGTTTTTTTTTTTATATTATTTGTTAATGTTCAATCCCCTGAAACTGATATTCATTCAAGTTTTCATCAGCTCAGAATGAATCCTTTTGACTGATTGTGACACATTTGAGCTTTATCAAAAATATTGCTTGTCAAAATATGAAATTGGTTATTTTGATTTAGTTAATTATTTGTTCAGCCCTAATTTACAGTAACTCAGAATGTTAAAAAAAATCTACATTGCTATATATTTTTTGGTTTCTGGTGACCACTGTAGGTTATCTTACACACTTGGGAAGGCATTGAAAGATGCCAATAAATCCAAGACAGTGTTCTTATAAATGGGCATACTGCACTCACATACACTCCTATAGTCATCTTAAATATGTGACAAGGGGTCACACAGACACTGCTTTATTTTAATGAACACAATCCAAAACAGTTGGGATTCGCTGATATGCAATGATATGATCTTCCATTACATTCACTAAGGAGTAAAATACATATTTAGAGAAGACCACAAAGCTCCTCTGTCACAGTTGACCCTGATTTGGGTCCTCAAGATTTTATCTGACTTATTACAATAAACAGTCCGACCTCTCGGATATCTGCTTTATTTAGTAAACATGTAAATACAATCACCAAACTCATGCATATGTGGGTGGCCCAGAATTGTCTGACAATATTGTCTTTTTTCTTGTTGTCTCAAACATGATACCATCTATCAACCTCTTCCAGTAATTGAGAGTAAAACGGCATAAATAGCACTAAAGCATTTATGATTTCAGTATTATTTTCTGCTTAAATGTACAATGTTTAATCTGCACTAAGGCAGGACTTGCTTTTTGGTTTCCTTTACTATAGAGCTCACAGATAGGTTAGTTAACATGTTCTTTGGCATTGAGTCACAGGTTTTTAGTATTTATGTTCCATAAACAAGGAAGGTTTAGTTGTGCAAGGCTGCACATAAACAAAACAAAATGTTTTCAGTGTAACATTTTAGCATGCAATATTTTTGAGTTATTATTAAATGAAAACAGCTGAGCCGAAGTATAATTAGTCTTCCAGATATTTGGTCATAAACATAAATTTTGACCACCAGGTGGTAAAGATTTTTACTTCCTTTACTTCTGTAGAAATGATTTACTAAAATCACCAGCAGGCTTCATCTTCTGGAAACAGAAAGAACACCTGTCTAAAATTGAATTGCTATTGCCATTTCAGTCTGGAATCTACTGTAATGAAAAGAACAAATAAAGATGAGGGGTAGTTTTAAGAAAGAGTATTTGATAATCCAACTATAGGAAGAATGTGGTAAACAACAGACTAAGTGATAATTCTTTGAGTTCCCTTTTTTAAGTTTTCTATTATCACGTCTATTATTTCATATTTAAACAAGATGGTAAATTTTGTTGATTTCGTATATCATAACTGCAAAAATAGAACACTATGGTAATTATTATGTAAAATACAGTGTATACAATAGTTTAGTGAAGAACAGAACAAACCTCTCTCAGTCTACTTTTAGTCTATAAAGATAGCACGAAGAACTGAAGATTTCAGTGAAAATAAGCATTAAATCTTTCCTTTTTTTCCCCCACAAAAAAAAAAAAAAACCCAAAACGTATTATCATTCAGTCATTTATTTCCTGTTAAGCTGATGTGCTGGAATAGTCCAAACCTCACTCACTTTTTGCCCAGTTACGATTATCTCAAAATTGGTCAAAGTGAATTGAATGAGTTTTTGGAAAACCCCTCATCAGTAACTGGCCAACTTGAAATGTCTCTAATTACTGTCTGAGTAGCTGCACTGTACGAACAGAAACGTGCTTCACTTAAATACATGTACTGTGCATTTCCCTTTGTGTTTTTCCCTTCCTCTTTCTCCCTGTCCTGATCCTGCAGGTACTGAATCACCACTGCCGCCATGTTTCTGCTCAACACCTGCTGCTGCAACAGTTATTATCATTTTCACTGTCAATATAAACACTATAGACACTCCCTTATTAATGTACTTTTAGCGTCAACACTCATTAATTCTCTTTACATGGGTATGTTTTCCTTGTATTCCTGTGTGTTCTCTTTCCTCCTGCTTTTGCTCTTTTTCCATCTCTTCCCTTCTTCTTCTTCTCTCAGCCCAACTGGTTGAGGCAGATAACGTCCCCCCTGAACCTGGTTCTGTCTGAGGTTTAAAGGATGTTTTTCCTTGCCAGTGTTGACAAGCGCTCGGGTCTCTTTAAATAATTCTGCAAAGAGTTAGGTGTAGACCTGCGCTGTGTGTAAAGGCTCTTACAGTGACTTTGTTATAATTTGACGCTGTATAAATAGAACTTGATTTGATATTTAGTGACCTGATTCACATGAAGGGATAGAAGAGACATAGGGGAAGCACGAGGAGTAACACAGTTGATGTCAGTCTCCTGAACTAAACTTGACTTCAGGGCATTGATGGCGAGCAATAGCTGCAGCTCTTGACAGGGTGACAGTCTACTTATTGTCAGGCCTGACAACCAGCAAAAACAACCCCATATGCTGAGAGAAAATTTCTCTCTCATAGGAAAAGCTTCCATTTTCTGTTAAGTTGTTTACCCACCACAAAACAAGAAACACTAGATTCACATAGCAATGCAAAATAATAATTGTGAGCTGTCAAAACGTGAATTTGGTCAATAACAGTCTGGTATTGTTCATTTTAAGCAAAACTATTACTGGCATAAATGGGCTAAGTCTGTACAAACCAGTTGGAAACATGTCAGTAATTCCTCCACAACATGCCCTCTAACCACCAGAGGCTTAGTTATCCAAACTGAGAGAATCTTAACCAATTTCCTCACAGGAAAATATCAACATTCATTAAACCAACATCACTGTGAGGCCAGTCGGATGATAGTGAGGGAAAAACTGAGGCACAGGGAGCTGATAAAGTGGCACTGGGATTTATGAGGCAAAGACCTCAGAGGTGTGACCTTTCAAGTAATCTCCGCTTTAAGCAGGTTATCATGACACAGATAAGAAACAGTTGATACGCGCAAGATTCCTGTCATCATCTATGCAGAGGTTTATGATGATGTAAAACATCCTCCAGAGATCCTCAACTTGTAGCCAGCTGTGAACAGCTGGCTACAAGGACAAGCCAAAGCCAAAACATAGAGTTTCACTTAGCATGTTAGCCCTATGGGTTTATAGTGGAGCATCTGGTTACCTAGCCACCAGTGCTTTCAGAAAATATACTCAAAATTAAAGTGATTATGTATTATGTGATTAAGTATTTCCAACAACATAAATGCTAAAATAAATTATACAGTTTATTGAAACCATTCTCAAATAAGGTACCTGTATGTTAGTTAAGGCTGTGACAACATCAGTGGTGGTTGTTGTAGATCAAAGTTAGGTTAGCTCTAGAATCATTTCTGAATAATCGCTACAGGAGCAATAAGTGATTCTTATGGGATAATAATAAGTGGTAAAACATTTATTTCATTCAAATAAGAACAAGTAGAGAATTCCTCTCACTGATTGAGCCTATGTTAGCTTTGGCCCACCTCTTCTTCTACAGCAAAAACATGAGAGTCTGAAGAGAGTTTTTTTATTGCTTGTGAATTCAAATCTTTGAAAGAGGGAATATACGGTTGTAATTCGGAGCGGAGACAGTAGCTCTACCTACTCAGTAGCATTCTGACATATCACACCAGCAGAAATTAGTTATATAACTTATACCAGTCTTTCTTTCCATAAGATTTTTTTTTAAATATCATATTTTAGTAATTTCTCAAACTTTGATCACAGTTATATTACTGAGTGTTCTCTTATAGCTATGCCAGTTAACAGATTATGGTTTATGTTTTCCCCAGAAATAATCAGCATGACATTTGAAAGTAAACGCGGATGAAGCTAACAATTAGCTCTATTTCACCAACTTTCAGCCTGAGTTTGAAGTTAATTAGAAGGAAATCTAATGGAGCCTGTGATATAACAGACACAGAGTGTCACATTTTACAGCTATGTCACCACCGCAACTGAGAATCGTGGTGTACATGATGACATCCAGCCAGTGGCATGTTTCTGTGATAATGTTGAAGCAATATAAATAGCAACTTGATGCCTTGCCAAGCATGTCAAGTGCAGGGGCTGTTTAACTTTAAGGCACAGGTTTGATCAAATATTTCTTAAGTAGCAGCCCTATTGGTTTTTGTTGGGTGGTGTGTGACTTTTATTTTAATGGTAAAGTGGACCTTGATCTGAGGAAGAAACCTGGCTATTTTCAGTGGGGTCTAAAGGTCTGCGGCTTTTGAAAAAGAAAAGTGAAATATTAAGTTAAGAAAAGTAAAATATATTATGACTATTAATATTTTGTATGCAAAATGAAAAATATTAGCCTGGAAATGCATCATCGACCCTCTACAAACCTTTGGGTTTTTCTGCTGTAGTTTTGTGTTGGGGAGGATCACATATACAGTGCTATGAACCACAAACTGGGGTTTTTCTTTGGAAGGTAATAAACGAGCTTGATGAAGCCTTTAGTCCTGGTTGATATACATAACACTTCATTCATATCCAGGCTACTTTGAATTGTGATTGTTTGTGGTTTTCAAACTGGTACCCAGAATGGAGTTTTTTCAGTCAGTCAAAACAGGTGATGGTAGTTTACTTGCTTGGTGTGTATGAGGCAAGAACGTTGTGGTCTTTGATTTTATCACACTCAGAAGATCCTCATCTGTCAACAAAATACCAGCAGGAAGCTCAGAACTATCTCTTGAGTATATTCACAGGAAGATTAGCTTTTTCTTACGCCTCTGAAGGTTAACCCCCTCTTCTCTGACTCTCTCTCTCTCTCTCTCTCTCTCACACGCACAAGGACTTATATGTCTGTTTCCAATCATACTCTGGCTGGAATCCATTGTGGGTGTGTGCGTGTGTGCCTGCGAGTAAGTGTGTGAGTGTGTGCAATGAGGGGAAAAAGAACAACATATAAATGACTCTAGGTTGCATCAAGAACTATCTTAAATATGCATTAAATATTCTTTTTGGATTACAGTAGTCACAGTCTATGCCTGATTGCAGATATACAGAACATACATTTGAATGTTTACTCTGCAAAACTGACTCTTCAGAAACACACATGCAGCTGAAATATTATCAAGGAAAAAATTATCAGGATATCATAAAAGCTAAAGAATAAAAGTGACTTAACAGTTGTGGGGACCCTTCAGACTTGTATGGTGATTTTAGCGGGTCTAAGACCCACATGGGTCGTTGAAAGATTTCCTGCGGGTCCCCAGTAAAGGAAACACAATGACATTGTGTCTGACTATTTTGGTCATGGGTTTAAAACCCTTTTCTGTGATAAACCATCTAAATCTTATCAAATAGGGGTCTGACTGAGAACCACTAATCACTGAGGGGGTCAGTCAGTGTTTAATTCGTGTATCCAGTGCCAATCCCAGGGACTCAGGGGAAAAGGGATGTTGGTGGTGATGAGCAGAGACTTTACCTGGATGAGTTAGTGAAGAACTCCACAGAGTAGCCGAAATAACTCCCCGGCGGTCCGGAGAAAACGACGCGCGTCTCAGTGTCCAGGTTAAAAGCTGCACAAAACTGCACCAAAACCACCACTACATGTACAAGCAGCATGTTGTAGCGGTGCCAACATTTTCCCCCTGACCGGGAAAGCGAAAGTCCAGGAACTGTTCCCATCTCTGCTTTTGCGCGTCTCTTCTTTCATTGAATAGCCGCAGCGCAGAACGCGTCATCCGTGCTGTTCCTGATGCGGGACGCTTTGGCGAAACATAGACCTGGTGGTGTGGATAATCCCCTCAGCTCCGACAGGTCCAGCGTGCCGGTCCGCAGCTGGCGGTGAAATGCGAAAGAAAGGCAGAACTGAGTCAGAGAGAGGGAGGGAAAGGAGCAGAGGAAGAACTTTGCAATCTAAGGGTGGAGCTTTAAATATTACCAGGCAATGTGGGTCTCCAAAGGGAGGAAAAAAAACGGAAAAACTGCGAAAACACGACAAGACACAGAGTCAGGCACAGCACAGCAAAACAGCCAGTCTGAGGAAAATCAGTTGGTCAGTGCACACACATGCATTACATCCTCATAGGATTTTCATTTTAAGCAATGGAAGAGATGACAAACAGAAGGGAAGGGTTTTTTTTTGTTTGTTTTTTGGGTTTTTTGTTTTTGTTGTTTTTTGTTTTTTTTGCTCCCAGCAAAATGTAGCTCTGACCTGACTTTTGCAGCGGCATATGTTGCTGGAAAGGTAGTGGTCAATAAACAATGGCTGTTGATCAGCCAGCTGTAAAACAATGAGTGGAAAAGATAATATATATTTTTTTAGAACTGTAGAATGTCAAATGTTTATTTGAACAACCTTGCATTGTGCAATAATGAAGATTAACTGTGTCCCTTTAAGGTAATCAGCCCTCAGTCTTCAAAACATGACTTGGATTGGAACTCAGTTCTTGAGACTTAGGTCTGATCTGATCATTGTAATTTATTATGTATAACTTGGTGCATTTTATGATTTACGTTGTACTAAACTAACTGTGTAACTGTCGATTAGCTGTGCAATATTGACAAACAATGGGTGGGCTATCTGCTATAGAAATATGAGCCAACTGATCTTAAATGGAAAAAAATATGTAAAACTGAGATTGTTACGTTCACCCCATTATGGTAATGTATCTAATAAACTTAGTTTAACAATTGTTGGGTCACCATGAAACCATGTAAAACAGTTTTGTGTTTCACAGCTTAAAGTCATATCATAAAAACTTTGCGTCAAATTCTGTAGAATGTTAAAGTGACCCGTAGGTGTGAGTGTGAGCATGAATGGTTGTTTATAACTATACGTCAGCCCTGTACTAGTCCATTGGCCTTGAGACCCTGCATGGGAGCTCCAGCTATACTAAAATTATAAAGCAGTATTAACCTAGTACCAAGACTGAGTTGTTTAGCAAGAAATGGCCTGCTTAACAGCATTTTTACTCTTTTTATGATGCTTATGCTAGAAAAAGCTGTTGTTTTGTTCTGATATACTCTGCAGGTAAAGACAGAGTGACTAAACCTGAAAAACCCACACACATCATTCTTTAGCTTTGTCTGTCATCAGTCTGTTGGAACCAGACCAGCTATCATGACAGAGTGAGAAGTAGTATGTGATTATTTGTCTTCTCATCTGTGTAAGTGTGTGCGTTTGTAGCCCATATGAATAGAGGGGCTCAAATTCGAAAAACTGAGTCACGATGTGTTACCTGCCAACGGCAACAGAATCGGACAAAGAAAGTTTTCACAATTTGACATGCCACAGAGGAAGTACACTGTGCCCTGCAGGAGCAGATAATACAACATTTAGTTCCCCGTCATGAAGTAACATACGCCAGCTGATGTCGTAATGTGCTGTATTATTTTCCAGGAGCCTTTTTCATGAGGAAATTTACATACGTGGTCATCTATTTTATTGTCTTTCATTTATTATCAGTCGCTGCACAGAAGTTGATTCCAGTTCCACAGGTCACTGCACAGTCTGACCAATTCAACCCCATAATGAACTAAACTCTTCAGATTATAGGAGGTTAAAAGAGTTGTTTTCATGCTTTGAAACAAAAACCTGGCAAAACTCAGGGAGAAATGTTAGCATTCATAAACCACGTTTTTAATATGAGTACAGCTTGACTCGCATATAATAAAGTCATGTTAATGAATCTGGGTCTATGCCAAATCCAAAACCTGGAGTTGATTAGAGCAAACACAGAGTCAGAAGTCTAGTTTTGATATAATATTCTACATGATGTTAAACTAACAGTGGTTTCTTATTATTTGTCAAACGATTACTTTATCTTGACAGATGCATTTATTAGCTCATGATAATAAATTCTTGCAATATTTCTTTTACATATACCTTCACAAATATGTCATAACCTTTTGAATGTGAAAAACTTGTTGCAATGACTGTGCTTGTTGTTGGAAGCCCACAAAGAATCATCACCAGCAGTTTAGCATCTTCATGCTTGGATTTTATGCCCCCTGCTGTTGTGAGTGACCTGAGCAGGATCAAATAGCTGACAGAAAGATCAGCAGATTTTGTGAACTAACCCTGTTTCTGAAGTAGCATGTGATTATATTTATTGTGTGTTGTTTGTTTCCAGTGCTGTTGATGCAATAATCCTGTGTAATATAGTTAAAGTTGCACAAATAATGAATTCACCTTGTATGATAGAACCAGATAGACTCAGCAGCTGACTCTATGGTTCCTTTCAGCTCTGTGGATCATTTTAGCTCTTTTCAGCTCGTTATGTGGGCTTTAATTCCACTTGTTCGACTGGTTCACTCCACCTGCTCTCATCAACCTTGTGTCAGGCAGTTGCTTTCAACTCAAACAGCGCACAGACAATGTTAGCAACAAGCCTAGAACAGTGGAGCCAGATATTTCCCCCAGGAGTTGGTTGGGACCAAGACAGAGTTAAAAAGGAGTTTGAATATTGGACTTAAATCTGTCATAACCAGAAACATCAGTCCATGTTAATTCTAATATTGCTCTCACATGTGTAAAAATGCAAATGCTTGCCAACATGTCCTTCTGTCCAAATGAGACAATGGAGTCTTTTAGTTGGATTTAGGTCTTTTCATTGGAAATGGAGCCTGACGTCGGAGGAAGCCTGTAACCTCACTCAGCTGGAAATGAAGTCTATAGTGTATGCTTTCAAGTTGTTGTTTTTTTGTTGTTGCTTTTTTCAGTTCGAACATTGGTTCCCAATCCAAAGGCAACTATGACATTCCAGAAAAATCTTTTGAACTTGAAAAGCAGAAGAGCAGTGATGTACCGTCTGATGCAAAGACTCCCTTCCTTAGTGTGGACTGTGGGAGACTGTGTGAAAGTGGGGGAGAATGTGCATATGGGTGATCTTTACTGATTTGGCTCAAGGCTGCGTAAAAAGAGTGTATGCCAAGCTAAAAGGAGCATGCTGCAGCTACAAAAGCTCAAAGTCCTCCCACACTAGTTACATCTACAGGCTAATTGGAAAAGCCTGAGAAAAGAAGCACCTATTGCAGCATTTCTGCTGTTATTTTGCAATGTGGATGCTTGTAAATTTTGAGGGTTTAATTTTCCACTGGTCAACTTGCCAGCCATGTGGGAGATTTTATTTATGCCCCCCCATACACACAACCACACACTGGCTAGTGCACAGACACAGAGACTATAGTCTCCTGTGTCAGAGTAAGGTGATAAGAGACATAACACACACCTATTAGGACTGTCTGCACCTTGTCTGGACCAGGGAAAGATGGAGGAAAGAGCACTCTTTCCTTCACACACATGCATGCAGCAGGCCACCTACAGGCACAGGAAGCCGCAGAATTACCACAATTAAAACAACAACATGGCTGCAAGTGTGGGAGTGTTAGGGGTTTTTTTGCTGAGTGTTTGGTTAAGTCACCTTCAAGGTATTCATAAACCACTCACTGCAGGAGGATAAGCTGCCCAAGACTGTAGCACGTCCTCCGAATAAACCCGTGATAATTTTCTATCCATTCCATATTGCAAGGACACAAGGTGGCTAGTTACCAGCTGAGCAGTCATAGTCACCCTGGATGAAGTAACACGCACAAATTGTGGACTTAAAGTTGCAATATTTTCTTGGTAGCAACAAAACCCACAGGAAGATTTTCACAACTTTGCAGTTCTTCTCAGTCACGGTGAGCCTTGTTAGCTTTAAATAATAGCAGCAGCAGCTTTACCGTTGGACTCAGTCCCACTGCTTGCATCAGTCTTGCCTTGTAGCGGTTGATAAAACCAACGTATCCTACCTGCCAGACAAAGTTAGCCAATAAATGCTGAACATGGTGGGACTTTTAATGAACACATCAGATTTTCATTTCAGTGGTTGATGGAGACCAAATCTAAATGTATGAAATGTTGATATTTGTCATCATAATCATTATATCAACTGTTAAATTGCGACAATGTTGCAAAACCAGTGCACAACTTGTTTTCCTTTGCACTGGGTGACAAACATGTTTATATGTAATAAATATAAAAAGTGTTAATTTGGGGTACCAAAAACTGATGAGTTGTGTGAGTTAGTAGTAAGTTAATAGTAAGAAAGCAGAACATATGCCTAGACAGTATAAAGTTGTGTTTGTTATGTTGGAGGACTGCCCTTCCTGTATGAGAAAAGCCTCCACCCTACTCTGAGGTGTCACTGAGTAACAACCTTTCTCACATCCAGCAACACATATGTTTTTGTGTGTCTGAGCCTGGCCTTTGACCTTTCCTTGACCTTTAATCTTCTTGAGTAGGTAAAGAAGTATGAAAAAGAATAGTGTTACAGGAAGAAATAAATCTTGGAGATTGACCCCTCTTCTTTTCCAACAGCACTTAATGTATTTATTCATTGTTTTATACTAGCGTTCATGCCTATAAATCAATGGTCCACATAGATCTTCACAGCAAAGACAGTAATGCACGTACAATAGGAGATAGAACTGTGTATACGTACAGGAGAAAATGGTCCCCATAACATATGATATCCGTGAATGAAGTCAACTGGTTTATTTGCTTGTGCACAAACAGCAGTGAATGTTTTGATTGCTTCTCGTGATCACAAGTGTCTCATGACAGCTTTCCTGGGGACCCTATCCAAGTTTATCTATTGTCTGCCTTTGTCAACACAACACTGCTTCTTAATAGACCAGAGCTAATACAGCAGTTGGCCTGTGTAACCTACACCGCCTATTCCACAGAGAAACCTTGAGGAAAAACTCACACACCAAACAAGCAAGGAAGCATGAGGCCGGCAGGAAAGAAGAGGGGTCTTTGAGTGTTGTTCCTCACCCAGACAGAGGCCTCTCATTGAGAAAAAGACAAGTAATAATGAATTATATTCATATTGGAATAAAGCCCAGAGTCTTCCCCTTTGGATATCACCTTTCAATTTTAACCTCTCAGTGACGGGGCAGCTAGATTAATAACAGAGTCTCAGTTACTGGTGGATTTCTAAGGGAAGGGGGAGACGTGTGTGTGGTGGACTGTGTCTCACTATTTTAAAATATTTTAAAATAATGACTGGTCTCTGTCAGCAACCAGTCACAGTATGAAAGAATGAAATCAAAAGTAAAATATTTTTATTCACAAAGATGTGGATGGAATAGGATCTGTAAGGAAATGTAGTAAAATTAATAATGCAATTAATAAGAGCCACAGTGGAACTTTAAAAGCATAAACCAACCATGTCTACGTCCACATGAAGTGTGTAGCCTTGTGCTCAGGAAAATGTTCTGGCAAAAGAAATCGTTTTCTTTGCATCACTGACAAAATCAACAGCCGTAAGACACCACAACAAGTATAAACAACTTAATATCCAGATGTCATTTCATAAGAAAATTGCGAAAAAGAAACAACCACAAGATTTTGCTGCTTGCAGGCGTGAGGAGTCTAATCCAAGTCAGGCCTGTACTACACGAAGTCCCTATGTCACTATGGTGACTTCATTTGGCTGGAATGGTGTGGAATGAGGTTTACTACAATGCTGGAGACCGACAGAGCCCTGCAGCACTAAACTCTAAACTATGGATCATCCTTTTAGCCCAACATTTATTCCTCACTCCAAGGCATCGCCTTTAGATATTCCATTTAAGTTACAGAGTACTTTACCATTCATCTTGACAGCAACTGGGCGCATTGGTTCTTTCCTGAGCTTATGGGGTTTAAAATCACTCAATATCTCACTCTGTGGAATGTTTAAGGTGAAAAGGTTTTTTATTGACCTTGGAAATAGCAGTTGATCATGACAATCTCATTGAAAAATCTATTTCAGGTACATAAAGCTTTCAATCTTCATCAGTAGGTTGAGGTTACCAGGGAGTTGTGGAATAATAAATGTTTAGATGAATGCTCAGTTTTTAAGTCATTGGGAAGGCCAAGTCCTTATAATTCTCTGAAAAAAAAAAAAAAAAATCCAAGTATAAACATCTACATTCCTTTCTTACACTTTCATAAACATCTATCCTTACTGGCTCGAGCAAAGGAAAGCAATCCGTCAGTCAGCCATTTGAAAGGTTCCTTCAGCCTATCAAAAATTTGTTGGAAAAATAAGGGTACAGACAACAAACCAAAGGATTAGACTTTCAAATGTGAGTGCTTGTTTTAGTTAATTAATGGATTTGTGTTCCCCAGAGGATGCAGTCCCTGAACTGGGACACAACTACTGTGTGCATGTTAGCATACTGCAAATGTTAAAATATTGCCACTGCCACTGGAGTCATACGGTATCTCTTTGGAGAGATTGAGGAATTCTGTCTCTTTTTCCTTTTTTTGCCTTTATAATGCTAATTATGTTCATGTTGTTTTTCTTTGAAGATTCACTAACATGCGTAAACCACCACAGGAATGGTAATTGTCTTGTTTTTCAGACTAAATATGCGGTTCCGCCTTGTGTCAGGGTATTGCATTCATGAAAATTGCAGCCAACTGATTCACTGGTGGCATGTTGACAGCCCCCAGCTGTTTACCACAGCAAACGCAAGTCTAAACCATGAAGTGAATATCAGAAGCCAATCCCCAAACCACACCGATCTGTCTGAGAACCCATTAAATACTCATGTTAGAGAATCTTTCAACATGCCTCACTTTTCAGGTCTTATTTTGCACATTCCATTCTGGTAGTACACATTGGTACCTTCTCTTTCCTACACCGTTTATCTGTGGTCTGATAGCAACATTTTTTTCTAGCCAAATGGTATCCACTTGTCTTCGAGTGAAAGTTCACAGATCAGTTGAACACATGACAACAGGGCAATTGCATACGAAGACAACATCCCTTTTTCTTTTACTTAGAATTTTATTAAGGTTTACAAAAGATTAAAGCAACATTATAAAAAGTTGTTGTTTCACAGTGTTGTACGGGAAGAAACTGATAATACAAAAGAACAAAATACTGTAATATTTTAAAACATCTGAGAAAATGTTCTGCAGCTCACTTTTGTTCGAAAAGTTGCTACATCATAAAAATGTGAGTAACCACGTGGGAACTGTGCTCATCTGTTTGTGCAGCTTCTGCACCCAAAACATATGGGGTTCACTCCCCCTGTGAGTGGGAGAGTGTGAGTGTGTGTGACAGAGTATGAGTCACTATAACTGTTGGGGGGAGAAGGAAAGTTTTACAGACAGAGGAGTGACTATTGGCTCACTCTGCCTCAACAGGCTGGATGAGTTTTTCTGAGAAGAACCCGGAGTACTTTTCTAGATCCATGTGCTGGTTCCAGCTCTCCTCCCTGATCCCCTTCAACAGACCTTCCTGCTGAAAGAAACATTCAACACAGACAGATAAATCAACCCTGGTTGTTCAAAATCATTTTTACAGAGAGTTACTTCTCAACAAAAGAAACTGACAAAAAATCTGGTGTGTTTATAGGATTGATCGTGAAGGAAAGAAAAGAGTTTCAGCTTAAGTTACAAAGCAACTTTGTGATAAATAACTAATGATTCTAGATAATCCACTGTTTTACACACAGATTTGTGTAAAATGAAGTCAAGTTTCTATAAAATTAGCAATTTTGAACATTTAAATTATGTTTAGTTTGAAAACGACAATTAAAAGGTTCATATAATATTTATTAAAAGGATTAAATAAGTATTTTAGATATTTGATCATAATTGTTATAGATAGGGATGTACATTCTAAGTTATCACATTAACATATTATGTTTACCAATTATGTTACAATGTTTATCTATGAAACCAAATACAAATATTGGTCTCTTTTTAACTTAACTTCTCCTTTGAGGTAGTTTTACATTACACACACAAAGTGTAGGGAATAAGCTGATATCTGAAATATAATGCTTAATTCTTTTTATTATTGAATATCCCACAAGCAGACTACAGGAACTCGATCTGCTTCTATTCTGAAGAACCACACGGGAAGTGACAAAACACATACAAACCTCTTGAGCATCTGCAAGCACGAGGATGACATCCCCCTGTTCGAACTGCAGTAGGTTGTCTTCAGAAGCTGCATGGCTCTCCAGTGCCACCCCCTGGTGAAAAACATAGGGTACAACAACAAGTCTGTCAGCGAAATTTTTCACCTTTTTATGCAAAAATAAAACAAAACTATACACACACACACACACACACACACACACACACGTGTACGTCTGTATGTATGTATAGAGGTGCTAGGTACCTTGTAAAGGAAGCCAGGTGGACCGTGGGAGGTGGAGTCATCTCCTGCTTCAGCTGTCTCCTGGTTAACTGGTACTTCTTTTGTCTCCTCCTGGCCCTGAGCAGGTAAGAGGGAGTGTGTGTCTGACGAGTGGAAGGAAACGCGAGGAGCAGGAACTGGTGGAGGTTTGGACTGGGCCTCCTTGTTCACATTCTCCTCCTCAGGAATCTGTGGGGAATCGCTGTCCGCAGAGTCAGCGGGATTGGACACTTCCTGACTGGCTGCCTCTGACTTTGTGTTTCCCACATCACAGTAATCTGAGTCGCATGTGGCAAGCTCTGCCTCTGCTTCAGCCACTGCCTCCTCCACCTCCACTTCCTGTTGACCCCCTGCACTCTTATCACTGTTCTCATTGTCACATACTGACTGCCGCTTGGGTGTGTTAGTGCCACTGGAGCTGAAGTCTGAGTCTGACGAATTGACGTCTTTGGATGAGATGCTGCTCTCTTCTGGTGGGGTGGTCTCTTCAGAGATGCTTTGAGCATGCTGAGTAGGGGAGGTGGGTACAGCATCTTTTCCATTTTGGTTGGTGGAATGGATGGAAACATGGTCAGGTGGGAACGCAGTATTGCATGGGATGGGATTGGATATAACAAGGGATTTTCTCTTCTTTGACTTGCTTGATGTGCTGTTCGAAGAAAAATGCATGATTTACTTCTGCTGTTCTTATTTTGTAAATCTCATAAGAGCCTGAAAAAAAATCTTGTTTCCATTCATGGCCCTTTGAAGAGAAGGAAGATGGCAAACAGGCTGATGGGAAGCATTTGCAACACAATTCTTTACCTGTTCAGACCCTTGATGATGAAAGTTTTCCCTGAATGTTGAGTCTCCAGTTTTTTCATTACATTGTAAAGCTTGTGGTTAAGCTGCAAAATAAACAATTCAACTTGCATTACATTACCTTTCACAACGCTCATGTGGAATTAAAATAATCTGTGATCTTACCACACTCATTTCCTTATAGAAGACATCTCTCAGGTTTGATATGTTTTGGAACACAGTCACGTAGCAACCGATACGGCTAAAGAGAGAAAGAAAGAAGTTCTGTTTGTCTAAATAACCTTCTTTAGTAAATTGCGAGTTAAGTACAGCACTGTTTTTCAACATTTCAAGAGCAGCCACATGGATTTAACTCCAAGGGGAAACAGCTTTTCCAAATAATACATCTGTATTAACATCATAGTGTTTAAGGGCATTTTCGTGTTAGGTGTGGGCCACAACAATATTGCACAGTTGAGAGCAATACTGATACATAAATTTAAGTAGATTTATCAATCAATAGATAAACATAAATGCTTAAGATGAGCTACAATCTGTGTGTCAATGAACTGTGTATGTGTCAAAAAACTGTGATCAAGAAATACACCAAGTGGGACATTTTACAGTACATACAACAGGAATCACTCTGTCTAACAGAAACACTGTTTCTGCATTAACCTCTGTTTAACATTTCTACAAGACAACACCAGTTACTTATTGGCCAACATGTACTCCAAGTATCTGCATCTGTATCTGCTCAGATTGGCAGGTAAATAAGCCAGCTCAATTGTATCTGTCTCATTCAATTTTGCTTTTTATTTCCATATTATTCTTGCACAGGTTACAGTGATTAACATCACACCTAAGATCCTTGTGATTCACATGCACATCCAGGTCTATGGTCTTTTCAAATAGCCATGTGTTTCTAAACCACTGACAATGATGAAAATAAGAGGACATGGTGTACACCACACGGCCTTCTTTAAACATCTTTCCCACCTTCCTCTTCTCTCTTTCTCGTCTAACTCTCCAATGATAATTATTTTGGCACAAGCTGAGATAAAGTGTTAGACTAAACAATATGTGTTATTTACTTAGTTGCTATTATTCGTAATTTTGCAAAAGTACCTCTGATAGAGAACAGGCAGCTCCTCCCTCAGCTCTTTATTCATTTCTTCAAAGACATTCTGCGCCTTGTTAAACTCTTCTTCTGCCTGAAACAGGTGATTTAAAGAACTTACATTTCCATTACTAAGCACTCTGCATTTCTGTGCTATGTGTACTGCAGCACCAATGTTACCTTTGCTATTTTGGCATCATCCTTTTTCTTGGCGCTCTGCAGTGCCTCCAGGTGGTGACGTGCTGAGTCGTAGTCCACCAGCTTGCGACCGCGTTTAGCGACTCGTTCCTTCAGAGCAGATTGCGGTTTGAATGAGCACATAACTGACAGCTTTATTTGCAGTGTGTTCGAAGTTTAAAAGCCTCACGTTACCTTGACCTCAGGGAACTGGCTTGTGTAATTCTCCATTGTGCGGACAATCTGGTCAGTGAGCTTCTCTTCATAGTCATTCCACAGCAAGTCTTCACTCTGACAAACAGTTGGCATCATGAGGATGATAAACTCTACACAACTTTAACAAAGATGCTCACACTATTTTAACTTTCAGAAAGAAGCACATGACCACTATTGAATAAGAATAAAAAAGCTCAATTCATTCATTTGGGCTAAGGCTGATTTCCAGCCTGCTCTTCAAAATAAAAAAAAAAAAATAATAATAATTTTAATAATTTGCAGATTATCTGCTTGCTTTGTCAAAATAGTTACATATATTGTCTACAATTACATTTATCAAGTTTGGGGATGTGTAAGAAAACAGCAATTTGGTTATCAGATTGAGAAATTTAGACCCAATTGAAATGATGTTTCTTAAAACAAATTCAATGGCAAATGTGCGTCTGACATTTGAAACATGAAACATGAAAGTTCACAAATTTAAATTGTACATTGGAACAGTTTGCTTATGGAGCAATATGACTCTGAGCAGGCAATGATTCCTCCCTGTGTTCGTTGATTTGCTTCATCTGCTTTATGGCACACTGTCCTCAGTGACTGAAATGTGAAGGCTGATGGGTTTGAAAAAAATATTCTCTGGTCTAAAGAAAGCAGGATTTCAGAATTTCAAGTCAGTTCTGAGAGTTGTAGCTGGAGTATATCCGAATTAATATTTAGAAATGGTTGTCCTTATGGGGACAGATGAGAGTGACCATCAGGTTCATGGTCCTCTGCCATATCAAGGCTCTTTGAATCTTGATTCTTCAGTTTGAAAAGTATTTCTCAAGTCTGCTCCTGTCCTGAGACAGAGTCCTGTCCCTCAGCCCTGCAGTGACCTCCTTCCCTCTCCTGTCTCAGGTTTTCCTCTGATATACATTGTTGGCTGTGAGATTTTTATATATGATATGTCAAATGAGTCGGATTTACCACAGGGAGACTACGGTCAATATGTAGAAACATCTCAGATATGATCAAGAGATATGAAGGATCCACCATCCACCACTATTGTGGGTGACACATTCACATGTACGTACTTCTGTTATGACAGCAAGGTCCTCTGCTCCGTCCCAGTCAGACTCATAAATGTCTCGCAACGTCTGGGACAGCCGCTTAGAAGTTTCATGCACAGCTGTAGAAAAGAGAAGGAAACTGTAGCAACAAAAATAAAATACTATAATGTCATCATGATGTCACATAGATGTGCTTATCATTTGCATCAGCAACCAACACGGCATTAAGCTGTTTTTAGGCTTTGTGGCACTGCTACACCCACACCAAGAAGGTCAAAACAACACTGGTTTCCTGAGTGGTGCTCACAGAGCTGGAGAAATACAACAGTTCCTTGTGCATGAATCACATATGCACTGCTGCGTCTGCTGTTTTTTAAAGCAGGATCTAATTTGTTATTGTACAACATGGCAACGCAGACAGAATTGAAAAGTGGGACAAAAGAACCAAGAATAGAAGAAATTCACTTCCCTATTATTTACTTACTCTACTAAGCAAAAAATGGTTCTCTTTTGGCACAGGGTTGTGTGTCTGTAAATGCTCTATGTTGCCCAAACCCACCTTTCACCGCTGTATGATAGGCTTTGACATCTTTAAACAACCTGCTTCCATCGATCTGTGTGCAGAAAATAAATAAATAAAATAAATAAATATCAGGTGGGAAATGAGTCAGCATTTCCCACTTCACCAAGATAAAGAAACAAACTCAATCTTTTGCTGAATTGCAGAAAATGTTTGTTTGCAGTCTGTTTCTGAAAGATGTGTAAAGTTCCAAATGATTCACAACACTACTTGACAACTGCATTGAGTTTGAATGAAATTGCAATGACAAAAAAATATATATCTATCACATGGTGGTGGATGTGAAGTGAAAGTGACATTGGGTAAGACATCCTTCCTGTTGCTTCTCACCGATCCTTTCCTTCCAATATACGCGACAGCTACCCTGACACTGAATGAGCCCTGACTGACTTTAAATTCAACCTACAACCATTGCCTAACATCCTTGATCCTGGCCAGGATCATAATAAACTGTAAAATAGCAATACAGTGAACTCAATCATACAGCCATATTCATTTAAAGTTTGCTTACATTAGCGCAAAGGCTAACGATCGCACCAGACCAAGCAAGGCTGTTACAATACAACTTCTGAGTACGGACTTGTATTGGACATCCAATTAAAATCCCATATTTTTTACTTTATTTTATGTTATCAGTCAGAAAATCAGAAGAGAGGATCTCAGATTATTTTCTGATTGGCTGATTTTTGATCTGATAAAATAGCAGATTCCAGATAAATACTCAGAGAAGCCAAATCCTGACTGAGTTATGACTATTTCATTATGACATCATAAAGTTCCAGAAATCCTGAGTTTGACTCTGATTTTAAGTTGTAAGCGTTTCTCTGTGGACTGAGCACTTTGGTACTTTCACAATGTTAATACTGAATCTAGACTATAATGATTGATGATTGATTTATAATCAAGAAGACATGGACTTCTGGCAACATTTTGTTTTATCTCAAAAGTCACATTGGTTTAAATCTTTTGAAAGACCAAAGTAGTATTTATGCATATTTGGTAAGAAAATTAGAAAGTTGCAGCTTATTTTTAGTAGTTCTTATTTTCAAGGGCAAGTTGGCTGAACTTGTGGGATTCCCATCACAATGCAACAAAAACAGAAAAATCACAAACTGCTACAGCATAAATCAATTTAACTGGGAGTTGGGTTTTTTTTTGTGTTAGAAATGGTTTTGACATTTTAATGAAAAGCTTAGACTCAAGATGACCTTCTTCTGAGGTTGTGTTTTAAGTGAACAGTGTAGGTTGACCATGGGAACAATTTTATTTTGAACAACTTAAGTGCTGATGTACCTGTTGTTTGTTAAGGTTCTGGAAACATAGCTCAAACTGTTCATCTTTGGTCTCCATGGTCTTTCCCAGTTTCTGAAGGACCTGGGAGAGGATCACAGGGCGAGAAAGTGTCATCATTAGACAGACAATGATTACAGCAGTGAGACCAATAGAATGGTCTGCATTATTAACTTTTCAGCCCACATGTATGCCAGTAAGCTCAATACATCAGCCTGATCGACATCTTGGGAAAACACTGTTCATCATAAGAAAGCAACATGTGATTAATGAGCCCAGAGTCCTTCACGGTCAAATGCGTGCAGGTGTGTGAAAGACTGAATGATGTTTAAATCTGAAACAAAAGCTTTCATTATTTCTTCTACGTATCCTGCAGTTTCCTGTATTTTAAAATAAAAACCCCAAATCCTTAAAAATAGGCTTCAGTATTGCAACTTCAGGGTAACTCCAGCCAGATGCAGCAGTTGCTGTTTTTAGGTGGAGCAGAGAAATCAAACAAGTCGACCACAAAATGAGTGAGAGAGGAAGTGCACAGTCAGGAAGTGGCAGCTTTCGTGTCCACACACAGACTGCGCAGCTCTGAACAACACTATGGTGATCTGACAAAGAAAGTCCAGTTGCAGCTTTACCCGTGCATCTTTTTAAGAGTCTGGCAATCCTTCAAAACTGCAGACAATTTTGTAACACACAGACGAAAAGGCCTGAAGTGTGTGAGTTAGTTTCTTGCACTGAACTGACCGCATTGACACTTTCCTTTTCCCTTCATGGTCACTATCAGCTTCATACATGCAGTTAGGCTTCACATGATTGTATCCTGCGGCCTTGGAGCATTTCATTATGTTTTTCCACAGTACAGACAGAGATAACGGTGCTACAGATTGGAAGGAAACAGTGGCTACACAACTAAATATTCACAAGTAAACACCCTTTCTCATACTTGCCTGTTTCTTTCCAAGTGAGTATAAACTTTAGATTTGCTTTTGTCCCTCTTCAAGTGTCTATTCAGGTTAGTGTTATAGATAATATATGTTTAATTTAAACACATTATGTCACCAAACATAAGGACAATCTTGATTGAAGACTCGTGGCTTCCCATACTGATGTGGTGACACTGTATGTAGGACACCATCCAGAGATTTCAATGCTACTTTCTCTGGCTCACCTTCTCCTGAGCGCGATTCAGAGACTTCTGGACCCGTTTGGCCAGAAATCCGGCTCCTGCCTGGAGGTTCGGGGCCATCTTGCTCTCAGCCATTGCCACTTTTCGTTGTGTTTCTCCTGTTTGATCGTCGCTCACCTCCCTTCTGCTTCCTCTTGAGAAACTGCCACACTGCGTCTGAACTGCAGCTCAAGGCGAGGAGGTGGAGCAAATGTCAAGACACTGACACCCCCACATACGAGCACACACACACAGAGGCGGTGATCGGCCCGCCTGGGACTGAGATCCTTTACGTCGTCATCCACACACTCTTGTTCTAACTTGTGGAGGGATCTACCGAGAGGTGTCTCTGCGTGTCCCGATCTGTGGCACAGACATGAGTCCTCCGTGCTGCTGTACAGCTGGAGGTCATCCAGGAAACAGGTCATCATCACCTGGAAACTATGAGCACAGATTAGGTTTTCTCTGATGATGGTTCCAGATCAAGCAACGTGACGGGAGCGGTAGTGGCTGAAAAATGATGCCTTCACGGCGTCTCAAAAACTCAGTTTTTTTTAGACAACTTAAATTACATAAGATCGTACAAAAAGCCAAACCTTTATACCTTAAATGACTCGATCTCAATTTAACTCAGCATCTTAACGTAAATGTTTCCGCCCTGTTTCTTAACTCCAACACAAACGTTGCCTCATCACTGTGACGGTGAATTAAATTACCCTGTTTGCTTTGAGTTGGCTCTTGCTGACACATGTATTTCTCACAATAGTTAGGTGACTAACAGTTCCACCTTAAAGTGTGACTTGGCAGAAACGAAGAAGGTAAAAAATGATCACTGAACTGGCATAAATCTGTATCCACAGCCCACAATGTCAATTATTATGACTACAAAACGTTTATAAATCTACAAAAAAAAATCAAACAAAAAACAAAACAATAACAAAACAAAACAGACAAACCAAATGGTCATGGTTTACTCTCTGTTAATGTCTGAGTTTATCCTCTATACTGTTTCTCTGAGGGGTATATTACTAAAAAATGATGATTGTTGTGTTGTCCAGAAGTTAGGTCAAAGCTTTTTACCATCCCCAATAAGAATGACTACTTCACATTAATTCATACAGTCCTTTTCCAGTTTCAACCTTTTGATAGAGATGTTTAAATAAGCAATTAGAAGAGGAAATTATATTCATACTCATTCATCATTTTAAATAACTTGTATTTAATTCTTCCAAGAAGGCAACTTCCCTGACTGTAAATTTTAGCACTTATGCTGGCAGTCTGCCATGTGTTAGGTCTGCACCGTTCCACCCAGTGGTAATGTGGTAAGTGGAAATACTGTACTTCCAAAAGCATTGTGCCTAACAATAGTAATGAATTTAGTCACATTTCTTATCATTATCAGCTAATTATTAATTCCAGATTACAACAGACTGGCCTAAAGATCAAACGTGCCTCTAGGTGTCTCACTACACCCCCACAAGCCTGGTGTTACAGAGGAGAGCAGAAGAGATCACCAAACACACAGGAAATCAACCATTTAAGTTACCCTGTGTAGAGGACAGCCTCCTGAAATTTGTCCCTTAACCATTAATTTAACATACAACTGTGAGTAATAATGGGAAGAGATGGGTGGCATTGTGTAGCCATCAAGTTCCTGAAGAGAAAGAAAAGCAAGCTCAGTAGCTCATATGGCCCTCTATCTTGGTTAAGTGGGACCAGTATTGGCCCCATGTTTGGACAGGGAAATAATTCAGCCTTGGGCAACATTTGCTGGGACTACAGTTGCACAAATGACACTGACCGAACTTGAAATTTGAAACTTTTGAAATAAAAGTTTTAAGGGCCCACCGCTTAATCTAATTTTGAGCCTTTAGTCCTCATCACCACCCCGCGTGTGCTTTAAGATCACTTTTTTGTTAGATAGTTATGTAAATAAAAAAAAAACAAAACACTGGAGAATGTTATGGGAATGTACACCGACACGCGGGGGACTCCACAGAGCAATACGTTGGAATTAAGTTGGAGCAAAGGAATTACTGCGCAACAGTGCAAAAACGTCCGTGTGCTCATGAGTAGGAACATACGCTACACCTGTTACTAGTCGATTTACTGGATATTTCCACCAGCAGGTGGAGCTAAACAACCACCTATTTACCTATGCACTTATCAGCCCAGTCAAGACAACATGAGGACAAAAATCTCAAATCTCTTGCGTCAGTAATAATCGGCGTTAGAGCCGGTGTCCGTGTGTGTGCGCGTGCTTGCGTGTGTGTGTATATATGGCGATTAAAACTTTTATGCTCTCACCGCTTTCAAATAGGCAACGACGTGACGTCTTGTGGGGAGGTGCGTTTTGTAACACGACGTTGAGCGTGTGGGCGGAGTGCTGGCCATCATTAGCAACGTAAAAGGCGGGTAACTAGGTGACACAAATCGAGTGCACCCAGCGGGTCGGGTGTAGTAATAATAAGACGCTTGGCGCGGGTGCTGCAGACAGCAGAGGAAGAGGAGCTGACGGCCGACGCGCTGCCCGGCCGCCCTTTAGTAACCCCCCCCTCGGAGGAAAGGACCGAGACATATTCGAGCAGTGGCGGAGAGATTCGGAGCGGCTTCGTTTAGTTGTTCACGCCTCGTCCAGTCAGCCGTCTGTCGAAGCTCGTCCAGCGCAGGCAGACGGAAATACCGTCAAAATGCCTCCTGTCGAAAATGACGCGGGGAAGAATGAACTCAGATGTCGGATACAGCAGCTCATTGACTCTAACCAAGTGATGGTTTTCAGCAAAAGCTACTGTCCGTATTGTGTGAAGGTAAGTTGAAGCGGAGGGTGGCGGGCTGCGGGGTGGTGGGGGGGGGGGGGGGTCGCCTGTGCCGGGAGAAACTTCCATTTTCTCCCGCGAAGTAGACGGGCTCGGTCTAAGTGCTGGGCTCGGCCTTGTTACATGAACGTGGCCAGCCGGTTTGACACGTTTACGCGTGAATACAAAGTTTACTGTTAAAAAGTGACTAAAAGCACAAAAGGTCTCGACCCGCCGCAGCGATAAATACCAGCTGCTGTGAAGTTTTTTTCCAGCGGGTCAGCCGGTTAACAGCCTGCAAGCGTGTGGGAAAGTTACATAATTTATAGCTTTTAGCTAGCTTAATACTTAACGGGGCAGTCATATTTTCAATAACATGGCTTTCGGCCTGTTTACTAAGCAGCACCAGTGTGTCTGTAAGTCCACCTAATAACGTATCTCCTAAGGTTTTGTTTTTTGTGCTGCTGTGATTAAATGCTGTCGCCCACCGGCGTAACGAGGCGCCGAGCGGTCAGATAACCTCTACACTGTTGCGACTAGTTGAAATAATGGCGTACCTCAGTTTCCCGGCAAAGTGTGTGAAAGTTAACGTTCAGCTAACATCACAGGGTGCAACGGAGTGTTTTGTGCCCGTTGAAATGATATACACCATGTCACAAAGGAAATGAATATGTCCCGTTTTCTTTTGTGTTTCCCCAGGTAAAAGACCTATTCACAGAGCTGAAAGTCGAGTGTAATGTGTTGGAGTTGGATCTCTTAGGTACGATCGTCTTATTACGTTTGAGTTAGAAGAAGCCCTGTTTGACGGGGTTATACCTTTCACACATATATAATGGACTTCCAAAGCAAAGTTCAGTTTATGCTCCTCTAACTAATATCAATTTTGGTACATTAATATTTGACTTTAACTCGCTATGTTTCCTTCTTTAACATTATCAACATAACTAACCATAATGTGTGTGTGTATATGTATGTATGTATATGTATATATGCGTATATATATATATATATATATATATTAAAAAGCACATCTAATTACGACCCATATCTGGGGAATAGTGCATAAACAGACCAGAAGTACGTTAGTTTAAAATGATATTCAGTTATTAAGTTGTGTGTATAATTTGTCATATTTCTGCCAACACACTAGATTAATTGTCCCTTCCTTTTGTAGTAGTACTGGAGGGATGTTTTTGGACCAACTTTACAGTGGTCCTCTATTGCAGCACGATGAAACATGCTGAGTCATTCACTGTGGATCTGTTGGCTTCATGCCATATCTCACAAAATGTCAACCTCTCCACTTTGTCTTTCCAAGTTGTATAAGCCTATATGTCGAAAGAAGCATGGCACGGAAGGTGATAATCAGCTATTTAAACCCCATCACAATATAAGTTATCAATTCTGAAGTAAAGATTTGTTTGAGTGGTTGCAGTCCTGTTTCAATGGGTGAAGGATGTTAGACTGAGCGTAACTGAAATATTGCTCCATTGCAATTGTTAGTGACTGGAGAAGTAAAGTTCACTGTGGGATAACGTAATGACATACAGATTTATTTTAGTGCATGCTCTTCCTGCTTAAGTGTCATAATAATACTCAAAAGGTTGCTTTTTACTGTTACCGTATAATATTGAATAAAAGGCATAGCTACTTAGTAGTATCCATATATTTGTTTGACCTGTTTTGAATCATTCAAATACAGTCCAAAGGAAATATGAAAAGCAGATAAAAGGAAGTAAGGGCTAGTTTTCCACAGCTCTATGAACTTGTATGTAAACAAAATTAAAATTTGTTTTGTCCAGAGGATGGAACCAACTATCAGGAGATGCTGCTCGAGATGACTGGACAGAAAACTGTCCCTAATGTCTTCATCAATAAGACGCACCTTGGGGGCTGTGACAAAACAATGCAAGTAAGGAACAAATGTATTTATTTGACTGTCATTTCTTTGGTCCTCCAAATCATTGTACTAAACATCACTGCAAATGTTTATCTTTTACATTATTGTCTTGAAATGCTACTTTATCATTGAGATGCCAAAAAAATGAACAATCAAACCTGTTCGGCTGATTTTAAAGTTCAAACCCATAATTTTTTATTTACATGAAAAGGACTCATGAAGTGAAGTGCACTTGAGCATAGTTTCTTCCAGCACAGAGTAATGGAGTACCCAATAGAACTTTGACACAACAGTGACTGAACATTTAGTGTGCCAAGACCTCATGCCAGTGAGCCAAGCATATCAACTAATACATGAAGCCTTGGGAAGCTTGGCACATTCAAATTCAAGAATTATTCAAACACACTGGATTTGCAGATTTTAGGTAGAGTACTGCATCAGTGGGCCCGGTGCAGCAACTTGCAATTATCTCCTAAACCCTTCAGTTTCTCTTTATTACTAAATATTTACACATTGAATTGCAGGCAATGGTGAAAAGTTGTTGACACTTTCAGGTATGCACATTTTTAACAGACAAACAAAAGTACAAAATCAGTGCTGCCACCATTCCTCAATTGATTCATGTCAATTCATAGGGTCCTGATGCTATGTGTTTTGTGTTTTTTGTTTTGTTTTTTTTTTTTTTTCCTCCCCCCCACCAGTTTTATTTAGTATGAATAGATATTTCAGTTGTGATTACACTCTTGCTTTAATAGAAACAATACTCTCAGAACTAATGTTGTGAACTGTTCCTGGTTCATATATTGATGTTTGCTTTGAGACTAGGCCCCAAACCAGTTAATTAAATGCGCCGGGTATTCAACACGACCATAAATTTTGGTACGAATATCAAGCAGATGGTTTCATATTGCACATCTTGCATACAGATCTGTTTTTGACCAACTCTTTAGCGTCTTCATTCTCTTGCTCAATGAAATCTGCTCACATGAGGGACAAAGGCTGGTCATGCAAGACAAATGGAGTTAAAGCCTCACATACCCTATTGTTGTAAAAGTCACTGAGCTCAAACTGTCATTCGTATAAATTCAATTATTTAAATGAAAATCAATCTGGTCTTTATGGACAATCTTTCTTTTTTTTTTTGTTGTTAGTTTGTTTTTCTTCCCATTCCTTACTATATTTGAACCTATGCATATTGAGTTACTAAGTACTGTGTTCATGTCTCTGTCAGGCTCACAAAGACGGCAGCTTGCAGCAGCTGCTGAGTGGTGACAATGAGTCCTATGACTATGACCTGATTGTCATCGGAGGAGGATCTGGAGGACTGGCCTGCTCAAAGGTAACAAGATAAGCGGCAGCTCATTACAGTGTTGAGCTGACTCCTTGTTACTGTTGCCCTGTTGTGCAATTTTGTGGTTGAGATTTTGTCAGAATTAGAATGAAACTGCAAGTGATGTTATGAGAAGTAATAGTTTTATGTCAGCCTTCAAAGAGATTGCAGAAGCATATTGGTAAATGGATGTAATGTTGCAGTAATACTGGTTCTGTTGATGACAGGAAGCTGCTCTACTGGGGAAGAAGGTCATGGTGCTAGACTATGTTGAGCCCACACCAAAAGGAACCACCTGGGGTAAGATCATTTCACTCAGTGAGATACTCCTGAAACGGTATTTATCTGAATTTAATCTGGCCAATTCACGATTTCTGTGTGTCGTTACTGTGCTTTGTTGTTATGACTAGGTCTCGGTGGAACTTGTGTGAATGTAGGCTGCATTCCCAAAAAGCTGATGCACCAGACAGCCATGTTGGGCACAGCCATGCAGGATGCACGCAAGTACGGCTGGGAGTTTGACGAGACAGGTGAGTACTCGAGTACCAAACCAGGTAGTTTGAAGGGTCACTAGCTTGTTGTGGCCAGTTTGATGTGTGGTCATTCTCTTGTTGTCATCACACTAATGGGGGTCTGTCTGTTCTCAGTGAAACACAACTGGGACACAATGAAATCGGCAGTGAACAACTACATCGGCTCATTAAACTGGGGCTACAGGGTGTCACTGAGAGACAAGAATGTCAACTATGTTAACGCCTACGCAGAATTCATTGAACCCCACAAAATCAAGGTAGATGAGTCCCGAAATCTTATGAGTGTGAAAAATATTTAAGTGGGATTTCTAATTTAGTTAAGCCCGTAGAAGACTTAATGGCTAGCACTTAATATCATCCATTGTGCTTTTTCTCTCTACATAGTTGGCTGAATTACCATTCCAAAGATTTCATCAATAGTCATGTTGAGCAATTTACATGGAATAAAAATGTCTTATTTTTGCTAAGTTTTCTTAAGCAGACTTTCATAAGCCTCACTACCTTCTTCTTTGTGATTATATCACTAAGCTGCAGCCAAAGCTAATAAGTGTTTAAAATTTCCTCCATATCATTGACATGAAGTTTCTTCCTCAACGATTCAGTCATAACTGTACATTGTACCGCTCTGCCTCCATGGTATCACTAAGCCTCAGTTTGTGTTTTGTCTTGCAGGCGACGAACAAACGGGGGAAAGAGACATATTACACTGCGGCAAAATTTGTCTTAGCCACAGGTGAGAGGCCGCGCTACCTGGGCATTCCTGGGGACAAAGAGTACTGCATCACCAGGTGAGAGCACAATGTCAGGCTTTTTCTTTTCTTCTCTTCGCCAATACTGGGGAGTATATTTTAAGAATGTGGTAACTAATTTTGTGTTAAGCCCAAATTCCTCTGTTTGCTTATAGCTGCTCATAGCTCTCACACTCACGCTCACACCCCCCTGCATAACAACATGCTTGTTCATGGGGGGATCTGTTGGGTCTCTTTCAATAATTATTATGAAGGTTTTGGTCTAGAGCTGCTATATGTTAAGTCCCTTGATGTAACTTGGTTATGATTTGGCACTATACAAATAAATCTGATTTGCTTTGATCTGTGCCTTTGTTCTTCCCAAAGTGATGACCTCTTCTCATTGGCGTACTGCCCGGGAAAGACCCTGGTGATTGGAGCATCATACGTGGCTCTGGAGTGTGGTGGTTTCCTGGCTGGATTGGGTCTTGACGTCACCATCATGGTCCGGTCTATTCTGCTGAGGGGCTTTGACCAGGAAATGGCCAATCGTGCTGGAGAGCACATGGAGGAGCATGGTGTTAAGTTCCTCCGCAAATTTGTTCCAGTAAAGGTGAGGGTTGTATGTGTGCATCCGTCTGGGTGTGTATTTGTGTATAAGAACAAAAGTAAAAGTACTTAAAACCATGTTTATTTGCATTGGGCTGATTTTGATATGAGTATAACCTTTGAAAATCTGTAAATCCTGCATTAGGCAAAAGGATGCTGACAGGCTGACCTGAATGTAATAAGGTTTATTTTATTACCTTATTGCACCATAAACACACATCTTTGTTTGCTTCCAGGTAGAGGAGCTGGAAGCAGGAACTCCTGGAAAACTGAGGGTGACAGCAAAATCCACAGAAACCAATGAATTCATCGAGGGCGAGTACAACACTGTGTGTACCGATTTGTCATTTCATCTTTCATTAAACTTCCATTATGGTTACCATAGACTAGATTACAAGATAATTATCATTACTTGTAATGAGATTTTATAAAAGTCATCACTTTAAGTTTAAAAAAAGACCCTATTTCTTAATCAACCAGTTGTTTGTTTTAAATCAGTACCAAAGCCTCTTTTTGAATTAGCACAAGCTTAGCTTTCAGGCATGTTCCAGCGAACTAACTGCTGCTAACTTTGTCGTCAATTTGATGCTGAACAAAAAGACCAGGCTCGGCATTAGGAAAGATATTGTGCTTTAAAAAATAAATAAAAGATAAACCCCTTCTATGTGCTGTGTTATTTACAGCAGGAACTAATGCAGATCATTGATTCAAAATTGAGTTGACATTTTGCCATATTTACTCTTTACAGTGTAATTTTGCTGTATACTTTTTTTTTTTTTTTTTTTTTTTTTTTTTTTTTTTTTTATAAAAAATATATCCCGATGAAGTCATTGATTTGAAAATGAATTCATTCATATTATATTATGATGACTTTTTCATTATTCAGTTGTTTCACAATTCAGGGCTCCACCATTTTTATATTTTTATGGATACCAAGCTATATGTTTGTGCCTTTTTGTCTTTAAATTTCACATTATTCTTTGAAATCAAAGGCCAGGTGCATAGGGTGTTTTTGTTTGGTTTGTTTTTTTGTTTTTTTTTTCTTTTAAACCATTAATATGATGCATTTTTATGTTTATTAGTAATCCTTGTGCAAATGAAGAATAAGCATGACTGACTGAGGCCTGTGTGTGAACTAAACAAGCACTTTTGTTTCTCTTAAGGTGTTGATAGCAGTGGGTCGAGATGCATGCACAGGCAAGATTGGTCTGGACAAGATTGGGGTTAAAGTCAACTCCAAGTAAGTGTATTTTCTGTGTGCATGTGGGTTTTTTTTTTTTTTTTTTTTTTTTTTTTAAATGCGTTCATGTCTCTTGCAAACGGCAGCCTGTGCCTTTAAGGCTCATAGTATCATAGTACAGTCACAATGATTCAGCAGTTATTGCCATCTCATGGCTCCGCATGGGTGGTGTGTGAGTGTGCTTGGGGGTTTGAATAGGAGGGAGGAGGGGTGTCTCAATCATGTCAGGTGAAGGACCTGAAATGTATCAGGGTTTTAATGAAGGGAAAAATAAATGATCAAAGATTCTATATGTGCTCATGTCTTTATTTTATTGTCTGATGCCTCAACGAGAGAGGTGTGTGTGTGGGGTTTGTTTTGTTTTGTTTTGTTTTGTTTTTTTTTTATTTATTTATTTATTTTTTATTTTTTATTTTTTTTCTGGAAACTAGAAAACTCCAGAGTTTTAGAGTTAAGCTAAAGTGATCTAATTGGGTGGTAATGCTTTGCATTTAGATGAAAACATTTTTGGGAATTGCAGGTTTTTGTTTTTGTTTTTGTTTTTTTTTATATAATTTCTTCACACTGTTTAGTGAATGACTCAACCATTCAGGCTATCAGGCAAAGAGATTAAGACAGCATGAGGTTGGCTTTAGAGAGCACTCTGAGTCATATGGCCCAGTCTTGTGACCATAGTAGTATTTAGACGAAGCAACAACTCAGCCTCCCAGCACCTGTGTTCAAGGGCAATGAGATAGTCGATCATTTTGTATTTATTTATTTATTTATTTATTTATTTTATTTATTTATTTTTTATCCTGCTGTGAAGTAGATTATGTGATTGGCACCTTGAGATGTATTTGCACTGTTCTGTTACTGTTCCTTTGGCCAAATATATTTATACCTATATTTAAGTGTTGCCTGTAGTTTAGAGCTTGTCATTTGCAGTCAGAATGATTATTAGTAAATGACAAATGTGATTATGGGTTGAATTTCATTTAGTGTTTCGTTTTCATATTTATTTAGTGGGGCCAAAATAAATTGTTACACAATGCAGGACATTTAAACGAAGTATGGCTTGTTTTTCCTGAACTCTGTGCCATCCTCTAGAAATGGAAAAATCCCAGTTAACGATGAAGAGCAAACCAATGTCCCCCACATTTACGCCATTGGAGACATTCTGGAGGGCAAGTGGGAGCTGACACCGGTTGCCATCCAGGCTGGAAAGCTGTTGGCACGACGCCTCTATGGAGGATCAACTCTGAAGGTACCCTGGGACCTTCAATCACTGGGATATTGTATGGCAGCAGGTTTCATTTTCCCCTGAGGACCAACAGTAATTGATTGTGTGTTTGTGCAGTGTGACTACATCAATGTTCCCACAACTGTTTTCACCCCAATGGAGTACGGCTCGTGTGGCCTGTCAGAGGAGAAAGCCACTGAACTGTATGGGCAAGACAACATCGAGGTAGCACGCACGCACACACATACATTCAAACACATTGTCATCTGATTAGTTCATTAGATGTAGTTCACCTTACTGTGAACCTTGATGGGCTGGAGTAAAGTCCGTAGGTGTTGAGAGTACAGTTTTGTAATCTGGTTTTCCAAAATCAGTGAAAACTTGTAATCCGCTTACTTCAGTAGACACATTTCTTCTAATGTAAGCAAACTCTAATTTTAATTCCGCTACCTCAGTTATGTTTGTAAACTTTTCATAGTGTTTGGGTTTTCTGAGCTCATCTTGTCTGCTTTATCAGCATGGTTAACTGTGTGCCAGGTTGTGGATGCAGGTTCTTTATTGTGTTACATTATTTCCATCCAGTAATGTGAGCTGCTGAATGCATGCATGCAGGCAGGCTGAGGACAGATTTCTAAAATGTTACCACTCTTTGATTTTTTTTTTTTTTTTTGGTGTGGTTTGTCTCATGTCTCCTCTTAAGCTCAAAATCATTTGAGCTTAGAGGAACTTGTGTTATTCATATCATATGGTTTGTTGCTGTTTCAGTTGTGGACCATCACTGTTTCTGGTCTCTGTACAGGTGTACCACAGTATGTTCTGGCCTCTTGAGTTCACTGTACCCGGAAGGGACAACAACAGATGCTACTCCAAGATCATCTGCAATCAACTCGATAATGTATGGTCATTACTTCTTTGTACAGTTTCATGATTTAAGACAGTAGCAGCCATTGTTGAGCTCCTATATCACATAAATGATCATGTTTCTGCTTTTGTAGGATCGAGTCATCGGGTTCCACTACCTGGGTCCCAATGCAGGAGAGGTTACACAGGGCTTCGGAGCAGCCATGAAATGTGGAATCACTAAGGAACAGCTGGACAGCACCATTGGGATCCACCCAACCTGTGCTGAGGTAAGGACACTGCTCTCATTGAAGGCCAGAATAGAGACTTTTTTCACCTTCCATCCCTCACTCTCTAGTTTATAGTTCCAATGTCTTTACAACAATATCGTAATCATTAGCAGTTGTTCGTTTTTTCTTTTTTCTTGTTTGAACAAAGAGGCAACTTCAACTAGCAGTGAGAAAGCTCTGTCTGCTTTTCATTAGACTAAGCACACAAACTTAAAGAGCGCACACCTTAGCCCTGAGACACACTGCCTGCTTGTACCTGAGTGTCGCTAGAAAAACACAGCGGCAGTGTTGCAGTGCACTGTGCATTTTGTGACTCAAAAAGTTCAATGTGCTTTCCAACCACCACATCATCCATCTTTGAGGAGAGGTCCGAAGTGAAAAGTTGAAGCAGAAACATGTTTTGTTTTTTTTTCCTCTCTCTCTCTCTTCTTTTATTGTTCCTTGTTGTCCAGCGCAAGAGACACACACATCTGAAAAAGTCTGCCTTTCGCCATGCATTTTTACATTATGTATGACTATTTTCTAAAACAAAAGCCAGCCAGAAGAAGCAGGTTTCCACCATGGAGCAGTTCAAGGCGCTGTCAATATGTCACAGCAGTTAAAAAATACAGAATTTTTTAATACATGCTATTGAAACATCTGAAATTATGACTGCGACATTGATACACATTATGGATTATTGATTGTATGATGTCTATATGATTCTGAACAGGTCAATTTTAATGTGTTTTCCTTTCATGTCTCATGGAAAAAAATGGGCGAGAATCCAAATCTATAAATGAAGCAACGCTGCAGCCGAGCAGCTCATGCAGACAGTGTGTCTGCTCTGATCCGTTAACGTGGGCGATGAAATGAAAAACAGGTTCTGAGACGCACATGCAGGCAGTGTGTCTCAGGCCTAACGCATAGAATAGTGAGCTGCTTGCTGCCTTTGAAATTGGTAAAACAGGTCATCCCTGGCTTTGAGTTCCCCCTCAAGTATCAGCCTCCATGTGAAAAATATTTGTGGGATGCATCACATACTCTCATTCTAGTGTGCCTTGTTGCTCAGTTCAGCTTAGCACTTGGTAGGTGAGAGAGCAGGGTTAAGATTGGCAGGTTTAACAGGGTGATTTTTTTTTTTTTTTTTTTTTTTTTTTGGAGTTGAATATCTGTCATTTTGAATGACAATTGTAGTCTTTTTCCATAGTCAACAAATGCCAGGCGTTGGATCAGTGGAAAGAGGCTTAACTATAATGACTATAATATGACTTTATATAGACCAGACTGTATGGGGGGGTTCAAATGATTCAAGCTTGTATTGAGTTCAGGTAATGTCTGGGTCAAATGTACCATGTATCAACAGTGCTCATTTGATAAATTGATATGGAAATTAAAATATTTATAATACCTGACAGATTGCAGAGCAAACAAACTGAAACTTCTGATTCACTCTGCACATTGAGCATTGCTAAGGTCACAAAGTATTTGTTACCTGACAAATATTTCTTGCCCTGCAATTTTGCTACTTTTTGACTGAGCTGTAAGAGCAGGGACAGTGAAGCTGGCTGGTGCTCTTTAACAATTATTTAGATTATTATTGGGCTGTTTAGTCTCTTCAGTTTCCCTCTGATTTTAAACTGCAATAATGGGTGAATGTGTTTCTTATGCCGTGCATTCATTATATTTAATTTGAATAGCATCAGATCTTGGTATCATTCATTCATTATGTTAATGTAGTGTGGTGATAATTGCAACACACTAAGCAGATCAAGTGCTTCGTGTTTGATGTTTTGATTATTTAAAATTTCATTTTCTGAGAAACTCCTGCCCACATATCTTCATCTGTGATGAAGGTTGGTCTGACCATCACTGTGAATTGTCTTGTCCTTCTGATTAACCTGGATATTACACACACAATCCCAATGTTCTGCCAATGACGTTTGTGTGTCAATGTAATTTAGTCCTTGAAATTTGTAAATAAAAGCTGCCATCCTTGACTTTGTTGTCTTTTCATCCTTTTCATCCAGATATTCACCACCTTGGAGGTGACCAAGCGCTCCGGTGGGGACATCGCCCAGGCTGGCTGCTGAGGTTAAACCCTGCTTGTTTAGCAGGCTGCTCTTATATTTGACCCTCCTCTAGACCCATGACATCTTGGCTCCCAGTCAGCCTTCAAACTCAGCCTCACCTCCAATAGCTCATTTTACAGAGCGTTTGATTCTCAGGACAAACCTAGCACCACAGGCAGCATCTGAATCAGTGAAAGCACTCGGTTAGGCTCACTGGGAGTTAAGAGCTAAGTGGAACAAGTCAGGACTTAGAACTGGAGTCTCTGACTGAGGTTATTTAATATGAGGACAGCCTGCTGAACAGCGGGGTTACTCTGCTGATACTTCTACTGGGCTCCAACAGTGTTTTTTCTCAGAGGAGCACCAACACACACTACCTTGTGGATGTGTGTCTGGGCTGTTTGTGACGTCCTGGCCCGTAACCCAAAATAATGAGGTGGGTGAGGATCGATGTCCCTCTGCAGAATCACCAGGTTGTGGCCCAACCCTTCGTCCAACCCCAAACTGAAAACACTTCGCGTTCACTCCCCTGTGTACACATTGAAATTGACTGTAGAAGGACAGATTTAATTTGGCACACACAGGATTTGACAAGATGCACGGTTCTGAAACTCTGCTACAACTTGTGATGGAAACTTATTTAATCTGGTGTGTGTATGTGTAGATTGAACGTGTTTACGTCTCTTTTGTCGAGCTTTCATCATCATTCCACACATTCCACGTACCAGGTCTCTTAAGATAAAATCAAGTTGTGCACTCGGTGTTTGTCTCTGTGTGAAGGAAGCAGGCTTTTCTGCCCTTTGCATAAAAACTGAGTTCTCTCTAAGTGCTTATCAGGAAAAGCCTGCAGACATCAGGACCTGCACCTGCTGCATCACAACAGTTTCAGGAAGAATCCAATGGAAAGTAAACAGGAGTTGTACTGAATGTTGTTCCAACAAAAGCATTTTCTCAAGTTTTTACTCTTATTAATTTAATACTTGTTTGTTTCATCTTGCTGTTCGCCTCTGCATTATGTGTATGTAAAAGATGTGTTCAGTCTGCTAGAGGACAGTATGACTGACTGCTGTCAGTTACTTCGGTCATCTTTCTAAATGACTTGGTGTCAAACCACTGTAGACAAATTCTCACACAAGATGTAATAAAGTAAGAATTCATCTTCACCTGTGTCATATTTTAATTTGGAGCAATTTCAAATGCACCTACAACCTGAAGCTTATCAGATTTAGACTAACTGATGTTTTCATGAGCTGTTGTACTGAACAAAGAGCTGTTGAGCAGACGCCATCCTCTCCTATTTCTAAGAGAAATGAAATGGCATGAATAGTCTCCCTGGTTTGGTGATTAAGTAGCTGCTTCCTGTAATTGAAGAGAGAATGGACGAAACGAGAACAAATCATTCGTTTAACATTACAGCTGTACAGCAACAGAGACCTCGGGCACACAAGCTGGGTAACAGCTAGCAGGCAGGGCATACATGGAGAACATTCACCAAGCTGCTTGCATGGTGTATGCACACAGCCAATCACATGACCCCAGGTCTCCAGCAGTTATGATTCTGGCAAGCTAATATCACATAAAATGAAATTAAGCCTATAGTTGCATTGTAAAATCAGCTCTCCTGTTTTAAAACTGACAATAATCTGATGATTTTAATTAATTGCCTCAGCTTGATGTGGAAAGTCTGTATTGCTGCAGCACAATTTGAACACCCAGGAGATGATGTGGGGAATATTTTTAGTACTACTCACTGGATCAAACTAATCCCGTCGAAATTCAGCAGCCTATTCATACGGTCGACATCAGAGAGCAGAGGAGGAATAATAGCATCATCTGCGTGTGTGGGACTATTCAGCCTCCACAAGCGGCGGCCATGATCAATAGCACCTGGGCTGGTGTGAAGCCTTTGTTGGGCTCACATCTGAAAACACTGTCACCTGCACAGGCTGCCATGACAACTCCCGCTTTGATGGGTTTATTTGGCAGATGTCCATCTTGATGAGGACTGTCGGCCATATGAGATCACTAATTCTCTGGTGCAACACAAAAACCTGATGTTTAACTGAACTCAAGCTACTGCAGCAATGCTCAGCAAACTCCAAAGGTTATTGCTGGAAATGAAGGAATGAGGAAACTGTCCGCTGAGGTTGACTGTGGACATTTATGTCTTCATTTATGTGTTTGTGTGCTTCCCTTTAATAAAACCACAACTACTGTGTAAAGGGTTGACCTGATGTCCTAATTTGTACATCAGAGAATTTTAACACCTCAGTACTGTAATATTAAATATACTGGAATACATTACATCTGAATCTTCATTTACCTTTTTATTTTCAGCACAAATACTCATGCCCAAACTCCATAAATTTGAGGACTGTTTTTAGTGAAAATTCATTTTGCTTGTGGTTATTTTGTGTTTCCGTGCTCTTTTTGTTTCTTGTTAAACAGCTCTTTGCAGTTACATTTTTCTTTGAAGTCTCTTTGTACTTAATTTACACATCATTGTTGCTTTGCACCTTTGTAGATATTTTCCATATTTTTGTTGTCATTTTATATCTTTCAGCGGTTGTTTAACATCGTGGGTTCTATGGGTTCTTTTGTGTTTCTGCTACGGTTTTATGTCATTGTGGTTGTTTTAGATCTTTTTGTGATTGTTTTGCGCTTCCTTGTGGTCGTTTTGTATCTCTCAGTAAAGAAATGTGCTCACAATATCCACAAATAACCAATCTTTTTGAGGGCTTGATGGCAGTTCTGTTTATACTAAACATTAGCTCAAAAATATTTTGTTTAATTTTTATTTAAACTTTGTTTTGCAGAATATCTTTCAACGATCAACCTGCATATGCTGTTTTTTTTCAAGTTGTTTTACCCTACAGTCCATAAGGTTGAGACATTTAACTTAGCTATGGCCTTAAACAGGAAGACCCCACAGTGGACTTGTCTTTCCTCTCTGTAAAGCCACTTAGCCCTCATGCTGGGTCAATTACATGTTAAACCTCTTTGTTTTCCTGGTTAACAATGACCGGTACGTTAATACTCTTTATAAAAACTGTAACAATGTATTATTGGAACTATTTGTTGCGTTAGATTTTTTAAATCAGCTTAGGTTCTTGTGCTATGCTTCATGTATCCGATCCTACACACCTTTCATTTTAATTCTAAAAAAACATGAAATGTGGATTATTCTGACTAAGAATTCTTCAGATGAAACACAGTATACTGTTTATCACAGACTACTTTGGGTCACAGTTCCCAAGGACAACATTTTCATACTGTCACACAAAGTAACACTTGTGTTCCAGGTCAAAAGTGACCGGGATGATTTTAATTGTGGACTTTTGAAATTATAAAAAAAAAAAAAATCACTATTTTAAAATATTCCAAGATCTATTACGTATTTCATTAAAGAAGAACTAACAATAGTAATATTACAATCAGCAAATCATCACGTGTGTTGCCTGATAACTGAGCAGTAACTGAAAACAAAATTAGGCACACGTTGGACAATATCAGCAGGCTGTCACATGTGCTTTGCAAATGTATGTATTGCATTTATGGCGCATCATGCTTGTTTTTACATCTCTGGGCGGCCACATACTGCACTTCTTCCTTTTGTCACCTCTTTCTTGCAGCAATAATATCTTTTTTATTTCATGATGCATCCAGGCATCGTTTTCACTGATCACATCTAATCTGTGCTTCCATATTCAAATGCATAGAACTGACTCAGTGTTGTTTATAAATATAACGTGAACTTCACCAAGGCTGATCTTTTATAGTGCAGTTCAGACAATCTGATGATAGAAAACAAATAACCAAAAAAGAAAAATAACCAGGGAACCAAAGGTTTATGTGTGTGTGCCCATTTGATAAATGAGGATGTGCCTGAGATCAATTTTTTACACTAGTTGTAGTCTCCCCACTTTATTTCTAAATACTAATAGAGAATAATAAAGTTGAAAAAGCACAAAAAAAATCATGCAAATTAATAACATATTGTGTGTTGCAATCCTCTTTGTAGACAAAGTCATGGAATCTTAGGTCAGTCAGATCAAAATAAAATAACAGTTTTTAGAAATAAGACCGAGACACAGCATGAGGGGTAACTCGTTTCCCCTCCTCACATTACACCTAATACCTTCTGTGTGTAGAGAGCTGGTTATAAAGGAAGCTGCAGCCTTGCCTGAGACTTTGCAGTCTCACCATGACTAGTGGGTTTCCTCGCATACCATTTCTTCACTGACCATCCCAAGCTGCTGCCGAAACCCATACTCACATCATCAAATGTCATTAGGTTGCTGTGAACTCATCATGACTGGGATATTTTTTAACGTTGCGCTTGCTGCCAATGAGTAACCCGAGGTCTGTCTGTAATATCACTTTACGTCCACTGACATTGTGTTAAATGTGGTTACTGATTGATGGGATACGCCCTGAGGCGTAGAGTCAGGCGCACTTACCAGGAAACGTTTTTTTTCCCTCACATTTTCTGTAAGGAAATGAGAATGAGGGCGTGGACGGAGCTAAAAATGCTCTCCGCTTTGATTCATGTTAGAGGGACACTCATTCACCTGAAACATTAAGGAAGCATCAGTTGCTCCATCATATACTCGTTTTTATTGTGTAACTCACGGTGTCCTTGTCTTCAGTGTTGACACTTTATAACAGTGTAATACAGAAACTAAGGTGAGATCACCATGATGAGTAAAACCCAAAAGTCTAGGAGCACATTAGGAACGAGATCAGGGCCTTTGCACCAGTGCAGTACATGACTCGTGTAATGTTGTGTTCATGTATTGCTTATATATCATATGGCAGATCTCCAGCTCCTGGAGAAAATCTAACTCTTACTGATGAATCAGGAAAGATAGTTCTGTAGAATCTGGCAGCAGTTTATTGACTAACCACAACACATAGTCTGATGGCAAGTCTTAGAAGTGCTCTCAACCCCAAATAGAAGGAAAGAATTTTTGATTTTATTATTTTACTTTAGTTATTTATTTATGTTTTATTCCTTTCTTTGTTTAGGTTCCTTTTACATTGTTTTATTCCCTCTCTGTGAGTCCATATATATATATCCCCTACATTTCATTTGAGATATACTGTATAAGTGAATATAACTAAATGACGTTTATATGTAAGCGTGAACGTGTAAATGTGTATGGTGTCTGCATCACCATCTGTTGTGTTTCATGTTCAAAATGAGAAAAATCAATAAAGAGAGTGGGGAAAAAAAGTGATCTCCACCTGCTCTGACACACAATCTCTGGTGTTCCTGTGTTTAGTTTTGCAGACTATGCTGCTGCTGACAGCCACTGGCCTTTAGATGGCAGCCTGGTCTCACTGATGTCTTTGTCCGAGACGTGCTGAGAGGATTTCTTTTTTTCTGAAGAATGTTTGTCATCCTGGTCAAGGTCATTGAGGAGGAGCTGAACTGGGAGCAACTGGGGTTGATGTTTCACCTTTAAGTCATGAGGCTCCAGTTCAATTTGCTGAATAAGGATATTTTATAACAGCATGACAGAAGTAAAGAACTTCCACCATTTTATCCTACAGCCCCACAGGAGGCAACTGGCTACTGAAACAGTGTTTTACTGTGATGAATTTCGACACCGGCCTTTTTACGCCAGAATGAACTGACACTAGCTCGGTTAATTAACATCATTCAAACACAAATGAATCCCTGCTCCCTTTGTAATGACAGGCAGTTGCACACTGGTCTGATCTGGTTTTCTCGTACATGATGTTCCCTGTAAACCAGAATGCACCTCCTCCTCCTCTTCTGCTGCAGAAAATGTGTTTGTAATGAATCTTGAGGGCAGGTTTCCTTCATGGGCTTGCAACATATATAGTGGCTCTCCAGCTGGGAGTTGAATCTTGGACTCGTATCAGATGCACAGAGGTAATACAGCTCCTCTCTGTCTGCAGTGCAACTGTTTCCACATTTCACATATTGTTGAACAGAGGAGACAGGGAAATGTGAGCTCTCTTTATTAGGTTTCACTTCTTTTAACTTTATGTGTGCATGTATTTATTTATCATGGACTATACGAGTGATGTGCTATGACTTTTACAGCTGGTCAAACAGAGGTTGCTAGTAGCACAAAGGCTAAAGTGTGCTTACAGCGCACTGCTACATTCACATGATTGTTCTCTCTCTCTCTCTCTGTGTCACTATGCACTCAACCTGCATACTGAAAGATGCAGCCCAACTCCTCAAATAATATTCTGTCTCAAACCATCTGCAGATCTTTCACACAAATAATACATTTCATCTTCTCCCTTATTCACTTAATCACTTAATGCCCAGGGTGCAAATTTAGTTTTCATGCACAAGTGTGCAACATCATCTGTGATCTCTGAATGGTGGATAGATATAATGGCTTAAAGTCAAGGGGGCAGTAAATAACATGATGACGCAAACCTCAACGTTTTATATGTTATTATCATTATTAAGGGCCCCAAGTCTAATAAATGCGCAAAAAATTATGTCACTTAGGTCAGAGGATATACTTTTCCTTGATGGTATGACTGGTATAATCCATCCTGACAGCAGCTTTACATTTCCTGCCAGGAGTTCTTTTCACTAGTTTAAACAAAATGAAAAGAGCAAAGCCATTACATTTTGGTTTGTTTTTGTTTTTTTGAAGCATTGGATATGTGTACTTTTCCAAGTTAATGGATCATACTTAACTAAAATGTCATATTGATGGCAACAGTCTGTTTTTTATTTATTGATTTCAGCGCTCCAAGTATTGTTTACAATATCATAAAAGAAACATTTCATAACTTGTCAAACACATACCGTAATTATTCTCCAGTCAAATTATGTCTGACCACAATGACCTATTTAAATTTCATGATCTTTCTTTTTTTCGAAGTAAAGTTGTGAAAAAGCTATGATTCCCTTTATTGGAACAAGTGCGCTGCCTTTTATGAATTTACAAATACAGGTTTAACACTTCAATTTGTACCGTTTGTGAAGACTAATCCTTATCTGGTAGAAGTCCTACAGTGAGAGAGAATTAAGATGGAGCGCTGAATTCACTCAGCCTCTTGCCTCATCAATAAACAACCTCCAAGAATTCAGTTTGGTAGTAAACTGAGCTTTTTAATTTGAAACAAAACCAAACTGATTCCAACTGTCAGGCCAATATAATACATTTTCTTTTGTTTAAAATTAATTTCCCTTTATTTTTTATAATGATTGTCACTGTTGAAAATCGAGATTTTTTATTGAGCTTTCAGAGAATTTTCCCACTGATTGAAATTCTTCTCTTTTCTACCATTAAAAGCCATTTAATTTTATTCATATCATCAGTCTTTTGTTTATTCCTGCTTGTTTCTCCTGCCAAATGGTGTAAATAAGTACTTAATCCAGAACCTTGACCACAAAATTGTTTTTTGAGCCACTTTCATGAGGAGTGTTGAAAGATTTTATAACCTCATTTATCTTTCAGCGTAGCGGAGATAAATCTTTTTTCACCAGCCTTCTACCACTAAGCTGCTGGGAATGTAATGCCTTTCTCCAGCCTTTGTTTGCATCTGTTTATAGACATTTTGTGTATCTTTGTGTTGGTCTCATATCCTTGCTGTTCTTTTGCAACTGAAGCCCAGGGGACCCCTGATTGTTTTGGCCCTTGGGTGCCTGTTTTTTTTTTGGTTTTTTTTCTGTCCACTAGCCATTCATGTTTGGAGCAAAACAAAAGTTGCTTATTGTTGTTTATCACTTTGCTCACAGACCAGATTTAAATTGGCAGGTTTTCCAGTTCCTGTGCCGAACCTGCTTCCATAACCTTTGACAATGGTTGACTCAACTTGACACCTCTGGCTTGATCAGTCAGTCGCTGGAAGAATGTGAACTGATTTCTGACTCTGCTAACCCACCAACAGTTACCCATCATTCCATTCTCAGACAGCAAACACTGACAGGCTTCACACCACCTTACCATCAGGGCAAGAGTTTGATCAGTCGCGTGGCTCCTAACCCATCCTGACTTCTCCCAGGGATCTGATCCATGAAGCCTGGGAAGACAGACATGAGGAATGCAGGGAAGGTCAGAGGTCAAAAGCAGTTCAGCAGGAAGTCCTCTGTGCTCTAATTAGCTAAACCTGGGATTGTGTCTTGAGATGGATGGAGTTAAAACGCTGACTGGTTTACCCCCCATTGGGCAGGAAGGTTCAAAATGGGAGCAGCTGTATTACACACCAGATTTCAGTCCAAATGTGAGGGTCTTGCTAGAGTCATGTGCTATGTCCTTTGAAGGCTACAGTCTCTGTGTTGCCACCATCAGATACAATGTCTCAAAATGCAATTCTCTTATTTATGAGCTATTCTACTTTTTTCAACCTAGTCTCAAATTTACTGATGTGTTGATGTTGAACACAGAGTGCTGGAGCCAAAATTCCAAAGTGGATCAAGAGATTATGGTTTGGTCCAAATTTGTTCCATCAGACTCATCCCATGAAGTCGTACTCGCTCTTGACACAAGGCCAGGGTTTGCACTGTAATCCTTCACAGACAGCTCTGTTATATCAGACTGTCACTGTAGGATAATATTGGTCTTCAAGTGTTTGCTGGTGAGGACAGCAAACAGCAGAAGTTCATTGTCATTAAACTGTGATCAGACTCATAGCTTTATTTATTGGGGGAATCACAGCATCTGCAGTGCACAGTCATCATATAACTGAGGTGACTTAGTAAAATTATAGAATAAACAGAGTAATACTAAATTACTAAATGCTTTTGTTAAAATGTTAAATATCTTATATATATATATATATATATATATATGGAGGGAAAATTAAGATATATATATATATATCTTAATTTTCCCTCCAAAATACATTGTACCTACAGTGAGACATTTTACAACTTCATCATCGTCTAAAATATTTTTTTACGCATTGAATACTGAAATTTTTAAAGTGATTTCTTATGTGTTGTATCTATAGTTAATCAGAGTCTGTGCCACCTGAACAGTAATTTAAAGAGGACACTGAACTCTGACGAACATAAACATATCTAACATTCCTAATATTGCCAGTAATAGCATGAAGCTAAAGCTCTGTCCTGTTGTTCAATATGAAGTATACCATGACTTGAACTTTGTCTTTAGTCGTATTTGTTTTTCAGTTTAGGGTTGCACCACCGCAGTTTACTGAGCCAAGGATGAGAAACTAATCATTAAATTCAAAATAGAGGGGGAAAAAAGTGTGATTAAACAAATAAAAGCCAGGCACATCAGACATTGATTTAGAAGTGAGAAATGAAGTAATGTAGAGAAGGTGAGGGGAGAAAACCAGCAGCAGATGTAACAGTTGAAGTATTCCTCTGTAACACAGAAAGTGTGTATATACACACTGAGCATCAGGATATGCGTTCATGCCGGCTTCAAAATAAAAGTATGGAATTGCTTGACACTTGAGCTCGTATTTGTGTAAGTATTGTTGTTTGACCTAGTAAGCATTGTGTTAAACAGTACCCTACTGAATGTTGTGTGTGTGTGTTGTGTCTATCACCGTCACCAGCTTTTTATCTGAGGTGCCGATATCCATAAGATGTCAGACTGATTTTAATAACCAAACATCTTCTCAGAGCACTTTTACATTTCCTCTCTAAAGCGTCTCTCAGAAGTGCTGATGACAACAGGCCAGTAAGCCAATCAGAAGACAGGAATTGAGCCAATAAAGATTACTGCTTTGTTGGGACATCACAAGTTTCTGACAGCTGACTGTGAACATTTCTGTCTGGTCTGAAACCTTCAATACTTTTACAATATCAATTTAGAATCCTTCCCTGATTTATAATCAAACAAGACATGGAAGTGTCTTATTTTCCAAATACAAGTCAATTCAAACGAAAGTATTAATATTATGCAATACTTCATCACAGTAAAAGCCATAAACTCAAGTCATGTTAGCAACATTTCTTTTGGCGAAAAGGTGAAGAGTTTCCTTTCATAATAATAGAACTGTAGTACATTAGCGTATAATGGCAATATTAATTATACACTATTCAAGTGTTGTGGACAAGAAGGTTGTGGGTTCAGTTCCCAGCCTGGGGCCTTTCTGTGTGGAGTTTGCATATTCTCCCTGTGCCTGCATGGGTTTCCTCCAGGTACTCCGGTTTCCTCCCACCATCCAAAGACATCATGTTTGGGTTAACTGCTGACTCTAAATTGTCTGTAGGTCTGAGTGTGAGTGTGAGTGGTTGTTGGTCTCTGTCTGTCTCTGTTTGTTGGCCCTGTGATGGACTGCTGACCTGTCCAGGGTGACCCCGCCCTCACCCAGAGTGAGCTGGGCTTGGTTCCAGCACACCCTGACCCTGAAATGGATAAGCAGTAGAAGACGAATGAATGAATTTTCCATTTGTTGATTTCATCCTACATGCAATAATAAAAATAAACTAAAATAGTTATCTCTATTATAATTCCTCCAGTTTATTAAACAAGCTGCTCTGAAGTCTGCAGAAATTGGTTCAGTTTCTGGTTTGGAGGCAAAGTTAAGGGAAAGTTGCATATTTGTCTGTTTAGGCTGAACTAGAAGATTTGTGATTCCATTAATTCAACTAAAAAAGATTGGTCACAATCAGTACAGTTGTGTTTGTTTTTTTCTTTGTTTTTACTCATCTCACCTTAGAATAAAGGATGTACAGCCACTGAAGTCTATTCGTTTCTAAGTGATCGTTTTGATGATCAAACTAAGAGTGAAGGCTTAAAACGTCGACCCTCATTTAGACCAGCCACAACCTGCAGTCACTGGTTGGGACTTTTATTGCTGAGGGGTCATACCGGAAACGTCGAGCGGAGCGCAGCAGCTGAGTTCGGAGAGGAGCGGCGCGTCGGTGTTTGGGGAGAAAGGGGTTAAGCGGCCGACCAGGCGGATAAATCCCCCCTTTTACACAAACACAGCGGTGGCCTGTGCTCGGACTGCACCGGCCTGATCCGCCTCCTCTCCGGCAGCGTCAGTGTGTGCCGGCCGGCTCCTTCGCTCCTTTCCCTCCTTCCCCGCTGGCGGCTGGACATGCAACGATGTCCGCAAAAATAAGGAGCGACAAAGGTCAGCCAGCCGGATCGATGCTCTTATCGGTGATAAAGTAAGGCGCCGCCGTCGGAACAGCAAGGAGAACAACAGCAACAACAAAAAAAGCCCCTCTTCTTCGCATGAACCCCGGCAGGAGTCGGTCCTTCCCGCACACTCAGCATGAGGAAACCTAAAGTCGCTCGGATGCTTTTCGCCTTATTTCTGGGCTGTTTCGTTATGGTCATCCTCTACTTCAACAGCAGCCTGAAGCCAGGTGAGCCAAATCACTCTGTTGCTCTTATCTGTTTTAGCGCCGATTCGAACCCGATTTTCTTGGAACAAAATACCCCCAATTTAGGTGAAAAGCGGGACTTTCAACTGCTCTGAAGATTTCAAAGAAATCTTCCTGAAAACGAAAAGCTGTCGCCACCGAACTGCATTAGCAGCGTCAAACGTTAACATGTGTTCCACTTGTTCTATTACCACTCCTTTGTCATCAAGTGTAGGCTTCAGTTCAGGTATTTCCCATCTGCCAACAGGGTCAAATAAATGAGAAGGCTTAACAACACATTTAACATTCAAGAGACTCTTTTAAGTTAAAGATTCGAAAAGGATAAAACGCGTTTCTTCAACAATGAAGTTTACAAATAGAACCCATTCATTTCAAGCTGTACGGTAACAAAAGGCGGCCGTCTGTCTGTGTTGTGTGGCCCGTTGGTTTGATCTCAGTAGTTCAAGCCACAGACGGTCAGCTGGTGTCATTTGGTTTAGGTTTGGTCCACTTGTCTTGATAATAAAGGCCATTCATGTTACACACAGCCACTGCTGTGAGGCAAAGTAATAATCCAACAGTCATCACCAACAGCATGAATGGATGGAAAAAGGCTGGAGAAGTGATTATGTCTTATTTTCACTCTGTCATTACAGTGAATCATTCCTGTGTGCCATCATGTTGGCCTCTCCAACCCTCTATTTTCCCCACGAGCCACAGATTTTGTCTGAGGAACAGTTTCATTACCAGCCTGATTTGCCCAGTGTTTCCTCTGCTACGTGGAGGAAGGCTGGGAGAGGTTACAGCTGGCTGGTGGTGGGGTTGGCCCTCACTGAGATCAGTTTCCACCTCCTCCAGGGCCCTCTCTGCCACACACAATGGTCTCATTCAGACATGCCCAGCAATATCATGGGCCAAAAAGCATATATAGCCCGTGCTATGAGGAGGATTTTTCAAGAGGGAGGTCGGTCAGTTCTGGATGTGTGAGATGCTGTCACAACATACCACTGAAAAGTATTTGCTGGTATGTGCCGCAGCACTACCAAGGTACATTTTTGGTGGTGTGTGGAATCATTCAGGGTTGTAGAGTTAAGCTTGAGTCTCTCGAAAGGTTGAACACTGTTCACCTTTCTCCCGTGAGTGTTGGGTGGCGATGTTTCATTTACAGTAGCTGCTTTTATATGTTGTTTCCCTGACTGGTCTTCATGCATCACACATACAACACTTTGGTTTTTCTGGAGAAGCTATATTAAACTCTGAGTCTGCAAAGAAACAAGTCAGACATGTAATAGAAGGGGAAAAAAATCAAAGATGTATGACATTAACGGTGACAGCATTATATTGTATTGTACTTTTATTCAATTATTTAATTATTTGCTATATTGCCAAATCATAACATACATTTCTTCAAGGCACTTTACAAGGTGAGGTCAAGACCTGACAATGCTATGGAGACAAAGCCACTGTGACACAATGAGCAGCACTAAATGGAAAGTTGAATAGACACTTGAACATGGCGATTATTAAGGGGGCTTGTTCTACTTGTGCTCCTCCTGCTGTAAAAAGTCAAGCTGTGTGGAAAACGAAGTCCCCATAGATGGTAGTGTAGTCTGGAGTCTCTCAAACCTTTTGAGAACTTGCAGAGCAGAGAATGGTGGCGATGCCCGTCGCTCTCACTGTACTTGACAAGCTAAGATGTGTGAGATATTGTTCTTATGTGTGTTCAGAACGCTATTTCAGTCCCTTTAAAAAGCTGAACTAGTCACATATACTCACAGAAAGCGAAATGGTGGTTGCTGCTACAGAGAGTTTGTTGTGGTTGAGATTCGACAGTACATCTGTTTGACCAGATGGGACTGGTAGGTGAGGACCGCTTGGCCAGTAATGACCCTTCTCCGACACCCAGGAAATACCTCGGTATTGATTTGGTACCACTTCTTGGAAGCTCTAGGAACTTGTCTCCCAAGGTTTAGGTTTAGCTATGGGAAAAAATGTAATTCACCCTTTATGGATTGTTTAATGGCTGCTATAGTTTGAATCTCATGTTGAAGCTCACTGGCTGAATTTTGCAAAAACAGATCTGGTGAATTTGTTTAGTCTTGGCAAATAAATCAAATGATTAAAGCGTCTCAGAAAAAAAAAAAAAAAAATACTTGTGTGAAATTCTTTCAGGGGCCACACTTAAAAATAAGTGGCGTTATCCATTTACTTTGCTGCATCCTTTTATATGTTGGATCGAAAAAGTGGTAAACGGCAGCAAGTCAGTCCAACCAGGGTCTAACCTGACAGTCTCTGATTCTGTTCACAGCAACCAGTGCATGCATGGCAACAAAGAAGGATGTTATGGTTTACACAAAGATAAACTTTATGTAGGGTTTGGCCTTGTACCATGTGGGTGCAAATGCTCTGAGCAGGCGAGTCCCTGGAGTCATTCCCAGCCGACCCGACCCTTTCCTGCTTGCGTTAGTCATTCTCTTTCTCTCTACCCCATTTCCTAGCTCTCTAGATTGTCCTATCAAAATAATAAAGCCAAAAGCCAAAAGGAACAAAAAAAAAAGAAAGAAAACTGCAGATAGAGTCCACTTACTGTATAACCTGATGGAACGGCTGTTTGCAGCTGATGTGCTTATCTGTACCTTACAGACATCCCAAATTAATTCATCAGAACATGCTCCACAAGATACATAGGGTCAGCAGATATGGTAAAAGCTGGAATATATTTTTAGGCGGCTGCCGAATTTTGGTGTCGCACAGCTTGAAAGCAAATAGAAAGCTTCTCGTGTTTCAGCCATTAAACTTTGCCTGTCAGCTTTAAATGATTTTAAATTGGTTTCAGACGCACCTCCACCGTTCCTCTCCTGCTCTCTCTGGGGTAAAGGTCATATTGTTTGCTCAAAGGCTATATAACACTGCAAGAAAGCAGCCACATAACATAACAGGAATGCACTCCCAAGACAGGGTTAGACAGTGTAAAACAGTTTTGTTTTCAACTGCAGTGGTCTGCATGCAGCATTCACTGACTATTTTAAGTGTAGGATAATGACATAGGGGCAGTAGGTTTATGGTACATTTTGTGTACTCTGCATTGTCACCCATGCAGAATGCAGAGATTAGAGTTTTACAGAAAATGGGAGCTCTGAAAATGACAGGAATTTCTGAGTCTGTCTCAGGAGAAATGACTCAAAAAGATGGAGTGTGTGTGACATATTTACAACAATGGCAGCTGTGTTTTCACTGTAAAGATTACAAAGACACAATAAGTGAGGAGCACGATGGCTGTGTGCTGCTGCTGGTCTGGACTGCGGTATCCTATGTTTTAAACATTACCGGGATCTTCCTGCATACATCCCCTTGAGATGAAACCCAAAGCTATAACTGACGTGTGGTCAGCAACGTTTGCAGATAAAGATTTGAGCTGATGATTATCAGGTAGCTAGTTCTAGCTATTGAATTACAAGCAGAATCTATGAGCACCGTCTGGGCCTTGGGGCAGCTGCGATTATCCTCATACAGAGTAGGTATGCCCGCCTCATACCTGCTGTGTTTGGGCTTGACTGGAGCCTAAGAGAGTCATAAAAATGAACTGTTCAGTCCTCCATCTTCATCGAAACACCTGCAGTGTACGAAACACATTTGCTCCAGGGCAGGTTTGGATATTACACGGGCTTGACGGTGGAAAACTACTGGTTGGATAGACTAGTGCCGGTCCCTTCATGAAGACCGGATGTGACTCTGTCCAACAAAAAACAAACTGAACACAACGGTCACAAAGGAACAGTGTGTGACCTAATCATATGATACCAGCTCCAATCAGTTCCCCATGCCTGTCAGACCCTCAGCCATCTGAGGCTATCTGATGACAGGTCAGGGAGGAGGGAGTTCCAGCCAGCTTCATCTTCCTGACATACAGTTGCAAGAACTGATTGTTTAGCAAATGCTCTGGACTATGAATGTTGGGGTTTTTTGGGTTTTTGTTTGGGGTTTTTTTTTATAACTAAGTACATCTACCGTACTAGCTCTAAGTATGTAAATATATTTTGACAAATAATGTATCAGTTGCCATGAAATTCATTATAGAACATCTTTCATCTGGAGCCAGAAATATATCTGCACTGTCATAAAACGTGAGCCAGATATTCATAGTGCCAAGTAGATGTTGCTGTTGTTGATATTCTAATCATCATACCATACAATTAAAATATCTCACACCGGAGAAAATACACAGAAAAAGGTCATGTAATAACTGGTAAAATGTTTGCACAACCACCAATTTCATGAAAGTCCTGACCAGTGTGTTTAGCGTTTACTTAATGCACCACAGTGCTTCCAGACCGACAGAGCTGCCACCTTGGCTCTATTTTCGTCTCTTATTCTTGTTTTTATTCAGATTGTGCTAAATTCTGGTTTTTCTTGAACAAAGGTAGTGCACTCCACAAACTGACTGCTATCTCCTAGTTTAAACTCATGATAAAGGCACATGACAGCTTGGAGTGTGGTGGGCAATCCATTTAGTTTACTTCAGGGATTTGACACAACTTTGGACATCCACTAACTCAACAGCTGCATACTATTTGAATGCAGGTGTGCTGGAAGATGCGACTGGATACTGAAATTATCCAACTGACATTTCAGCGAGCCAGCTAATTCTACAATTCTACAAAGGCACCTAAGCCCCTTGTAACCCTGAGCCTCTAAACAGGATCAGAGACTCTTCTCACATCTGTACGCATTCTTTTAAAGACTCGATAAACAGACACTACACCACCCAAATGCCTCTGCTTTGGCACTAACACCCCTTAGACACACATTTGTGGCCTAAAAGGATTATGCTTTCCCTTGTACAGTGCATGTCTCAGTAAAGCTGCTCTCTGGCAGGAGAGGCCGAGGACCCGGGCAGGGGGCCCCAGTTTTCCCACTGAGACCTAAACACAGAGCGTCATTTATGGCCTGCTCAGGAGGTACACACATCAGCCTTTCTATATTTTGCATTTCCTAAGGCCTTGGTTCTGTAGGAGCAGAGAGGAATGCTGCAGAGGTTTGGGTCTAGACAGGGTTAAATCAACAAGACTACTCCTTCCTTTGAACAGTCCTTAGGTGGGGCCGGTGGATCTCCTCAGTGGAGGAATTTGAGCTAACAGCTGAGACAGTGTTTGCTTTCAATAGGGCATGGATTGAGTCCCTAGCTTTTTAGAAGCTGTGTGTGTCTTTGTGACTGTTTCCTTAAATTTTGGAGTGCTACTGTATTTTCTAAAAATATATCTTCACAGTGTGCACATCCATTATCTGCTTCTCCTGAACAAACTAATATCCTAAGATCTGACTCCCGTGACGTAGTCATCTTATTCTTAGTTAAATACCTTGTGAAAAATGCTGATTGTAAATTTCCCACTCGCCGAGTGATGCCACATTAGCAGAGGAGTGGTGAGACACAATGCACTCTTTCAGTGTGTGATCTCAGCTTGTTGCTGAAATGCTCACAGACTGCCAGGAATTTTTTAGTTCCTAAATTATTTCAGATATTACTTCTGCTGACTGGCTTTGGGAGTGGTCCTGTAGGAAATGTGTTCCAACAGTGACTTTATGGTAGTTTCCATAAGGAAGTGGTGATGTGTTTAGAAAACTGGTCAAACAAATCGGCGTACTGTTGCTCCCCTCATATTAGTAACAGGAAGCTGAGGAGAACAACCTCTCCTTGGCAGCAGTGTGCAGCAGCATCTCTCACTCAGTTTATTCCAGTAATAGGGTAAATTTGCCCTCTTGGCATAGGTGGATCTGCTAAGAAAGGACATCATTCACATTCTCTGGGAATCAGTTATGACTGTTATTCAAATAATAATCATGACATCTTGGCAGTTTCAAAATATTTTATCAGCAATCATCACCAAAATTTATACTCTTCTCTAAAATATAACACTCGCTCTAGCGGTTAGTTATCTCATTAACTGCACACTGTGACTCCACAGGCATTTAAATCATGATCATAGCGGCGGTTGGTGGATTTACTTGAAACGGTGAAGCAATTTCATGCTAAGGTTTCCTGTTGATTACAACCAGAGATTCAAAATGGAGGAAGCTACAGTAGTTTACAAATTGTGCTGCAGCATGCCAACTGTTGGCTAAGTATTTTCTTAATACGTGCAGATTCATTTCATCATCCTCAGTTTTAATCAGGGTATTACCATATGCTTTAAAGTAATTCTTCTTTTCTGCAGAATTATGTGTTATTTTAATTCTGTATGCCGTGACCTCATTTGGACTTTTGTAATTCTTGTAGTCTGTTCTGTGAAAAAAGCCAAGTTTAAATCCGTCCAACTAACCAGCTGCAACAGGCTGAAATCATATTCAAGGGAGTTTTAAAAAAGGTGTAAATACACTCGAGTTGAGAGAAGCAATGAAGACAAATCATTGAAGACAAATTAAAGTGTTTGCATTTTTGCTTTTTTAGTTTACGTTCAAAAGATATCAAGTCCTCAATCTCGGTTTTTAGGCTTCTACATCCTTATCAGTTACCCACGAATGCAGTGTGCACATTTCAGTGAGCTGTTGGGTTCATTTCAGCATGTCACAGGCAGGCTACGCTAAATCATTACGAACTCAGTATGAAATTTCACTGGTGAGGTCCGCGTTGTATACTGAACCATATTCATTGGTCATAACTTTACATGTCTCATCGGCAGCCTGTTCTCCCCATTACTGTGCCACTGGCTTTACAGCTTATAAGCAGCTTGGCACACAGGACTGGTCTGATCACACCACAGTGAGGAAAGAGGCACACACACAGAAACATGGTTGCTATTAGAGTCTTTCTCTCATTTTAAGACAGTCTGAATTCACGCTGTTTTAATTTTATGCTCGATTAATGGATTAAGTGTTAATCTTTTGCATTTTTTTAAATGTAGTTGTAGTCAGACAACACATTACTTAGTTCTCAACACCCGCATCAAAGAAGAAAAGGTTCAATGCTCAAGTTTTCTTTTCAAACATTAAACTAGTTTAAACTCGTTCTTTCTGTTGAAATGCTCTGAGTAACACTGCTGATGGACAACTGTTAAGAGATATCTGCTGCAACATCAGCTGGCCTTATTCTATTATAAATGCTTTGGCAAAGCACTTGAGGAACTTTTGTTTTGTCTCAAGCTAATGATTTCATTTAAACCCAAATACTAAAGAGGATATCATAACAACAGGGGATGTTACAGTACTTATTATACGTATTCATACCAAGCAGCAAGCGTTAGCACAAAGGAGCATGAGGCTCATATGGCTCAAATGCTTACGTTATTTTTACATGCTGCACTTTAATTGATCTTTGTTTCATTTATTTTTATTTTACTAGCTAGAACCAGGCAGTGCTGTGCGATATATAAGAATTTATATCTCAATATAGAATTTATTTCTTAAAATTATAATATATATATCCAAACCAAAACCAAACAATTTAGCTCTGGTTCCCCCTTTTCTGCACCAATTCCTCTTTGTGTTCTGAGATGTAAAGATGCTACCGCAAAGCAGTAGCGTTACTGCAGTTACATTCGCTGAGCTAAGGTATGTTTTTATTTAAAGATAACCATCCTTTGTTCAGAGAATTGTTATGTTTGATGTTTTCACCGTTTTATGTGGAAAAATAAGATCAATTTTTTTTTCTCCTTTTTTCTGAATCGAAAATGTACCAAGCTGTGATCTCAAAACCGAGGTACAGAGAGACCTTGACTTTAGCGTACCGTTACACCTCTAATAACATCTCTGCCCGTCTGTCAAGCGAGAAATGTTGATGCGGATCCTGTGTGCTGCTGAGCCAAAGGTTTCTGCATGTAGCCATTATCACTGAAAGAACAAGAAAACAAAATTTCTGGGAAATGAGACACATCTGATCTATGCGGCAACAATAAATCTGGAGGAGAATTGGGCAATTTCCTGAAGTGCCTTTTGCAATTGATTACTTCACTATTTTAAAAAGTATTGCTTTAATGAGCATGAAGATAAACTTTTTTTTTTTTAGTTTATACAAGAGAAGCTCAAGGTCTTTGTGGTAATTAGTAACTGCAGAGGCTGGTTAGATTCTTTCTTTTTTACAATGATCACACAACTGAAAGAAGGATGCTCTCCTTTGACTGACCATGTGCTTAATTTGATAAAATCGGTCGGTTACAGCCAACTGCAGCTCACTAACCTAGCTAGCATCCTGGAAGCTGAACCATCAGTGGTGTTTGAATGACTTAAACATAACATGTTGGTGAGATTCAGAGATGCTAGCGAGCAGATGTATTTACCTTCAGACGGAGCCAAGCCAACTCCCTTCCTCCGCTGCCAGTCATTATGCAGCTTCTACAAGCTTGTCTTTAACTATTTTTTGAAGGAACTGCGTACCATCTTTAAAACAGGTTTTCTTTGCAAGTCTGAACAAAAATCTGGCTCATATACAGCATAATTATGAGATGCTACTTTCACAGCCACACTCATTCTGGCACACACAAAGAAAACTGCTCACTTGTCAGTCAATACTGGCAGATGAAAGTGAAACTTTCCAGATGTGGAAACATATGGGCCAGACCCACGCAGCACAACGCAAATGTTGGGCCTGACATTTCATTGTGCTATATGCCTACAGAAAGCTTGTTTTCATCTCAGCGGAAAAAGAAATAAGGGAACTAATAGAGGCGACCACATATTTTGCATATGCAGTAAGTGATATTCAAGTAAAAGTCAATGCTCCATGCTGAGAAATAGTCCATCTAATATGTAACTGAGCTTTATTTCAGCGCCAGGAAATTTCCATCCATTGCCAGTGTTTATGCTAACCTAAAGTAAGCCTCTCCCAGCTTCAGCTCTATGCAAAGTGGACAGATATAATGATGTATCGATCCTGTCATTCAACTTGAAGTAAAAAAAGCAAGCGTTTCCAAATGCTTTCTAGAGTAATATACAATGCTCAATCTGCATGCAAGTCTCAGGCATATTCAGTGAAACCAGTGACCAAATTGGTTCATTCTCAAAGTGACATGTTGGGGACTAGGGGATTTCCTCTTGTCACGGAAAGTTGGGGGTGGGACTGTTTGAATAAGCAGCCTATCTAACCTGGAGGCAGACCTTGGTTCAAAGTTTCTAGTGCTTCAGAGTTATTCCCAAGTGTTTTATCCTGGAGTGGTTTTTGTTCCTAATTCAATTTATAACCTTAGCCCAATGTGAAAGGAAGGCAGGAGAGATGTGTGAATAGCTTCAGACAAGGAAGATATAAGGATGATGGAAGATGACCCAAATCAGTCACCATAGCTTTAGCTAACACACAGCCCTGGCTTGGGGCTGGGTAAAAAAAAAAAAAAAAAATCTGTTCATCAATGCATTGTCATATAATTTTTCCCATTCTGTAAATGTGTTATTTTCCATTCATTAGACAGTAATGAAATTGTAAAATACATTTTGGGGTCAGTCTGTTTATACAATTATTAACACAGCAAGTACAAAGCTGCTACACCCTACAGCCTGTGAGATGCTTCAGACTCACCTTGGTTGCCCAGATGAAATTCTAGGTTCAGGCAGCAGCACTGTGCTGACCGTGTGAAGTCATGCAATCTCATGCCACTGCGAACAATAGCTAGGCCTACCCAGCAATGCTTCTCGATATACCCTCTTGCTGTTGCTCCTCCACCCACAGACTCAGCCAAAATTAACTTTTTTATTATTGAAAATTGCACGTTCCGGAGCACCACAACCTAATTTTATCTGCCATGTCAGCTGCACTGGTTCAGATAAAGTTTTAGCAATAACAAGCCAATAAAATTTGCATTATTTTTCATATGCCACTATTTTTAGTCTAGTTGACACTGTAATTTCTGCTCAGTGTTTTGACGCCTGTTGCTTTGCTGTGCTGTGTAGCACACCACCCACCTCTGGGCTTGAGCATGGCTCCAGGCAAATTTCAACCTTAAGTTTCAATTAAAATAATTAATTGAACACAACACTGCACATACAAAAAGAACGTGTATGGAACAGTGTGTGATGTATTTCACTCTGTCATTGTTGAATTTATTTATTTTTGGTATTTTAAGTCTTCTGTACATGACCTGGTTTTGTTGTGGGGAAAAAAATAGCTGTACCCCTCAGCTGTTTATCCTGAAGATTGTTATGTTCTAGTCATATCCTTGTTAATACAACTCTAAAAACAGGTACATCTTAATATTCTCCCCTGCTGAGCTCTCTGTTAGTGGCTTCATACTTTTTGCAATCATCTTTAAAACCTCTATTTGGATGCAATGAAAAAAAATTGTCTGTGCCAGTGGAGCCAGTTGCCTGGGGGTTTGCTGTTTGTACTTTTGTTTATTCAGTACTTATTAACTTTTAATTGTTTGTCTGTTCTCAGCCTCAGAGCCAGTTGGTGAAAGCAGTGGGCAAAAGTCAAGGAGAAGCCCTCTGCAGACGCTTTACGACGGTGACCAGGTCAGTCCAACATCCCCCCATAACTCTGTAACCTGTAACATCACATTCGTGTTTAGGAAATACTCTTTCTGCATATTCTAAATGTTTATCTAGGCGAATACAGGCTTACATTTTATGGCAATATATGCACATATTTTTGGACTGCGACCTCAATTTGAGCTGTCACTGACAAGCAGTCTTGGAAAAGTTAATGAGAGATGGATGTCTTAGAGTCCTGGTTCCTTGTGTGTTGTTGACACTGAAGCCTGGATACCAAAATAATAAGTGTTAATATTAATCACAAGGAGGCCTGGTCAAATGTTAAATAAAATGAAAATGAAGGATAGTGAGAGTGAAACGAGATTGGATTATGAGGAGAAGCGATAGAAGAATAAACTAACTGAATGATAGTTAAAAGCCCTGCTAACTGTGGAAAACAGATGCAACGACCTGCTGAAGAAAGCTGGAGCCACAGGAATGCACGTCACAAGTTAAGCAACTTTCTGGAAATCAATTCAAAAAAAGTACTGAAGTCCAAATTTACGTGCACACTGTGTCTATTTTCAAATACGTGCTTGTTTATGATGGAAGCTAGCAATTACAAGTACAGTACAGACAAGTACAGTTTCAATGCGCACCAGCGAGCCGTGACGGTGATCCTAACCAAGAAAACAGAAGTAGCTCTAAAGTTAGTAAGAAATTGTCTCGGTGTCCCTGTACACTAGTTGGCTGCACAGATAAAGAACAGAAGCACAAAAATAATTTCACATTGTTTATACATCCACGTTTTTTTTTTACTTCTGTTGTCCCTCCATCACAATAATAATATTGCTGGGAAAGCCAGCGTCTGATTCTCCTACAATCACATAATCTTGAATTGGAAATTATGATAAAAAAAAAAAAACGCTTAGAGACGGCTGCACTGCAGTTATCATCTTGGCACAAATTGACAAAGGCCAGGGGCATGTGTGGAGCTGAGACACCAGGGAATGCCAGTCTGCCGCATTTTTCTGAACTTTCTGAAACACTGAAACTGACTGCTTGGTTCATATGTACAGTAGTTTTGACCTTCAGAATCAGCTGCATGGCTCACAAATGTTGCCATCTGTAGAAACAAACACATCTCTCTTTTTTTTTTTTTTTTTTTTTTTTTTTTTTTTTCCAAATAATTTTTGTGATAAACCATGAACTGATAAACTTTCAATCTCATACAAAATACCACGTCAGCTTCATTACATATTACTTGCATTGACAGATATTGTAAAATTGCCATGGGATCGCTGTTGATTGTCATATGTAGCTTTTCAAAAGTTGGGAATACTAAATGATCACAGTTCATAAGCCCCCGGTGCATTTTGCAGGCTTAGTTTTTATAGTGTAAGCTGCTGACTGGGCACCTTTTCTCCATTGTCACAGCTTTTTTACTATCACCAGCATTGATCTACATTTTTAATAATAAGGGGTTTTAATAAGGGTTTTTACCTCGATCCTCATGTTACAGCTGAGTGTTCTCATCTGTGTGGTCTCCTGTGTGCTCTTGATTCCTATGAATAAAACTCAACTCTTCTTTGCTTTCATTATAATAAAAGTAGGGAGTAGAGAAAGATTGCAACAAAGAACCACTGGTCACACTTAAACCCGGACCACTGCAGTAATGACTGTGCTTTATTGGGACATATCCCACCAGTTAAGCCACTGGGAGCCCCATTTGAAGCTCGGTTTGGTTTGGAGATTATGAGTGTCCAGTGCACACGGCTGTAGTGAACCTCTGGGGCAAATAAATGCATAATTCACACAATAAATACTTGTGTTATTGCCTCTGCTGCTAGTCTGTAAATTCATAATGTTTGCCGTCTGCCTCTTACCCAGGGATGACATCATTGTCTGAGCAGTGTTTACAGGGTCTTTTTTTGGGGGGAGGGGATAAGAAAATAAAGTGTTGGTTGGTTGTTTAACCATGTGACAGGCTGATTGTTGAACATAGGTAGATTTATGTGATGGTAATCAGGTTTTTTTTAGGGTTTTGTTTTGGGGTTTTTTTGACAGCATTTATAGTTAGAGTGGTCTATAAAGATGGGAAAAGAAGCAGCTGCTAGTTCAATACAACTGGAAAAATCCAGCATCCACATGATGCACATGGCAGTTTAGCTCTGAAAAACTCAAACTAGCTTCTACATTCAATAAATGGGTTAGAGTAAACAAGTCAGTCCTGGATGGATTGCAGTAGCATTTTATCCTTCTTAGCAAATTCACAGCAAATATTGACCCCAAAGTAAAAAATAGCATATATTTTGTATAGAATATTATGTTAAACTAATTCATTTTTAAGGATTCGCGCTCCAATCGATGAATCTCAAACTTAAGATGTGAGTTTCAGTTGTTCTCACATGGGTTAACTGCACACCCTGATAGGGGTTATCAGTTGATGTGAATCAGGCCTGGCATGAGACACAAGGCAACGGAGAAGAGTTTAAAAAATGTCAGAAGAGTTTAAAAATTCACTAGTTTAAGGAAGAACTGGCTTCCGTGCCCTCTCTCTGTTGAAATGGGAATTCAGATGAGATTACCTCACAAGCACAACATGAAGGGAGAGTTAAAACAGAGATCCGGGGGAACAGCTAAAGGCATAAAGGATTCATTGGTGCCAATTAACATGTCTATGTAAATTATGGTGTATGGTGTCTCCATGGTGGGACGCCACCAAACGACATCATCCTGAACATGAAATTTACTAAAGAGCGTCCCGAGCAGCAGTACTGGGAAAACAATTTTGTGGAATGTGAAACAAACAACATTGCATTATTTAAGCAGAAGAAAAAATGTATTCCAGCATGAAACCCAATGTTGAAGCAAGGTGGAGGAAGTATGAACAGCTCATTATTGAGAGGAAAATGAATTCCCACATTTATCTTGCAGGACAATGTGGGGGTGTTTGTCCACCTGCTCAGGCTCAGTGGTAACTGGGTGATGTAGCAGGACAAATAATTCATTCTTCATTTGCTCAATCATGTTTAGTCACACAGGCACTCTGAACACTCCATTTTACCCTTCCCTGCCTATCAAACATAGAATCAGGAGCTCAACAGGACTTCAGTCATAGGCACAGGGGAGGTCACACATCCATTCACTTCCCCAAAACACATTTCTTCCTCTCAATCTAGGGATAGTAACCACCATCATTTTGGTCCAAGGTTGTTTCAACATCTACCACAAACTCAAAAAAAAAAAAAAAAAAAACTACCAATTGGATTGGCCCAGTCAGAGCCCAGATACAATTTCAGCAAAGATGGCATAGGCACATTGTGTCTGTCTATCACTTTAGATGGAGATCAGATCCTATTTATAACCTATTAATAAATAAAACCAAGTTCAGTGGCCTCTCTAAGTTTTTCTAACCTCTGCACCTGAAAAAACATGTTACTGTGTACCAAGTACTGTACTGGGTACCAAGTGGATATTCCTAACAATAGTCAATATATCGTGTTCACTGAATAATTTCAATAAAACTGATAGCTGTACAGAAGTCTGTATTTGATGCAGAGGTCTTTTTCCACTGCAGTTTTCCTTGTGGCTGCTGTAAATCCCCCATGCACTGTGGTTATGCTTCATTTTTAGAAGCAGATAATTTCTCCTGCAGAGCCGACAGTCACGGAGAGCGTGACCCCAGCAAATCCATCAGAATATATAACGATACCAGGCTAACGTGTCTGTTCATGCAAACCTGTTAAAATGCATAACAATGAGGAGAAAGATGCACTTTGCAGAGGTGTGTGTGTGTGTGTGCGCGCGCACACAGAAGCACAGCAAAGACAGGCTATGAGACATAATTTCAGAAAGACTCTCTTTGAAGCCTTGCAGTCGGTTGTCTACATGAGAAGTGACAATAATAGTCTTGGCACACAAGGACATACTAGACAGAGACTGCTGTCCAACCACAGAGAGGGACGCTCACTGTGTACATGCTTGATCACACTGGCTTCAGAAAACTGACACAGATCCAAGGATCCGTGCCTGTCCAACCAACCGTTGCTCCCTTTATACCAATGCTTTTATTCTTTTTCTGCTTTGACAAATAGTCATCTTGTTCATGTGTGGTGGTTTAATTTTTCTCTGATTTTTTGTTGCTAGTTAGTCTCTCTATAGAGAGAGTGGAAAGGTGAAGGATAGGGGTTTTAGGGTGGTGTGTACTTAATGTGAGAAGGAGAGTCCTAAATAGGCCAGTAAACAATGTGTCTGCCATTAGGCCATTGATCACCACTGTCTCCAAGCTGGCCATGTTCAATCTAAACTAAAAACAGCCTTAATCAGACCAGCTCTCCAAAAACAAACCCTTGACCCCAAGGTCCTATTAAATTGTAGGCCCATGAGATTCTCCTCAACCAATTTCATCACTATTGGACTCTAGTGCTGCCCTAAATTGGCTTAAATCCTATCTCACTGATAGATTAGAGTTTGTTTCTGTGGGAGGCTGTTGATCTCACTAGATAAATGGGAGGGAACAAGTTCTCAGTGGCTCGAGGCTATCCCTTTCTTTGCATTTTTGTGCATTTTGTTCATCTTGTCTTTGCTTGTTGGTGTGCAAATGTTTTGGCAAACACTTGCTTCACTCACCAGGGCTTTCTGGACATTGGTTACCAACACCAGGTACCTGTATCCAGCGACTTCCATCATGCTTACAACATACCAATTGAAGTAGCAAGACCACCTGGGTTCCCATGGAGTGTTGTCAGGACTGGAAGGCGACGCAGACTGCAGAGGGAAAGAAAGCAGAATCCTGGGTGAAGAGCTGACGTCCTGCTTAAGCTAAGGAAGCAACCACACAAGCCACACCTGATGAGCATGTATCTCTCCAACACCAGATCCGTGGTGCACAAAACGGAGAACCTGGAATTACAACTTGGCAGGAATCGCTACATTTGTGACTGCTGTGCTGCCATTATTACTGAAAGCTGGCATCACCCAAGGATCCCTGATGGCGTTGTGCAGCTTGTGTTGAAATACAAGTTCTGCATTGGAAATGTGACTGTGGATGTGGTGTGTGGCGTGCTGATCTGAAAAGAGGAATTAAAAAGGCTATGGTGGACTACAACAGGAGTACAGAGACCTACAGCAATAACTCATGGCAGGTGTGGCAAAGTCTACAGAACATTACAAATTACAGAAGCTGTGATGTAACAACAGGTGCTCGCTTTGAGTCACCGCAGCAGCACTCAACCACTCCAATCACACCCCGACCAGGGTCCAATCCCCTCCCCACTGTAAAGGAGCATGGGAGCCAGGGAGCGTCTCCCTGGTCCCAGCTGGCATCTCCCCCTGCCTATCAACAGCCACAATCATCCCAGTGCCAAAGAAGTCACCCACAGTCAGCATAAATGACTACCTCCCTGTTGCCTTCACACTAATAATCCTGGAGTGCTTCAAAAGGCTGGTTCTTCAGCACAACAAAGGCTCCCCACCCTTCAGCCTCACCAGTTTGCTTATCGGCCAGAAGAGATCTACACAAGACACCATCACTGTAGTTCTCCACTCTGTGCGGAGCCACCTGGACAAACAGCAGAGATAGCTCGGCATTCAGTAAGATCATCCTGGACGTTCTGATCACCAAGCTGACCACCCAGAGCCTCCCTCCTCTCACATGTGCCTGGTTAAGGGACTTTCTAAGCAACCAGCCTTAATAAGTGAGACTTGGATAGAGAGGAAGTGTGGAAGTTAACAGCCCAGTGTTCAGTGAACAATCTGGCACTGAACATCACAAAAACAAAAGAGATCATCAAAACAGAACCGGCCTCTCGCCACATCAACGCTGAGCTTGAAGAGTGGGTCCCTAACATCAGGTTTGTTGGTGTCCTCATCTCTGCTGACCTCTCATGGACAGAAAACATCATGTGCTATATTTCCTGAGGGTCCTCAGGAAGAACAACCTTCTACCACCCTGCTGACGTACTGTTTCACAGCATTGTATGGGAACTGCACCGAGACAGGAAGAGGTTTCAGAGTGTCACCAAAGCAGCGCAGAGGGTTTTTGGCTGCCCTCACCCCACCCTGACAGACTTTAACACCTCCTGCTGCCTCAGCAGAGCACAGAACATCATCAAAGACAGCTCGCACCCTGGTTTCCAAGTGTTTGACCTGTTGCCCTCGGGCAGACATCGAGGCTCCTACAAACAGACTCAAAACTGCTTCTTCCCCAAAGCCATACCCACTCTAAACTTTCACATGCACTGACATCTTACAACTTCTCTGGCACCTGGAGATGAAGATGTAAATGAAGTGCAACATCCCACTCACCGCGTCTGATGCCAAAAAGCTCATCCACGCCTCTGTCTCCTCCATACTGGCCAATTGTAGTTCACTGCCCGCTGGGATTCCCAGAGTCTACAACATGTCCAAAACAGTGCTTCCTTATGAGAGTACACAAATATGAATGTAACACAACCATCTTCCATTCTCTTCCTGTCTCTGTCCTGTCGCTGCTATAACTGCTAGGGTAAATAGTGATTTTTGTCTGATTGTTTTATCATTTTTAATTTTGTTATTATAATTATAATTACTATTATTGTTGTTGTTGTTGTTAGGGTTAGTCATCATAATCATCATGTTAATCATCATGGAAAAACAGAAAGTTAACAAGGCAGACATTATTTTCTCCCACTATGGAAAGTGGAACTTAAGAGAAAAGTGTGCTGCAATACTGCAGCAGTCACTGCATCACTGCCGACACATTAAATTTGTACTTTTCAGCCTTTCTGTGCTTTGGAACAAAATAAAAACACAGATAAATCCATCTGCCTTTTAAAAAGTAACCCTTCATCACAAAGCAACTGTTCCTGTGGTTAAGTTTATTACAGTGTTTTTCTGAAATTATTTGGCCAGTTATAAAGTGGATTTTGTCTGAGAAACAACTCAGAGTGGGGCCCTCAATAGTCATTTCATCTTTTTAAAAATCCCCACAGCTTTTCTAGGTTTCATCCATGTGCATGTTCTAGCTGGAGGCAGGTTGAAGTGGCTCTGCAACAGCTGTTCCCAGTTAAATCTCCTTGTGAGGAGATGGAAGGTGTAGATGCCAGAAACAAAGCCGCTCCAGCAGACATCATTTACTTTTAATTGCTTGTGATATTTTCTTTATTTCCCTCCACTTGAATGCTTCCCCAGTCGGAGGAAGCTACTCAGCACACAGGATGGAAACGGGCAGTAAATAGGATTAATGTGAGATTTTAAATACACTACCAGTCAAACGTTTGGACGTACTTTCCTAGTCATTTGAATAAGAAAGTGTGTCCAGACTTTTGACTGGTAGTGTATATTATTAATATTTGTACAGCATGTGAATGTCAGCCGTTCTACTGGATCGTTATTGGCTACATAAAGCTACACACCTAGTACGGCTGGGTAAATAAATTAAATATACCTTAGACAGACACAGACAGAAAAAAAGAGAAAATACACTTCAATATGTCAATCTCTGAGAAACACAACCACTCACTTGTTATACTAGCACTACATTTAAAGTTGCTCTTTCTTTGTTTTCATCAAAACTTTTTTGTTTACAGTACTAAACAACTTCATCATCACAGTGACACGAAATATTCAATGTTTACTGTTACGCCCCAGGGTCTAGGGCGGTTCCAGACATAACATAAGGTGAGCTCCCCATTTCTCTCTCAATGTCTGAATCATCACAGCCAGCATCACAAAGCTCACGTCTCAGAAAGGGTTTCTCAGCCCTACGGCTGCTGTAACCAATAAGGACGCATGTTCCAACAGATTCACAAATCTGAAAAATGGAGACACAGGAAGTTGGCTGTGCTGCAGTTAGAAGGGTGGAGAAGCTATCCTGGTGCCTAGGCGTGCAATTTAAGGCCCCAGGGACCAAATAAGGAAACGGCAGCCAGGACTCCGCCTACAGACACACACACACACACACACACACTCACACAAACAGGGATGCAGAATGCTGTAACATAATTCTGCATTTAACTCTGTTGTAATTTCCAACCCCTGAAGGAAACATCTGTCTGCTGTTGAGCAGGTTATGGTCAGTTAGTTCACTGAAGCAGCTGGAAAAAGTCTGGATGAGAGCTGGGAGAATGAACAAAAATAGCACATTGTGGGTTGAATGGAGTTGTCAGTGGATGATGATTTGGCTGATGACCAATCATCAGTGCAATTGTTGACTGCTCCAGCCTTTAGTGATGTCATATTTCTCTCATCGTCAAGAAATGTAGTTAAACTTCATGTCAGTCAGGCAGACAGAGAGTCATGAACAGCTTTTTATCACCAGGGGTTCCATTCAAGAAAAAGATAGAGGGGCAATGCACAGCAATCTCACAGGACAACACTACCAAACAAAAACAAGAACAGGTCCAGAGATCATAAAACTAGCCATAAAATTTGCATTGATATAAAAATATTAAGTTCACATTTTTAATATACGCAGTCATGATAGACATGTTTGTTTTTTTTTTTTTAAGAAAAGAACTTGTTTATCACAGATTTCAGATGTGAAACTTGCAGCTTTATTATTTGAGTGTCTGTTTTATAATCTAATGACCCTTTTTGGAGCAGCCTGCCTGATTATTCCAGCATCTGTGATCTATGAATTTTGTAACTTAGTGAATCTTGTCTTTAATATATAAATAAGCTAAACTTTGACTTGGGCTTTTTTAGCATCAACAAGTCAACTCTATATATTCTTTTTTGGTTAATATGTCTGTTCTGCTATTTTAAGAAAATTTAAGGAAATTGTGCTCACATTAAGAGAGTGAAGTCAGAGGTGGAGAGACAGTGTTGCACAAAGATTCTACACAAAGTTCTGCTTTGAGAAGAGTAAATGTTGGCTCTACACACTCTGGCCAGTCTGTAGTGTCCTTCGTGGTCCAGGGTCTGCCAGTAAATACAGAGAGCCACACAGAGTCAAAGTGAGAGACTTGGGGCTCTGACCACTGCAGCGGTCAGCAAGCCTGATTAAATGGAAGAAGTAAAAAAGGGGTTTGTGCCAAGCTGAACTGGCTGACCTGAGATTTTATTAAGACTGTATGCAGATGGCAGGGATGGACTGTGCAGTATCTGAGAATATATTTGTGCCCACTCAGAATTACAGTAGTAACAGTATTGGCTGTTTGCAAGTGATCTCATCACATTTATCGCATGTAAAATGACAAAAGTTGAAGAAAATGCTTCCAGTAAATGTATGACAGGTAGGCAGCAATACACAGTACATCAAGAAAATAGTAATTGTTAACTTTTAAACATTTGTAAAGCATTCTCAACTCAGATAGAAACTGAGAGAGAAGAGCAGTCAGGGCAGATTTAATATGGAGTGGCAGGCTATTTCAGAGGTAAGGGGCATTTCACTGCAAAGGATCAGTCGCCTTGGTTTAAGCCTAGATTTGAGAACATCTGGGAGCAACTGATTGTTTGACCTGATCTCTTGCACTGGGATATGGAGAAGAAGTAAATCAGGATGGTGAAGCAGTACCAGTCCATTAAAAGATTCAAAAGTTCGCAAATTTTTAAAACATTCATATAACTGAGAGAAAGCCACTGAAGGAAAAATGTGACGGCACCCCTCTTTTCTTTCCTGTCAAAAGTTGAACCCTAACCCTAACCCTAACCCCCTTTAGGTCGTTAGGAGGGATCAAATTTAGTAGCAGTGGTAAGACAGCCATGAGCCTTGTCACTGGCAAGTGGATGTTACAGGCTAGAGGGTCGTGTCCAAACGCTATGACCTGGTCTTACTGTCATTAAGGTGGAGAAAGTTTTGGCTCATTCATGTTTTATGTCCCATGACAGTCAACCAAGGGCTTCATTCATTCATTCATCTTCATCCGCATCCGTTTCCGGGTCACGGGGCTGCTGGAGCAAATCCCAGCACACACTGGGCGAGGGGCGGGGTACACCCTGGATAGGTCGCCAGTCCATCGCAGGGCCAACACACAGAGACAGACAGAGACAAACGACCACTCACACTCGCATTCACACCTACGGTCAATTTAGAGTCACCAGTTAACCTATACATGCATGGCTTTGGGAGGAAACCGGGCTCAAGGGCCCAAGGGCCTCAGTGAACCTTTATTCCTTGGTTTGAAGGGCAAAGAAGTTTTGGCATCGTCCAGATAACAGTGAAAGGAGACATGTTTCTCAAAAATAGACACCAGGGGCAGGATATTTCGAGAATACGAAGGGACCAAGGACATTTGTATAGAGTTGTGCGTGATTGTGATGTGTGGATGTCATATCAAGTTTCAGCCACTGCACTCTTTCTAATATTGACTGAGTATGTGCGGGAGTATCATCGCTATGACAAAGGTAGTGATGAATTTCCACAAGGCCAAAGAGAGAGGTTCATTATCTTGTGTAAGAAAGAATTATCATATGTAAGAAACTGGATGAAAGGAAGAAGACTAACCTTACGCTGAAAAATCTAAAATGTGGGTTTTCAGTTAACAAGAAAACCACTGATGCGCTTCAGTAGCTGATTGGTTTGCTTAACACAGAGGTTTTTTTATACCCTTCTGCTTGCATTTTGCTTCATCTCATTATCCCATATTGATGTCAATTCTCAGCAATCTACTCAGAGGACAATTTTATGATAATCATTGGCAATAACGAACAAACCAAACCCAGAAAAATCTTTTCAAAATGAATTGATGTTTTGGTTTTATTACAGAAGAATAGTACTTCACGTTTAACTCTTCTTCTCCTTCTCCCTGCAGATTGAATCTGCAATCCAGGCAATCCATCAGGGCCGACGGGAGTTATTGGAGGAAGCCTGCCACTCCTACACCCGCAAACGTAGAGTCCTTATCCCTGAAGACCTAAAGCATGTCATTGTGGACGACAAGCATGGCTTGCTGTACTGTTATGTCCCTAAAGTGGCCTGCACCAACTGGAAGCGGGTGCTCATGGTTCTGACAGGTGCCGCAGGGTCCCACAGAGATCCACTGGCTATCCCTGCAAACGAGGCCCATGTCTCAGGAAACCTCCGAACCTTGTCAGAGTATTCCACCTCCCAGATTAACCAGCGCCTACGTTCCTACCTGAAGTTCGTCTTTGTCCGTGAACCCTTCGAGCGGCTGGTGTCTGCGTATCGCAACAAATTCACACGGAGCTACAACACAGCTTTCCATAAACGGTATGGGACAAAGATAGTGCGGCGGCACAGGCCAGACCCCCTGCCAGAGGCTCTGGAGAGAGGAAATGATGTCACCTTTGAGGAGTTTGTGTATTACCTTGTTGATCCGGCAACCCAACGAGAGGAGCCCTTCAATGAGCACTGGGAGCGGGTGCACTCACTGTGCCACCCCTGCCTCATTCACTACGACGTGGTGGGGAAATACGAGACGCTGGAGCAGGACTCCCGCTATGTGCTGCAGCTGGCCGGGGTGGAAGACCAGGTCAGCTTCCCCACCTCGTCCAAGAGCACCAGGACTACAGGAGACATGGCAGCCCAGTTCTTCCAAAACATCAGCCCCTTCTACCAGAAGAAACTCTACAACCTTTATCGAATGGACTTCCTGCTCTTCAACTATTCTATACCAGCTTACCTCAAGTTTAGATGAGGCTGGGACATTACTCATCCAGGGACTCTTTTCAGAATAATAAAGCCTGGAAAAGTACTGCTTTTTTTTTTTGAGATGCTTCCTTTGATGTAGGCCTTATTACAGATATGACAGACAATGACGTACAACATGAAGCTGAAGAACCTCTACACACACAGAGGATGCAAATAAGAGAAGATCTTCCATCACAATATGAACGTTTCTGCCAAATGAGGGCAAATTACATTTTACTGTAATGAGTGAATGTGTGAAATATTCAAATTTGGTTCCATTTCATTTGACTGTCTGCTGTCTTGAATGTGTAATATGCACACAAGTAATCTCTACAAGGTGCAGCAACATAATGAAAGTATTAAGATCACATTTGGACAGTGACTCCAAACGTGTGCCTTTAATTGTGGGCCTTACTTTGACCCCAGCAGACAAGAACTTTTGTAACTGTGACTGTTTTATTTTTTTTTTTTGTACTGTAGTAAGAGATGTCTCTGTAACTGTGATACTGTTTTTATTTATTGTTATTTCTGACTCTACAAAGTCATACAAACCAAAATAGATATTAGTTCTCTCACAGTTTTCAAATAAATGCATTTCAACACAAATGTTATTTTTTGCATTGACCCAACCCAGTTCTTGACACTAGCTTCTGCAGATAACCTTCACAAAATCATGACTTACAAATACACAGTTGATTTAAATGACAAAAATCTGCAGAGATGTCATTTAAAAGGTTTTGTTTTTTCCCTGTTGGTTTTTTTTTTTTACAAATGAGATTGCACTACAGTCTATTATAGCTTGCTGTCACTGTGAAAACAAGATTACTACTATCTTTGGATGTTATTTTCAGAGCAAAGACAAACATCTCCAAAAGTGCATATCAAACAAATGAAAAGGCCCCATACAGAGGGATGCTTACTGAATCACTGGTAAGCAAAAATAGCACAAAGAAATATCTGTATCGTCTATGTCTGGAAAACATATTAACATAGAGACGGTGAAATACAACAGGATATATTCAGTGGCACCGTGCTGCACAAAAAACATACAATAGAAATTCTTCAACACCAAACTTATCAGGGAACTGAAGGCTTATTACGGTTTAAAGGCACAAGTCTACTTAAAATAAACAATGAAATCAAACATTCCTCCCACAGCATCTGGTTTATGTTAATATACAGTTACACACGTTATATAATATTGCCTTGATACAATCATTTGCCTCCTAACATTTAATAGCTGACAATGTGTGTACAGTATGTGTCAACAGTTAACAATACAGTAGTTCTACAGTTTCCCCGTCGTTCACTTTAAATGCTTCTACATAGCCAAGCTTGGTTGCATTGATATCAAGGCCAGTAAAACTCCAGGGAACAGTCTATAAAGGCTGATATGGAGTCTGCTCCGTCCTCAGATTCTCTTTTCTTGATGCCAAGTGCGGTTGTCTCCTCTTTTCCTCTGGCAACCAGTTAACAGTTAAATATCTGTGCCTCAGTCGTGAGCATGAGCTGGTATTTCGAGCACGGAAAATTGTACATATGGAACAACTATTGTCATAGAGGGATCATTACATTTTTGCAAAACAGCTTTCTATTCTGCATCCAATGGTGGGAGATTATTATATATATTCAACTATCCAGTTACAGCTTGTACAGTACCTTCAAATCTACCCCCATCCTGGTTTTCCCTCAATCTTTCAGTGTTGCAGACAGAATTTAAGCAAAAGAATAATCATTGCTGACTGGCTTACCTAGAACCTAAATTGGAGACTATTCTTTTTTTTTTAAACTAGGTAAAATAGGAGATATCTACACTCATAATACATAAGAAAGCTTGCAAAGGTTAATAAAATATATATCTATAAATAAATCAATCTAGTCGTGGCTGTGTGTCTCTGTTTAGCATTTTCCCATTCCTCCTCCTTTGTAGATGGGCTAATACTGTGACACAAATTGTGTGGCACAAATGCTGTTCAGACTGAAATCATATGACCGGTCATTCACATATGACCAGTGGATATTGAGTCATCCAAACCAGCCAATGTGCTAACGGTATGGTGTAAGACAGCCAGCAGCACAATTTGTCTGTTAGGTAATGACACAGATTCAAAAAGTTCCGGACTAATATGTTCAGATTAGGGGAATTAAATAATGTGAGGTCTAAACTGTACACTTAGATTATTATGAACATGGAAATATATCTGAGGATAGAAGACATGATTATTTATTTGGAAAAAGGAATCAATGTGCTTGTAAACATTCTTTTCTGTGCTCCAAATGTCCCAACCAGAGCAAATGTGTATTTAGGCACAAATACAATGCCTCCTATGTACCTTATATCCTTAACTTCACCTCTGGATATAGCTTCTGACACTTGCATATAGGAAATAGTACATTCAGGCTGTGCATGCCCACATGGCTGTGTCAGACTCCAGTCCCACCGAATGTCAGAATCAGCCTGAAGCTCAGAGCCAAGAAGCCAGTCCCCAGCAGATCGCCTAGAGCTGTGAGGTAGGGAATGGAGAAATTATCTGGATCCAGGCCCCTTTGCCAAAGACAGCACACCATCAGTCTGGTCACGTAAAGCAATATAACCACCTGGATAATGACAGTTATTGGATTCAATGTTTCAAATGAGAACATCTCAGATTGGAAGAAATCTAATGAATGAACACAACTTGAATTTGACCTGAAGCAGAGCTGCAGCTAGATAGCAGATGATGAAGGTGGGCGTGATGGCGGTATGGCCTGCTCGGAGAAGCTGGATGGTGTACAGGAAGACAAGGTGACCTGGCACTACAAGGCTGATCAGGACTCTGGCCGATGTGGAGTTCACTTCTGCGAAAAGACAAATGAACTGCGTCTACTTCTGTTTTCAATTTCTGATAACCTCTGAAAATTTGTCTTTCGCTTTTGTAGGTCTTTTGTTGTATGCTGATTTCTGTTAAGGAATATTAATTGAAGCATCGTGAATGGGGTTTTGTAAATCTAAAACCTATGACTGATGCATCCATCTTGTTGTCTTCTCAAGTTATTATAAAATTATTTGATTGTAAAATATTATTCTGGTACAGCAGACAACAGACACCCTCAGAAATTTTTAGTCATGTATTTGTTTCTCCACCTAACCTGAGGAGCAGAAGGTAGCACAAGGTCCAAGTCCATTTCCACTCATTTTAAATGGAAGTGCTCCTGGGACACTCCAGTAGTGGAGATAGGTGGACATTCGGCTGGCTTGGATTGCCGCCAGGTTTCCCCCTACACCTGCATAAACATAAGTAAGAACTGATTAATGACCAGTAATCATCATATCCACAATAAAAATCTAACCAAAGTAATAAGGTGATAAAATCTATAACTGCATTTCAAGATTTGTCTGGAAATAAGCTGCTTTTATACTGATATGGCAGATTTTTACGTTACAGCCATACTGGACAAACTGCTTCATCATCAGCTACCATTGTTCTCTTTTCCATACAAAAGTCTGAGCAGTCACTGGAATAAGAGTAGAGGAACAAGCATGGAAAAACGGTTCACCATCCAAAAGTAATTTTGCTTGAAATCCATCAAGTCTTTCCTAAATTAAAGGATCCCATGGGACTTATTTCTCTTAAGGTCTGGAACAGTCAGTCTGGATAGTGTGTCATATTGGTTGTAGTATTACTCTCCCTCAGGCGGATAAACCTCCTGGCTTGCAGAGGTTTGAAGCACATGGATCATTTGGACAAAACAGGAGGAGTTTTTCTGGTCAACAGGGCAGGAGGGGAGAGCGCTGAATTCGAATGCAAATGTACTTCCTGTCCTGGGATGGCAACACATGCAGGAGTCTTTGGTCGCGCCGAGGTTGGCAGAGATGCTGCGGAAACGGGGGCCAGTGAATGCATAGTTGGCATTCTGATCAGGCTTGCGGTTTATGTAAAGACCATTGTTATCGCTCTCTACTTAGTATGCCGCTTTGTGAGCGATGAACTTCAGTCAGTTAAGATCTGGCCTCTCAGAGCTTCCTTTGACAGGAAGGAGAGACTGCTCAAGTGCAATACCTCATGTCTGATTAACAATTCATTTCTGAAGCCTTTTAGCCTCAGCACTGTTACTACTCACCACTGTCAGGGTGACACTGAAAACTGCAGGGTCCTTTGTGATACAACGATTTCCAGTCGCCAGAAGGCTTTTTTTGTTGCTAATTATGAAACTTAATTATCATTCTTCCCGGATTAGGACTGTTGAAACACATAACCCCAAATCCCAGCTCTGCTTTCTCTTCTTCCAGATGAATCAGTTCATTTTTGTCCTTGGGGCAGATGAAAGAGGAAGGAAGCCACAAACCGTTTCATCTTCAATTAAAGGGATAACATCCACAATGAGAGCTTTTCTACCAAAGCGTTCTCAGTTATTATCCTTACATCATCTCTGGAGCCCTTTTAAATGGAAGACGTATTTAGATCTTTTACCTCAGTAAAAGTGTTATTTATTTCCAGAGTCAAAATTACTGTGGTATAACCATCAACATTGAAAGTACTGACTGAACCCAGTCAGTATACTATTATACATTATATTACTGATCCATCTCTCAGTACGAGTAGCTTTTTGTTGGAGCTGTTCAAGATAGAGGTAATGGTAATTATTTGGTTTAACTGTCCGACATTTTCTCCCCATTTCTGTTGTACCTTAATTTCTATCTTATTAGCACGTGACCTGAAAATACTCCCCACCTTGAATGACATGTCTCTTCAAGATAAGAGTTTTTGATTGAGAGGCTTTACGTGGAAAATATTCAGCTAAGAACCTGATGTATTACATATGTCAAAGTACAGATCACCTGAGATGATTCAGAGAAAAGCAGTCCGTTTTCTTTTAGTATCCTCATAACGTTACCAGTGAAATGTCAGGAAAATATCAACATGAGTTGGATGCAATTAAAGAAAATGGGATATCTCCATAGTTTTGAATAATATTCCTGCACAGTTGCTCACACCAGCTGGGACATCTCTATCAAATACCAGTCACATATATGATCAAATAAGCGTGTAGACTTGTCCTATTGTGCCACCTGTGGGTTAACTCCTCAGAAATCTCCATGTCAAAAGGCGTTAAAACAGACTAAAACTCTAATGTGCATTTGCAAGTAATGACCCTGAAGATTTTAATCTTAAAAAGTAACCGAGTACTTTAGATTTCATTTTCACCATTCATCTAATGATGTTGGAATTTATATTTACTGCTGAATGCAGAGCAGGGAAGTAATTCACTCTGAAAACCAAGTGGCTGAGTTAATGTTGTTTAAGTGCCAAATATCAAAGATTTTAGTCCCTTAAAATTGGAGAGCTTGGTAAGAGCTTACAGTCAGCCACTGCCAGGAACAAGGTGACACGCACACACACACACACACACACACTATGGTAACGACACTAACCATTTTGAAGCATCTACCAGGCATGTTTGTGCTTCCAGCCGATTTTCTAAATGTTTTCACATTTCATAATAGAAAATTAAATGAAGTTAAGTTTAGTTTTTTTTAGGTTTTTCTAGAGACATACAGGGTTAGGGTTAGTATGCAAGTATGTTTGGGGAAAGGCTTTACGTGCATATCCATACACCTGCTCGAAATATCATGGCACATAAACAAAGTTTTTATATTTAATCCTAAATAGCAGGAGCAAGTTAAGTATCACCACTAAGTGTGATGGGTGGGATTGCTTTTGAAAAAGAAGATTTGACTCACCATTGATGACTGGAGTGAACACTGCCATGCCTTCAAAGTCTGGATTACTCACCGTCTTATCCAGTATCAGGCCACCAATGCTGGGAAGATGTCAACATACAGTGCACGAGTTACACTGGGACACCTTTGGAAATGCTGCAATCCTAAGCTTGCTGCACCCACCTGCTGATGGACATGGCCAAAATGACTGGCTGCCAGCCTGACCGAAGGACCACCCTGACTGAAGGTGCATGAAAGGCAACTATGACCCAAACTGGGATGAGGAGCAGCAACAGGCCACACACCACAGGAGGCAAGTACCACATGTCTGCAGGACAATATGACAGTAATCAGCACAGGAGAAATCAGACAGCAGAATTGTTTCTGTTTTTGGAAGAAAAAACACAAAACATTGATGTAATACTCTGAGTATGATGGTTAGGAAGAAAACAGCAGGAGGACTTAAAGAAGAGATTGTTGTTGTGTTGCTGATGTTGACGTCTACATGGATGGAATGTGGACTTTGTTTCCCTCTTCTGGAGAAACTACTCCATCACATCAACACAAGTGGATCATCAATGGGAATGTAAACAGTGCAATCTAGTCATTTGTGGATCTTTCCAGATCCATTGTGTGACCTCTGACCTCTGTAACAGAAGAAGAAGCTGCTGATTCTAGTGAGCAGCGACAGAGTGATGACATCTCCAAGGCTGGCGGCGATGGGCGTTGCCACATTATCTGGGTTGATGCCCACTTTTCTGGAACCAATGATTACAGCCACCATCACCAGGCCTGACAAAGCATATGACAAGGTTCAGAAACGTAGCTGCTCGACCCCACGTTGTATTCAGTGCAATGGTTCTTATTTCTCTGCAGCAGTTTGTCCCTTTGTCTGACCTAGAGACAGTGCAGCTATGAAAGCAGTGGTGACGCTGCTGGCACACAGGATAGCAGCCTCGGTGACGTCCACTTTCCCCTTAGTCAGGCTGCCGAGACCTACTGCTGCAACTGCTGCCAGGAAGCCCACAACTGTTGCCTGGACCTTGGCATGAGGGACAGAGCAGAGGACTCCATCAGCAAAATTTATCTCCACTACTCTGAAGCTAGCTAACAATTTCAGAAAGTTCTGAACTGAGAAACTGAGAACATGGAAAAGTAGATTACGGGCCTATTGCTATTCTATTAATAGTTTGACTTTGACTGGAGATGACTCAGTGGGGACAGTTCGTCATCCTACACCAACATTATCTCTGCACCATAATGTCCTGCGTATAACTGTTACTGGATCTTAATATTACCTTTACCCCGTGGCAATCTTTCGTTTCTATTTGTAAATGAAATATTTACCGGTCCCTCTCCCATATTCAGCACCACAATAGTTTGAACAGGTACAACTTCAAATATTACTATGCAGACACCATTAAAATCCACTGAATCAGTCCAGGTCAGCTCCATTAGTTTGTAGAATCCACCACCCAAAAGGATGCTTGGATAACCAGGTAATCCAAGTTATCTATACATATATAGAAATACAGTGGGTACAGAAAAAAATTCAGACCACCTTAATTTTTTTTTTCCACTTTGTTAGTTTGCAGCCATTTGCTAAGATCAGTTGATATTCCCCCCCCGTCAATGTTCACACAACACCCCATTTTGACAGCAAATACAGAAATTTAGACATTCTTGCAAATTTAAGAACAAAAACTGAAATTTCACGTGGCCAGAAGTTTTCAGACCCTTTCCTCAGTGCTGATCAGAAGCACCCTTTTGAGCTAACAGTCACTACATAGTCAGTGGATTTGGGGATTCCCTGCCATTCCTCCTTGCAGATTCTCTCCAATTCTGTCAGGTTGGATGGTGAGCATTGGTGACAGCAATTTTCAGATCTCTCCAGAGATGCTCAGCTGGATTTATGTCAGGATTCTGGCTGGGCCAGCCAGAGTCAGAGTTGTTCCGAAGCCACTCCTTTGTTATTTTAGCTGTGTGCTTAGGGTCATTGTCTTGTTGGAAAGTGAACCTTCGGCCCAGCCTGAGGTCCTGATAACTCTGGAAAAGTTTTTCATCCAGGTTTTCTCTGTACTTGGCAACATTCATCTTTCCTTCAATTGCAACCAGTGGTCCTGTTCCTGCAGCTGAAAAACCTCCCACAGCGTGATGCTGCCACCACCATGCTTCACTGTTGGGGTTATATTGCAAAAGTGATGAGCAGTGCCTGGTTTCTCTCCACACATACTGCTTAGCATTAAGGCCAAAAAGTTCAATCTTGGTCTAATCAGAACAGAGAATCTTATTTCTCAGTCTGGCAGTCCTTCATGTGTTTTTTGGCAAACTCTGCAGGTTTTCATGTGTCTTGCACAGAGGAGAGGCTTCTGTCGGGCCACTCTGCCATAAAGCCCTGAGTGGTGGAGGGCTGCAGTGATGGTTGACTTTCAAGAACTTCATCTCTTCATGCATCTCTTGAGCTCAGCTGCAGTGATCTTCAGGTTCTTCTATACTTCTCTCACCAAGGCTCTTCTCCCCTGATTGCTCAGTTCAACCAGACAGCCAGCTCTAGGAAGAGTCCTGGTAGCCCCAAACATCTTCCATTTAAGGATTATGATGCCACTGGGTTGTGCAGCAGAAATTATTTTGTGACCTCAGCCAGAGCTGTGCCTTGCCACAAGTCTGTCACTGAGCTCTTCGAGTAGTTCCTTCGACCTCACAACTCTCATTTGCTCTGACATGCACTGTGAGCTGGAAGGTCTTATATAGACAGGTGTGTGCCTTTCCTAATCTGGTCCAATCAATGTAATTAAACCCAGCCGGGCTCTAACAAAGCTTTAGAACCGTCTGAAGGAGGATCAGAAGAAATGGACAGCAGCTGAGTTGAATATATGAGTGTCACAGCAAAGAGTCTGAAAACTTATGGCCATGTGATATTTCAGTTTTTGTTTTTTAATACATTTTCAAAAATGTCTACATTTCTGTGTTTTTCTGTCAAAATGGGGTGCTGTGTGTACATTAATGGGGAAAAAAAATCTACTTAAATTATTTTAGCAAATGGATGCAATGTAATATAGAGTGAAAAATGAAATTGAATACTTTCTGTATATAGATTTGAATGTACAGGCCTATCCATCCTCTACACTTTATTTCACTTATACTGTACATTCCAGACAATCCATTGCCTGTTACCGTTATTGTTGTTGGTACTATTTCCTTCTTTATAAATTACATTCTCTACTTATTTGTTCAGTTTTTCTTCTTTGCTTACCTCACTCTTAGTTTTTTATGTTATGCATACTGACAGCAATGGGAAACCAGGGTCAAATTCCTTGCATGTGTGAACATGCTTGGTCTATAAAGTTGCTTTTAATTTGAATTCTGAAAACTTATGAAAAATCATCCCTGTATGGCCCTTTAATTGCTTTTACTGTGTTTGTGTGTATGGTATCAGCGCTCTGCTCTGACAGGGGAGTAAATCGATGGACTTCCTTCTATACCTCTGTCCTGCTTTGACTTGTTTTTTCCACTTGGATTTCTATTTGGAGATCCAGTTTTTAGTTATTAGTGCTACTGCCTCACACTGTCATCTTGTGTGTATAATACATTAGAGAGGTCAGAGTGGTGAACTCCTCAAGTTAAACTGAAGCCAGAATAGTGAAGTGTGTTATTAATAACGCTGATGTGTGTGTCACCTGAATGAGAGCCAGATTACAGAACACCATCCTCCACTGCTGCTCAGCCTCATCCATCTGCCCTATGTTGGCCTGTGGACGCAGATGACTCAATGTAACATATCACATGGAGTTCAAAGTTGCTTATCATCAATTTATCAAAGTGTGACAGTGAAAATGTTGTCTTATTCCAACAACTTATGAGCAGTACATGTTTTACAAGCCTTGTTTGCATTGCTGGTGTGATATATGTCAGAATTACCCTGATAAATGATCTGATTTGTCTAAAGTGCGTCTGAATGAGCATTAAAAAAACACAAAAAATAAAAGGTCTTTTACATTTTTTGAGTCCCTTTCTGTGTGTGTGTGTGCGTGTGTGTATGTGTGTGTGTTTCCACTTGCCGCTGTAGATAGTCTGGATGCCAATGTCATTTCCAGATTCCCCTTCAGCCCCACCAGGGCTGGCACTAAGATAAACACCTCTGAGATTTCTGTGAACACCTCCCAGTGCTGAAAAACACCACAGCAGCCTTTTAGTGCTCGCTCTGTCCCCACAGCTCACACACAAACTCACACAGACACACACAGCAAGATGTTCTGTTCTGATTGGACATTTAACCTAGTGATATATATCATTTTAAAATGATTAAGAATACCAAAATTCCAAACGTTTCCAAGGTCAATGTGCCTCTTCCTACCTCACTGCAAATGTCACTTCCATTGTTGAACCAGTGCCACAAGGAGCCTTTGAATTCTGTTCCAACAGTTAGTGAGGCCTCTGCAAAGCTCTTTAGCCTATTTAAAGCAGCTTTGCTTATTTCACATGAGCTATTTCCTTCTGTACAGGTTTTATTTAGAGTTTCTCCGCAGGTAGAAATAAATGACACTCCACTCTAGGAACTACTTTCCTGTGCCAGTACTCAATTTCAAACATCGCTTTCATAGAAAATTAAGGGCATTTATAAAAAATCTTCATATAGAACATTTAAGTTTACCTTTTTAAACAGCTGCTGCCTATGTAGTCATGAACATTTGTACTTTTACTGAGAAAAGCAAATGCTTTAAAAGAGTTCTCCACATTTTCAATAGGTCCATTTCATTCCTATAACATTGTTGGGTTTATGATGCAGGGAATCAAAATCAAATGTTATCTTTTATCTTCAACACCTGGTGTTTATATTACCCACAAAGCAACTCTACCAACAGTTACAGTTGTTAATATAATCTAAATTTGCCTAAAGCAGATGCAAGGAGCAAGTTACTGAGGCCTGACAGATTTCACAGAGTTCCAAAGATGTTAAAAGGCATTGCTTTCCCTTTCAAGCCACATACTAAATGCAAGTGTAAATACAGTGTAATAAAACATGTCTGATCACGCTTCTCAAAACTTCTCAGTACGGCCTTACAACCTTTTGATCCATGAGTGTTGATGGATTTCATAAGCGGTATTTCCTTGAAACTCTCATGAAACCTGATCTGTCGGGCTTCAACAAGCTGCTGGCTGACCTCCTGCATAATTCAGTCGTGTCACGCTGCTGGTGTGATATTTACAAGAGTTTGAACAAGGTTAGAGCGGTTAGGTGGCTCGAGTCACAGTTTCTGATAATGTTATTTCTTCTGTTTGTCCTGTTGTCCTGAGATGTCATTTATGTGAAAATGTACAAAAAGCTCTGAGCTAATTTCTGCTGGAGGAATCACCCTTTAAATGCAGTCAATGTCAATTTTGCCAAGAACCCCTGAACAGATTTTTTAACAAAGTGCATTTTTGTTAATTAGAACCACCAACAGATGATGGACAGATAATATAAATGTCGCATCTTCTGTTGAGGCAGATGGAAGTTGCCTTCCAGCAACTCAGCACCACTGTGGGAAACAGTGGTGATGAAGAAAAAATGTAAAATATCGCCACGTTAGGTGTTTGGAATCATAACATCCATCTAGCATCTAATGTTAGTGCTTGCACAAGTCTCATCATAGAACCAGTAATCTCACATGCACAAACATTGCAATACTGTTTTCCTACTTGCACTATGTCCATGAGCATCCCGGCTGCCACCATGCCCAGACCGGACACCAGGTATGGCACCAGGACCTGGGCTGCAATGATCCATGAGCTCTCCGGGAGGAGGCCGTGGGCTGAGCGGGTCAGCTTGCACGTGAAGCCCCTCAGCTTCTTGCTGTGGAAACGCAGCTCCAGAGCCAGATGGGTCACCACCATGGCTGATCCCTGTTAACCCATCCCTGTCTGGAAAAGCCCTGTGCCGGTGGGGAGGTACGACTTTTTCTGTATCACAAAAGTTGGACCTGAAATTTGTGCAGAATTCTTCAAGTTAATGTGAGAAAGATGTGATGATCCATCTTCACTGAGGGAAACACTGGCGAGGTGGAGAATGCTTCCTTTCGTTTGTGCTGTGCTCTCACTCTAGGCTCTTCCAAGAGGCCCAGGTGGTCTTTAAATCTTTAAATCTTTTGTTGCTATCTTTTTGCTGTTGTTCTTTTATCTTTTTTTTTTTTTTGCAAGAGAAATTCTACAAAGAAGGACTCAACAAGCTTGCTGTCCCCTTGGTGTACCGGTCTCTCCCATCCCCACACGGTAGCAACACAAAGTACTTCAGCAAATGGTGGAGTGGTTGGAGGAAGCTGCTTTCATCCACTTGAATCGATCGTGCACACGACAGACAGAACACACACCGGCACACACTCACGAGCTGACATGACAGCAGGGTCTGTAAGGCCTTTTCTAACACTCTGCTACTGATAGACGCAGACAGACACACACAAACACACACTCACACACACACACACACACACACACACACACTTTCTCTGCTCATGCCTCACTCTTCAGCAGACGGGCTGCCGAGGCAGAGCGCTGGAAGCTCGGTCTTTCACGGGGTCTGAAGAAGGTCCAGGTCCTGTGGGACAAGGACATCCAGAAGGCCAGCAGCTTCTTCTCAGCCCTCCTGTGTTGTCGGTCTTTCTCATCCTTCTCCCTCCGCACTTCCTTTTCTTGCTCTTCGCCGCTGTGCTGGTGGCCCGTGTGAGCTTGACCACTTGGAAGCCCTTTCCCCATTTTGATAAGGGGAAGACCAGGATGTCCGTCCAGGCTGTGAGCTGTGCGAGGGGGTCAGTGATGGAATGTGGGACGTTGGAGGCTTGACGGGAGAGATACAGCGAGTGCGATGTTGCTGCTGCGGGGTTCCCTCTGATTCCAGACAGGGAAATGAGACGTGACGGTGCTCTGTGGTGGAGGGAGGGACGAGGCGTGTGTGTGGGTGAGAGAGTTTGATGCTGCAGAAGGTGGCCAGACTGTATCAGGGCTCTTTTTTCCTTGTCCTCATCCCGTGTTCTTCTCTTTAGATCAGTTCAGAGGATACTGCAGTTTTGCTCTCCTCCTCCCCCTCACCATGCGTGTGTGACGCACACTGAGCAGCAGCAGGTCCTGTACCTGTCACTGATGCTGCTGCCTGTAAAGGACACAGTTGTCCCCTGGATTTACTCAGTGATGTCACTGTTATTTTTATCTCTCTGCATTCTTCATGATGTTTTCCTAGTTATAACCTACAGCCTTTAGGCACAATCAAACTGGAGCAGAAAAATTGTGTCCCATTCTGACACTTCACTCTGAGTTTTGTGCTCTTGTTTGTTCTCTGCTCAAATATAAGGGAGGAACACAAGCTTTTGCATAACACTTAGTTAAGACCACATACACACACACACACACACACACACACAGACGAACAGTGACTCAGCTGCAAGGTGTCCTTGAGACATGTCTGCAGCCCCCCCCGACTCCTGCCTGATATTTAGGCATATGAAACAACAACTTCTAAAGAATGAGACCTAACTGAACATTTTGAGGTGCTTGCACATAGAAAGTAGGAAGACAGATGACTCTGTGACACGACCAGAGTTTTCTTTCCCTTTTGCTAAACTGTGACTGACATCAGCAAAGTAGCAGTAGGATGTTTGGCCACAGCCTGATTACTGTCGCAGTCGCAAAATAAACAGCAGTGAGGCAGCCTTTTCAGATTCCTGAGCCTGTTGTTCCTTCTTGCATAATGTGTGTTCACATACAACTTCAGCTTCTGTCAACACATTTCAGTGATGATTCATTGCAGCTCTATTGTGTAAGTGAAAAAGTTAAAACCAGAAATCTGACTGAACCACAATGACAGCTGGTTTTAGACCTTCATCTGTTTGCCTCTATCTTCCTCTCTGGACCGACTTACACTGTTACAAAGCTGAATTCGCAATAATAGTTTTTACTGATGTGTTCTTCTGTTTCTGTTGTCAGACAACAAAACAAGAACACCATGTTTATAAATTCACACCAAATTCTGCCAGTGAGTCTCCTTTTTTATATAACTGCAATAATGGCCTTGTTTCTTGGTTTATATATAGATGCATGGGACTATTTCATTAATCTGTGATACCTGTTTACCAACTCCCATGGGGCAAGGTCACTTTACAGACCACTGTGACCTCAAAACCTTTGCCAGCACAGCTCAGTCCTTCCACCTCAGACACAGTTTAATCAGGAGTCAAAGAGACAGAGACACCTTTTCATGTTCTGCATGTGAAATAATCATTTGATCATATTACAAACATGGCCTTTGTCAGCCTTTTAGGATATAATCTAACAAGCACTGATGGCAACAAAATGCAATCAAAGATGTCCAAATTTTTTTCTTTGGATTGGAATTTAGGTGCAGATGACTTTGTAGTGTGTTTTGCACTACTGTTGTGTTACAGAGCTGTCACTGACCTTCACCCGGTCCAGCAGCACGCCGGCCGTCACCATGCCCAGACCGGCCAGCAGGTATGAAGGCAGCACCTGGAAGCAGATGGCTCTGAATGACTCTCTTGAGGAAATGTGGAGTTTTTCTTTCTGATAAAGACAGCAGCTGCTGCTGAGATTCATGGCTGCTCTCCCTCGCTGCAAACCACCAAACATCTGCGTTGCACAAACAACAGTGCTGCCTAGAGGAGAACAACACTGTTTGTCTTTCCATCTGTCAACCTGTCCTCATGATACTGATGATTACCGATGACAGCGCAGGATTCATTTGTACATTTCTGGATTAAGTGACAGTTTACTGTATGCTGTGTAAAAAAGGCTACCCCAACTATCAAGCTTTTAGAGAAAGACAACAAATAATTATTTAACTTAGTTACTTCTTCTGTTATCAAGCAATACATGTACATACATACGTACATTAATTGCAGCAGCCGTTTGATTACCTCTTTTTCTTTCATTTTTTGAGCGTTCTTCTTCTCTGAGAGTTGAGACTGTGTTTGACATGTAACGTCAAGACGCAACACTGACTGGGATCCATTTTAAAATTTGTGAAATCTTTATTCAGTTTAGTTTAGTTTGGACTTGATTCACATCATAACTCTTTACACTGGACTAGATTATCCTCTAGATGCTTAATATACAGTTTCATATTTGTGAAACTGTCATCATAAGTCACAAAATGAGCTGTGTCTCTCTGTTTGTGTTTTTGTTTTTCCTTTTAATAAATCAGTTTTACCCACCCATTCATTCATCTTCTACTGCTTATCCAATCCCAGCTCACACTGGGCGGGTGGGGGTCACACCCTGAACGGGTCTATTTTATCTTACCATGATATGGTATTGACTGCTGGTAAAATTTATGTGTTTTTATTTAATTCAAGGAAGCGATAATACAAAGTGTGTGAAAAAAACAAATGTTTTGCACAAACGCTGAATGCTGGAGATGAGCCAGGCTATACCACCTTTTTCCAGTTTGGCCTTATGATGGTGCTGTTGATTCACTGTTACAGCAGATAGAAGAATAAAGGAGCATGTTTTTTTTATTAGCCTAGGGCCACAGTAGCATGATGACAGCGTTCCTGGGCTACAGATTTAGTACAGAACAGCATTTTCTCTTATACTCGAGGTTTTGATTAATTCTACAAATGAAGATGATGATATCAGATGATGAAGAATCACTTTTATTCTTCTGATGAATCTGATCATCAGTCAAATTTTTTTAGTGTTTTATTTGAAGTGTTGATATCTATGAGAATTTGTGGCGATGTGTGGAGAATTTGTAAACCCTAACCCTAACCCTAAACCCTAACCCTAACCCTAACCCTAACCCTATATGGTGCACCTTACAAACTGATTGGGAGGCATCGATCCAGTTAGATTTGCTGCAGAAGGGCGAGTGTCTTTCCTGTGAGAGTGCATGGTGACCAAGATCTTAAAAATTATATATAAAAAAAGCTCTGGTGGAACCAAACACGCACACAAAAAAACACAATGATAATTTTCAACAAACAAAAAAAAAAAAAAAGAAGAAGAAGAAAGTACATATTGTATTGTAGCTGTAAATTATAGCACTAGCTTTGCATGATAAGGTCAGGTGCTGGCTGACTCAGTAACAGAGGGAAATTGTTAAAAAAAAAAAAATCTAGATATAAAATCATTTTTGGATACACGTCTAGAACAACGGCCACTTACTCACTCACTCGCTCACCTTTTTACGGCTTATCCGTTTCTGGGTTGCAGGGGTTGCTGGAGCTAATCCCACGGTTAGGGCGGGGGTACACCCTGGACAGGTCACCAGGCCATCGCAGGGCCTTTAGAACAACTGTGTTTTATAAAAATTGCAGGTCAATGACATTTTAAGCCTTTAATTATTGTTTTTATACCAACAACTCTTTTCCACACAATTTGTATTGCATTTTGTGTTGTTTTGTGATTTACACTTGGGCTGAGAGCATGTTGTGTCCGTGTTTGTCTGTGAATTTCAGGGAGGATATATATCATCTAGAGTTGGAGCTGTTGAATTAGGAAAAGGATAACACAAAACATATTTCCACCATTAGTTACACATGTGTGCTACAGTGACAGTAGACGTTCTTCTCACGCACTCCTGTCAATGTTGTCTCTTGTCTACAGTCCAAATAGTTCCCTTCCTCGCTAACAAACTTGTTCCTAGACCTCCAGAGGATCCAGAGATCCAGAAGTTGTAAGTGAAGGAGGGTTAGTTTGGAGGCAGAAAGTAAAGAGACATTCATTTACCCTGAGAGAGACTTCTGCTGAATATAACAGCATTTTCAATTTGAAATCTTAAAAAATGAACTAAGGGGAGGCCCTTCGTGCTTCAAAATAACCCCTTAAAACCCCCGATCCATCACACGTGGACCGAGTGTCCCAACATCTTCCCAAATGCAGGCCAATGCAGCCCAGATGTAAAAAATGAGTTGGTATGCCAGCAGGGCTTTGTTGTTAACAGGATATTTTTGTTGTCATAAGGTAGATGGAGTCACGTGGACATCGAGCTAGAAGTATTGAACTCCAGAGAAGTCTAATCCCCATTTCATATCATTTCAACTTTGAAGAAAAACTTCGAAACATATCGTCCTTTTGACGAGGCCACTGAAGCCAAGCTCATTTTAGGGAAATCAGAAGCCTCCCGAGTGACAGGACTTCTGTTTGTTACAGATGCTTGTGCTATCTCTTTTCAAGTCGACCACATTTCAAACCAAGTCTAATTCTGGGTCAGGTTAGGTTTGGCTGCCTCAGGTTCCCCTCATGCCAGTAAAGTAAGATATTGAGCAATAAAGCTTACCAAGTATCTGTTTCATTTCTTGAGGCCTTGTCCTCTTGGAGACAAACTAAATCTCACAGTCCCTTATAATAAATGCAAAACATTGCAAAACATTAAAAAAGATTAACATGCAGTGACACATTTTGAAACAATTCAACCAATGCGTTTCAGAGGCAGTGTTTTTTTTAATCATATTTTTTTTTTTCTCATTCTCATTATTATTCTTATTTTAATTAATAATTGGTAGAGAGAGACGGGAATGATTGCAGCAGGCTAGAATCAAATCTGGGGTGCTGCAATGACATGCCCACTAACGATTCAACCCCTGACACTGCCGAATTTTAGGTTTTGTTTCTTTTTTCTTTTTTTTGTACTCTTGTTGTTGTCTTCTGTGGCTACAGCTACACAAATATAGTTAATTTCCAAAAGGTTATATTCTCACCTGGCTTCCATGTGACAGCAAGGTTTGAGACACGTCTGGTCCCGTTCTTGTTGGATCAAGTGGAATTGAGGACTTTGACCTCCGCAGACACAAACTGATGATGCTCCCTCATTGGGTCTCATCAGACATGACTAGCGGTGAGTGTGACTTGGATAACAGTTTACAACCATGGTCTTTGCTGGCAGCTGCTGGAGAGTTGAAATCCATATTTTGTCATAAAACAGCTGTTCTTCCTTCATAGTATTTTCTACAACTGATCCACTTTAGGTTGGTTATACCACCACACACTGAATTGAGCAGTCAGTGTTTTTCAGGATAAAATCTAAACATGGCTGTAAATAGATAGCAGTCTGACTGTGGGGTTCAGCCATTTAACCCAGTAACTATACAGAAGCAAGAATGGCATCTTCAAAGAACAGAGGCCAAGCCCAACACCACCTGCTATAAATATTCCCTCTCCACCACCCATCCCCAGTTATGGTCTCACATTATGTGTCAAGGGTGAGAGCCACAGATCACAGTTTTTTTCCATGCCTAGTCGTCGCTGAAGTTTTTGTAAGTAGATCCTGGTGGGTGAGTCTTCAGATCATCCGATGACAGTTGCTTCATTATTTCTTGCTCAAGATTTTGTGCTGGGCTTCCAGTGGCGATTTATTACCACTCACAGGCAAAGGCAGTTTTCTCCTATCCGTCATCCAGTTGCAGTCGGGTTCCGTAGAAACTTCCACACAGTGAAGTCAGCCAGGTCAACAGCAGAAGAGCTCTGCTGCAAAGGTTTGGTCCGTCTTGAACATGTTTTGCTTCACCATTTGCACTGATTAAGATTTGATTTTGAAGCATCTAACTAGTGGTTGTGTTATGGTTGCTATTTGGACTGGAGATGAGTGATTGTAACAGATAGTGGCATGAAAACCTAAGTGATTCAGTTGTGCATTGGTTTGCTTGTTTTTCAAGGTGATTTTATGTAGTGAACATGGCCGGGGCTTGTGATAAATGGCAAAAGAGAGGTTGTGGTGAGAAGAGTGGGATCCAGATTCACTTCATAAATGGCTCCAGCAGCACTAAAAACACCACCATCCGCCTTCGGGATATTTATGATCCAAAGCCTCAACCTCCTAAAGCTCCTGTTCGGATCCGTCCTCCCAGTGTGAGAGCTCCCTCGGTAAATGAGTCCAAGTCAAAGCCCAAGGTGCCAAGCGATCCTCCAGTGAAGACCATCATGAGGAGACGATCTCAGTCTCTTTCTTTGTCTGTAGAGAGGAAGAAAGAGCCCCGGAGCCTCCAGGTACGCTTCGTGGACTCACTGGGATTGGATTTAGAGGAAGTGAAAGTTTTCAAAGTTCAGGACCACCCCCTGATTCCCCATCATGTTATGTTCAGGCTACTGATGAGCTCTGAGCTGGCCTTTGGGAGGTCATTGGAACTGTCCCTGCCTTACCTCAAACCTTGTTTCCCTGAAAATATGGGAGCTCTGCCGGACTTTCTGAAGCGTCTGTGCGCTCAGAGTGTGTGTCTACAGCAGGTCCTGTGTTCAGAGCAGGGAATAACAGGCACTATACAAGTACTTAATTTAGCCTATGAAAAAGAGGTCACCGTGCATTACTCTTTCACCAACTGGAGAGCACACACACATACAACGGCAGTCTGGGTATCGAGTGCAAAGTGCGGGGAGGGCAACGCTCCAGCAACAGATACTTTCAGATTTCGTCTGCCAGTCCCACCTTTCATTTTGGAGCCTGGAGCGATCTTGGAATTTGCCATCTGCTACCACGTAAAGGGATCTGATTACTGGGACAACAACAATGGGCAAAATTACAAACTCTCATGTCACAGCTACAAGGTGGCCGTGCCAAGGGAGTGTGAGGACAGCATGCTGCATTTCACCTGAGCGTCCACATGAGGGAGCGTCGACAAATGCACACAAGAAGTCACACTGGAACTACTGTACACTCACTGCTGCCAAATCTTCCCCTTACTTTACTATTAAAGGTGATGTGATGTATGCAAGCATTTACTCCAGCAGTTGAAAAAAACCTTGAGTACTTTACATAAGCATTTCTATTTTATGCCCCTTTATACATTATGTTGCTCAGATTCAAATGTTAGATTCAAAGCATATAATCAGGTTAGGTATTGCTACAAATGAAACATCTAGGCATCGAGATAAAAGTTGCAATCATTCGATCTCAAACGATGCTTACATGCTGTCGCATGATTAATGACGATTGTGCAAGATGAAGTGGCGGTAAATGGTGTTGCACTGACCCGCTGCTTGATTTGCCTTTGCTTTGATATTATCAGATTCAGACAGTGTTTTGAATTCTGGACATTTCATTGTAATGACAGATTACAGTCTTCACAGTATTGTTACGTTTAGCTAAATGGCAAGGTTAACACTCATTCTTGGTGCAGCGATGCATAAATAAGGCTGACTCAGTAGATGTAGGCTGTTTGCATTCGGCCTTCCATGGGTGTCTACACAGGGTGGGACTCTCCTCCCTTCCTGCTTGCCTCTTTTTGAAATCCCCTCTACTACATCTTCAAGCTAGCAAGCCCGCACACTGTAAATTTCACACAGCCGACATTCTGTTATGCTGCCTATGCTGTGATGACAATTGTGACTAGTTTTTAAGAAATGCCGTCTCTTACCCTGGCTATGTGAGACCACTGCTGAAGTCAAGATTTGATTTCTTTCTCCAACCTCGGATGAGAAGATGCCAGAGCTATAAGAATTGAGACAGATCTTATATTGGTGAAGGCAAAGACTTCAGAGTTAACGAACACTGTCCACCTGTGGGACTTCATTTTCAACAACAGCAGCTTATGCTTGACTTCATTACAAAATAGATTGTAACGGACGAATTGTAGCTTGATATAACACGCCATATGGGTAAAACAAAACATCTGGCTGGACTCTGTACTTTTGCTCACTCTTAGTAGGATACACCATTGATTTGATGTTGCACTTTAGAACTGCAAGATCTCGGATATTACACCACCACTTCTTTCAAAGTTCATACCTCCAACTTAAAACTGCTTTGTTTGTGTGTATGTGTGTGCGTATGCCTCAAGCCAGGAATGCCCTTGTGACAAGTAAACTGACCCTCATGTGTGAAACTGAGGGAATAACTCCCCTAAATATTTGAACTTGTCTGACTATATCCCTGCCACTTCTGCAAATAACAACAAAAGAATTTGCTTACTTTGCGCTATGTCAACTCTGGTGACCCAATTTAATGACTGACAGTCTAAGTTAGGGGAAAACAGTGATGAAACAAAGTAATGAATCCATATTCTTTGCTGATTTCATGCAAGGGGAAAAGATTTAATGATCCGTTTGAAACCTGAGCAGCTTGTTTACTTTCTGCAACGACCACCAGGGCTTGACCTCATTTTCTGGAGCTTGTTTGGCGTTTGAGGAATTAAAGGAAACAGTGGTAGCTCATGTGTTGCACTGTGACTGGGTCCTTTAGATCCGTGGCAGTAACTGACCTTTCACCAAAAAGTTTCCACTGATATGAGAGCCCAGATTCCAGAGGACAATTTGGCAGCCTGCAGATTTCAGCTCATTGGAAGGCGTTCTTCCATCTGCATCAGTTCCTGCAACTGATGGCATACTTAAAACATGAGAGCAGCTGTCCACACCATAACTAACTGAGCATATCAAGCCTTTTATAGGCCACACACCACTAAGAAAAACAAAAATTTCCATTAGAGGCAGCATTTAGTGTATAACAATCCACAGTAAGCAACTAAAGTCATTTTCAGTCAACTTGTTTTATAAATTTCAAATTGTGTTTTTCAAATTTAACTTCTGTCAGAAAACATTGAAAATGATCTGACTAAGCTCACTAAGTATTTTTTTCGCACTTATTTTTAACAAAGAAAGAAAATTTCATCTTCACATTTGGAGTAAAAATCACTCAGAAACAGTCAACTTTTCAAATTCACAATGATGGGAAAATTTCCTGTAGGGAACCAACACATACAGAAAGGTGATGGTGGTCATTTCTGTAGGAAAATTTCACTGAACCTCTGTTTTGTACAATTTTGTGCATATACATGGACGACTGACATTCTTTAAACAACAGCTATACTGACCTCTCACTGTGGGAATGCTGATTTGTGTGCATCTTTCTGGCAGTTACGGTTGTGGGACAAAAGATGGTGCTATGGCTCAAATCTGCAGCAAGTGTGTCACTTTTTTTTCCAATAGAAGTACTCAGATCCTGTACTTGAATGAAATAAACTAAGACACGTGTTAAAAGCACCAATAGATGGCATTAATATTTCTAAGGCAGCAATTATGCATCGATTATATTACCTGATTACCTTTACTCATGTATTATTATAAAAAGTGCATTTTAATACCGCCTAAAGTAAATTCTTGACTAATTTATTTACTACTGAAAAGTGCATTCAGTAGTTGATAACGTGCTTTTATAAAATTAATAAAAACTGCCATGTAGAATTAAAAACAAAGTTGATAATCTCCTCTGAAATGTAATAGAGCCTTAGCCAAAAGTAACACAATTTTGATGTAGGGTACTTATTCATGCAACTGCTTCTATTAACAACTTCCAACTTTAGTTAGCTCTGTTTTTAGACTTTTTCCCCCTCTATTTGAAACCAGCCAGTTAAATAGTCGTATTTTACACTATATGGGTAACGGGCCGACATCATCTTCCTTCCTTCCTCCATCACCAGTGGTGAAACCACTCACCATGGGAAAAAGCTGCTTCGTTACAATTTAAGTCAAAGTCTTAGTTAAATGAAGGACCAGATGTTTTACTATGAAAAAGCAAGAGTGATATTCTGACAGTCATATATAATTTCTTGTTCTAAACAATTATAAGTGCTTTACTGGCTGTGCCATATTTTATAAACCCCTCATGTCTTGCATGTCCCCTAAACTGACCGAATGTCCTTAGTTCCATTCAACCACTGACCATTATTGATCACAGTAGAAAATATCTTAGAAGTAAAATACAACCTCCAACAGCGGCACTCCCCAAAGATGTGCACATTATGATCTCTCCGAAGGGATGCATGACCTGGAAACACTCTGTTGTTGTGTCGTGTACTTGGATACTGTAGGCTGTTTGTAATTACTGGATTCGCAGACAGTGACTTACTCTACTGTAGCAGTTATTATGTGGCATGGTAGATAAAGGGGTGCGTATGTAAACTGTGACCCAACAATGCAGCAAAAACAAGCTTAATGCTGTGTGACTCCTCTGCACTTGAAATGAAATCAAGTTGCACCACAAACAAAAACAAAGGTCCCCTATTGGCTCCTCCAGGGCTGCCTGGTGCTCGTTTGTATGGATGTTCTTCACTCACAGTCATGGCTGTCATATCACTGTGTTGTCAGGGTATACATCCACACGGCCTCCCAGCGCCATGCCTTTATTTGGGGCTGTCATCTTGTGTTTGTCGCTAGTTGTTATATAATAAAAGACCATATTAGGAGCCAAGATGATGCTCAATAGTGACGTTTGCTCCAGGGACTGGCTGCGATTGAAATGGAAAAAACTGATGCATAAGTACCAGTGATTGAGTTACATCACTGATGCACCATAATGGCCTGTTTGGCATAAAAGAATTGTCACTTGTTATGTTTGTTCATCATTCATTCATCAACCATGTGAATGATTCCTTGTGTGAATATTGACTTTTTGAAGCACAGATTTGTTGCTAACTCGAGATACAGAATAACAATTCCTGTGATCAGTGTTGAGTAACTGTGACGCTGTCTACTATACATATACCATGCAGCCAATTACTGGCCAACTGTTTTCCAGAATATAAAAAGATGTAGTCCTTTTGGACTATAGCCTGTTTTTTAATCCAAGGCCTATTTTTAAAAGGAGAGTCATCACGGCTGCACTTGGCTTCAAACTGCAGAACATATGTTGAGTGTGTGTAACTGAATCCTCAATCCTTTGTCCATCTGAGGGACACCCGGAAGTCAGGCTTTCCCCCTCAAACCTATGACATCAACATTTGTTCCTCCCACGCGTCTCCACAGGTTCCCAGGGGCTGTCCTGGACCCGACTATCAGCCGCCACAGCTCTGGTCAGCCCAGTGGCAGCTCGTTCTATTACTCCAGACAGCGAGTGGTCCTGGAGTACAGTAACGTTTAAACGGGAGCGGCCATCTGTTCCTCCACCAGGTGCCAGGATGGAGGCTGTGACTCACGTAACACGCATGTTGATGGCAGAGCGCAAGCTAAAAACTGCCCTACAAATGCAACCCAAAGATATCACCATGTCACGCTTGGTTGGATTTTTTTTTTTTTTATATAATGTCAGGTAAGAGGCTTCCACCTAATGAAATAAGCTTTACGGTGGCCTCACATGCATCTGCATTATTTTAATGTCCCTATCTGGGAATAACAGGCTCAGTAAGCCACACACAAAGGCTTGTTTCTCTCACTGTTCCTCTAACCTCTGCAAGTGCAAAGCTTCAGCACAAACAGCGATTAGATCCACCACTTGCTCCAAATTGAACAAATAAAGCCAGGTGAACTTGTTTTCATGAGAGACTTTAACCTAACTAACCTGCTTAATGCCAAGCGAGTGATGCCTGCCCTCATTTGTCAGAGAAAAACAAACCACGGTGCTAAGAAACAGGTCACTGCCTGCACTAATTGCTGTTTTATGTGATGCAACAAGGTGAACTGGGCTACAATTTTATTATCTGCTTACTGGAGCATAATAACAAATAAATCTGATGGGATTAAAGCCCATTCGTGATGCTTAGTCAGTAATTATCACCCCAATTCTGACACATCCAAATCCAGGCTTTAAGTCTCACACATTTCAGCTTGAGGTTAAAATGTGATTTGAAAAACACATCAAAAACAACACAATACACAAGACAAAACAAAGTTTGTTACAAATTGAAAACCTGTATTGTGCAGACAATAAATAGTGCTTACAAAGGGATTTTGTCTTGTACACAGACAGGGTTTCCTTTTAAGAACATTTACACTGTCGATATGAAATCATCATCAACTGAATCAGTGAGACTCAGACACAGCTCGGGGATGTGACTACTGATACTGGAGTGGGACTGATTGACTCGGTCACATGCACATTTTCCCCCTGTGGCATCAAAAAAGGACAAAAAAAAAAAAAAAGTCTCTTTACAAAAAGAAGTCTCTGCTTATCTATGGCAAATATATGACCTTGATCCTTCCTGCTCCTCTTGAGAAGGTGAAATGAGGGTTAAGGAGATGTTCCTCTGAGCAAGAAGTGGAGCTGGCTGCATGCGTCTCCGTTCACCGGCAGCTCCATCTCTAGAGACATAGCCTCCAAGGTTTGCTGGACCCAAATATCAGGACACCCACTGACTGTGGGCCAGGGCACTGGAAGACTCCGTGCAAGGTCTTCACTGACAGAACCAAGTATCAGCAACTCTTCACAGAAGAAACCTTGCTATGGCCGGTGGAACCTACAGGAGGGGAAAAAAGGGAAAGTGAGTAAGGGCTAACAGAGGATTTCATCAATCAGAAGTTCTATTATTAGCCTGAAGGCCAGCGCTCTTAACAGCAGCCATCGGCACCTTTGCAAGAGCGGGGCCTTACATAAGCTCAACCCCAGCTAATTTAGGATACAGACGGGCTTGACATAAGCAAAAAATGAACTAAATATGGGTGTACATTTATAACAATGCAGAGCTAGTGCAATGGGGTGCAACCTGATTGCAGCTAAATTTATGCTTTGCTCTGCAGGATGTATGCTCTTGGACTGCTGGGAAATGCACATTTGAGTCTTTTTCACAATGTCACACTGCCCCCCTTAGACATCACACGCTAATAATAACACGGACAAAAAGGACAAAACAAAACAATATATAACGAGTCGAGCTCACGCTCACCTTGTCAGATGCTTGCTTGAAGAATGAACTTCCATCTCGTTACTTTTGAACTCATTCAGCTCCTTCCGTATTGCTGCCTGTGAACAAAACCAACGTGCGTTGTGAGCCCAGGTGTTTTCCTTCATAGACAGATACTCAGGTGGTGAACTTCGAACGAGGGCATGATGAAAATGCAGACGCATCTGTGGCCGAGGTGTCGATTATATAAGCTCAACTGCCTCTTAGGTAGGAGAGTAGTATGTGGCAGGGGGTTCTATTAGACATGCCGCTCACTGGAAAATACTAAATTTCAGTCATTTAATGAGGGTCATGATGCAAGTTAATGCCTGTGTCATGATTAATCAGAAAAATCAAGTGAGAAGTACAGCCATTTTCCCATAGACTTCAATACAATCTGATCATCCCTGGTGGTCATTAGATAGGATGAAAACTCTAAGGCTCTGGCTTCACTTTGCAGACTATTGTACATTGTAATAAGATAACTAATTAAATCAATGTGACCTGGATTAAACAAGTAAAAATGACGAATTCTCTAGAATCAACAGTTTCCATTTCTAAACTGTAGCTACTACAGTTTCAGTGGCAGTGAGTGCAGATCTGAGGGTGCTGAGTGAGCAGCGTCTGACAGCACCAGCCTGTGCCACAATGGCCCTCCCATTAGGAGAGGGACCGACCACACATAACAAAATATGGAGACATCTGTGATAATTATTTTACTATTTGTTATCTTTCCAACTACCTTATCAGCAGCTGACAGTCTGGTCCAGGGCTTGTCAGCTCTTCTGTCGTAGTCCTGAGCTTTGGCCACCTCTACATAGTCGCTGAAACGGATCAGGATCTTTCTGTCCCGCAGCTCGTCCACCGTGGGCCGCTGGTTCAACTGGAAAACAGACATAACTATTCAGCCCTCATCAGTAAAAGATGAAGATAAAGAGAGTGGCCATAGCAGCTAAATGTGGAAAAACAGAAGCAGGTCGGGTATTACGGTTTAGGTTGGTTGACTGAATCATGTGGGGACAAAATGAGGAATTAAAGTGATGACATTTTCGGGTGATAGCTAAAATCACTGCAGCTGCCACCACTGCCTACCTTTCTGTTCAGCCGCTGTTTGATTTCCCTCCTCTCCTCCTGCTCCGTCTGGTCATTTCTCTCTGATGGCACAAGCGGAAACAAATATCATCACCAAATGCAGCTCAAGAACTATTTGAGTGATGGATATCAGAAAGGAATCATCCCGGTGAGCTCAGTCACTATCCTGAACATCAGGTAAACTCTCTGTCTCTGACGAAACTGCACAGTTGAAGATGTCTGTGATTAACAGCGCTAATATGTCCAATCCTCCTGACAGTCAATATTCATGACTGACAGTGCTGAGGTCAGGACTCATGGACTGACTTCAAGTCAGGTTTAGCAATGAGTGAGTTAAAGAGTGGCTCACAGGCAGATTAAAGCACTAATAGGATTTATCTTTATTAGATGCATAAAAATCACTAGATGTTACTTTGTTTATTTTTAATCTCTTTCTCAATTCCATTCCAAAAAATATTTTAAGCTGTTGAACTAGTTCGGCAGCTTAAACACGAGCATTGGCACCTGCTTCACTCTTTGGTTGGGTTTTATTAAAGACTCTCATTTTGTCAGAGGATGGGGCTCAGAGTGAAAATCCTATTGCCAAATGTGGTGTGTTTAGCGGGAACACGATGGGCTCGGAGATGATAGGAACAGCTGCCCAGAGCCCACAGGTGGCCAAAACAGTCAGCGCTAATGTGGGACTTCATTCCTCACACGGCTGCTTCATAGCTGTTCTGAGCTTTCAGGGACAGTGGGACTAGCTCCACAGATTGATGTGTTATAATCTGACACCTCCTCCCTGAGGAAGTTAAATTATAACAATGAGTTCCAGTCATTTTAAGGAGTCAAGCACGAGCTTACACTACACATGAACATGAATATATAACCAGAACTACTACTGCAGCATTTCTTCCATATAGAGACTCATATCTCACACACACTTATATATATATATATATATTTTTTTTTTTTTATTATTATTTTTTTTTTTACTCATATAAAAGTAAATCAGCAGGATTACAATGGAAGTTGGGAACACGCCTAGAAAATTAGCTACAGAAAAGCCATCCACTACAGCAGGTTTGGTGTCCATCTGATAAAACTTTCCTTATCATTTTTCAACATTTTTGTCAATTTCTCAGAAATCTGACACATTAACAGCGCTGAGTGCTACCACCTTTTACAGCTAGGTACTAACCTCCTTCATAAAGGCCAGTGCTCAAGGATTTTTTTTCATGAATTACTCAGTAAAATGTCAGAAAATACTGTTACCTGAGTTCTTTTGTCTCAACAATAGGTCATTACCAATAAATATTCCATTTTACAATAATATCAAAAGGACAAAAGCAGGAAAAGGCCACATTGGAGACGATACAAAAAAAAGTTGAAAAGTAACATCTATACAAGTTAGTTTCAATGAAAGTAAATATATCGCCATTTCTGCCATCAACGTACTGGTTGAGAGATATGTTGTACAGGTATTGATTCCTCTCAAATTATATTATGAAAGAATAATTTTGTAAATAATGAGACAAATAAACATGTCTTATTTTGAAATATCCTTTTGATGTCGGTGTAAACCATTCACCTATACTTTGTTGCCTGCATATGAATATTACAAGAATTACTGTTTGCTTTAAATGAAATGAAAACTAATGGGCTCTGCTCAACGGCACAAAGAATAAAAAGGAGGACCTCCGTGTGAGTGACTCACGGCTGTGGATGGATGAACTACTTACGCTTCAGGATGTTCCGGCTCTCCAGCTCCTCCACCGCGGGCCTTTGGCTCAGCCTCCTGCGGAAAAATACCAGGATTACGTTCTGGACCATCTCTCCAGCCCCCCCGCCACGCCGTCCTCCTCTCGGCACAAAGTCTCTAAAGTCTTTTTCTCCGCTACTAGCACTTCGGATGCTTGTGCCGGTGTGCGCAGCGCCAAGATCCGCACATCCAAAACGCAAACACCGCGTCCCACGTCGGGTCCGGAAAGCGGCTTGTTTTGCTTTTACAACATTTAAGGCTCCACATCGGGAAAAACGTCAGGCTGTGCGTTTTATAGCACGCGTCAGGGCCAAGGTTACTGAAGGGAAGAAGGGAGACTTTCTCCTCGGTGTGGATGTCCAAAGAAGTTTGCAAAGAGGCGGAGCGGAAGATGCTGCGCTCTGAGCCGTGCCGAACGGACTGAGCGGTGCAGCAGCGCCTGCCTCCTCTTACCATATGAACACAACTACTGTGACGGGGAGGAGATTCCCAACGCGAGCACACACACACACACACACAAACCCGCTGCAGTCATGGGATTTGCTGGAGTAGTAGGATCTTTATATCACGAAAACAAACTAACATGTTTGAGTCTTTAGGGCCTTTGAATAATCAGAGCACATGTGTCCCACGTGAAGTTTGTGATAGGACATGAAGATGAAAACAAGCACAGATAAACATCAGATAATGAGCAGGCTAATAATATTCAGTGCTACTTCATTCATCTATTAGTTATTTCAGATTTAGTATATCAATAAAACCTATTACAACTTCCCAGAATGCACCCTGTTGTCATTGAATAACTCTCATGGCCAGAAGTCCAAAATCCACGAATTTACCAGGCAATTCAGCCAAAAGCAAATGGACAAAACTAAATTCCTCACATTTGGAAACCTCACACCAGAAAATGCCTGGCATTAAGTTTCATCCCACACGTTTAACAAGACAAGGCAGTTTTAGCAAAAACCAGATTTAGTTCATGTCGGTTCTCAGATTTCCTCATCACCCGAATTACAGGATTCCACATGATGCATCCCTGCTCCACCCCCGACACCCTCATGGCCACCACATTTACCACACAGCTGACAAGACAGTAACAGCAACTGGGAAGAAAACTCTTCAACTGGCTCATGGGCAACATATGTTTAATATTTACATTTTCATTTTCCTGAAGACCAATTTCTATGTATTGAAAAAACAAGCAAACAAACAAAAAAAAAACAAAACACAAAAACCATTATACCACTTAATTGATGCTTAGTCAACTGATATTTAAGAGCAGGATCAATTTCCTATGCAGTAAAATATGAGCAAAATATAAGCAAAGAAAATAGTACTAAACCCCCAAGTAGGACATTATTTTAGGTCATAAATGTTTTCACTGCTTTGATTTCAGTAAAGATGGACAGACATGGATTTCATTGATCTCTGGCATAATAACTTCCATTGCCATTGCCAAGTTCCATTGCCAAATTCAAAAGGTATAAAGTGAAAGATATCTGTTTGCCCACCAACCTGAAAATCCTGTTATGCTCTATGCAAGGCAGAACTGAGGCCATTTCTGGTTACCCTCAGTTGCAAAGAAAAAAGAACAAAAACAAAAGCCCTCCAACCAAGTATAGATCCAATAAAGTGCTGCAAACCTTTGCTGAGTGTACAGAACTACCTGTTCCCTGAAAAAACAGGTTAAATGTCAGCAATCAGTCTAGACTCACATGAGAAAAGGGATAAGTAACTCCTAATAAAATTTATCTACCACAGCTGAGAGGTGAAGGTATGATTCACACCACCAGCAGCGGCAGTGGTTTCCTACAACTGAGAGAGCAGAAAATTAGATCAGATGTTGCTCTAACCAGCTCTGGATCTTAAAGTGCTGACTCAAAAAGGGGCCATTACATTGACTGGGAACAAAGTGTCCCCTAGCCCCCATCCTCCAAATTACTGAGGTGGACAGACAGTTTTTTAGTCCAGGTCCACAGCCCACATCATCTTTAAAGTATATTAAAATGACTTACTCTTCCCTGTACCAACGGCACGTAGAATAAAAGGGACTTGTTCATCATATTTATCACTATTTATCATCTACGCTTGCGAAAGGCCTTGCATATGCTTGAAAATGATCAACTGATTTAACCAATAAAAAATGCTATTAGAAATAGTTAGTTTAGGCCAGCATCAACCCTGTATGAAACAAGATGAGATATTGACTGGTTGATTGAGCACAACCATAAAATGATGTATGGCTTTTCTTCTTTCAGGGCCACTGTTAAGCAAAGTTTATCTTTGTATTTGGTGTCTCACCAGGACACTTAGTCCTTGGGAAACTTTTCATTCTTCAAATATGTTGTATCCAGACAGTTTCTTTCTTAAAACCTTGCTACTTCCTGGCCACAACTTTCGAGGGCAGTGTGTGCGGACACACACAGCGAACAACATGGGGGAAAAATGCACCAAAAAGGTGATCTGCCCCAGGACATATGCCAATGGATCAGTATGTGAAATAAAATTTGTTTCATATCTCATATGTGATTGTTGATCAGTGTGTAGTGTGCAAATGTTAAAAAGCGATTCACAGCACTGCTGCTACTGCTGAGCTGTCTCATCTGGATTTAGGGTTTTGCAAAGCTCCGACAACAGTGGAACACTCTTTCTCATTAGCACGGAGTTGTGAAGAAAACATTTAGAGAGCAGCTTCTCTTGCTGTTGTTTAAGTGATGCAGATCATATTATTCAACTGATATGAATTCATTGAGCAACTTGATGGGGAGTCTTTGGTCAGTGTGTCCATGCTCATGGGTAATTATGATACAAAAAATTCAGCATGATTGGTTTCATAGATTTGGACCTGCTTCTCTCAGTGCCTCAAATTTAGTCACTCTCCTGCAGCTAGTTATTTACATTGTGTATAGTGAGGATCTTTGGGGCAGAAATGCCAATCAGGATGAATTATCTCATTTTCAAGTTACAGCTTAAGCGCACAATGGGCAGCTGTGTGTAAATGTAATTTTCAGAGAGAGCTCAGATGAGGATCTGAGCCCAAACAACCTGATAGGATGAAATGGATGACAGAGCTCTGCATTGGTGGAAATCACCTATGTCAAAGGCCGACGACTAATAACCACCTAAAATAAGCTTGCTGTGCTGTAGGGGCCTCAGCTGTGACTGGTAGCACTGAAGTCTAAAAAAGAGCAGCACAGGCATGGCAGTACTGAAAGCTGAGGGGAGTCGATGTGCTAAATGGAGCAAAGCTATGGCAGGATGTGTGGTCGGCAGCAGAAAACATGTCAGGTCAATAGCATTAGCCCCAGTTCACAAAGTAAAGCAAATCTGCTGCAGCGGCACTCAAAAGAGATCAGATGTATTTCACATTAGAACATGTAGGTGCTGTGAATTATGGAGAAAAATGCTAAATCAAAATACAGTAAAACCAAGAGTGAGTCAGCCTGTGTATATATTGCCAATAGATCCTAATGGGGCCTTTAGTCACAGCCTCCCGCAGAGGATTGTGCTTCACAAGTGCTCACCCACTCTGTTTGGTCAGAGGTAAAAGTTCCCTGTTTGTTGTAGAACTCACCAGCATGTCAAAGCAATGAGCTGCTTGTAAGAGCAAGGGCTGATGGGAATGTCAGCCCATGAAATGTGGAAGAGAATGGGATGAGTCAGGCGCCACAGGCCGGGCAGCGGCCAGCTACTGCCCACTGAGGTGTGTCCTAATCCCTGTTCCTTTAACTCAGTGACAGAGCCCGGGGACAGGAGCGCCACGGCCAGACTTGGAGTCTGAGTGAGGCCAGGACGGCCTGAGGGACGGGGTGCAGAGGGGGAGTTACAGGGTGAGGCGGGTGGTGGTTAGTTGCCAGGAATAATTAAAGGAACCCTCTTAGCCTGACAGAAGCTTGGCGTTTATGTAAGTTGCTTGTGTTTAAGTGTTGACCTGGATGTCTACCACAGTTACTACATCCCAAGAATATGAAAGACTTGTCTTGAGGACAATGCTGCTCGGATCACCTGATGCTCCACTGCACCCATTACATAGTGTTCAATTTCAAGTAAGTGCCTTTTTAAAACACTCTCTGTTCAATGGCTTGCTATGCTTTTGATGACAGACAACTGGGACACATTCAAAGACATAAAACCAAGAATCAATGGCATATCTTGCAACTTGTTTCTCTCCAACGCTTTGCCCTTTAGCCCAAGTCCACAGATCAAGAAGGGAATTGTGTCTGAGCTTTGAACGACCTGCTGGGAAGACATTGTGGAGGAGGCGACTGAAAATAGGTCCTTCGTTGAATGCTGTAAGTTACTATACATAAGCCACAAACTTTCACACTGACAAAAACATCCCAGGATAAACAGAAGGACATAAACTTGAACCATAAAGAACCCCCAGGTGGTGGTAAAGCCACAAACCAATAATGTTTTAAATTAGGGGCCAAGACAAAGAGCCAATGTCTTACAACAACGCTAACATACAGATTGTCGTCGCAATTCATCCTCAGGGAACATGAAGGTCTATGTTAAATTACACGGCAACTCAGGCAATGTGTTTGAAGGCATTTCAATGGAATATTGCAAATGTTATCCCACAGTAGTGCAAGAGATGGAGGCCAGAGATCGACAAAGCTAATTGAGGATTTCTCCTCTGGGGAGCATGAATATCTTTGCCGAAAGAATGGCAATTTATATGGAAGCCACTGTCATTTCAACAAAATTATGCTAGAGGAACATTCTGGGTATTGTGAGTCTGTTGGATTCATCTTCTGGGGACTGTGACTGTCTGCACAGAACTAGACAGCAATCCATCAAGCAGAAATAGGCCAACATTGCCTCATTAGTCCCCCACTACTGGCAAAACTAATAATCTGAGTTTGAAAGTCTTACACACCAACTGTCCTCAAAAGCCTTAACACGTATTGATTCCCTAAACCAACGGATGTCCATTAGCCAAAGTAGAAGATGTAACCTCTTTAGAATCAATTTTGAATTCTGTTTGCATAATGAACTATGTTACAGTCAATTGGAAAGCCAGAATCAATGCTGGAGGACGGACAATGGCCAGACAGGGAGGACAAATATGTACCCCACTGTATCTGTTTATTTATAGACTGTGAAATTCATCAGTGGGTGACAAACAAACTAAATTGTCACGAGTCACGCCTCTGTTCTAACCCCTATATAGCACGAGCTTCGCTTTGAGACTTCTGACATTTCAATTAGAGGGTACAACGCAGCTAGAGATGAACCCAAAAAAAAAAAAAAAAACATTGTATGATGGTAATTACTGCATGTGGGACAGGGATGGTCTATTGTAGTGGCAATATGTAATTTGAGGATTTTCCTTCATGCCATATATGTGCAGGCTGTTTCAACTGCTGCTTACGTCTCTCCAACTACCTCACAATATCTGCCAACTCCAGTCCTATAATTGGATTGATGCCGGGCTGAGATACTGCTCACCATACAGGCAGGATGGGAAATCAGAGGCGCTCATCCTGAGAGAAGCACTTCTCATGAGAAAACAACGACAACATAAAATACACATTGTATTTTTTTTTTTTTTTTGTAAATCCTCAGCTAGCATGTTTTTATCCTGAGTACGGGAGTATCCTGAGGCGGATGGTCGGAGGGTTTTCTGACACAAACTGAAAATCTGAAAAAGCCAGGAGCTAAAAGATCTTCATTAGTGTAAACTTGCGACTAACTGACAATAACACCTATTTCACATTTATCGTTCTGCAGATTCTCTACAAGCAGAGCTGTTCAGGTAATAAACAAAGAAACTTACACGGTAAAATTGTAGCAGTAGCACTTGGAGATGCAGAACAGTTGATATCACTGTACAATATGAATGTATGTGCTATAATATGTCTGAAATGTGAGTGATGTTATGGCTATAATTATGCACGTCTGTATATTTACTTTTAGCGCTCCAGTGTCAGCGTGTGGAACATTTGTGTATACCAATATACACTGGACAATAGGGTGTCCTCTGCCTCTCCTTCTTTGTTGTACATTGTAATATTAAATATTTTCATGTATTATCTTTTCTGATTACATTGACAAGCTCTATCGATAGTTAATTAACATATTATTTGTAGGCTAAATAGCTTTATCACAACTGGCCAGATGAATTTGCTATTCACCTCTTTTGTCAAAATAAACGGAGATCGCCATTATAGATATCCAGATCTTGGCCATTTTATCTGTCACAGGGGCAACATCCTCCATAGATAGTGGACTACCCCAGCTCCTTTCTCTCTCCATAGCTGTAATACGATGAATCATTTTGACTTGATGGCCCTGCCCACTCTTAAAAATACGCTCCAGTTAACAAAAGCCATACCTCTTGCAGGTCCGACATACAACATATATATAATAGATAAGAGAGACTCATCCCCCAACCCGGAAACAGATAAGTGAAGATGAATTGCCTGCAGGTGGGAAAAGGTAAAAATGAAAGCAGCTATTTTTTTCCATCATAGGTTAAAGCTGTTTGTTTCACCATAGGCAGCACAGTTTGGACTGCTGGTCAGAGGGGCCAGGTTTCTGCATCAATTACAATTACAATTTTCTGTCCCAAGTAGGCCAAGTCTTTGTTGTGTAACGAATGACACTCTTCACTGTTTTGAAAGTGGGGCACTCACATTTCTGGACTTTAAGAAGGCACTGAGTTCTCTTAGCAACAGGAGGAAACCCCCCAAAAAAGAAGAGGTGGGGGGAGCCGGAGATGAGCAGGCATTAATATTTCATCTCTGGCGAAAGGGATTATGAAACTCCACAAGGAAGAGCAGTCAGACTCCATCTGACAGCCTTGGTTGCCTGGAAACTGTGACTGTGCTGAATACAGTTGATAGCGATATCATTTTACATAAAAGTGAATGAAGAGGATGGGTTGACAACACCTACAGACAGTGTTCTTTTAAATTGATTAATGACACTTTCTGTCTGGACTTAATGGGCTGAAAATGCTGAATTTAATACAGCATGTACAATCCATTTTCAGTTTGTTCAGCAATGGGCTGGACTATTCCTCTACACATTGAGCTGTCTAAATACTAATACTCCTGTCTCACAGACAGCTGCTTAGTGGCCAGTGAAATACTGTATACAAATAGATATTCAAAGCAGAGATGGACGGCAGCTGTGCACACAGGGAGTTGTGGTGTCAGCAGAAATGGGTCTATGTGACAAAAATACTCAATTCTTTTAATTCATTCATTCATCTTCTACCACTTATCTGTTTCCGGGTCACGGGGGGGGGGGGGGGGGGGGGGGGTGCTGGAGCCAATCCCAGCTCACACTGGGTGAGGGCAGTGTGCACCCTGGACAGGTTAAGAGCCCATCACAGGGCCAACATACAGAGACACACAGAGACCAACAACCACTCACACTCAGACCTACAGACAATTTAGAGTCACCTTAACCAAAACATGAGGTCTTTGGACGATTGGAGGAAACAAGAGTACCTGGAGGAAACCCATGCAGGCATGGGGAGAACATGCGAACTCCCCACAGAAAGGCCGGGAACCAAACCCATGACGCTCCTGTTGTGAGACAACAGCGCAAACCACTATCAAATCAAATCATATGAAATTTATTTAGCTCATGCCAAATCATAAAAAAAGTTAAATCAAGGCACTTTACACATAGAGCAGGTCTAGACCAAACTCTTTATGGAGTTATTAAAGAGACCCAATTTGTCCCTCCAAAAACAATCAATGACAACAATGGCAAAGAAAAACTTCCTTTAAGAGGCAGAAATCTTGGGAGAGCCAGGCTCAAGGGGGGCAGCCATCTGCCTCGACTGGTTGGGTAGAGAGAGAGAGAGAGAGAGAGAGAAGAAGAAACAGAGGCGGTGAGAGAGTGAGACAGTGACAGGGAGCGTGAAGGAGAAGAAGGCGGGACTTGGTAGAGGGATAGAGAGAGTACAAGAACAGGAGAAGACAAAAAGGCCATAGAAAATACAAACAAAACATACAGGATCGCAACCTGGTAGTTCTAAATTTGCACTAGTAGATATTAACAGTAGGGGAGAAAAAGAAACTATAACAGGAAGTGAGTAGTAGTGTGCAATGATAACTAAAGGTAAGTATTACAGCAGCAGGTACTGAGCAGGAGCATGAGACAATTCAGCACCTGCAGGATGGAGACAGGAAGAGAGGACAGGAGGGACAAAACACAGACTACTGTAGCTTTTGTCATAAAGGAAGATTTTAAGCTTGATCCTGAAAGCTGTGTCAGAGTCCGATACTGGGAGTTGGTTCCATAGAATAGCGGAAATATCTGGCTCCTGATTTACTCTCTGAGACTTTAGGAACCAAAAGTAAACGTCCATCCAGAGAGTGAAGCGACCTCCTGGGACAATAAGAAACTGAGCTCTCTGAGATATGATGGAGTTTGGTCACTGAGAGCTTTGTACGTTAGGAGAAGGATTTTAAACTCCACTCTGAATTTTACTGAGAGCCAATGAAGAGAAGCCAGTACAGGAAAAATGTGATCTCTTTTTCTAATTCCTATTAATATTCGTTCAGCAGCTTTCTGAATCAACTGAAAGCTTTTCAGAGAATTGTTGGGACATCCTGATAATCCACCATGCCGCCGTGCTGCCCTGTCCAATTATTTGTTCATTCAAACTCAAGGGATTGGGGCGAATAGTGATTGGGCTCCTGTCATCACTACCACTCGTGCTCTTCCTTCCTCTTTCTCTGTCACTCCTGTCACTGTCAGGGGTCCAAAAGTGCGAGATCAATTAAAGTAAATGAAAGGTCTCAAAATCTTCGCTCCCCACTGAACAGCCCCAGTTTTTAACTTCTAGTCGAAGCATATAGAGTATGTTTGGATTTGTTAAAATATGCCTGGAGAGAAACTTCATATCTTGATATAAATTATATAATTTCATAAATCCATCCGCATGAGTTTCACAGTTTTGTTGCCTCAGTCAACTTCTGTAAACAGCTTTGCCTTTTAACTTCATACTATCTAGACTGAAGCTCAGACAGGCTAATCTGGTTAAATCTTATGTAAACAACTATAAATCATGAGTATTGTAGAGTGGTTTCTGTTCTTTAACCTTTGGACTCATATGCACAGTTTGTGTAGCATCATCTTTTGGACAATGCTTCCTTTCTATAGCAGCAAGCTAATATCCAAACTCTGATTCGGCATTTTGTCCCCATTTATGACCCTGATGCCTGAAAGTTTAAAATGGATAGCTGCACCTACATGTGTAATTATCTGTTAAACCCTTCCAAGCACTGATGATGTAAAACTCTTGGTTTCATGTAAATGTAAAGTTTGACGTCAGTTATATTAATGTTCCCTTAGGCTAATTTCAGACAATACATCTGCTCATATCCTACTCTTACATTACTGCTGCCTGCTCTAGCACGGTCACCAACAGGATTATCGCATTACACCTAAAAAGGTGACAAACAATGCAGTGTAAAAAGATTCCCTTCTTAAAATAGCAGCCACACATTTCTATTGGGAATTCAATGCAGTGATGCTTCAGAGGTTTCTACTGCAGTCATCAGATGCAAGATCACCACCCTCTCGCAGCTTCAGAGGATCAAGCAGCCTGCCGCAAAGTCTCAGCAGTGTGCTACAAAGGCAGGTCCTCACTGTGACATTTTTGCATAATGACATCCTCAGCTGAGGGCACAAGTTGAGGATGCCTGCACGATGGCCTGGAACAGAGGACAGGGATGGAGAAGTAGATAGTTGCTGTAAAACTTGATGACTAGCTCTCACGGGGAGTTCGGACACAGTTCAAGCTGTGGGGGAGATGGGGAGAGAGAAAATGCAGCCTCTGCATCAGCAGGGACTGGGGCGGAGGGGAGGCGCGCTGGGCTGTGACGTAGACGGGCCATTGATTATGGCTGCTGCAGTATTTCACCCAAGAGAGCTAAATTTAGAAACTGAGGATTCCCTTCTGCTGTCCCAGGCCAGCCCACTGCTCTGGATTCTGCTGCAGAGTGCCGCTCTGCGCTCTACTGATGTGAATCGATACCGAATGCAAAGTGTGTGGCACCACAGCACGAATGGAAACAGCATAATGAGTTTTGCGAGAGTTAAGTAAGTCATTGGGGTTTATTCTGAATTTGGTATTCTGAGACTGTTTATTCTCTGATTATTCTTGCTGATATTTACTAGACACTTTAATACAACCCCGAGGATCTTATAGTCTTATAAATTAGGCTTTAAAACTCAGCTTTAAAACAGTTCACTGTGAAATAAGAGCATAATGTCTCCATTCATTTTCATCTGCTCTTGGCTCTGCACAGGAAAACTCAAGATAAATGCCTCAGCATCACCGCTGCTCTGCTCAAGAGGTGAGAGAGACTGATTGTTCTCTCTCCGCAATGAAGGCTGTTCTGTTCCTGATTCCGTACAAATAGCTGCACAACCCAAGGCCTTTCACAAACACTGCTTTGAGTCCTTCAGACAGGGCACAGCATGTTAGCCACCTTCACAAACACCACTCTGTTCAGTTTCAGCACGACTCATTCACTGTGACAGATTCAGTATGATTCACGCAGCATGTACACAAACAATGGTGTAAGATGGGTGTTTATAGAGCGGCTACGGGAGAGGGTCCCTTTGGCTTTTGTTGTTGCTGTGGGAGCTGCCAGGAGGGGCTCGTCACACCCTCCGGCAGACCGCGTGGTCAGCAGGACTGAGACGCTGGCAGACGAGCACATGGTGCCGTCACCCCGGACAATGGCATGCCTCAGCTGTCCACAGCTCTGACTCAGTTCATGTGGACAACTCTAGTTGAGCAGCCAATGCTGTGGTCATTCACTGTTGGAGCAGAGTGCTGCAGCACCTGTGAGAACACAGGCAGCCTGCAGACACAGCGTCTGGACAGGAGACAAAGCTTTTAGTTGCTGCACAGAGTCAAAAACTGATTGGACTGTCTAAAAACTTTAGTCTGCATCTCTGTGTGCAGGATAAAACCTAAAAACCGCTTGTAAATAGCTGTAAAGCCAGATTCATGCTCCGAACGACCTTTGACGTCGGATTTTTCTGTCTGCGTCTTGGGTGCTGTTTTGCAATGTTGCAATGTTTTGTTGCATTGCACTTCATAGTTAATAAATGAGATACATAATTGTCACTGCAGGACGCATCAGGACACAGGAAACATTGTGTGAAGCACTCCTCTCCTTACAGTGAAATAAAAACAGGGATGGATAAGTAAGAGAGAGTACTGGGAACAAATGGCATAGCACAGCGTCACATCTTCTTATTGGATTGTCTGGATTATCTGGACAGACACTAAACAAATTAAATGAAATGACCATGACCAAAAATTTCTTCTTATTAACATCTTTCAATACTAAGTGACGTCCTTTCTTTATCTGTTGAAGACAAATTGTTCCAGATGAAGACATTAATCTTTCAGAATAGATACGCTGCTTAATTAAAAAAAAAAAAAAAAAAAAAAAAAGGCTCAGTAATTTCATGAAACAAGCATCCTGGTTTATTCAAACAGGAAAAAATGCTTGGTGGGGACTATTTTAAGTGATAGAATAAGTAGTATTGAAAGTAGCAGGAGGTTGCATGGGTGACCGAGTCAGTAATAATAATACATAATACTAAATATAAAAACCTGCATTAATAAAAAATATATTCCTAGCAGATGAGATTAAATATGTCTGGAGAGGAACTTTTTTGACAGAGCGATTTTTTTCCTGGTTTTGTGATTTGTAGATAGTGAGAAATGTTGCACATCCAGTGAAGTGTATCATCGGCAGGAAACAGACATGCTGCTCTGACCTCTGTCCTCAGCCAACACTGTGAGCATACTGTCCACGACCCAGCTGTCCTCTGTCACACTTCCAATTATGACACACGATTGATCACCTCCTGTTTCCATTATGCAAGAGTAATCAGGAGCTCGCTTTACACTACCAGCCAAAAGTTTGGACACACTTTCCTATTCATTTGAATGAGAAAGTGTGTCCAAACTTTTGACTGGTAGTGTACATAGGCTGCAGGCTATTATGCTCGCTGTGGCCCGTCAAGCAGGTTCACCGATGAAGTTCATGCCTTTTCTTACTCCACCGTGGCTTGATGGAAGTTGTCCATGTGCACACGGAGAGGCTCAAATGGAGCAAGGTGTGTTACACAACAGTGCTGGTTTATAATAACGTCACATTCATCCAAAGCAAACACATCCGCTATCCAGATTGACATGCATCTGTGAAATGCCTTGGAAAAGGGTGTGTGAAAAAAACGTGAGGCCAGGCTCAATGAAGCTTCAGAGCTTTATTACTGAGCTTGTGTAAATGTCACCCTGCCCCCCTCATCCCTCATATTTGAGTTATAAAGCAGGGAGTGAAACGCTTAGCTGTCAATTAATTAGTTTTTAATCAAACCCTCGCTGTCCTGTTTCCCACTCAGCATGGTCCAGCAGGAGTGGAAACCACCTATCTCTCTCTCTAATTAGCTGCTTTGACCTGTGATGGCACTGGGTATGTAATGAAAACCACACCCAAGGTACATAGGGAGCCAAGCCCCCTGGAATTCACTGGGTCCACTACTTCAAAAATGATGCACTGACTTAAGCTGTCTGATGACTTTTTCTTCAAGGACATTATGACAGCTATAACAGACTATAGTTCAATTCATTTTATCCAGATGAATTTATCTCTCGAGTACTCAGACAAATATCAATGTGCTTCTGAGAATTTCTTCTCGGATCTAAAATTTCCTTGAATATAAATCTGTTGTCAAGTTCACATTAAATACTTAAATGCTCAACCATGGGCCAAGGATTTATTTTATTTGGCCTCTTAATGCCAAATTTTCTATATTACTTATCCATGCTATCCATGCTAATACCAGCCTACTTTGGGCATGGACAGGTCGCAGGTCTATCACATCAGCATCAGTCACATTACATCATCCATTTGCATCATCCCTGACCTGCATGTCTTTGAACTCTGGGAGGATGCTCAGGCCTCCAGAGGGAACTCCACACAGAAAGACCCCAGACCTGGGATTTCGACCCAGAACCTTCATTCCCTGAGGTACACTGCAGCACCACGCTGCCTGCAAAAAGGATACCAAACCTTTTGTAAGGTCTGTGCCAAACATTTGACCCTGGCAGCTATGTGTGGACTTTCAGCAGCAGCAGGATGTAGAGGGCTCTGTGTAACACACTTAAAGTCATCTATCATCTAGATTTCTTTTGAACTCAAAATAGCCTTCTTGAGAATATTGTCATAACTTGACATCTACATACACAATGGGCACAATGGTTAACTGGAAAAAAAAAATCAAATTTTTTTATCCCGTCATAGTTTTTAATATGAAATGGAAAGAGTTTTCCATTGATTGTGCCAATGGAAAAATATCTGGAGCGTTTAATAGCATACAGTCATTTGTGATGATAAGTTTTTGTTTTTTTTTTCCTTACTGGAGATGCTCCATGATGATGAAAGACTGACTTAAGCTTGTTTGACTTCTTACGACTCAGTAACTTCACAGGGACAACTCTGGTCCACAGTGTTCACTACGCTTCACTCAGTGGGGGGAGTAACCACTACAAAGTCTCCTCTTCACTGTCTGTGGGTGTGTTTGGTTCACAGGCAGATTCCACTGTAAACATCAGCTCATTGTGAAACTCCTCAGTGATGACGTCTGTAGCGAGACCATCTGCTTCTCAGCAAACAGGAACAGACCCCTGAGACTGACATCATGTGTTTTAATAGCACAAAACAGAGATTCAGTCACGTGTTAAACAGCATGAATTGGATAATAAATTATGTGATTCTTACCTCTGATTGAGATGATTGAAGGCTGTATGCAATTAATTTCTACTACAATCTGTACAAAGTAAACAAACATTACAGTTCCATAAATATTTAATATGAATCTTAAGAGACTACTATTACCACTTTATCCATCTGAGCAAACCCTCAGAGACAGTGTCATATCATGCAATAATATAATATAATGCAACAGTGAAATTTGTGTACTGTTGGGTTGACAGTACTACTTACTGTGCAAAAGCAATGCTGAGGCTGCAGGTTGTTGTATTCACTGTTGAGCCAACTTAAAGCTGTAGGAGTAGATTTATTTATTTTTTTGCCACTTGGGAGCAGTGCAACAGGTTATAGATGCATCACCAATACACTGCAATGTCGCATAATAATGTTGATATGGTATTACGTGGGCAAACAGCGGCTAAGCTGCCCATCCATCAGATGGTCCCTTCTTTCTGACCAACCTAACTTCTAACATTCGCTCATCTCACTCATGCTACCTCTGTCATTTTGCCATCTGGTGTAGGACCAGTATGTTACTGTGGGCTTCTCAGAGCCTCTTCATCGAAAACAGCTTCCTGTTGTGCTGGATGTGGATAAGAGCAGTGAAAGTGAACCATATCAGTGGGGATGTGGCCCAAGCCCAAAGTGGAGAGACGCCAACTTGCTCACTGTTTTAAGGTACTTGTACTTTACTTAAAATGCATTCTTGAAAACGTCTACTGCACCACATTTCAGTACTTTTCCCCTCCACTGCATTTACCGAACAGCTGCCTATACACCAAAAAATATGTACATAAGAAATATATCAGCATAAGTTGCCCCTAAAAGGAAAAAAAACAAACTCAGCAAAGAGGCGAAAGAGGGCCTGATACTATTATTTATCTGAATATATCATATCATAATATCTAATTATTATCTGGCTTTATATTAAACAGCTAAAAATTAAAATGCTGTCTATACAGAAATGGTATTAAACATCAAGCAATATGCATTATGAACTGGCTGCTGGTGAATTATTATATCTATTGTTTGAGCAGATAAGCAGCCATCATGCAGTTTGTACAGCAGGAAATGCTATCACAAATCTAACATCACTGCCATTTACTGTGTTAATCTGAGATTTAATATCGCTTCAATCCACGATCCGATTTCAGTTGCTGATTCAAATAAATGGATGAAATATATCGTAACATGTTACCAGATACCAGATCCAAAATGCACCAGTGTGTATTGGTCTTATATGTCGTAATGCAGATATAATGTGTTCAAGATGTTCTTATGATTCAAATCAAGTCACCAGATCCTCATATGATGACTGCTGTTGGTGCAACAATGCATTTGATAATGCTATTAGACGTTTGCTATTTGATCGGCACGCATTGTGTAAAAGGGCATCTGTTTCAACCAAACCTCAATAGCTGAAAATGGGTCAACCTGAAGGGAACGTACACAGGAGTGTCTGGCAGCCAGCGAAGTGTGAACATTTTGCTAACAGGCCATTATCGCAACTTCTTATTTTAACAAAGGCACGAAAGACAACCAAATGTGTTAATAGTCCACAGAGGGAAAAGTGCCAACAGCAAGGAAAGCATCAACTCTTAACAGTCATTAGCTGCCTGGAGAGCTACAGGTTTCACTGTCCAGTACCCACACATGACATTTAGAAGTTTAAATGATAAAAGCAACAACATGCTTCAGGATGAGGTCACCAAACAGCCAAAAAAGCCATTTGTTTTTGTGAGAGGATTGAACCCTCCCTCTCCCATTCTGAGCATTGCATAAGGCTGCCAGCACACCCTCCTGCAGTATTACTCCTTAAAAAACGAACATGATTCCACTGTTAATCCTATTAAAGTCACCATAACAACAGCCTATTGCTTTTTACGTAACTCAACAAATAAGATTATGTTCTGCCTCCGCTTTTCACAAAATCCTTTTCCACACTCGAAAAATCAGACCCGCTTGACCCAGAAAAAATATATTCAAGAAAAGAGGAGGAAAACCCTCAATGGAAAAAAGCTATTCATAAGAAATGATCAGTTAGCAGGGTTGTAATAAAATACACACTGACTGGAATGAGGAGGCGCTTTTTTCTCCTTTTTGGTCTCCTAAAATATCTAAAATTGACTACTTACTCTGCTATACCATGCCGTGATTGTCGATATGCTAATAACTGCAAAGCTGAATAAGTTCATAAAGGTAGGATTAATTGGGAGTGCATGGGATTTAGCTGGGTGTAGGTGTCTAATGAAGGCTAATAAGAACTACACAGTTTACTGAGGGTATCATGCCCTGATTATGTGGTAGTCAACAGCTCTATCCCAGTCCCAGAGAAGGCCAACATAAAGATGAGGTTTGGAAGTGAACAGCAAACAAAAAAGTGCATTAGTGTCAAAATGTATGTAGATGAGAATTTTAAAGGTCAAAATGGTGAAAAGTAAAAGTCTAAAGCTGCATTAGTCAATATTTCTACATTAACAATTAATGCAGGTTTATTTTTGATGTGGAAAAGGTCAATAATAGTGTAACATGAAAACAAATAATAAATAACTCCATAATTTCAGCTCATTTTAGGATCTGTAAGCTTGTTGTTTATGTATTAAGGCTGCAACATCTTGTTTCTCTCACCAAAGGCAGCTGCCTCTGCCTCTTGACCAAAAGGAAAATACCCCAGCCACTGCAGGACACAAATGCTAACCCATGTTAATGTCGCTTCATATCAGTCGATAAAGTGATAAAAGTGTAGTAAGAGGTTCGACTAAATTTAGCTTAAGATTTGCTTAAGATTGCTTCCAAAATTACATAATTGTCATGCTTGTGGGATACCCTTACATTCAAGCTCTGTGCCAAATCAGTGCTGTTAAAGTCTGTCAAAAACTGAGAAAACTCTCTGTACTTGGCAGTTTCCTAGATTTTTATGTGGCACTTTTCTATGCTGCAGGAACAAACCAGCAAGTCTGCCTTATTGGAAGGTCTTGTGTTGTGATGTGTTGTTATACAGTATCTGGGGGCCCAATGAAGTCTTGTGCTTACTCTTGTTATGTTTATTACAGAGGCTGCATAATGTCTGACTTTTCTTGTGTATTCCACTTGCAACTAAGGAGTTTATGCTAGATATGTTTACCATGTATATACATATACAGCAGGACATGGTGTAGTGACTCAATTGGAGTAGATAAGAATCGTCAACGAAAGCAACATTATTTAACATTGTTTTAGTCTGCTCTTGGACAAGTGGATATTTGTAAAACATTTGGAGTAGGCTGTCTAACAGTCACATTTACTAAATAATTCATTATTACCTTAGAAATGTAAGAGATTTCTCAACATTAATGGGGAGAGAAAGGCTCCAAGAGCTGGCCCTATTATTATCTTTGTTTAGTAAATAAACGGCAAGCAGGCCCATAGTGTCTACCAAAACCTCTGTAGTTCAGTGCTTGACATGCTGCCTCAGCCCCACAAACACAAACGAAAAAATGACCATTTGTTCTTTGGGTCATTTCAAGCTGGGAACAGGTTCTCGATTTCATTCTGCCCTTAGAACGTGCCAGGTTTGGTTGTAAAGCTATAGAAACCAACATCAAAACCAAGACCATATCTAGACAATCTGCACTTAAACCACAAATGTAGCCTCCTATTGTATATAGGAGTCAGCCAGTCAAGCTGTTAAAAAACAGAGCCTAAAAACTCATTCATGTGCCGCTGAACCCTGGATAAGAGGTGTTTAAGGATGGTGGAAGTGGGATAGATAAGTGTAGGTAACAACAAGTGACAAAACAAAACAAATATGAGGATGTGAGGGAGGGGGGCTGATGGCCACAGCAACTCACTTGGCCAGCTTCATCTCGATCTGCTGGCGGATTTCCTGCCGCTCCTGGTCGCTGCGGACAGGGAATATGTTGCGGTCCTCGAGCTCCTGCTTGCTGGGCCGGTTCCTAAGCTTCACGGCCAGCAGCTCCTTCCTCATCCTGCGCGGGAGCGTCCCTGGAGTTGTTGTGCAGAATATTACAGGCGGTAAGAATAAGTGAATGCTTCTGGAGACACAAGGCCATGCTCTTAAAACAGATCATTCTGATCTCGAGCATCTACCTGGTAAAATAAAGGTCAGATAAAAATCGAATAAAATGTCCCGCATTGGTTTGCAGCTCAACCAGCATGAACTGATGCTCACCGCCACATAGTGATGATTAGGCAACTGTAATCAACAACTTAACACTTCATTAATGAAATACATACATGCTTCTTACATGCTCTGAAAATGTGTGTTATATTTGTAAACTACAATAATGACATTAAATGCATTATATATCAGTATAAAGGTCTTCATCCTCTTGGCACCCTGAATTTTGCATTTGTTTTAAATTGCTGTGGTAGGGACCATTACTGAAATGCTATATTTAGATCCAGCAACAAATTCTAGACTGAATTGAGGTCTGGACTCTTGTCATTACTCAACATTAACATTTTTGTTGTCATGCCATTCTTGTGTAGCTTTGGCTTTGTGCTTGGGGGAAATATTGCACACTGCATCAGGTTTTAATCCAGGATTTGGTTTTTCTGAGTACATTCACAGGCATTCAAGGGCCTGCTACAAAGCAGAATTTACACAGCGGGGTGGCTGCTGCCGCTTAAGTGTGAGTCACTTAAGTTTCCTGGTGAGACTGCGACATCTAACATTGTGCAAGTTTTTCGAGGGCAGGGGCTTTCTAGAACAAAGGTTCAACAAGTGAAGCAATGGTCATGTCTCCCACCTGAGACAGGAAACCATGCAGCTCATTAGATCCCCACCTCCTGGGCCCAAGAAGTAAAATTCCAATTACATGACTCACAGTTAGATCTTTTTTAAAGCTTATATTAGCGTGAAACTCTCCTGGTTCCACCATGCATCCAAAAGATTAACAACTGCATTAGAAAACCTTCTTTGATAATAACTCAAGATACATAATACATTTTTTGAGGCGTAAAGTTCTTTGCCCAACATTTATTTCGACAGAAAAAAGAATAATCATAAAATAATTCCAAGAGGAGAGGATTTTAAGGGTAATTGTAGAATTACAACCTTTTGTGATTCATATACTGCCATGTTTTGATCATGCAAACATTATGCTTCTTCTTCTCCTCTTTCTTTAAGGCAAAACTAGCGCATTTTACGGTATCAGTCAATATGTGGGGTTAACTTAAAACTATCACACAGTACTCATTGATTTTATTATGTCAGACTGTGGGGGTAAAAAGCAAGGTTTGGTTACACATCACACTCATTCTGTTGCCACATGCTTCGCTAGCTAGTCAGCAGATATTTGAATCACATGCTGGTGGTGTGCACATCTGCCACGTCTATTAGTTTATCCGTTTACCTTCTTTTTTACCCTACAGGACATGTGACAGTGCACCAATGACCCACATGAATGAACAAGAATTAGGCCACCAGAGCAGATGTTGACAAGTCATTGAAATTTAACACCAGTAAGTCTGCTATTTGTCATCACTGTAAATCTCCCTGTCATGCTCTCACTGTAAACAGATATCAGCAGAGATTATGCTGCTTCATTATCCACTGACGGAATGCCCAGATTTTGTTGCTTTTATACATTAGGAGGTGGATAACGGTGAAGCAAATGTTTCAGCTAGTCTGCGGGGACTTACCAGAGATCACAGACTCGTTCCAGCTGTCCTGGTCACTCAAGTATTCGTCCAGACGCCAGTTCTCCTTGTTCTCATCAGACTCTTTCTTGCTCTCGGGCTCAGGCACAGGCTCCTTCTCTGTGCTGGATGTGCGGGACAAACGGCCGTCCAGCCGCCGTTTGGGAGATGAACGTGCCTCCTTTGTCTGGAAGCTGAGATCACACAGCAGGAGATAAACCTGTCAGTTCCAACCTCACATTTGTGTGATGACTGGTTCAGAAAAGACTAAATATTCAAATCCAGGGAAATATTGGCTGAGTCAGTTTGCACCTTAAACTGTTACAAACGTCCATACATTTCAGTTTAAAGCCAAGAAAAGGTCAACAATGTAGGGCTTTCATGGAGCTTTTTATACCTTCTTTATATTTACAAAGAGAGAATCAAGAAAGATAAGGAGGGCGAGTGTGTAACATGAAGTAATGGGCCATGGGTCGGGTTCAAACCCAGGCCACTGCGGTTATACTTTATTAATGGTCCTTAACATGTGCTTGAATGTGACAGTGACTTTGATAAACATAATACCACCCATACATTTATTTGTCCAAACCTAATTCCTGGTGGGATTAAAAACTGTGAATAGTTCTGGTCTGAATTTTTTCGCAATTTAAATGAAATGTTGAGAACAAATTGCTCTGGAGCATTGCTAGTAGATTACTAGTAGATTTTGGGCTGAAAATTTTATTTTGTTGAAGGAAAAATCTTGATTTTATTTTAGGTTTTAGGGCTGAGCAACATTAGAAAAATTTAATGATAATTTTTGAATTCACGTATATATATCTATATTGAGAGAAATCACTGACTAACAGAAAAATTTGCTGACTAGTTAGAAATTATCAGCAGAGACTGAAACTGTCAATTATTAGCTATTTAACAATTTTGACGATGAAATACAGTTGTCTTCACAAAAACAATTCTTTACTGCAATTCTGCTGTACAATTTTTGTAGAATTGTTTTGGGACAAAAGGAACCATATCAAAATATTTTTTTTGATATGTTTTGTTACTTTAAATAATTAGGTGGTGAAGAAAAACGTTATAACAGACTGAAGATAAATCGCTTTTGGTTGCCACTTTTGTGATGCTTATTTTTTACTGTCTATATTGTGTTGGTCTTCAAAATTGTAAAAAAAACATTAAAAGGCGATTGAAAAGTTCCTTTAAATCTCATAAAAACAACTTAATATATCAAAAAAGAAATTTTGCACATTCAGACACTGACCTGTCCTGCCTGTGTTTGGTGGCCAGGGCACGGTGCAGTTCCTCAATTATACAGCTGGGAGACAGCTGTGGGTGTAATGCCCCGAGGTGGGGGGACCCAGTAGGAGTGGCGATCCTGCCTCTCAACAAGGAGCCATGAGGGTCTTTGGGAAGTGTGAAATTTCTGGGCAAGGTGGCTGGGGACTTTTTCACCGGCACTGGCGGAGCACCTAAGGAGGGAACCAGCCATCAGGAGACTGCTGCAATGCGGGGGGCTATACATCATCCACTATCCTGCTACACTTACCTTCGAGGCTGCCCAGTCTGGTGAGCAGTTTGACTGGCAGGTTGGGTGGCGGAGGGGTGCTGGCTCGTCTCTGCGGCTGGACCACTGTCACATCCTGTTTCCCTTCGACAGTGTCCGCTTTCCCCATCGACTGCTCTTCGCTGGGGTTGCTCAGTGAAGTGCTTTCATCCCCTCCATCGTCAGTCTGACTGGGGTCTCCCACTATCTTTGAATCTTCAGTCACATCATGCCCTGAAATGAAGTGTTGCTTTTATTGTGTCTCCTCTCCCTTAGTTTTTTCTTTTGTTGTTGTTGTTATTCTGCCCTGAGTTTATCAATTATTATCGTCGTTGTGCTTTGCAACAATAATGACAATAAAGAAAATTTGATTCAAGGAACCAGCAACCCGTGACCTGGAAAAGGAAAAGCAGTCAACGATGGATGGACGGATGGCATCAGCGATGGTAACACAAAGACTTAGTTTGTGTAGCAAGTCTATGTCTCCCCTTAGTGGATAATTACAGTCATAGTGTAGAAAAAACAAGTACACCAGGAAACATTCTTAACAAACAGCCATTTTAACAGACCAGAATACCTAATTTTATCAATAACAATCATTATTTTTTAATAGTCTTTTTTTTTTTTTAAGTTTAAATCACTCAGAGGAGCAAATATAAAGCATGTCAACATGCTGATGTTAATCAATGATGTATACCCACAACAGTATTGTTACTTTATGCCAGAGCTCCATCTCAAGATGTTTGAGATTTTCTTCAACCTTAGTAACATTAATTTATTTCCTTTGATTATTTCTAGCGCGCTAATATAAAACCACCAATGAATATGTCTAAAAAAAGGAATTAAATACATTGGTAATGGTTACAAAACTTGCACCAGATATGGTGACTGACATGAAAAAGGGCTTCATGGTTGTATACCACCTATACATTAATCAAAGTTGACCTTTGGTAGTACAGAGGTGGAGGGGTTGAGGTCTTGGGTCTGGATCCTCATGTTCCTGTCACAGTCTAAACACACGTGGTTTAGTTTCATGGGTAACTCCATATCAAAGTCTTGAACAAATCATTAATCGCAAACAGCCCAGAAAATACCATCATAGTATATGATAAATCCAATCCCTTTCAGGTGATTTGGAAAGTGGTGTCAGACCTTTGGACCCCACTGTGCATCATCAGCATGTTGTCAGTTTTTGTATATACGCACATAGCATAGATATGGATCCCTTGGATTTTAGCCGTTTTTTGTTTATTTTATGTGTGACCACAACATTTAACATCACCTACATGACAAAAGTCTCTGGTAGATAATTTGGGTCAACTACAACACCGACACAACCGCAAACTTCAAGTTGAGAACGTTATTAATCCGATTTCTTATTAGTCACCAGTGGACAAATTCCCAGAGTTCGATCTATCTAAAATAAAGCGAATATTCAGTCTGTGGTAGAACTAGGATAAACTTCGGACCTATCAGAACGACCCGACCTCTCCCCACATGGTGAACTCATCTTACAGTCAACAGGGAAAAATATAGGTCACAGTCTAGAGATCTTTCAAGTCATTCGCCCGTCTTTAATTCAACATTTGGCCACTGGAGGGGGCTGTAGCAAGTTTCAAGCATGCCAGTGCTATTGTATCACTTTATGAATTCAGTCTGTTTACACATCTAGCAGATGTGAAGTAGCAAAATTAGTCTTTTTTTTTCCTGGCCAATGTTGACTCTATTTTAGTCCCATTATCGTCTCCTGAGGGAAATACGTGGCTCTTCAGCTGCTAATTTTCACCAACTATTTGTTAAGTGTTTCTGCGTCCTCTGTTTTCTGACCGATTCTTCAATTTATTTATTTATTTTTTCTTTTTTTTAATTGAAAACTGCTCATCTGCTGCTGCAGGAAATGACACAAAAAAGCAAAATGAAGTAGGAAAGAACTGCAGGGCCACAGAGGTCAGTCGCTGGGAGTGACACATTTCACATTTGAAACATTTGAAACTAATTATATATAAATATTGATCATGCCCTGATTCCACTTGCTGGTACTGTCACATTCTACCTGTTGAAGCTTCCAAATCACTGCCCAGGTCTTCACTGGTGCTGGCCAGAGGTGCCAGAGGCTCCTCGTCTCTGTCCTCACCGTCGGATTGAGTCGGCGTGTCTGGATCTTCACCATTACCCCCACAAGCAAGATCTGCCTCTGCAAACGCAGACACACACTGAGCTGGGCATCATGTGGCTAAACAAATGAGCTATGATCAGCCTGGAGACAAATGTGTGTATGTCTGTGTGTGCTCATGTCTCATTTTGCACCTGTCTCCGTCTCCCCGGGGTTCTTCCTGACAAGGTCGTCTTTCTTCTGGCGTACAGCTGTCTTCTTCTCCACAGCTAAACAACACAAACACTTAGGTAACCAGTCCACAAACAGCACGTGGAATGAAAACATGTGGAACGTGTTGTAAAGAAACTCTCCATGCTTCTACTCCTTGTGTAATTCCCAAACCATCCATTGCATTTTTGTTTTTTATTCCCAGCGCGACTTTTACATCATACTCACTTGCTGACGGTTTCAGCTTCTCGTTTTTCTTTTTTCTCCATTTCCAGGGCTTGAAGATGCGTCCCAGGCTGGCCAGCTTGCTGTTGCGGCGGACGGGAGGTGTGCGAACCCCTGAGACCAGGCAACCTGAGTGCAGCACCCTCTGCTGGTCCATCCCATCTACATCAACACAAAACAAGCACAGCTGCATTAAAATGAGCTGGAACAAGAAAATCTAGCCCGGAAACAGACTGCAGGGACAGCAATCAGCCCTTCAGTGTAGAGAGGACTAAAGAACTCTAAAATCCCCTCTAACACAATTGACTGGATACTTCCGACATCCCATCATCAAGTGAGAAAGACAAATGTGGGTCACTGGCTGTAAATGCCTTGCTGATTCCAGTCTAATTCTGAGGAGCATCAAGTGGTGGGGAGAAGACAGAGAATCACATTGTTTGAGAGTGACTCACATGGTTTCGGGGCAGCCAGGCCTTCCCGGCCCCAAAAACATGCAGACAATGGAACACTTTTTTTTTTTTTTTTTTTTGAAAGGGAGAAAGACAAAGAAAATGCCTTGAAAGACACACAGAGGATAAATAAAATCAGCCTCTGCACAAATGCCTGTTCTGAGATCAGCACAGACATCAGTGGCCAACAGACTTAAAACTTTTGCAGGCTGTGCTCAAAAATGTAATGCACAATTTATAATAGTGACAGACTCCTGGTACATGCCTGAAAGCCTGAATCCAAGTCCTGATTGCTTAACTTTGTGTTTTTGTCCTGTATTTGCTTTTGTTTTTATGTACTGACAAGACTTGCAGCTGCAGTATTTTTAGAGAGCTTAATATTTCAACGTTACATTACTGTATCCGTAGGTGTGCAGTTAAAAGTGCAATGTATCCATGGCAGACATCTTCAGACAGCACAAAATGACACAGCAAATAAAGAACTATTAAGAGTGCAGCTAAACTAGATTAATCAGTTGGTCAATTTTCATTAGTCAAAACTGTTTTTTCTTTAATCATTTGACATGTCAACTCCTCCCAGCTGCCTACTGTATTTACACATGTAGCAGCTACAGTGTGACAATCATGAATTATACTGTAGGTCTCTGTTTTTGGTCTCAACCAGTTCCTGAGGGATAATATCAGTCTCTTCAGCTGCATTGGGTTTTTAGAGAGGAACAGTAAACCAGGACAATTCAGCTGAATAAGCTGGAAGCGATGTGTGCAGCAAATTGTGGTGATAATTTAATCCGAGATCCGTCGACATTATCACATTGTCTTCATATCAGCAGAAATGAAAATGAAATCTTTCTTTGCAATTTCAGCAGGTCTTCTGTTTTCATATCATTGACTGCTTGTTAGACAAAACAAACTGAGGTATTTAAAACACAACTGAACTGTGATGTATTCAAACAGAGATGAGTGTATTGTCAGCAGTGGAATAAGAATCCTCTGGTTGACAAACTTCACAACAGCAGCGCCAGAAATTAAACAGCTCAAGCAATGACCTTTGGCTCCCCATTTCTTCATGGCTATTTACCTTGTTGGAGTTGCTATAAATCGGCCAATATCAGCCAATGTTTCTGTGTAACTGTCAGGCTCTAGTTCAAACTGGATATCAACAGCATTATTTTCCATGGAAAATGGCAGCTACTTGATTTTGATGGATGATTTCCATGTTCAGATCTTCTGATTTTTCTCTCCATAGATAGACTTGACACCAATGGCTATTCTTCGTTAATTCTAAGGTAAGCTGTAGAGGAGGAATCAAAATGATAGACAGAAAACTGGATTGAGTGTGTGTGTGTGTGTGTGTGTGTGGGGGGGGGGGGGGGGGGTGCTCCTTGGAGAAAGGACAGAAATAGGCATCCCTACACAGTCTGGCTCCACCAAAGAGCTGACACCTCAGGGAGCCTACAGCTGAGCGGTGGGCTGTGCAGGGATTGCGCTGTGAATGCTTTCATCTTCTAAATCAATTTCACTAACATCTAAACCAACAACATCTGCTCATTTATCCCTGACGAAATGAATTACATGCACTGACTTACATTATCAGCCACTGTAAGGGAAGTCTATCATTTATGTTGTGCTGTTCCACAGGTTGATGGATTTTATGGTGAGGGTGTTGATAACACCCATCCAAACAGAAAAATATTCTCTGCCTCCAAAATCGGTGCAAGTACTTGACACTTTCAAGCAGGTGCTATGTTTGCGCAGATCTTCAACACAAATATTCATTGCAGCAGCAGTGTCTATTTTCATTTCTGACGAATCTGTTAAGCATTTGAAGTGTCAGCACCATCAGCAAATAGTGACAAAATATTAACTTCCTATGAAGCACATTTACCAGCATCTGGCAGCGATTTCTTGTGGAAAACTCAACTTTTCATAGAAGCTAACAAGGCTTGGGATACCGGCTGATGCATATAGAGACACGGAATAGTACTGAATAACAAACTCAGGCCAATCCCAGCTGAATTTATTGATCCATCAACAGCGGCGGCTTCGACAGTGTTGACCATCAACAATCAGAAGCAGGTCAGTTGCCCAAGCGGTGTGCGCCTGCTCTGGGATGCAGCGAGGAATTCAGGTCAAGCCTATGGTAACAGTAGCAGCACACCCAGGGTCAGGCTCCCGTTGCCATGGTTACCACACTGGATGCTGCACCAAGGGCCCTCAGAGGCAGAGAACCACCACGGCATGAGGAATAGGGAGTTGCTGGGTGGATTGGAAGGCTGTTGCCACACGGACAGACGAGGAGCTGCAGCCAATCACGGCCCAGCATGTAATGATGCATAATGTAAATCAGGGCGCAATTTGCAAGTTATGTTGAAATATTGATCAAAGTGGTAATGTGTTAAGAGCATTGGGTGAACATTAGCATGTCTTTTTTTTTTTTTTTTTTTGGCAACCGCAGGAGAGGAATCGTCTTTTCAAGCAGGAAAGAGAGAGTTAATTGTCCAAGTCAAGCTCCTGAGTTACCAACACATCATGAGCCAGCTGGGGAAGACTAAACACAGTCCCATCATCATCATAATCGTCACTCTCACTGATGCCACAGTTTCAATGCTGTTTCCATCACTAGGATTTAAGCTCATCTCCATAAAATAATAGATTGGACACAGTGATATCACCACCGAGAAAAGGAAATATCACAAAAAGGCTTGCTTCTGCAGGCCACAAATCACTATATGAATATTCCAGTTGTGCCATAATGATGTCCTGGGTGGAAACAGCAGCACTAAGTACCATATGTTCCCACAGACACATTAAATGAACGTTATTTTTTAAACCAAATAAAGTAGATGTCCGGCCTTAAATCAGTGTAACGCTGAGCCAGAAGTGGATGTTTCCGGTAAGACTTACATGTCACAGGACACACAGCTTCAGTCCCGCTGCGGCTCTCCCTGACCGCATCATATGCTCCCGCTGAGACTGCTCACTTTGGAGGTAGACAGAGAAGTAACGACACTTTGTCGACGGACATCCGCTTCATAAAAAAAAAAAAGGGGGGGGGGGGAGTGGGGGGACGGTTTCACAGCGGCCGAGGTGTCCGGAGTGAAGAGAAACTAAAGTGCGGGAGGGCGCGTTCGTTCTGCAGCTAAATGCTACTGTTGATGTGCCATGTGAGCCCCGCCCCTCCGGCCGGGAGGAGGAGGGCAAATAAACTGGCACACTGTCATCCTCTACTGCAAAACATACAGTACAGTAACACACACACACACGTCATGGTTCATGAAATATATCCAAGACAACAGACGACACAACCCCTGAGGAATAGGTTTGAAAAAGACTTCTCAGTTAAATTCAACATAATCTGGTATGGCATTTTTTTTTTATTTCGCTTTGTCTATAGTTTATTAGAACATGGTGAAAACTAGTTCGCCAAATATGAAAACTAAAAGTGCGTCTTCTGTCTGACCAGTATATTCAATTTACTCTCAGTTGGATCAAAGATAAGATGCCAGTCTTCATCTTTGAGATAATGGAAGCAAATATTGTTTGACACTTGTTCCTTGAAAAATAAGTCAGAGAATCAATAATTTATCAAAACAGTTTTTAATTATAGCTATCGATTTATGAGCTTGATTCACTTATTCATTAATGAACAATGGATTCACTATATTGCCAAACTTATTCACCCACCTGCCTTGATTCGCATATGAATTGAGGTGATATTCCATTCTTAATCCATAGGGTTTAATATGACAGTCCAGCCTTTGTAGCTATAACAACTTCAACTCTTCTGGGATGGCTTTCCACAAGGTTTGGGAGTGTTTATGGGAATTTTTGACCATTCTTCCTGAAGCGCATTTGTGAGGTCACACACTGATGTTGGACAAGAAGGCCTGGCTCCCAGTCTCTGCTCTAATTCATCCCAAAGGTGTTCCATTGGATTGAGGTCAGCACTCTGTGCAGGCCAGTCAAGTTCACCCACGCCAAACTCTCTCATCCATGTCTTCACGGACCTTGCTTTGTACACTGGTGCACAGTCATGTTGAAACAGGAAGGGGCCATCCCCAAACTGTTTCCACAAAGTTAGGAGCATGGAATTGTCCAAAATCTCTTACATACCATACCATATGGTACGTTTTTTTTTTTATATACTTGTATGCACTCAATGTGCACAGATTAATTATGAAAGCAATATCACTTGATGTGTAAACAAAACCACTGTGGTTTAAGATCGATTTTCTACAGGGCCACTCATACATTAAAAGCAGGAAGGGCTGAGTTACATCAGAGATGATAAAAGTCAGAGGCTAGATTTCTCCTCAGGGACACATAAGCAGTAAACAAAGAATAAAACCAGTGGTGTGGGCTACTCAAAGAACATGAATTTTAGTCAATATTTACAAGACTTTTTAAATTAATATGGCCAAGCATGGACACCATGCCAAAAGGTTGTGAAAACAAACTGTGGCCAGTTAATAAAAAAGTGAAAAATGACCTCAAGGTTGCCAATTTGAAGATGAAGGAAAATCAAGCAGCAGCAGTGATGCCGTCTTCTTACAGCAGGGTCAGATGGGAAATATTTATCAAGAGTAAAGGTGCACATGTTAAAAGCAAAGAATCACAGTTTTAAAGTCTTCCCGTGAACATAACAAACCAATTTCTTGCTCCTTTTTGTTCCAGAAGGAAAAACACTTTTGACTTTAATAACATTAATGATGCCTGCCATCTACTTAAATGTTTGAAACCTGGACCAGTTTTTGTGCATGCTGGCCCATGGGCCTGGAGTACTCAGGCACACGGAGCCCTTTATGTGCTTTTCCTGCTGTTTCTGTGTTCATCACTGTATAAATGCTCATCGCAGCTTATACGAATATGACACATCAGTGCAGTCTGGACAGATACAGTTTCACCCACACGAAAAATGTATAATACATGAGTCAATATGGCTAAAGATCTACCATAGTGGCAATTACAGCTAAATGAAATGCCTTATAGATAGCAAGCGTGTGACAAACCAAAATGAGCTTATGGCTAGATCAGCATGAGGTTGTTTTATGCCTAATGTGAGCAGGTTTTTTATGCAGGCTGACATTTGTAATGTAATATCAGACTGAACGAGGCTTTGTACACTTGTTTAACAGTCAAACAGCAGGAAGAGTTTATGCAAATATTATTTGCGCGAGTCTGTGTGTGTGTTGGCTGTGGATTTTTTTATTTTGCATAATTTCTCCCTGCTTATACGGCTTACGTTGTGTAGCCCACTTTATTGTAGCTGCTGTTTCTCACTCGCTAAGACAGGCTTGTGGCAAAAAAATTGTAAAACGACAAGGACAGCAGCTACGTACAAGCACGCCCTCAAACAATATTTAATTGGTTTCTGTAGCAAGTTGCTTAATTTTTAAACTCTCTATGTATCCGTACATTAAGCCATTATGTTGCTGTGGCTCTGTCCCAATGCACCAACTTAAAATGTTGGTTTTGAAAATGTCTGTATCAGGGCTCTACAACTGGGAACTCTTATTACACCTATGTTGAAAAGTTGTGATTTTTTTCTACTGAGCTGTTATGAATACATATTCAAAATTTTAGATCAAATCCTCAAATCAAGTGATATATGTATAATACATACATGGGTTGAATCGCAGTGACTGGGAAATGCAGTCAGTATTTTCAGGATGGTGGCGAAACCTAATGACAACCACTCTTGGTATTTTAATTTGATTTAATTATTATTGTTGTTGTTATCGTAGCAAACTAGAGCAATTCCAGTGTTTTTCCAATCGAGACCTTAATGAAGGCCAGAACTGCATTAATTGAGCTGAAGTATGGATGTTCTCTCTGCTTCCCGAACAGCTCTCCCTATGAGGAAGCAAAAGTCTATGGGCTGTCAGAGATATGAGGTCTTTGTTTGACACCTGGAAAGTGCACCAAGTAATGCGTAGTGGAAGCGTGTACGTGTGTGTGTGTGTTTGACGGCGGGAAGGGCATGTAAGTGTTGTGGTCACAAGGGAGAGATGAAGGAAAATGGAGAAACACGCCGTATATCACCGCTCCAACCCACAGTTATGGAGTGACCGTTTGTACGACATTCTGCACCAAAGCACTTTACAATTGATTGCAAATCTCAAGGGCAAAGTAATCACATTGTGAGTGATGGGAGAGAATCTGTTTCTGTTTCACAGAGTAGGTACAAAGTAACTGTATCAGAGGTCAGTTATTAATGTCCGGACATCCTTATGTTCAGGGTTGAAAAAAAAAAAAAAAGAATGATGGAGTATTTAATGATGAATTCCTTTACAGATGGTTCTTTAATAAGCTCGAAACATTGATGCAGAGCTATGGAACTAGCAGTCATATTCTGCAACGGTTAAGGATTCATATGTCAGGCGTAGTGCATGATGAATCATCAGATACGGCATGTGTGCGATGCGTTTGACATTTAAATCCTAAACAGACTTGCATAGCTCGCTGCTTTCAGGCACCGTTGCCAGTTTGAAGAAATAAAACATACATTTTATGCTCATAAAGCCTGGTGCTGCTCCGCTCCAGTACAGCTCCCTCTTTAAATCTGCTGAATCATTCATCAGGTACAGTCACAGCCAGTGCAGCCTGCGAGCCAATGCGGTGTCACAGTGACAAATAGGGGGACTGTAGCAGAGGGGAAGACACAGCCTCCACTGTGTAGTGAATGTGAGCTGCAAACAAAGCAGTCTCTGGGATTCCTCTGAAGGGGATGTTTCAAGGTTGGGAGGAATCCAGGTTCATCAGATTTAGTAAGAGGATTATTCATTGATCATTTTCCTTTATTTATCAGAACCAAGCATGAAGAATTCCATCACATTCAAGAGCCCAAGGTGACATCTTAGATTAGTGAACAATTCAATACCCATATTAAGTTTACAGTCACATAAAACAGAGAATGCTTGAACCCGCAAATATTCCTCACTTCAGCAGATGACGGAAAGTCACCCACTGATTATCAGAACTGTAAACAGTTCACCAGTGTACACAGCAATCGTCTGTCTTTCCTCTCCACTATGTGACATAATCATATTTTCAGCCCCCATTGTGGGGGAGTTTTCTCCTGATGAGTAACTGACTCAGGGTCAGAGGTCACTGTGAGGCTGAGGTCTTGATCTTCCAGGCCTTGAGACACTAAGGCCACTCCTCCTGACGAAGCTGTGGGTTTCTGCTGATACTACTGGAGCCTGATAGTAGTAGGCCTGAGATGGTCAGTAATAAGTAGCTTGGTCTTCTTAAAACCAGCACTTGTTTCCTCATTTATGGTTTAATGAGCCAAATGCGTAGTCACATATCCGTCCTCTCCCTCTTTCTGGAGTATTTGACTAATTATGGAGGTTAACCATCTCTCTAGAGTATACAACTATATCCTCAGGGATTGTTGCTTCAGATTTGAGGTGGCACTGTGAATGAACAGCATACTGATGAATGCTCCTTTCTCCTTAATTAATCAAACATTAATAAACATCTTCAGCGTAAGACATCCCGGACTCCAATGCTTTCTCTAACACACATCAGCAGAAGGCCATTTTTTAACATTGTGTTTCAAAATTGCTACATATGACTCATAATATACAGTACATGTCACGACGCTGTTCATAACATCCAGGCTGGATGAATTGAGAACTGTAAACATTCAGTCCATCCATTCTATCAGAGATGCTGTTGAAGGTCATGGGCCCTTGGATGTAGAAGAACCTACCAGCAAGTTTGTTTGTTGTTGTTTTTCATGCTATGACTCTTGTTAGCAATCAATCCCCTTTTGCTTTCCCAAAATATATTAAAGACAACAACTCACCAGGAACACCCACAATGTCAGACACCTTATCTCACCCTAACCCTTTTATGTTTGTTTGTTTTTTTTTTTTATCTATTCATTGTAAATGAATAAGCGCACCATAAAGAGATTGAAAACCAACCACTGCAACAACCAGTTTTTTTTCTGCAGTTGTGCTTGACGACCAACGTTTGATCGAACAAAAGTTTTCACCTCTACATCGTGACTGGTTGCTGCTGAGCTGTGTCATGCCTCATTACCATAAAGTACTGAAACGCTTCAGTGAAAACAGCTTTCTCCCGATCACTTTGACCTTCTCACTGCTGTCAGTTTAGTTAAAAGGATTCATATGACCATGTTTCTCTGTCACAGCAAGGTTTAAGAATGGGCCTGGAAGAAGGCCGTAGATCCGACATCTGACTGATCAATACCACCAACCTTGACCTCCACATGAATCTTCCATTCTCACCACTGATCAACAGGAAATATTATACACGTAGCAGATTTTTTTTACAGATAAATATAAATTCTATTAGGTACCTGAGCACAAGACGAATGCTTTGATTTTTTTGTCTCTTATTTTGTGTGGTGAAACGAAGCAGGTCATGTTGCAGTCCTTACAACAAGTGAAGCTGGTTGGAAAGAAAATTAAGAATAAGCTACATATTTGTAACATAAATGTTTTTGGGGAATCTTTGTCTCCCTTTAAATTTCACAGGGTTTGCTGAAGTTGCATCAGAACAGCAGCTCATGCTGATTAGAAGCTTTCTTTTTCACTCATCAGGCTTTAATTCTGGAGGGGGATGCCCAGATTTAAATCCAGACCAGTTTCTGCAGCTGCCACTTCCCCTGTCCGCTTCCTTCACACTGCTGGGAGATTCACATCAGTTGGAGTGATTAGTCTCTCCATTCCTACTTTGGGCTTTCACAGTAGTTTTAATTACATGTGCCACAGAGAGCAAAGTATCTCTTTTTGTAACAAAGCCCTCTCTGGTGCTCATTCCACTCACCATCTCTGTGGGATGCAATGTAGATTTTGTAAAAACAAACAGCTTAAAATAACTCTGCTGGGGTGGTCTACTGCCTCTGTACTTGCCTTTCTCGGGCATCGAAATGATCATATCGCAGCTTGGTTTCCATTTGCCTGACCCTTCCTATCCCCCTTGTTGTGTGGTGAGGATGTTAAAGAGATCAGCTGGATGTTGTGCTGTGTTCTCGTGTGCAACATATTGCTTTTACTTGGCTCTGAAAGGAATTAGGTCAGCACATGAAGCATTCATAAAAGATACATTATGTGTAAATGGTAGACAGCTTAAGTCAAGTAGCTACCCCCAACACATCTGACCCAGTCGCTGGGTAGATCTCAGACTCTGCTACACACATAGTAAACCCGGTTTCTTGAAATATAGCATATCACAGCCACCCTCAGGAGCATGCTCTGTTGCTGCAAATATGCCACAGCAATTCAAGCATGTTAAACCAAGTGTGTGCCATCCCTGTTAGGACACAAAACGCATGCAGAACAACATCAATTTAAATCCATAAAGGCAGCAATGCTCAACTGTATTTCATGGAGAACAATGGCGTGAAAAAGAGCAAAGCTGTTGGGAGTGAAAACAGTAGGTCATATGCAGATCAATACACACAAGTTCTCAATGTTTTTGGCTATGAATTCACCACCACAGCTTAATTCTTAATATCATTATTTAACTCTAACACACAGGAGAATACATTTTTAAGTCCAATACTGTACATGCGACATTCTTGTTGTTTGGTTGTTGGGGGAGGGGAGACTGTGTGGGTGGGTGTGTGTTTGTGTGTGTGTAGCAGGGGTGGGGGTAGTAGAGCTTCACCAATTCTCCTTCTGTTCACTCAAATCTGTACACTGAGACAAAAATATCTGCATTCATTTGCTTTTTTTCCCATTCACCTAAAGGGTAAAATCTGCCTTGAAACAAAATTTGCACATTAATGTAAGATACTGCTTTGATGGTAATTACATCCTGTGATATCAGACAATGTGCTCTTGATTCGTGCAGATGGTCGAATCACAACAAAGCTTTAAAAAAATAAATTAATTAAAAAAATTGAAAAAAACAACAACAACATCACATTGAAGATATTTTGGCAAATGACTACCAGCTGGCATCAGCCAAACATTTCTAATGTTTCTCAGATTTTGGAGGAAAGGAAACAAGAGATAACTCATTGTAGAACAATAAATGGCTTCTCACATTGGCAGCAAATTGTGCATCCATGTATGATGAGGCTAACCTATCCTTTCAGCACCGAAGGTTTAAACGCTGCATCACACGAACCTCCCTCTACTGCACGCCCAATTTATTTATTGGTTCGATTTTTTTCACATTACATTTATATTAACAGTGAACGAATGCGTAATGTGTTGGGTGCTCCTCCTAATTACAACTATCGCCTGATGCTGCAGCAGCCTTCAGCTACTGCGACACATGCGACGAGCATCTTTCAGCTTGCTTCTTTATTCTTCAAAGGCCAAAACTTCAGCACTCGCCACTTTTATCAGCCTGCCTCAGCAAGAAGGTATGTTCATCACCAATTAAAAACTTTACAGTTTATGCTGCTTGCCTGCCATCAGGCAATTATTAAACCAAAGTTAAAATGAGCTAATGAACCTTCATAAAAAACAAATGTCAAACTAAAATTGGTTGGGCTGCCAGAAACACAACATGGTGAATGTTAACATCTCTGTTATGAGCTGATAATAAACAAAATACTGTTTGCTAACAAATTTCTGCATGAACTTCTGGCATATTCCAGCTGCGTCTGCTAAGTGGTCAAATGGCAATATGCTACTTCTTTTTGTCATTCATGACTAAAACGAGACACTGAGGAGAGTTTTAATGATATGAGTTTTTCATTTAAAGCCAACCATTTTGTATGTATGTAGATTTACATGTTTGTTTGTTTTTTGCTGATTTGATGGATTTTTGGATTGAATGTCATAAACTGTTTTGGGCCCAAAAGAAAGCTCTGCTCCTTCTCCACCATCCCATCTTTTCAAACCCAACAGATGCTAACTCAAGTGGCATCGCGTCAGGCAACCCTGGGTTATAGTTTTTTACTATTCACTTTTAATTGAATAAATAAAATGCGACAACCTAATCACTAATCACTAGCATGCATTTCTATTAGAAATGCATGCTAGTGCATGGAGAAGGGTGACATCATGCTTTATCCTGCCTGCTCCACTACTCCCTGGGGCGCTGTGGGCAGAGGGACCCAGGGACGTCTCTGCGTAGTGTATAAGGGCATGAGTGATGACTTGGCACAAAAGGTACTTTTGAATTAGCCACAGCACGTTGGCTCGCTAATAAAAAGTAAAAGAATCAATGCTGCACCAAAACTCAAGGGTAGAGGAAAATTCACTGAAGGAACCATCTCAGCAAAATCACATTTTCATTTTATAGAGTTGAATCACTTCTGCAATGCTCCACATTAATCATAGCCATGCTGCCCAACCGTACTAAATTCCTTATCACTGCTTTCAGATGTTGCACTTTTGAAACAAACATGAGAACCAAACAAAACAAAAAAAAAGACAATGAAGAGTTGCATCAGCTCTAAAAATACCCACAGTGGGGCATGAAATTGGGCAGCCGAAGTTTCTATGATTATGGATTTAAAATTATTTCATTATTATTAGTCTAAGCCTGTGCCTTATTAACCTTGCAGTATAGTGCTGAGTAGCCCTGAGAAAGTGTCGGTCCACTCTATATCCAGCACGACCTTGGACAAACCGTTTGTCCCCATTCTTTGCGAGCGGTCAGGTGACTGCAGTGCTTGCCTCATTTTGACAGTGACTGCTTACCTCATTTATGCAACATCTTGCCATCTGCCAGGTACAGCTCCCTGGTGACAGTTTCATCCGCTGTTTCACCTTTTAACTGCTCTTGACCCCACTTTGTAGCATTTTTGGACCTTTCCTAGCATGCAGATGTGATGTTCGCCATTATTTAGTGTTGTATTTGCTTCGCTTAACAAGATCTGCCTGCAAATTTCATGCCTGGGTACACCAGTACAACAGGAAAGCATTTGGGGCATCACTTGAATTAGCTGATTCATTATAGTGTTCCTATGCTGCCTTGAAAAATTGCACATTTAAAATAAAAACAGTATGAAAAATTAATGTATTTATGTAAATAAAATGTTATCACCTTCTTGCTTTTACAGAAAAGGACATGGAAAATCTGACTTTTGGTCACTGATGGAAGTGACGACTTTTATGGCTAAGGATCTTGTTTTCTTCCTATTTGCTCAGAGACCTGGGGTCCACTGCAGTTGGTCCACAGCGGGCCATTTCACGTACCTTCTTGTTTTTCTGTTTTAGCGACTACAGTGTGCACCTGCTTATTCTGTCTCATCTGATATGACTCTCTTAATGAAATGACTCGTGACTGTGAAGAGGTTTAGCACATGTTCCTCGTGGAGATAAACATGCATGTAGGAGTGAGCTGCCAGGTGCCAGGTTCGCTGTTTTCTCTGTTCAATAACAGCTCTGAGGCACACTGACTAATGCATAGGCTTCTTCATTAATAAAATATGAGACACCCTGATTCAGATAAAAGAAATCCTAATCTCTTCATAAGACCCCCACCAGCACCTCCACCCCCGGCCGAATGTGAGGACTAAATTGAGGCCTGCCAGTAGCTGAGATGTGTAGGCAGGGCGGGGTGGTGGGGAGGAAGGGAGGGTGGGGGTAAGAGGGGCAGTCGTTGGAGAATGGCGGAGGAGTTCAGGGAGAAAGTCTTTGATATGAGAGCAGCATGTCAGATTAGTACAACAGCATCAGCTGAAGTAGAGAGATGAAGGGTGCGAGAGATGACAGTCCTGCAAGCCCGAGGCAACACCAGCGACTGACTGGCCATCACCATCAATTTTATATTTAAACACACACAATTTGATGCTAAGGCCACGGCAATGTGACTTCAGCAAGACATCAGGCAGCATGACTACTCCCTATACGATACTCTAATTCTTGTTATTATTTGCTTCACTGGTACCTTTGATTAAAATGCTCACCAGGGAAACAAAAACCTATCTATTTCCTGTACCGTAATATTCCATTTAAATTTAGGAACTACCAGGTTTTATGTGTAGTGGCTATCACTTTTTTATTTCATGGTGCAAAGTTATTGGCGGAGATCCAGAATATTGTTTAAACAAAGATTGACAGACAAAAAACATGAGCAGAATGTCATTCAGCTTGAAAACAGGCCGGTTTTTATAAACCACTTCGTGTGGACACCTGAAATGCTGCTCATAATCTCTTGTACTCAGCCAACGTAAGCACAGCAGGTTACAACTGAACAAGGACCTTTGTGTAATAATGATCCCACTAACATTTGTTTTCTCTTCCATAAGCCTGATTAATGTGGGTATTTATAACTTGTATAACTATCAGATATTCTCAGGTCACTTGCTTAGCATAATGTTATTAAAATCAAAATGATCATTTGGACTTGCATTAATTTATTTCATTCAACAACCAAAGCTGCAACGAGCTGTAAATACAACACACGCAACAAAATTAACAGGCTAACACTTTTTTGTGTGCAAACTACATCCACACTGTGTTTTCATTTTAATAGGAAAACTACCTATCAGACAAGTGGTGTAGCTCCATGTCAGAGACAATCTTCATTCACGAGAACACACTTTAAAACGCTTACTGTCTATTCTGCAGTTTGTTCGTAGAATGTACCATGAATGAAGAACAGAAGATAACTGGTGTTAAAAGGCAGAATTTAATTACATAAGAGCTACTAGACAAGGTCAGTAATGTTTGCAGTTCACTGTTATAAGGCAATGTTAATTGTTCCTGAAAGTGTCCTTTTCTGCCCGTCTAGACAGAAAGGCAACTTTAGAGTTTCCAAACATTTTCTAGAAAGGCTAACAGCATTTCCAGAGGTCTCCATAAGTCTGCGGTGGTGTGTGTTTTAGTCTCAAAATGCATCTGTATTTACATTATGCTGCTTTCAACATTTTAAGCCTGCCAAAGTCTCCTTTGCTCCTTTGCTTTACAGCAGCTTGCAAATGCCCACCACACTTTCAATTTGAAAATGCTTCAGTCAGTTTGTCACTTTGAGTGACTGCTTGTGCCTGTAAACTATAAAACTTTGATTACGGCTGTTGTAATTTCATTTCAAAGCACATCCAACATTGTACTTACACAAAATTTTATTGTTTATAGCTTTGAGTCAACCAGACACAAAGGCCATGAATTGGTAGGTGAACAACTTTAGTGTCGACACCCATTATGCTTCAATTTTCCAAATTGCTCTTGTTTTCCCTGCCAGAAGACTGCAAAAGTTGGGTAAACTGGAGCCAACTTCTGTCTGCAGGCACATTAAGTGTCACATTGTACCAGCACAGTCTTTCTCAAGATGAAAGCTCCAAACACCCAGTTCACCAGTGACTGCTAATACCAAAATTTGAAAGTATGCCACCTTTGGGCTATAACATTTTGGCTGCACGTCTTGCTCTGTATCATCTTGATCAGAGGTGGTGATGTAACCTGTGTGCCTGCTTCTCAACGGATCTGTAAAATGCTACATGTAAAGAGATTTGAATCCGCAGCACAGTGTTTTTGTTCTCAGGCTTCTGACTCTCGGTGGTGGAGCGATGCATTGTTAACTAGGCTGCAATACGGGGAACATTATTCAGGTTAAACGTCCTCAGCGCTCCGTGTGCTTTTTATGGCAACCAAATGAGTAGCATGGAGATCTGATTATTACGCATTAAGTGAAAACTCAGTCCCAGCACAGATTATTTGACAAGTGACTTCTGTTTTGGTTGAAACTACAATCCATTAAAAAACTACTTCATTTTCTTCCTCCATCATTATTAGAGCATGACAATGGAAGAATAAGTCATTTGTACAGTATGTTAGGCTGAGTCCGCTTTGAAGCTAATTCAATATGACACTGCCCAGCTGGGTGCCATGATAACGCCTCCATCAGAGATCTGTCACTCCCACTTTTCTCCTTGTTAATGGGGATAGTTTCCTCAGGTGCCAGGGATCAAAGCCGCATTAGGGGTGCCAGGGCTAGGAAAGGGTTAGCACCGAGCAGAGGGGATGGGGGGTGGAGGAAGACAGGCGGATTTTCACTGCTGCATTGCCCGAGCCCTTACTGCATGACGCTGCACAGGAAACGTCAGCTTTAGGGAGGACCTTATAGAATTTGACATTCAGTTTCAAACCGTAATGAACGCCATATATCACAAGACAATCCTGCAAGCGTGGTCTCAAGAGTTACCCATACACCAAAGCTGTTACATAACCATAACAACCACGACAACGTGACAAGAGCTGGAAAGTGAGGGCAGGAACACAACAATATCTGCCGTTGGCAAAAGAACTTGAAGATCCTCTCTGCAGTGCTGCTGTGGCCCCTCATATCTAAAGATAGCTGGCCCTGTGAAATGGTCTGAGGTTCAGAAACACACAAGTGGAAACTAAAGTGTGAAGTATGTATGTACTGTCTCATATATTATGCTGTAGCCCACACACACATCAGACTATGATTCAGTAACTGAGCCCTTCATTTATGCAGATACAACAGCTGTGCAACTCATCACTTCCCCTGTTGTCAGAGTTGTGAGTCTACAGTAGGTGGGTGATGATTGATGTCAAACAATGATGACAAGGGCCTGCAACTTAAAATGAACGATTTATCATGTTTTCATATTGATCTGCTGTTCAATAGCTTTCCCAACAGCATATCGTATGACTGCTGCTTGGTAGCGCTCGAGCAGCGGTGAAAAGCCAACCCAGCAGTTCCCAGTGGAGCTGTGAATCCCATCCCACAGATAAACACGATTCACAGACTAAGTGGCATTTCACTTTGAATGGCCGGCTGCTGTAGATCACTGTGTGAAACGAAAAAAAAAAAAAAACAACAACAACAACACACACACACACACACACACACACACAACAACCAGTAAGTGCAGCAGACAAACACCATGTCGGCTCACAGTTGGAGTGCCAAGTGCTACCTTCTGCCATTTGGATCACCATGGAAACAGCCAAATACACAACCAGCACTCTCATCAGCTCTCAGCTCAACATACTGCAGTCTATGTGTGATGGCAACTTCTATGCTGCAAAGATTTTTCCCAGATATTGTTAATGCACTATAAAATTGCAGGCATTCACGACATGTAGTTTTCTTTGCATTAATGACATCATGCAAGACGTGAGCAGCAATGGTGTCTCTTCAGGACTGTAGGTGACAGCCCGATGACACGAGGAAGGATAAACTGGGCAATGAGACAGCCTGGTTGGTCTGTGAAGCATATTGCTCTGCAAACGAGCAAAAACGAGCCAGTTATTAGATGCTGTTGTGGCAATAAAATGGATATGCTGGAAAAGTGGGAAGACACCAGTTGGACAACATCTGAAATGTGGCATGACACAAAATGTCCCAGAGTCAGTGTGTCATTGGAAATGGCACAGCATTTACAGCAGTTCCACATGGAGCCTGTAGCACGGCATAGCCATACAGTGGGCACAAATACAGTGGAGAGTAAATGACGCGCGTTTACAGCACAACCTACGTTCATTGCACACAAACGCACCGGGACGAGGGTGGATGTGATCGGTGCGATGGGCTCACACTGATCCAGACCCCTGTCAAAAGCGCAACCTCAGCAGGTGACAGATGTCCAACATGCGTCAAGCCCTCCCACTGCACCCCTCCCCCGGCCGCCTCTCCTCTTACCTGCCCTGTGCTCTTCACCCAGGCGGACCTCGGTGATGCTGCTCGGGTCACTCTGGGATCTGCCCCGCTGCAGCAAGCAGTCCTCGTCCGCCCCGTCCGATGATGCCATGGCTGACAGAGAAGCAGCAAGATGCGAGAGGGAAAGGCGGAACCACCGTCAGCCAAGGTCACCAGCATCAAGTGGTGGAGCAGCCTCACTGTGGCTGGACCGCTGCGGCTCCCAGACAGGCAGCAGTGCTGGGGAAATCCATTACGCGCTCAGCATCATGCCGCCTTCAAGTGCAGCTCGGAAACAACCCCCCCCCCCCCCCCCCCCCCCCCCCCCCCCACCCACCTTCCTTTTTTTTCTTTTTTTTTCATTTACAGGTCTATTTCCACTTCAGTGTTAGGAGTTAGGAGCCTTTTGACCAAAGCTCCACATTGGAGGTTTAGTTGGATTACTGGCTCACTGGCGCGTTAATACTGTACCTTATCTTATGTTTACCTTACATGTCAGACTATGGAACCAAGACATAGAAGAGCAGGCGCACACATCAACATGTCTCAATAAACCGCAGCTGACCTTTTGGATTTAAAATGCCATCACATCCATTTCATCCTGTTAGACATGAGTTTGACATTTTAGCATCATTTGCATGTGAAGGGTTGAGTTACAGCTACCCCAAAATCTGTTTCGAGTGGTGAACAGTGATCTTGGTCTTCCACCTTTGGCCACCCAAGGTGAAAAAAAGCTGAAGAAACCAACACTCAGTTAGCTGCACTGCTTGAAAACAGATAAGTCCACAGCAAGTTGGACCCACTAAACACTCATCAGCATTTCTACACAAAATGATAAGGCGCAATATCTCAATGCGGCTAAAACCAGAGCTAGAATCCAGTGGTACAGGTACAAGATGTGTGTGATATGAAGTGTTCTGTAGTCTTAAATAGCATATACAAATTGAGGATAATTTGAACATAATAAAATTGAAGTTGATTGATAAATGGGCCAGTTATCGAAAATTCTTTGCCAGCTGTTTTGATAACAGCTTACTACCTTGAACGATTTTTCATACATCAGAGGCAACACTGCATGATTTCAGTTTCTAAAATCTGACAATTAACTTCTGCTTGAAATGAATTCTTTAAATATGTTTGAGATTTGAAGACATTACTTTGATCCCTGGGTAATTGTGATTGGGGTTGAAATCAAGCAGTCAAAAAAATGAGATCCTCCTTCACCAGCCGTAGCACTATGTGCTGTTTAAAAATGACTCAATGAATAAGGACATACTCTGCTTGCTGGGGAGTGTTTTTCTGCATTGAGAGCTTTTACTTTTGATTATCAAAGTAGATTTTCCTGATAATACCGACTTGGCTTTCTTCCATAATGTTTTACATTAATGATGTTTACTGGTAATAGAGTCGTGTTTTTACAAAATTCTATATGTCCTAGAGCACCTGAAAGCATCATTTGATTTGTTTTCTTTTTGAGATGATATTTTGACATGTTGGAGTCTGTTAATGTCATTTTCCCACTGAGTCTTCCACATTCATTGAATAAAGGATGTTGGCCTATGAGCAAGTTTACCATCTGGCTCCTGATCAGTCTGCTGGTCTGACATATGGTTATATTGTAGTGCCTGATATTAAAATGATGACTCAACAATGTCAGAATTAATCCAATTTAGATCAAAGAGCAACACAGAAGTCATTATATAACAGTGGAGTGGAGACGACTGGGTAAGAAAATATCCAGCCTTCAATGAGAGACCCCGAGAACACTACCTTCAAGGCACCATGTGAGATGTGTCTCTGTTTTTATCTTGTCAGAACTGTAGCTTCACACTGTACAACAAAGGAGAAAGACTACTCATAGTTGTTGTTGGATGATACATGTAACATAACTAACTCAGTCACGTATAGAAAGCCTGGATGTTGACTCTGGCTCTGAATAATAAAGCCGCTGCTAAATTGTCATAAACCTTCATAATCTAATGGCCATCAGGGGGCGATTTCACTGGCTGTAAGAAATAGTCTGATTGTATTGAAGTGTATGTGGAAATGCTCCTGCTTCTTACTTGATTTATTAGCTCAGTCAATGTTCAGTTCAGTTCAGAGCTTTATTGTCCCTCCAGGGGAAATTTGGTTTGCAGTTAACGGGCACAGCAACAATAATAATAATAGACAAACAGTGACATAGAATAATGTTGCAGAATACAGCACAACCAAACTTGATTTGAAAAATCCAAAACAGAGTAAGAATAGAAGTATCAAAAATA